>NC_140505.1:62517142-63717142 GCF_964339955.1 Pipistrellus hanaki | reverse complement strand
TTAAGGGAGAGATTAATAGCAATACAATCATAGTAGGAGATTTTAATACCCCACTGTCACCCTTTGACAAATCATCTAAACAAAAAATCAGCAAAGAAATATCAATCCTAAATGACTCGCTAGACGAGATGGAATTAATCGACGTTTTCAGAACATTCCACCCCAAAGCCACAGAATATACATTCTTCTCAAGCGCACATGGGACATTCTCAAAGATAGACCACATTTTGGGACATAGGCAAAGTCTCTTCAAATTCAAAAAGATAGAAATCATATCAAGCATCTTCTCAGATCATAGTGCCATAAAACTGGAAATTAACTACAATGAAAAAAATCCAAAGAAATCAAACACATGGAGACTAAACAGCATGCTATTAAACAAGGACTGGGTTACCAAAGAAATCAAGGAAGAAATTAAAAACATCCTAGAAACAAATGACAATGAAAACACAACTATCCAAAATCTATGGGACACAGCAAAGGCAGTTTTGAGAGGGAAGTTCATATCCCTACAAGCCTATTGTAAAAAACTGGAAAAAAGGGTAACAAATGATCTAATTCTACAACTCAAAGAGTTAGAAAAAGAGCAACAAGAAAAGCCCAGTGTAAGCAGAAAGAAGGAAATAACAAAAATCAGAGCGGAGATAAACGACATAGAGACCAAAGAAACAATACATAAGATCAACAAAACCAAGAGCTGGTTCTTTGAAGAATAAACAAGATATATGGACCTCTAGCCAGACTAACCAAGAAACAAAGAGAGAGGACTCAAATAAACAAAATCAGAAATGAAAGAGGTGAAATAACAACAGACCCCGCCGAAATACAAAGGATTGTTACAAAATACTACGAACAACTCTATTCCAACAAACTGAACAACCTGGAGGAAATGGACATATTCCTAGAAAAATACAACCTTCCAAAACTCAATCAGGAAGAATCTAAAAATCTCAATAGAGCAGTGACTTGGGACGAAATTGAAACAGTCATCAAAAAGCTTCCAGCAAACAAAAGCCCAGGGCCAGATGGCTTCACAGGAGAATTTTACCAAACATTCAAGGAAGAACTAAAACCTATTCTCCTCAGACTATTCCAAAAAATTCAAGAGGAAGGAACACTTCCAAACTCCTTCTATGAAGCCAGCATCACCCTAATACCAAAACCAGATAAAGACAACTCAATGAAAGAGAATTACAGGCCAATATCCCTCATGAACATAGATGCCAAAATCCTCAACAAAATTCTAGCAAATCGGCTCCAGCAGAGCATCACAAAGATCATACACCATGACCAAGTAGGATTTATTCCAGGAATGCAAGGTTGGTACAATATCCGCAAATCAATTAACGTGATTCATCACATAAACAAGTTGAAAGATAAAAATCATATAGTCATATCAATTGATGCAGAAAAAGCATTTGATAAAATCCAACACCCTTTCCTGATAAAAACTCTCAACAAGGTGGGAGTACAAGGATCATACCTCAACATAATAAAAGCTATATATGATAAACCCACAGCCAACATCATACTCAATGGGCAAAAACTAAAACCATTCCCTCTAAGATCAGGAACAAGACAGGGATGCCCACTATCGCCACTCCTCTTTGACATAGTACTGGAAGTACTAGCCATTGCAATTAGACAAGAGGAGGAAATAGAAGGCATCCAAATTGGAAAAGAAGAAGTAAAGTTATCCTTATTTGCAGACGACATGATATTGTATATAAAAAACCCAAAAGACTCCATTAAAAAACTAATTGGCTTAATAAATGAATTTGGCAATGTAGCAGGATACAAAATTAACGCCAAGAAATCTATGGCATTTCTATACACCAACAGCGAATTTATAGAAACAGAGACTAAAAAAGCAATTCCATTTACCATCGCACCAAAAAAATTAAGATACCTAGGAATAAACTTAACTAAGGAAGTAAAGGACCTATATGCGGAAAACTACACGACACTGAAAAAAGAGATAGAGGAAGATGTAAACAGATGGAAGAACATACCATGTTCATGGATTGGTAGAATCAACATCATCAAAATGTCCATACTTCCTAAAGCAATCTATAGGTTCAATGCACTCCCCATTAAAATATCAATGGCATATTTCACTGACCTAGAAAGAACTCTCCAAAAGTTCATTTGGAACAATAAAAGACCCCGAATAGCCACAGCAATCCTGAGAAAGAAGAGTAAAGTAGGAGGGATCTCAATACCAGACTTCAAACTGTATTACAAAGCCACTGTTCTCAAAACAGCCTGGTACTGGCACAAAAACAGACATATAGATCAATGGAATCGAATCGAGAACCCAGATATCAACCCAAATCACTATGCTCAATTAATATTTGACAAAGGAGGCACAAATATACAATGGAGTCAAGACAGTCTCTTCAATAAATGGTGTTGGGAAAATTGGACAGATACATGCAAAAGAATGAAACTAGATCACCAACTTACACCATACACAAAAATAAACTCAAAATGGATACAGGACTTAAACATCAGACGGGAAACCATAAAAATACTAGAAGCATCCACAGGCAACAAAATCTCAGACATATGCCTAAAGAACTTCTTCACTGATACTGCCCCTAGGGCAATGGAAGCTAAAGAGAAAATAAACAAATGGGACTACTTCAAAATAAAAAGCTTTTCTACAGCAAAAGAAACCATCAACAAAACAACAAGAAAGCCCACTGTGTGGGAGAACATATTTGCAAATGTTACCACTGATAAAGATTTAATCTCCAACATCTACAAACAGCTTATACAACTAAATAAAAGGAAGATGAATGATCCAATTAAAAAATGGGCAATGGACCTAAATAGAATATTTTCAAAAGAAGACAGAAGGAAGGCCAAAAGGCACATGAAAACATGCTCAAAGTCACTAATTATCCGAGAGATGCAAATCAAAACAACAATGCGGTACCATCTCACACCTGTCAGAATGGCCAACATCAACAAATCAACAAACGACAAGTGTTGGCGAGGTTGTGGAGAAAAAGGAACCCTTGTGCACTGCTGGTGGGAATGTAGACTGGTGCAACCACTCTGGAGAACAGTATGGAGTTTCCTCAAAAAACTGAAAATGGAACTCCCATTTGACCCAGTAATCCCACTCCTAGGAATATATCCCAAGAAACTAGAAACACCAATCAGAAAGGATATATGCACCCCTATGTTCATAGCAGCACAGTCTACAATAGCTAGAATCTGGAAACAGCCTAGGTGCCCGTCAGCAGATGATTGGATCAAAAAACTTTGGTACATCTACACAATGGAATACTATGCTGCCATAAAAAAGAAGGAATTCTCATCATTTGCAGCAACCTGGATAGAACTAGAGAACATCATGCTGAGTGAAATAAGCCTGTCAATGAAAGAGAAATACCACATGGCCTCACTCATTTATGGATATTAAAAAACATTATAAACTGACAAACCAAAAGATAGATATAGAGACAGTAAAGCAACAAGTAGACTGTAAAATTACAGCGGGGAGAGTAGGGAGATCTGGGGGAGATAAGAGATCAACCAAAGGACTTGTATACATGCATATAAGTACAACCAATGGACACAAAACTCTGGGGAGGGAGGGTATGTATGGGGGGGGGGCAATGTTAAAATATGTACACAGATAATAATTTAATAAAAAAAATTAAAATAAATAAATAAATAAATAAATAAAAACACCTAACATTTTTAGGAAAAATATAGGTATGTTCATACATATTTATATGACCTAATTTAAGAGATTTAGATCTTAAAGACCAAACCAGGTACTATCCTAGAATCAAGTGCACCAACTACCAAAAAATAGCTACTAATGCTATTTGCTTAAAAAATAAAAATGTTAAAAATGCTAGCTTTGTCAAGTTAAAATAATATCTTTGTAAAAAATGTTTACAGAGTAGTTAACTTACTCAAACAAGACTGTAACTAAATTTTAAAAATATTACACTATAATTAATATGGTACAGATAAGGTCTGAATATGAAATTTCTGAAACAAGCAATATTTCAGTTCATAGACAATATCTATTATCATGGTTGCTTGTTGATAATGGCCACTTGAGTCAGATTACTAGCCTGCCCCTTTTCAAATAAATAGCATCTATACTTGAAAAGGGTAACCTGCTAATTAGACTGGGAGACCTTCCAGATTTCCTTCTGAACAAAGCCATGGTGGTGGGGCCGAGGCAGAGGCAGTTAGGGGAGATTAGGCCAGGAGGGGAGAGCAGTTGGGGTTGATCAGGAGGCAGTTGGGAGTGAGCAGGCAGGCAGGTGGCGGGGAGCAGTTAGGGGAAGTCAGGCTGGCAAGGGGTGGCAGTTGGGGGGAGAAAACCAGAAGGGGTGTAGGGCAGTTGGGGTGAGCAGGCCAGCAGGCAGAGTGGTTAGGGATAATCAGACAGGCAGATGGTCCCAGATTAGGAGAGGGATATCTGTCTACCCATTTAGGCCTGTGGTTAGGAGCCAGGGGTCCCAGATTTGATAGGAGCCAGTGGTCCCAGATTGTGGTTAGTAGCCAGTGGTCCCAGATTGAGGTTAGTAGCCAGTGGTCCCAGATTGCGGTTAGGAGCCAGTGGTCCCAGATTGTGGTTAGAAGCCAGTGGTCCCAGTTTGTGAGAGGTATGTCCAACTGCCGGTTTAGGCCTGATCTCTGTGGAATCGGGACTAAACTGGTAGTTGGTCATCCACTGAGGGGTCCCAGATTGGAGGGGATGCAAGCCAGGTTGAGGGACACCCCCCATGTGCACGAATTTTGTGCTCCAGGCCACTAGTTTTCATATATGTCTTAAAACACACACCCAAGTTGACTATTGTACTTTACTTGAATTTCCATACATTTATCATGAATCCAGTAAAAGGGAGAAGTCTGATGTGTTCATGAATCTATTTTTTACATAGAAGAAAATATGTACTTGACCCCAAAGGCAAGGACAGTAAAGGCAAAAATAAATGAATGGGGCTATATAAAACTGAAGAGTTTCTGCATGGCAAAAGAAACAAACAACAAAATAATAGGCAGCCAACCAGATGAAAAATGACATTTGCAAACACTAGCTCAGACAAAGGTTTAATTTTCAAAATAGATTAAAAAGAAAAAACCCTCATAAAACTCAACACAAGACAAACAAACCATCCAATCAAATAGTAGGCAAGAGGACCTGAAAATACACCTCTCCCAAGAAGACATACAAACAGCCAATAGATATATAAAAATATATTCAACGTCACTGGCAATCAGGGAAATGCAAATTAAAACTACAATGAGACAGCATGTTACACCTGTTAGAGTGGCCATTATCAACAAGACAAGCAACAAGAAGTATTGGGGTAGTTGTGGGGAAAAAGGGAACAGGGAACCCTCATTCACTGCTGGTGGGGATGTAGACTGGTACAACCACTGTGGAAAGTGGTCTAGCAATTCCTCAAAAATTAAGAATAAAGCTACCCTATTACCCAACAACCCCACTCCTTGGTTTATACTTGAAACCCAAAATCTATTTTATGCAAATATAAATGCACCCTTATGTTCATTGCAGCTTTATTCACGGTGGCCAAAATAAGGAAACAACCAAAGTGTCCTGCCATAGAGGACTGGATAAAGAAGATGTGGTACATATACACAATGGAATACTACTCAACCACGAGAAAGATAAAATAGAGTCATTTACAACAACAAGGATGGACCTAGAGAATAATGCTAAGTGAAAAAGCTAAGAACCATATGATTCCACTCATATGTGGAATAAAAGACAAATTTATGGACACAAACAGCAGTATGGTGGTTGCCAGAGGGAGGCAGGTGGAGGGAGAAGAGAGTCCTAATATGAAGTGACAGGAGATTTGATTTTGGGTAGTGGGCACATAGGCTATCTACAGATTTTGTAACTTAGAAATTCACACATGAAATCTATATGTGCATGTTGACCAATGTCACCCCAATAAAATTTAATTTAAAAAGTTAAAAATTTTTTAAAAATGATCTTAGATATCATATTTGGCATGGGAATAACCAAAACATCAAAGAGAGATTTCAACTGCATGATATTGCTACATTGCTAATTATATAGACAAAATCTTGAAAAGTGCATGATGTCAAAATAGCAGTATAAGGTCTGTGATAATGCCAGTATTACAAACTGCATTAAAACCACCTGTAGTGTGTAGTAGTATATTTTCAAAATATGATCTTATATTTTCATTTAAAATGTTTTGTTTTCTTTTTATAAGAACCAGGTTTTCCTTTGGTCAATAGGGAATCTTTTTACAAGGTCTACTCAAATCTCCTGCAAATTATTGTGAATAGGTTGTTTAGCTTTTACTTCTTAGTATTTCCCAGTGCTATATCATAGGTGATCAAAATTTTAAAAGTGTGTTGGTTAATTTCAAATCCACTAGGATTTTCTAATCATACTTTGCCATCACTGTTCTGATTAATTTAATGGTGGGACTTGCCTTATTTATATGGCTTAATTTGTATATTTTAAATATTCCATGCCACTAGAATAAGACAAGATGGCATAAGTAATCTCTAATAGCAGGCAGTCCAAACAACACGCATAATTTTACACGAACTCATACTTTATCACTTTTTTTGCAACTATCACCTTGTATGGTGGTCATACATAGTGGGGTCCCATAGGATAGACTAAAAAAGAAAAAAAACAAACCATCAATAATGTACTGAAGATAGAGCCAGTTAAGTAAGGTTTAAAAAATTAAACTCATATAGATTAGAAAGTAAAGAAGCAAAAGTATCTCAAAAAACAGATAACATGAGCCTTCATGTAGAAAATCATAAAAGATGCATATATACTACACATGTACACACACACACACACACACAAATTAGTTGAACACATTGAGAAGTTTAGTAAGGTCCCATGGTGTAAGACCAATTGATATTTCTGTATTTCTGCTTTCATTGAATTCAAGGTTTTGGGACCTGGCCAATGAAAAAGTCCTGAGTCAGTGTAACAAAGGCACACAAGATGTACTTTATTTAGACACGTTCCATATCAGGTGAACTCCCTTATGGACACTTTCCACAGCCAGTGGTGAGGGGCCACCTCCAGAGGGGAGGGGACAAAGGGACTCCTCGGGAAAAGGAACATCAGAGACGGGGCTTATATGTCTAAGAGGATGTCACTCAAGCAGTGCAGTTGGGAATCCCTTTGTCAGAGAGCACTAAAGGGCAGCAGCTACTTCAGTGTTTAAACTGAATATAGAGTTGTTTTTTTCACAAGCTTGTATTAATGTTTTCTTTATTTTGAGCCAACTAAAGAGCAGAAAACTCAGGGACTTTCTTTTATATATTAACTTGCTAATTACTCTTTTATTTCTTTTATGCCTACTCCTTTGTCCATTATACTAGAAGCCCCATAGGATATGGTTTGGTCATTAATTTAATGTATTTTTATGTATAGTAAAGTACCTAGCCTTTAGAAAATATTTATAAGTCTGGGTGAACAAGAACCTATATATGTGACTTATTACTCTCATATTTTGTATCTCTTAATCAGTTAACTGCCAAGAGACCAAAATGATATTTTGAATTTAATTTTAAAAAATTTCAATGAATATTATAAAAATAATTATATTACTCACAATTGAGGTGTTCTTGAGTATTTTCAGATGAAAATTCTCATGAGAAATTATTTTAAAACTGGTCAGGGTTGCCACTTAGGGAAAACATTTTTTTATAGACACGTGTGGCGTGTGGGAAAGTTCCACCACATGTGTCTAGAGAGGCTTATGGCGTACAATGTGGTAGTAATCGGTTTTACAAAAAAGTGTCTTTACCTATGTTGCACCTTCTATGTAAATTGTTTTCCCTTTATTCTGGAAGACTGAATTGTTCAAAACGTCGAGTCTCAAATTTTATTTCACAAGAAATCTCTCTTCTTATAAAGCACTAATCACTTATCATAAAGCACATTTCAACACTTATGCTATTGTTTCTTTTCTTTAAAAATTAAAATTATATATAAATATATTTCATAGATATGAATATAAATTTACACATGCCCACACATACACACATGTATATGTATATGTATGTGTATATGTGTATATATCGATATATGTATACCATATTTTCTTGTTTATTTTTAGCATCTCATATATAAGTGACATTTGAATAAATGTCTTGACCAATGTCTTAATCATTTTACTTTCAGCTCCTAAATTGAAGAAATGGTGCACCAGATTCAAGCGTTCCATCCAGGGATTGCTGTTATCATGTGAAAACACACATTTATGTATGATAGAAAGCTTATCCCAAATGTTCTACTTTTCTTAGTTGTAACTACGTTTGCCAACAAGCTCTGTTCGCCCTGACAACAGAACATTCGAAAAAGGAAAAGCACTTACAGATCTCAGCAATTCTTTCTAAGCAATTGCTGGTGCCACTCAAAGGGAGTCAGGAGTTCAAGACTTAATGCTCTAATAAAGCTGCGCGTCCCAAAGTGAGTCATTTCCAGTGATTCTGCATCATCAGTAAAGTGAATCCAGATACCCTATACATTATGGTGAACACTTTCAGATCTCATCTCCCTACAGCGGTCCCGGTGAAATGAAGCTGAATAAAACAAATCCTGATTTTTCACATTTACTGTTATTAAAGAAAGGAACAAAGTAGTGCCAAGGGGGATGAAAGAATAAAGCTATGGCTATTCACTTGTGAAGAAAGTAAATTAATAAAACTAACCCCATTTCTTTTGTACATGCATTCAGCAGATGCCCCTGGAGAACAATTCCCTTTATGGCATAGAATACGAATGGGGGATGGACTCTGTAGCCTCATAACTGGGTATTTTTATTTTTATTTTTTTGCAGTATTTGCACTTGATGTATCACAACAAACTAATATGTCACCCTGTTTGCCACATGATGCCTGCTATCTTTCCCTATGGGCTATTCCTATTTGAAGTAAACTAATGTTTTATAGAAACTTTGATAACTCCTATTAAATATGCCTTATGAAATACTATTGAGAAAAGAACAAAAATAACATGTGAATATATAATTATTTAAATACTTAAAACAGATATGGTACTCAGACTTTATGTGAAATACTTCATCTGTATGGGGTTTTTTGTTGTTGTTGTTCTCGCTTGGCAAAAATGAATACAGTATGCTATCAAATCTTTTATCCATTTTGACAAGCTGAACACCTCCAGGCTGTTCACCTGCCATGAGGAGGATTTTTCATTTCCATGGCTAGCTGAGTGATATACATACATATATTTTCCAACCTGTCTGGCTTACTGTCTTTTTGCTTTAGTGAATTCCATCTAAGAATTAGTCCAGTATCCTCTAATAGCATACAGTATAGAAATACATTGAGAGAGACAGATTTATTTCTATTTTTTAAAAAAAGTAATGAAGCCAAGTAATATAAAATATGTTTTTGTCAGAATTCAGAATTCTAATCTACCAACAATTTTAGAGTGAGTTCCTGGTGATAATTTTTTTAAATACTCCAAGCTATTAAAGCATTTCTCCAGGATTAAAAGAATCAAAAGAATGTAAATAAAAAATTTCTGAACTTGCCGAAGCCAGTTTGGCTCAGTGGTAGAACGTCGGTCTGCGGACTGAAAGGTCCCAGGTTCGATTCTGGTCAAGGGCATGTACCTTGGTTGCGGGCACGTCCCCAGTAGGGGGTGTGCAAGAGGCAGCTGGTCGATGTTTCTCTCTCATTGACATTTCTAGCTCTTTATCTCTCTCCCTTCCTCTCTGGAAAAAATCAATAAAATATATATATTAAAAAAAATCTGAACTTTTATTTGTTGACAGTATTTTTATGGGGGGAAATGTGAATTTAGTTCAGTGGTTAGTTTCATGATCTACTGTTTTATGAATAAAATAATATGACAATTTTGTGACTGTTTATGAATTTCATATCCATTTTTCTTAAAATAGAAACCTTTATAATAATGTCAGATAAAAAGATTCCATTTAAAAGTAAACTAGAGCCAAAACCAGTTTGGCTCAGTGGATAGAGTGTTGGCCTGTGGACTGAGGAGTCCCTGGTTCCATTCTGGTCAAGGGCATGTACCTTGGTTTTGTGCACACCCCCAGTGGGGTGGGTGCAGGAGGCAGCTGATTGATGTCTTTCTCTCTCATCGATGTTTCTAACTCTCTGTTCCAATCCCTTCCTCTCTGTAAAAAATCAATAAAATATATTTTTAAAATAATAATAATAAAATAAAATATATTTAAAAGTAAACTAGAAAATTTCACAGAGTTTTCAAAATAAAAAAAAAAAGTGGATTCTGGATTAGTAAAACAAAAAAATCCAATTGTTTAGTTAGCATACTGGCATAGAGACTTTTCTGAAATTATGAAGAAATAATTCTCTTTAGTATTCTCTTTTTTTATCCTGCTCATTGTATAATTAAAGACAACTTTCTAATAGTCAAACATTGTGTTCTAAACTAATCATTAACAAAGTTGGCAGGAACCATTAATCTAAAGTGAAATAAAAGCAAGTAGGGCATTTGAAAAAAATATAAACAAATTTACTCACCTAGTCACAGAAAAGAAACATCCTATGTAATAAAAGCCTAGGTGGTGTTATGTCCTACTCTGATCCCCCCGTGTGATGTTATCACAAGATGGTAGCCACAAGATGGCCACACACACAGCAGAGGCGGCGTCTGGCGGCCACTCCACATGGTGAGACCTGGGTGTCCTGTGGCTCTGCAAAGCATGGAGAAGGCCAGTCTCTGCTGCCTCGCATGGCAGGGGAGGGCAGTTATGGGTGATCAGACCAACGAGGGGAGGGGGGGGGGAAGGGGGGGGGGGAATTGGGGTCAATTAAGCCCCAGCAGAAGAGGATAGTTGGGTGCAATTAGGTTGGCAGGGGAGGGCAGTTGTGGGTGATCAGGCCAGCAGGGAGCAGTTAGGCGTCAATCAGGCAAGCAGGGGAAAGGTGAGGGAGGCATGCAGGAAGGTGAGTGGTTAGGAGCCAGTAGTCCTGGATTGTGAAAGGGATGTCCGACTGCCAGTTTAGGCCCCATCCCAGATTGGAGAGGGTGCAGGCCAGGTTGATATTTCATGCACTGAGCCTCCAGTTTATCTATAGAAGGCTAGCAGCATAAAATGTTTAAGTATGTAAACAATAAAATTACATAGTGCTGATACATAGTTGGCTTTCAGTAAATATCTGTTAAATAAATGGCTGATGAATTGAATAATAAATAATATTTATTTTAATGAAATAACACTGAATCAGAATAAAAAAAAATAGTTGAGTATATAGTTATAATACAAAATATATAAAGTGTTATATATGGAGTTAGGACTATGTGTACAGATCATAGACCAAACAATGATTGGTTTGATCCTTTAAAAAATATTTAGTAATTGCCCTAGCTGGTTTGGCTCAGAGGATAGAACATTGGCCTGTGGACTGAAGGGTTCCAGGTTCCATTCTGGTCCAGGACATATGCTCATGTTGTGGGCTAGATCCCCAAGTGGGGGCATGCAGGAGGCAGCCAATCAATGATTCTCTTTCATCATTGATGTTTCTATCTCTCTCTTCCTCTCCCTTCCTCTCTGAAATTAATAAAACAACAAAAGTAATATTTAGTAATTAATGAAATGCTAAAGAACATACTTATCTTGATGTCTTAGAAACCCAACTCATACTATTATTAATAACTAGTGGCCCAGTGCATGAAATTCTTGCATGGGTAGGGTCCTTAGGCCTGGCTGGCGATCAAGACTGATATGCGGGGCAACTGGTGGGGAAATCAGGGGGCCCCCAGCTGGCACTTGCCTTGGCTGGCCTGGGGCCTGCAGGCTGGGGGAAGCTCCTGAATTGAGTGTCTGCCCCTTGGTGGTCAATCTGCATTGTAGCGACCAGTCGTTCCACCGGTTATTCCATTTCAGTCAATTTGCATATTATGCTTTTATTATATAGGATACCCACTGAAATTATTTAATAAACCAAGATCACTGCAAGTCATTTTGAAATAAAAGAAAAAAAAAGAGCTAACTGACTTTCCCCCCCCCCATATTTGTTGCTGAGATTAATAAAGTAGTAAGAAAACATAAAAATAAAAATATTTAATAATTCAAACAAAGCTAAGCATATTCCATAATGAAAAGAGTCATCCCTTCCAAAGCTAGCTTCATAAATTATTTAATACTAAAAGCCCAGTGCACAAAATTCAAGCACAGGGTTGTGTGTGTCCCTCAGCCCAGCCTGTACCCACTTCAATCTGACATCCCTCTCACAATCCAGGACCACTGGCTCCGAACTGCTCACCTGCCTGCCTGATTGATTGACCCTAACCGCTTCTGTCTATAAGGCTGATCATCTCCTAACCATGTCCCTGCCAGCCTGATCAATGCCTAACTGCTCCCTTGCTGACCCGATTGCCCCTATCCGCCCTACCCTGCAGGCCCGGGTATGCCTAACTGCCCTCCACTGCCTGCCTGGTCACCCAAAACTGCCCTCTCTTGCTGGCCCAGACACCTCTAACTGCCTTTCCTTGCCAGCCTGGTGGCCTCTAATTGCTCTTCCCTGCCAGTCACCCCTAACTGTCCTCCCCTGAAGGCCTGGTCGCCCCCAACTATCCTCTCCTGCTAGACCAGAAACCCCTAACTGCTCTCCCTTGCCAGCCTGTCCACCCTTAATTGCCCTCTCCTGCAGGCCTGGTTCCCCCCAACTGTCCACCCCTGATAGCCTGGTCACCTTAATTGCCTTCCCTTGACAGCCTGGTTGCCCCTACCTGCTCTCCCCTGCTGGCCTGGTTTCCCCAACTGCCCTCCTCTGCAGGCCTGGGTCCCCCCCAACTGCCCTCCCCTGCAGGCATGGTAACCCTTAACTTTGCTTCCCTACCAGCCTGGTTGCCCCTAACTGCACTCCCCTGGCAGCATGGTCACTCCCAATTGCCCTCCCTGCTGACCCAATCACCCCTAACTTCCCTTCCCTCCCTTGCTAGCCTGGTTGTCCCTAACTACCATCCCCTGCCATCCCAATTTCTCCTTACTGCCCTCTGCTGCTGGCCTGGTCACCCCGAACTGTCCTTCCCTGAAGGCCTTGTCGCTCCCAACTGCCCTCCCCTGCTGGCCCAATCACCCTAACTGCTCTCCCTTGACTGTCTGGTCACTCATAACTGCCCTCCCCTGCAGGCCTGGTTCCCCCCAGCTGCCCTCCACTGTAGGCCTGGTTCCTCCCAACTGCACTCCCCTGAAGGCCTGGTTGACCCCAACTGCCCTCTCCTGCTAGTCCAGTCACCCCAACTGCCCTCCTTTGCCAGCCTGGTCATCCCTAACTGCCCTCCCCTAACTGCTACTTTTAGTTTACTAACTATAGTCCCTGTAACCTTTGAGTTTCATTAACGATTGATTACTATGTCACTTGGGTAATATAGCAAACAATAACACATATATTTGTTATGCTAATTACTGTCACATGTTGACTTCTATTCACATTAGGATGCTTTGTCATTCCAAAGTCATTTCAAAGTGCTTTGTCCAGTTCAATTTTGTTTTAAGGCATGTACTAATAATACAATCTTGCAATAACTGCTTTGGTTCACAATGGACCCTCCAAGATTTATGTTGCACCTTTAGCTGTAAAATCCTAACAACATCTATTTTTCTGGAAAGTTTTTGTTATTATTTTAGCCTCGATCCAGTTATTCTTCTTAATGTTAAAAAAGTTATAAACTGACAATATCCACTCAGTTCTTATGGAGTATAGCAATAATCTTTATTGTTAGGAGAATTTTTATCTTTGTGTATTTACTTTTCCTTTCTTTTTATTATTATAAAAAGTAACAGAATAAGGAAGCAGGCATTTTAAAAATGCCTTATGCAATTATTTTAACTAGTTTTGCTATCAAAATTCCCTGAATGTGAATTACATTAAAAGGTAAATTTGCTCTAACACTTACACTTGTTCTTCTTTTTTTCTGCTTATAACCACTCTCCATACAGATAATTCATAACAATGAGGCAATTATTGCCCTAGCTGGTTTGGCTTAGTAGATAGTGTCTGCCTGTGGACTGAAGGGTCCCAGGTTTGATTCTGGTCAAAGGTACATGCCCGGGTTGTGGGCTCAGTCCCCAGTAGGGGGTGTGCAGGAGGCAGCCAATCAATTATTGTCTCCCATCATTGATATTTCTATCTCTCTCTCCCTCTTCCTTCCACTCTGAAATCAATGAAAATATTTTTAAAATTAAAAATGAGGCAATTATTTAAAAAAATCCTGTACCTGCTACAAGGGCAAATATATATATATATATATATATATATATATATATATATATATATATTATGAAATGGTAACATAATAGTCAATCAATAAATATATGATAACTCTATTATTATTAATATATATATTAATAATAATAGAGTTATCATATATTTATTGATTGACTATTATGTTACCATTTCATAATAACAAAATGCTTTTGGAGGATTAAATATTTTCTGCAAATAATGGGTTGACAAAGTTCATGTAGCGTTAATAAAATAATATAATGTGAAATCCCAAAAGCTCCAGTTAGAAAATCTCATTCTCAGAAGCATAAAAAGAAACAATAAAATATAAAAACAATCACCACATGTTATTTTAACTCTGATGTTAGAATTATCCACCCTAATAAGAAGTCTAGGTAGGACTAGTAATATTAATAATGATGCTTTAGGTCCACATGTCACTAATAGTAATGGGAAGTTATCACAAAATAAAAATAAGGAAACATATTCTTCTAAAATTGTATTTGTGCTTTCAGCAAAAATATTTTAATGAAAATTTGTTTTCTCAAATAAATCATAACATTTGATTATCATTGTTCTTAAATATTCTATTTAGAGTGTGACGTGGTATACAAATATGTTTATAAGTAAGAATGTGTACATACAATTATATATAGAAGACATGCAGTTTGTATTTTGTACTCTGAATTTTATTATATTAGGTAATAATAGAAGGAGAAATATTTTAAGAATATCCAATGTATAAAACTTTAAAAAAATTTTTTAATTTGTTTTTTAGAATTAGACAAAGATGCTATGCTGAGAGGCTTGGAAATTAGTCAGAACATTTTGGAAAGCATAATAATCCTGTTACTTAGAATAAGGAAAGATTACTTCCTACTGGTTGGTATTTTAGAAAGCTGTGATTAGAATGTGGAAAGTGAGGCAAGGCTTGGGATGAGTAGGATTTCAATAAGCCTGTATAATAATTTAAGTCAATAACAGGGACATATCAGGGTTATAAAGGAGAAGATTAAAATGCCCTATAAATCCAAATTATTTTTATGTGAATATGAATCTGTAGGAATAATACTGGAAAGGGGTCCTGGAAATAGATTATACCATTTAGGTTTATTTTATGATGTTATGTTAAAAAGCTGAGTATAAATTGGTTCATTTTGCTTAACCACAACTATGAAAAGAAGAACAATAAAGTTAAATAGCAGCTATGATTGTGTATTAGTCTTTAGATTGGTGTATTATTTTTTCCTTTTCAATATTATTTCCAAAACTTCTATTAATGTAGCAATTTGCAATAAACTCAAAGATAAAATACATTAAGTATATGCTTCTGCTATATTTAAGAGTTATAATTTTGCAAATAGTCATAGTGTCGTATACAATAAACAATAGTATAGCTACTATTCTCAGCCTGAAAATAGCCTTGTTCTCTCTTTGGCTTTTTTTCATTTTATCCCATTTGGTAAGAATCAGATAAAGTTCTACCATTTTCTAAAAAAGCACTCTGGGACTTAATTTTGCATTTCTATCATCATTGAGAGTATTCTATTCATCTCACTAACTACAATAGCAATTCTCAACAGAGTAACAAATACAATGATTATATGTGCCTGTGAAAAATGAAATGCAGGAAAAATTTAAAATGAATAATACAGTGATTACTCTTTATAAGAAGTGTTGCAACCCAATAAGCAGAAACGATAAAAAGCACTGCACCAATGGGGTACATTAGGATTACTTAAAACCTATAATTCAAGCACACTATGTAAATATGTAAGTATGTAAATACATGTATGCATTTGTATGTGTATATATGTGCATGTATGTATATGTAGAGGCACTAGGGGAAACACAGAGGTGGAATAATGGGGAGGATTCCATCTTCCCATCTGCTCACATTTCCTTCTGAGCCTTTTTTTGGATGTCTGGAATTCCGACGAATCCATAGAGTATCAAAGTGTATTATTGTGATACTGTTGACCTTTGTGAAAATGGGTATGCATGAGAAAAAAAAGTACTTTTATAGACACCTGATTATATTTTTTTCCCACAGAACCCCCTGATATGGGTTATGAAATTTCTTTCACAGTAGCCCATCTATTCCTATGGCAATTTCATAACTTTAATTTTAAAAGCCCTTTTTAAATTTATTTGCAATGAATAATGCAATAAAACTTACTAAGTGTCCTCACTGGCAACTGCCTTTATTTTCCTTAAATATGTCCTTTGTATCTCAGACAGAATTTCTTTTGTCAAACACAATCACAGAATCACTACAATTGAGAGCTCCCCTTGCTCTGAACAGCATTTGAAGTTCTTATCTTGATATTTGAAATTCTTCATAGTAGGGGGTGTTCCAAAATGGTTGCAGAGCAGGTGAAAGCAACACACCTCCTTCTGGCACCAAACCTGAGTTCCAGCTAAAATTTAGAATGATCAATTTGAATAAACAACAGGAGGACATCTGAACAGGAGAATTATATCAAAGGATTAGGAAAAAGAGGCTATACAGGGACTGGTACGAAAGATGGAGATGCCGAGAAAACTGGTCCCTGCAACCAGGGGCAGCAGAGGGGAAGCCAGAAAAACATTGTAGTGGGGTCACAACCTCACGCCAGGGCCTCCAAATCAGAGCACCAGGGCCAGGATGAAGAACCTGCCTAGCTTTTGGCAGCAAAAATAAATTTGTATAGTATTTAGTGGAAAGAAAAGTCTGCTTGAATCCAGGGTGATTTCCTTGAGGACTAACACATAGGACCTCGCTCTTGAACACTCACTGGGGACTCTTACAGATAAGAGAATCAGACTCCAAGCATTCAGAAGCCATAAAGAGAACATCTGGGTGGCATCACTCTGGAGATCTGAAAGGCTTCTACGGCTAGTCCTGAGCCAGCATCCCACAGGGCCCTCAGTCACCATCTTCCAGGGTCCACTACTATTTTGACAGCATCTGCTGGAGAAAGTGCACTAGCCTTGTCCTCTAATACTGGTGAGACCACCCTGCCAAGCTCAGTCTAGCATTAAAAAACAGTGGACTGCCGAGACTGGTTTGGCTCAGCGAATAGAGCGTCAGCCTGCGGACTGAAAGGTTTCGGGTTCGGTTCTGGTCAAGGGCATGTACCTTGGTTGCGGGCACATCCCCGGTAGGGGGTGTGCAAGAGGCAGCTGATCGATGATTCTCTCTCATCAATGTTTCTGACTCTATCCCTCTCTCTTCCTCTCTGTGAAAAATCAATAAAATTTAAAATAAATAAATAAATAAATAAATAAATAAATAAATAAATAAATATAAAAAACAGTGGACTGTACCCAACAGGGACTACAAATGTGCATTTTTCCCTCCCTCCCTCCCTCCCTTCCTCCCTTCCTTCCTTCCTTCCTTCCTTCCTTCCTTCCTTCCTTCCTTCCTTCCTTCCTTCCTCTATGGGACACAATAAAAACAGTCCTGAGAGGGAAGTTTATAGCTCTACAGGCCTACCTCAAAAACAACAACAAAAAACAAAACAAAACAAAAAATAAGCAAACAAACAAAAAACACAAGTAAAAATTATAGTAAATCATCTAACTCTACAACTTAAATAATTAGAAAGCGAGCAACAAGAAAAGCCCAGAGTGAGCAGAAGGAAGGAGATAATAAATTATTCAAACAATACAATTATGGTATGTCAGCTGACAAAGCTAAATCAATTTAGTAATGAGTTTGATGTCCTGTGTTTAAGGAAAACAATCCATAGATTGGGAGTCTACAGTGCCTCACAAGAAGTGGAACACTTTTTCAAGCAAGTTTGACCACAACTTGACCACACACAAAATACCTTTCCTGAGATTCCTTTTATACAAACCTTCTATAACTTTTTATATCCAGTAAAGCTTTATACTTTTTAATTTTTTAAATATATACTTTTATTTCAGGGAGGAAGGGAGAGGAAGAGAGAGATAGAAACATCAATGATGAGAGAGAATCACTGATCAGGTGCCTCTTGCATGCCCCACATTGGGAATTGAGCCCTCAACCATGGCATGTGGTCTTCACTGGAACTGAACCAGGGATTCTTCAGTCTGCAGGCCCATGCTCTAGCCACTGAGCCAAACCAGCTAAGGCTATTTTCCTTTTTTATGCTAGAACAACAAGCCTTTTTACTTTCATACCCAAACATTTCTTTTCACCTTTATAATTTCCAAGTAGTTTTAATTGCATATATTGATTAGAAATCTTAACCCTTATAATCTTTTATTCCTAGAGATAACTAAACAGTAAGCAATTGTGAATTATCTGTTCCACTGAAATTCAGTGAATTGAAAATTTACAAATACATTTCATAATTTCTAGAAATATATTCTTTCTCATAGTAAATGTGGCAAAAACATGTTTACTAATGAACCCAAATACTTTTAGTTCCTCTGTAAAAGAATACCAAAAGTGGCTAAACCTAGGTTCAGTTTAATGTTTCAGTATTTTATATAATTTGAAAAACAGTATGGAATTTCCTTGGTCTATTTCCTTAATAGTCAATGAATACCCATCTGTTAGGGGAAAGCTCCTCAACCAGGGACTGGGCCCTTCTGAGTGCTGGAAACAAAAAACACGCGGTACAAGCAGGCTAGTAGGACATGCTTTATTACGAACAAAATGGCCAACAACAGGCTGATTAGTGGTGACTTGTATATAAGCTCAAACAAAAGAGGCTTTATGCAAATAGTGACCTCAATATTTGGGCTACAGAAAGGCACACCTACACAGTGTATATCTTACTGTACCCTTGCTTTTACACCTGTGAATAGCAAATTAGCCTTGAAAACTCTGTTTAGATTCCCATGCTCAGTTTGGCCTTGAATATCCTGCGTACTCTGGCCAGGGCCCCCACACTGTCATTTAACCATACAAAGTAAGGTGGGAAGTTATCAAAATTATTTTGGAAACTATTTTTAAGTACACATATCATAAAACAACATTGTTGGAAAGTTAATTTTAACTTTTATCTTTCTTATATTTAATTTACTCATTTTAACAATTCATTTCCACCACCCCCCCTCTTCCCTCCCCCCCCACTCCCCAGTATCTCAGTTGTCTGCATATGAGAGGCACTGAGTCCTGGGTTAGAGTTTTAATGATGGACTCTGGAAGGGTGCAATGAGGAAGGCCCAGTTATTTTAATCCATCACCTTTTGGAGCCCTCTGCATGCCAATTAAAATAGGAGTGCCGCCCTAACCAGTTTGGCTCAGTGGATAGAGCATAGCACTACTGAATGAAAGGCCCCAGGTTTGAATCCTGTCAAGGGCATGTACCTTGGTTGCAGGCACATCCCCAATAGCAGGCAGCTGATCGATGTTTCTCTCTCATCAGTGTTTCTAACTCTATCCCTCTCTCTTCCTCTCTGTAAAAAATCAATAAAATATATATTAAAAATAAAGTAAACTAGGAGTGTCATTCTGTTTGCTTAACTTGGGTGCCCTTGCTTTCAAGTGCACTTCTTTCTCTTTCTTCTTCTTCTTTTTCTTCTTCTTCTTCTTCTTCTTCTTCTTCTTCTTCTTCTTCTTCTTCTTTTAATCTTTATTGTTTTTTAATCTTTTTTTTTAAATCTTTAATCTTTAAAGTATTACAGATGTCCCTTTAGTTGTTTTCCCCATTGACCTCCTCCATATTGGACCCACCTGTCTCAGGTTTTTACCACATTATTGTCTGTGTCCAGAGGCTATGCATATAAATTCCCTGTTAATTACTCCCACCCACCCCTCCACTCCACCTTCCTTATGAAATTTGTCAGTCTGCTCCATGTTTCTATATCTCTGGATCTCTCTTGTTCATCAGTTTATTTTGTTCATTAGATTCCACATATGAGTGAGATGATGTGAGATGTGTCTTTCTCTGACTGGCTTATTTTTTTAGAAAAATACTCTCAAGTGCAAGTGTACTTCTTAAGGGACAATCTTGTCTAACTATATGATTTCCCATAATGGCCATTGTAATTCTAGATAGCCTTAGTAAGATTATGCAATTTTAGTTATCTGCAGCTTCTGGGACCACAGTTTTTAGACTTGCAATAAGGCCTTCTGGAAGATGATAGGCTCAATTCTTTGAAACTGAAGTTCTCATTTCATGAGCTAAGTCTTTGATCTCTTCGAGTCAAATTAAAACCTAAAACAAGTATGCTGCTGAATTTGCACTTTTGGAGTGTTTTATAGTGTTTTTTATTGCACTGAAATGTTCCTGAACTTGGCCAGGTGGCCTGGTATAACACTAGTCTTTTCTGTGAACAACTTTTCCTAACATGGGGGTATTCGAGTTAGGTGGGCTACAGAAAGGCACACCTACACAGTGCTGGAACAGATTTTAAGTACTTGAATGGCATCCATCCATTTTGTAGTTTTGGCTTCAGAGTAGCCCACTGACAATAGATCTATTATTCCTTTCATGAAAAGATTTCTTTATAGTGGCGATGCTCAAAAGGCTTTTAGTGGTCTGACTTGTTCCTGCTTTCATTTTAATGTGCTATTTGGTCAAAACCGTCTATGTTTCTTAGTATATTTCCCCAAATCTTCCAGCAGTTTATGGTGTGGACTTACCTTGAGGTTTTTACGAGTCTCCCCAACACTGCCATGTTGTTTCCTTTAGCCTGAGAGATACCCATTAGTTTTCCTGTTGAAATAATTCTAATTCAACCAGAAGTGATGTATCTAGTTGCCTGAGCACAGTTCCTGAGACAAGTGGGCCACAAACCCAAATGCTGTGGCCCTCCAGGTCTCACTGTGAAAAGCCTGGAATCTTTCCCGCCCCCATTTTCCACCCGTAAGGAACAGGTCAATCTTGTAGAGCCCAGGACCAGAAAGATGCAGAAGCTCACCTGAGATGCAGAAGAGCTCACTGAGGTCCGGGAGCCTCTGAGATCCTCAGCACCTGTCTTCAGGTCCCATCTCTTGGCCACAACTGTCAACTGTCCAAACTGAAACCATGTGGAAACCAATTTGTGTCCTTTTCAGGCAAAGCAACCCATTCTTAGGAGGAGTACAAGGCCCGCAGGGAGAGCGTTCGCGAGGGATTGTGGGTAAGTGTGGGTGCTCTAGAGCGGGAGAAGCCGCAGCGCTGGAACAGGGCAGGATTGCCTGCAGTTGCACATAGGACCTTATAAATATCAAGACACTTGAATGTTGGAAGATCAACGGAGGAAGACATAACTATAGAGGTGTTTGAGAATTGAATGACTGGCTACAAAACATGTACAGGACCTTGACATTGCTGACCTGGAAGGCGCAAACAAGTCTGGTCCTTTCATAATAGCCTGAAGTTCTGTGCCGATGTCTGCATGATTTCAATTATAGCTGACAGGACAAAGCAAAGCATTTGTAAGGAAAAGCTTTAATTTCTGTAGGTAGTGTAGTCATCAAAATTATTTTTGTTCTAGTTAGTTGTCGTTATTGGAAAAAGGACATTTGATCAATATCTTGACTTATATAATAAAGGAAAAACATTTAAATGTTTAAATGAACATGATTTCTATACAACCTAAGCTTTTAAAAATGCTAATAATTAAAATAAACATTTACCATTTAATTGTAGAATATATAGTTTGTACATGTCATTTATTAATGTTTGCATTATTATATGGGTATATAATAAAAGTAACATAAGTATTCAATTTTCTTCCAAATCAAAAGTGCATTCTAATTCTCATAACCTCTAACTTTCAATAAATTCTTTTTTTTTAACACATTTTTAGGAAATTGAGAATTATATAATGCAAACTATGTTCACATGCATTCATACAAAAATCTGGTTCACCAAAACATTTACTCCTCTATTCATATTCTTCCATAAAGCTCTTTACTTTTTTTTTTTTGCACATAAATTACTACAGTGTTTTTGGTCATCATTATAATAAACTAGAAGCCCTGTGCACGACATTCATGCATGGGGGGAGGAGTCCCTTAGCCTGGCCTGTGCCCTCTGGCAGTCTGGAACCCCTCAGGGGACTTCTGCATGCCTGCGGGCCCAGTCTCTGGCAGTCCAGGACCCCTCGCTCCTTACCACCCTCCTGCAGTGGAGGTGGAAGAGGCTTCCGCCACCTCCACTACACTGGCCAGACTTCTGGCTGAGCGCTCACACCATATATTGGCTGGGGGGTGGGAGGGTGTGAGGGCATGAGTGGGGGTGGGGGTGGGGAAGCAATGGGGGGGGGGGTAGGACACATATGTAATACCTTAATAAATAAAGAAAAATTATGAAAAAAATATATTCATTGTGGGCCGCATGGGACCCACAGGGGTTTGACATGCTTGGGCTAGATTATACATCAGATGTTGTACATCTATATTATGTCTAATTTTTATAAAATATTCATACCTTGATTTTTCAGACTACTGAGGATCAGAGCGTGTCACTGTGTCAAACGTCAGAGAGCTAGTAAATGACGGAGGTGACATTAAAAACAAAATGCCCACCAAAGCTGGAGATGTCTTACTTCTACATTGTGCTACCTTTCCGGTTTGCCTTGAGAGGGATTAAATGCAGTACTTAAATTACTGAGGATTTTCTTCACTCTTCTGGTCCTATATTGTGGTGAGAGAGGAGACATAGACACATTCTATGAGATGATTAAAATAGAGGATTAGTGTGATGTGTTTCATCTTTTTCCAAACATTGGGTACTTTTTGCATTGATTCATCTAAGATTAAAGTTTACTATTTTATTCAGTTTTTCACAGAGCAATGTTCCTTAGAAACCCTTCATTCGCTGCTATCATAAGGAAACAGTAGAGGAACATAGAGTTGGATATGGTGACCACATTTCAGTCCCCAAGCCGACTCTCTATCCATTGAGCCAAACCGGTTTCGGCAAGGTGACCACATTTCAAATACTAGTGCTTCTGTCCCTATCCAACCCCCTCCCATACACAAACACATAAGTGGAGCATTCCATGGAATTGCTTTTGTGTTTGACATTTGGTTTTCTATAATATTTTGATCTAAAGGAAAATTCTGTGTATCTTTTTCTTTTTTTAAGTATCTGGCCACAGCTGACTAAAATTTTTGCAAAACAAAACAATATTGAAAAAGACAAAAGCTAACAAAACTCCAAGACCTAAATCTGATAGAATTTGGTAAGGAATTCAGCCCAGTAAGTGAGGACAGGATGATTCATGGAAAAGTTTAGAGTGTAAATTCTACTTTTTTATGACTCCATTATTCCATTGTAGTGCTGATAAGTGATGAAATCCAAATATGGAATCAAGACAGCTAGCCCCAGACATTGCATCTTTCCTAAACTATGTAATATTTCTAAGAAACTTCAAATATCATGTAGAGACTTATTGAAGACACTGACAAATATAAAATTTGGATAAAACTCATTTTTTTAGAATGACTTAAAAGAAAGACAATTTGCATATGAAGAAAAAATAATGAAGGACAAAAGAATAAAACTTCCTGTTGACACTTAGAAGAAAAGCAAATAGGAAAAAATGTCAGATGTGGTACATCTATATCACAAATAGTTGAGGAAAGATTTGTAAAAATTTTTGACATCAATAATATGCAAGTATGTATAATTTTTATAAAATAGAAATTGAGAGAAACAAATAAAGCCACCAATAAAAATGAAAGAACAAAATGAAGTGAAAAATGGATGTATGAAATTAAAGAATATCAAAATGAAACTAAAAATTAATAGAAAATATTAACAATCATTAAAATGGTAGAACTTCAAATTAGAACATATTTGACAGAAAAAGAATATATATTCTCCACCCATATACAGTTTGTAATTATGTTTTGTTTTTGTTTTAATAATACTATACACTCCTTTAAAAATGGCAAAGGAAATGGGTAGACAAATTGCCAAATGATGGCACACAAATTATAAAAACAAATTGCAATAATATTGTGACCACACAAAAAATCAAAGACAGGCAAATAAAAAAATGATAACTTGGGAAAGGTAGAAATTAGTAACCAATTTAGCATTAACAATGGTACACTAGACTGGATATTTTCATGCAATGTTGCTGGGAAAATAAGTTGATTAAGATTTCTTGAAAGCAAATTGACAATAGGCATTTCAAGCTTTTGGCTTTTTTCAGAAGTATTTCTGCTAACCACTTACCTTATAGGTTAAATTCCTATGTAATATTTTGAAATGTGCACTAGTATGAATACCTAACTAGTTTCATTAAATACTATTTAGGATATCATGAAAATAAAACAGCCTACATTTTGAGCAATGGTAGACTGGTTAGATAAATTATCATATTGACAAAAGCAGAAATATTACTACATGAGTAAAGTATGTTTCAAAAGTATTTTAAGGTCATAAAATAGTAGAAATTTTGTATGAATTATTTTAGTTTTAAAATCAAAATACATACTAGTATGCACTAAAATAGAAAATAAACTAAAAAAGAAAATAAACTACATAGTAAATTTCTAAATATTTGAAAGAGGGAAACTCTATTCTCTCAGGGAAAATGCATTCCTTTTATAAACAAAAAATTAACATAAATACCGTTTGAAAAAATAAAATAAAATGAGTCGAAGTGAAATTAGGTAAACAAACCACTGGCATCATAAAGCATTTCCTTCTCCAGCTGCTCTTCTGGCTCGTCAGCCCATTCGGAGCAGTGAGAAGCCATTAGAGCAGGTGGCTGCTCATTCTATTTTGATATGGAAGATTAACCTCAGAGCCATTTCTGCTTTTACTAAAAAACAGTGAGTCATGACAACTGTAAAAATGATTTCCTCCAATACGCAATCAAATTCCTTTCTATTGGAGCTTTCTTTCAAATGGGATGATCACCACAAAAGGATATACATTATTCAGAATACCTAAATTATTATTACTTTTTATCACTGTGTTAGCTATCTGTGTATGAAAACACAATGGAAGGGTAAACATTAACTATACTACAATAGTATTAGCTTTGTTTTCTAAACTGTGAAAGTAGAATTGTAACTAGTGAGCTGTGTTGAGGCAAAACCAGGATTTGTCCATAGCCCTAGAGATTGGATATTTATCAGTTATTGTCATTAAAATTAATCTAAAATAAGTCTCTCCATATGTGCATATTTCTTTCTGTTCTCAACAGTGGCTCTGCTATATTCCCCCCAGATTCATTCTGTTAATTAAATATCAACACATTTTAGATCAATATTAGTGCTGAGGCTATTTGACCTTGTACTTGAAATAGCTCTCTATTCCATGGATGAGACATGCAAGATAAATTTAGAAGACCAAAATAATTGACAGTTAGTTGGGATTGTTTGGTAGGTCCAAAGAATTAGCCATTGCGAATTTGCCAGAACATTAATATTATCACATTGCAATTAGCATGTGTCAGTTCTTATCAAGAGTATCATCTACATCGGCAGGAATATTTTTGCTGTTTTTCAGCCCCTGTACAGAGAATCCAGTTGACAATGAAGAAAGGTATTGTAATTAAAATACCCATATAACATTTTAGGAATAGCTAATTCTAAGTATTTATTTTTTAAAACAAATTAAATATGAGTTAGACTACCTCCAAATAAATTCCCCATAAGCATAAAACACATGTAGTTTATAAATTGTTATACTGGAAAGTACCTTACTTTCTTAATCTTTCAAACCTTATATTTTAATAAGTATATGAAATTTATCTTTAATTAATAGACCATTATATTAGGTTTATTAAACATGGTGACTGATGTTTGGCAAACTATTACCCAGTTGTTTGATCAAACCTTAGTCTAGATGTTGCTGGGAAGGTGTTTGTTTCTGGTTGATTTTAGGTAAAGCAGATGACTTTTTATAACATGAGTGGTCTTTATCTTATCAGTTAAAGGTCTTAAGAGCAGAGACTGAGATTTCTTGAAGAAGCTAGTGTATCTCCACTGCCACATAGAAAACCTGCCCTCGTTTTCAGTTCTGCAGATATTGGAGATGAGACTACCTCATCAACTCTTACTAGATTTTCAGCCTGCTGGCTTGTCCTGTGGATTTTGAAGTTACCAGCCCTTATACTTACAAAATCCAATTCCTTATAAAAATCTCTCTCACTCCATTTGATAACTTTGTTTCCCTGCTGGACCCTGACTAATACAATGAATTTATGGCATTGGAGAGTTTCAAACTCTAGGTTGAGATCACTGTATTATAAACTTACTAGGTATTCTAAAATGTTTTTTTCAAAATCATTGCACATATTTACTCTCCAACCAATAATATGTCAGAGTCCATATCTTCCCAATCTCACCTGTCTCTGCTACCCTGCTATTATCTTAAAGATATTGTCAATTTGAGGAACATGGAGTAGTATATCTTATGATTTATATTTTGTTTGTTTCTTGCCATCAACAAGTTAAGTAGCCATGGGTTATTACACCATGAAAAAAATGACAAATATTAAAATAGAAGGAAATCAAATCATTCATCTATCATTTTATTAGAATCAACAATTATTTCTGGCATTTAATGTATGGCATAGTATTAGCCACTTAGAATCTTACAACCACTTAGAATCATAGTAATATTGGTATGGCAAGGAAGAGAGAAGGATCAACATTTCAGTTATTATATCCTATAAAAGTAATTTTTTTTTTAGACAGAGCACATATATTTGAGAGGAAAATTATGTGTTCAGAAGAAAAATATTTGTGTTACCTAAGAAGCAGTTATCCAGGAAGAAGTTTGAATGAAGGGGCTGAATATCAACAGAGCGGTCAAGAATGAGGTTGCTGAAGGATGCCCAGGACCGGACCTGCATTACTGTCCACCAACCAGATCTGAAATATCATGGCTGGCATGTACACATAGGAACTATCTGGCATTGAAATTGGGACGCAAAAGAACTGTTGGCCCAGAAAGGAACTCACTACAGACTGATTCATTTGCCTCTCAGCATAATCATTATGGCTTGTTGTAGTTTAGGATCTTACAAGGGTATTTCTTGGATCACATGATCTCACACATCTAGAGGAAATAATGAACAACACAAACAGACCAAGAGAAAGAGAACCAGCGATCAGACTCTCAAACCTCAGAGGAAAAGTAAGGGAGGATGGGAGTAAGGGGAAGAGATCAACCAAAGGACTTGTGTGCATACATATGGGCCTAGCCAGGGGCCATGGACAATGGGGAAGGGGGGGGGGAGGAGAGGATAGCGGTGGGGCATATCTAGGGAAGGGTTTGGGATGGGAATGGGGGAATAAGGACAATTGTGTGAGACCATAATCAATAAAAATAAAATAAAATAAAATAAAATAAAATAAAATAAAATAAAAAGAATGAGGACAAAGATTTGGGAGCCATTATTATTCAAAGTAACAGTTGAAGTAAAAAAAAAAATGGCAAAGGGAAAGTGTAAGGAGGGGGGGGAAAGTGTTGGGAAAAAAAAGTAGTGTCAGAGAAGCCTGGGGGGAAATTTTCCACAAAGGAACAGTTTCTTTGTTTTCTACTTCAATAGTGAACATATTCCTCCACTTCCCACATCTGATCTTTGGGTTTTGTTCCTGTCTCAGTGCCTCAGAATCTTTTTGTGGGGCAAAAATATGTGTTATTAAAACATAGTTAAATAAGTTTAATATGCTAAACTTTTCCGCTTTATCCATTTTATACAAAAGACAAATTCAAACCCTAAATTAACACAGATCAAGTGGGTAAATTTCTAACATTTAAAAAAAAATTTGGTATTTAATATTAGACCAACTGGAAGGTTTATTTTGAGAGTGAGCATTTCCTTTTATTCCTAAATCTCATCTTTTAGATGTTTACCTCATTACTAAGTTGAACAATAATTGCCTATATGTATTGATACATTCAATAGGAACATAGAAGGATAAATACATTTTTCTGGTTTATTTTAGATGATATAAAGAGTTATTATAGAGTTGAGAAATCCCAACAGGAATAATCAAGGACTAGTTCTGAGAAGCATTCTCAGCTATGATCATTTGACTCAAATTATTTCTGGAATGAGGTAAGGCATAAACAAACTCTAAGCTCTTCAAAATACAGACAATTTCTCTGACTAGCCAACCAAAGAACAACTTCCATTGCCTGTAAGTTTTCCTCAGGATCATATCTAATCCAGAGTCATTGCCCTTCTTATTCCTGTAGCATTGCTTTAGTTTCCATCATTTTTTTTTTAAATAAGACTGCCCCATTTTGAGTTTGTAATAGCCTTGAAAAGAACGCTTTAGTCATTGCTTATAGAAGAAACTCCTATCTCCAAATTATCTACATATACTCAGCAATCTCCAACTCTTCTGAATATCATGTTACTTTCCCTCTAGATGACCAGGTTTAAATGGAGATCTTCCCAGGGATTTGTTTGTTTGTTTGCTTGTTTTTCATAAACACCATATGATCTCACTGATATGCAAAATCAGAGAGAGAGGACTCATAGATAGATATGGAGGACAAATTATGGTTAGAGGTTGGGGCTGGGGGGTGGCCGAAGTAGGTCAAAAGATATGAACATACAAACTTCCAGTTATAAAATGAATAAGCCAAGGAGATCTACAGTGTGATGACTATAGTTAATAATACTGTCATATATATTTGAAAATTGTATATTAAAAGTACTCATCACCCAAACAATCTGTAATTATGTAAGATAATGGATGGTAACTAAAATTATTATGGTGATCATTTCACAATTATACAAATATTGAATTATTTTGTTGTACACCTGAACCTAGTATAATGTTTTGTGTCAAATATATCTCAATGAAAAATAAATCAAGTATTAAGTATGTGGCCCCAGTGGCAGAGTATATCTTTATTTGGGGACCCTTTAGCACTGCCAGGAATAAATTATCAGCTTTGTGGGATTTTTTTTCTAAAACTTAAATGTTATTTTATGAGTTATGTGCTAAGTTTGTTTCCAATGTGAGTAAACCTTCAACTTTTTTTCTGCCAAAAACAGATGTCAGACAAATATTTCATCCAGTGAACATTCATACTTGAGTGAACTCAGGTAACCATCTCTAGTTTCTTTTTCAGATTCCCTTTTCTGGAGATGTTTTGGCAGAGGGAGATTTAGAATTACATGTAAGAGGGACTTCAAGCTGTCTGTAGTATAAGAGTAGGGACATGTCTTATAGTAGACTTTGCATAACAAGCACTATGTATATTGACAGTTGAGGATTAACAGTGCAGATTTTCTAAAGTTGTCTTATAACCAACCATATATAATATTAAGAAAACATTAAGTTCTATATTAAACAATAGTATTAATGTTTTGTTATTTTGGGTGGTTTGCTCAACTGATGGAGATTATTGGTCACTAAAAACTAAGGCCAACCCATGGCACTCCTGGCATTCAGACAGTTAAAACATGATTGCCTCACACAACTCTATTTTGAGTGAACATGCACCTAAGTAGGTAACTGAATAAAGTGGAAAATTTTGGCAGTCTCATATATCCATGGAGACATCTCTAACACATCTAAACCTCAGAAATGATTGCAACAAATGTTAAAATGGCATCAGGATTTTCTGTTTCCTGTTTCTGCTTCATTCATGTCTGTTCCAGCCTCTATTGCAGCTCATCTTTCTGTACGTGGAAGGTGATTTGGTGGTAGTCAACATCTCACAATTTACACATCTAAAAGTACATTTTCTTTTCCAGATCCAATTTGAAAGAAAATGTGGAAGAAATCTAATGACCTCCAGTTGGATGTCATTCCTACATTGGAGTAATCTACGATAGCTAGGAGAAAGTACCACATCACTTATCTTATTTAGAAACTAATACCATCCACTAGATTCTTTTTCTTGATGAAAAAAAAAAAAAGGAAAGAATAATAACTTGAATTTCCCAACTATCACCCCATAGCTGGAATCAGGGAAAGACCACAGCTCAGGAAAAGGTGTCCTACTGTAAATCTTCTCAGAATAAAGTGGTTTGTCAAATGAAAGATACCCACTGCCGACTATCATTTTAGGAAAACCAGAATTTGCTTAACTGACCCCTTGATTCTCAGACATTCCTAACAAGGAAAATAAGTATTTCCGCACAATCTACTCCTGAGTCTGTGAGGTTTGGCAAATAATTTAAGCTGGTGTAATTCAGTTTGCTTAGAAGGGGGAAAAAATATTATCACCTATCTAATGAAGTTGCTAAATGACATAATACATGAAAATGAAATAGTGAATTGCAAACAATATTATGTAATTAAGAAGCATACTATTGCAATTATACTGCCACTAAAATTCACTAAATAAATAAATTTTGCCTTTGCCATGTTATTTATGACGAAGCCTAAAATACTGATTAAATTAAGAGAACAGTTTCTGTGTACATGTTACCTGGATACTAAGTGCTGTTCTGTAATTTAAAAGATGTAACTCAGAGTTTGTTCATTACTTAAGGTATTTCACTTCTTTATGACTCAATTTTCTCATCTGAATAATTGGAATAGGAATACAACTTTAGCCCTGGCTGGTTTGCTTCAGTGGTTGGAGAGTCATCCTGACAAAGGATCACATCACGGGTTCAGTGTCCGGTCAAGGGCTAGTACATTCTTTGCAGGTTCTCTGGCCCTAATGGGGGCATATGTAGGAGGCAGCCAGTCCATATGTCTTTCTCACATGATGTGTCTCTCTTTCTCTTCCCCTTCTCCCTTCCTTCTACTCTGTCTAGAAATCAATGGGGAAAAATGCCTCAGGTGAGGATTAAATAAAAAAAAATACAATTTTACAAAGTCGTCAGGATTAACTTAATTATTACTTAAAATGGCACTTGGTATATATAATTCTCAGTAAAATAAATTTTAATGTCTGGTGTATTTTCTTTACTTTATTATTAATTTCTTAATTTATTTTTATTGTTGATGGTATTGTAGATAGCCCATATTTTCCCCTTTGGCCTCCCTGAATCCAGCCCCAGCCCCACCTCAGGCCTTTGCCACACTATTGTCTGTGTTCATGGATATGCATATAAGTTCCCTGGTTAATCACCCCTCACCCCTATCTTTCCTCTGAAATTTGTCATTTTATTGCATGCTTCTATATCTCTGGATCTACTTAGTTCATCAGTTTATTTCATTCACTAGATTTCACATATAAGTGAGATCATGAGCTATTTGTCCTCAGACTGGCTTCTTTTGTTTGGCATAATAATTTCCAGGGCCATCTATGCTGTCACAAAAGGTAAGATGTTCTTCTTTTTTATAACCACACTAGAGGCCATGAAATTTGTGCACTCAGGAGGGATCCCTCAACTCGGCCTGTGCCCTCTCACCGCCAGGCAGCCCTTGAGGGATGCGCCTGACAGTTGACATCTTTAGTGCTACCACGGAGGTGGGAGATGCTCCTGCCACCACTGCTGCACGGGCCAGCCATGATCCCAGCCTCTGGCTGAGAGGCACTCCCCCTGGGGGAACATACTGACCACCAGGGGTCAGCTTCTGCATTGAGTGGGATTGGGCCAAAGCAGGCTCTCTGACATCCCCCAAGGGGTCCCAGATTGGAGAGAGCACAGACTAGACCAAGGGACCCTAAGAGGACAAAGCACCAGGCCGGGGAGGGATGCAGGAGTTTGGCCAGCTAGGAAGGGCTCCAGGGCATGTTCAGCGCATCTCACTCAGTCCTGATTGTCCAGGCCCCAGCAGCAAGCTAACCTCCGATTGGAGTGTTTGACCCCTGGTGATCAGTGCATGTCATAGCAAGCTGTTGAGTGGCCTTAGCATATCATTAACATATTATGCATTGATTGGTTGAATGGACAACTGGATGACTGGACACTTAGCATATTAGGCTTTTATTATAACGGATAGTATTCCATTTTGTAGACTTACCATAGCTTTTTTATCCACTCATCTGCTGAAGTATACTTGGGCTATTTCCAGATCTTAGCTACTGTAAATTGTTCCAGATCTTAGCTACTATAAATTGTGCTTCTATGAACATGGGGCGTAAACGTTCTTTCTGATTGGTATTTCAGGATTCTTAGGATATACTCCTAGACATAGAATTACTAGATCAAATATAAGTTCCATTTTTAATTTTTATTTGTTTTTATAGTCATTTCATATATACTTTATTCCTTGATTATTTTTTAAATATATTTTCTCAGAAAAAATACCATATAATTTGTTGCTTCTAATTTTTTATCATTATCACATCTAATCTTTGACATTTAAATTCAATTAACACAAAATAGTTTTTAGTATTTCCATATAGTTTAGAGTCCAAAATATTTTAATGTACAAGTGTACATTCCAGAAATATTTACATTAACTTTTGGAGCACAGCACAAATTCAACGAAGGTTATTCTTTATAAGATTTTGTTATCTATCACTGTAAACATCCTCAATGATCTTTTACAATCTTTACCCATGTTTTAATAAATTTTCATGAGCCAAATTTATTTCTGTTAGTCTATAGAAATGCAGGTATAGTCAGAATTGTATTGATAATTCTTAAAGTAAACATAATAAATCATGAATATAGAATTGATACATGTAACAAGAATAATAATCATTCCAAATTGCACAGAATAATATCCACTTTCTCACTAAGGAATATATTACATATTTTCATATAATAACCAACTAAAGCCTCAGTGTTAACATATTTTAAAGGAAAATAGAGAAAACGAATATAATGAGTACTTAGACTTTTCAAAGTTAAACCTTCTTTTCACTAATGGGTTATTATATCTTTTGCATGCACAATTAGAACATAATTGATTTTCACTGAGCTTTCATGTCAAATTCAAGTTTTAAAAAATGCTATAATGAAAATCTTACCATACTTTTTTTCAAAAGTTGTAGATGTATCAAAATTAAAACTTTGAATCATCTTTGTCAGAAAAGCTGACAAAGTTTTAAAAACTTATTCTATTTTAATTCTTTATGCAAAGATTTTCATATATAATGAAATTATAATGAATAAATTTAACACAGACAGATAGAATGACAGATAAAAAAAACAGCAAATTGTATAGGAGTAATCTCAAGAAAACTAAAAGGTATACAGCTTTATAAAGGGGGTGAGTGAAATAAACTCAAAGTTAAGACTTTCACCACAAGCAGTATTTAGGATAGAAATTTGGGAAGATAAATCTCGAAGATGTAAAATTTTGAATATTTCTTTAAAAACAATATTATAATATGCACCTTAAAATATTGAAGATATTTATAATTGAGATATTTGGTAAACTATATATTTAATTTACGAACTAGAGTTAGCATGAACAAAAGAAAACTAGAAAATAAAATGTGCAACTAACAGCTTGTGAATAATAAAACAAAATTATTTTATTGTACTCATTTGTAATTAAATTAAATGCAAAGAATTTCTGTGTAATAATAAATAGGCTTTGTGAAAAAGAAATTAGATGATTGTTTAATTTGGAGATAAGTTATAAGTAGAAATCATTTAAAATTGTATCATCTTCAAGAAGGGCTGTGATTACCACCAGAAAATTCTAGAGAATTAAGAAGATAAGAATATTAGGCAAATTTTTATCATAGTAACCCCCAACTGATTGGAGGATAATGTTAAACAGATGGTGATGACAAAATTGGAATTAGCCTGAATGAGCAATATTCCCTAGAGGTCAGACCTGGTTTCATTTTTTAAAAATATCTTTTTGATGACCTGGTTGAAATAGTTTGCAGCATAATTTTTATAGTTGAGAAATATATTCCTCTGATAGTGCTATATTTTTGTGGGTGTTTGTGTTAAGCAAACATAGTTTAAAAGCCTAAATTTAAATAATCCAAATGTTCTTATAAATATATTTTGAAATTATCATCATTATCCTAATAGGTAATAATCATATATGCAACAGTAATTTCCTCTCAAATGTTGAAACAATACAGTAAAAAATATAGTTGATGAGGCACTTTTAAGTCCAAAACTTTACCATTTGTTTTAAGTAAGTTTGTATTTAATTATGACTTTTAAGTCACTTGTCCAAAATCAGGAAAAGCTTTAGGCAGTGTAGTGAATATGACATTTTTATCACTCAACATTCTGATCCTGGAGATTTCCTAGTTGTAATGAGTTTATAAAGTCAACTAAAAGATGTTATTTCCTCCAAATGATTGTATTCTGTACTCTCTAAATATTCTTTTTCTGTAGTTTATAATTATTTATTTGACAAATTTTAATGGCTATTTCAATGTAAGCCTGATGACTCCAAATCCACTTTAAATGAAATGCCACAAAATCACATATTTTTAAAAGAACTGAGCACTTAATGTCATAAAATTGACTAACAAAGGAGAAGCTTTGTACAATAATAATTTAAGTTCTATTTTCCTAATCATTTAGGAAAATTTGTATGATACATAAATATAATTTTTACTCTTTGTCCTGACTGAATATAAAGAAAATGGCTCTGATAAAACTTGTCTCACACACCCGCAATTGAAAGTATTGAAACAAATTGATGAAATTAGAATCCAGGCACAATCAAGGTTTTTAAGCAAAGATGATAGAGAGGGAAACAACGTATTATTCTTTTGTTGTCAGATGCATTCTAAAACAAGTCTTAGTTTGAATAAGACTTGTTTTGCCAGTGGTGTAATGATGATGTGTGAATAACATGTAAGCAATTGTAGCTATATAATCTTCTTTTTATAGGTATATTCATACAAACTAAACAAAGAAAATTTTCATTCAATACAGTCAGAAAGTAAAATGTCTTCAAACCTGAAGTTCTCCTTTGTTAAATGATTGCCTCTGGAAAGAAAGGAAAAAAGCAAACAAGTAGTATCATTAAAACATTTTGGGCTGAATTAATTTGTCTAATGTGCACTCAATAAATCTTTCATAAGGCTATCTCTTTTGGTTTTGAAACACTTTAGTTTACTATAAAAAGTAATAAGGTTTCTGTCATCAATATTTGACTTGTAATTCCTTAATAAAGGATATGATGTCTTATACCCAACTTTTGTGGGTAGACTTTATAGTTTAATGTGCATTTACAATCTTAGTATTTTGGTGAAAGCTGTATATTTTTGCCCATGAAATGACAAAAAAATACAGATGTAATATTTATTGTCTTGAATTCCTTTAAACATTTTTGTTTTGAAACAAGTAAGTGTGTCTTACTGTGGGTCAGTTTGAAAAATGTAAACAGTCCTCCTATTTAATGTATGTTCAGAACCACTTTAATAAAGTTTGTGTACCACAGAGACCCATCTCTTTACTTATAGCATTGCTAAGTTAATCACTAATTTTCTGTGGTGGACAAATATACTAGTGGCAATCTACAAGCTGAAACCTAAATATTTCTAATGTGTACATTCAAATTATTTTGTTCTTACAAATTAATGCAGGAACATAATTCAGTCTTTAATTGCTAAATAAATGAGTTTCCTGGAAATAAATGGTAATGAAGGTATGATTTTTTTAAAACAGTGTCCATTAGTTGGAGTCATTTTTTTTTCTTGTTGGATACTACTGATACCAGCAGTGCTAAATTCAGAATATCTAATACATCATTAAATGAATTAATTCATAGTATGGTAGAAAATTTAATACATCATTAAGTTAGTTAATTCATATTATGATAGAATAATTATTGATAAAGTTAATAGCACTCATAAGTTGATATAGAAGAACTGATTGTGCATCTTTAAACTGAGAAACAATATTTTTACATACATAGAATAACAGTGCAATTTACAATACCTAGGATCTGGAAATAGTCCAATTGCCCATCAGTAGATGAGTGGATAAAAAAGCTGTGGTGCATTTTCTCAATGGAACAGTATGCAGCTGGAGTAAAGAAGGATCTTTTACCCTTTGAAACAATATGAAAGGACCTGGAGAGTATTATACTAAGCCAAGTAATCCAGTCAGAGGAAGACAAATATCATATGCCCTCATTTATATGTGGAATCTAATGAACAAAATAAACCGATGAACAAAATTGATCCAGAGATACAGACTGATGAGTTTCAGAGGGAAAGACGGGGTAGAGAGGGTTTTGGAGTAGTAATTAACCAGGGAACTTATATGCATACTAGAGGCCCGATGCATGACATTCATGCAAGAGTAGGCCTTCCTTCCCCTGGCTGCCAGCAGCAGCTTCCCTCTGGCACCAGTGACCTGGGTTTCCCTTGCAGCCCTGGCATTGTCTGGAAGGATGTCTGGTCTAAGTAGCATATTATGTTTTTATTATTATAGATTTGAGGGGTTTCTTAGACAACATATAGTAAGGTCTGCCTTTTTCAATTCAATCTTACAATCTCTGCTTTTAAGTAGGTGTTTACATTTACATTTGATAGGAGTATTCAATTCAGTTTTCTAAGTGATACTCAGTTCATAATGAAACTACAACTTGGTTCTTTGAAAATATAAATAAAATTGATAAACCTCTAGCCAATATGATCAAAGAAAAATATGGAGACAAGTTGCAAATTACCAATTTCATAAAATATAAGTACATTTAATATAAAAGTATGAAAAGGAGCTTTTTACAATTCAAAAAATAGAAAATATACTGTTTTCATATATGAAAGTTATATTAGACACCATGGGTAATAAGAAATAGAGCAAACTTTGATAACTTTTGAAGATCAACAACTGCACAGTTTTAAGTATAATCTGCACATTTTAAATGTAATATATTTTACTAAAGAAAAATGAATATGGGTATTTAGCAGTTATTAGTGATTAAAGAAGGTGTGAAGTATAAGGGAGTAAGCCTGACTATAAAAGGGCAACTTGTGAGATCTGTGAAGTGATACAAACATTTTATATTATGACAACATGAAAGTCCTTAATATTATATTAAAACTAGTGACCTGGTGCACAGATTTATGCACATTGAAAACGTGTCTATGAGGGTGGGGTCCCTAGGCCTAGCCTGCAGGGATTGGGCCAAAACCAGCTCTGGTGTCCCCCAATGGGTCCCAGATTGCGAGAGGGTGGTTTTGGGGTGATGCACCTCAAATTGGGCTCTCTCCTCTCTGGTTTCGAGTCGGTCACCCAAGAACCACTGCTGCCAAGTCACCACAGCTTGGCAGCTCCTGCGTTGAGCACCCTTCCCCTGGTGGTCATTGCCCATCATAGCCACTGGTCAGATGGGTGAACAGTTGGGTGATCACTTAGATGGGTGTCTATATAAGTAGACATTATTTTGTTATACACTATAATGAGAAAAAAACAGCATAAAGAGTATATTGTACCATTCTTTATTATTTACTACAACTGCATATTAATTTATAATTGTTTTAAAATAAAAAGTTTAATCTAAAAATTAGGTACATGATTTGTGGCTACCATATTAGACAGTAGGATTCTATACTGTAGCTTTTGCAGATGCTCTTAGATTTATGATTGGGTAACCTCATGATATAACAATTACAAGTTGAAAGTGCATTTAATAGATCTAACCTACTGATAGTACAGCCTAGGTGGTTTCTGTTAAGTGCATATTATTTACACACCACCGTAAAGTGCAAAAATTGTAAGTCAAATCATTGTAAGTTAGGGACTGTATATAGAAGGCATATATCTTTCCCACTATTTTTTGTGAAGACCTTAAATATACAGGCTTTAAAAATGTAAATATTTTAACTAAAGTATCTAGCATTTGGCTTATAGAATAACAGCCAAAGGATGTTCATTTGGAGGATGATGTTTAGATATTTTATAGACATTTGTTTTAGATTTTGTTAAAGATTACCTAAATAAGATTGCAAAGGCCCAAGGGTTGAAATATAAATTTTATCCTTTCCCATCTATAGTTCCAGCATATCAGTAATTTTTAATAGGTTTAACTTTAGACATGTTCAGAGCACAGAAAAGTTCTGTGCATTTAAATTACTGAGATGATGAATAAGATTCTTTCCTAAAAATGGACCCATTAGCATAAGTCCTGAGAGGCCTGACCTACTGCTCCCAAGAACAAATGCCCTTCAGTCCAACTACAAGAGTACCTGAGGAGAACATGTGTACGGTGGTCATTAAAGTAGAGACAGGTCAAATCCCAGCGATTGCTGAACAAGCGGAAAGGACGGGTGGAGGGACTGGAGAGGCGCTGTTTCCATAGTATACAGCCATGGGTCATTGAACAGGAGGGAACAGTCACTGTGTAGTAACTCTGGATTTAAAAACTAAATTCTGAATGGAGGATTGTATAGAGATTGAAAGAACACTACCAAGACATTTTATGAATATAAAAAATATCAAGCTACGACTCCAGGGCAGGGCAAAATTTGGAAGTCAAATTTGTTAACTGAAGCATAAAAAGATAGGCAAATTTGAGGACAAAATTAATTATAAATGTCCTACAATTATAATTTTGTATTCGTTAAATGTGAATTGAAGGGCTCTTTAAATATAACCTGTCTCAGGTTATGATTATTCTTACTCTGATTAAGATTACTGTCAGGAGAATATTTTTAATGTCATTAAAATCTACCTGGGCTGCTAATTAAAATGCAGATTCCTGGTTCATCATAAAATATTATGACTGAATAGATCTAGTGTGTACTAGAATTTGCATGCTAATTGACAACCCATTTAATTATAAAATAAGCAGTTGGAAACTTAGAAATGAACATTGGTCAATACCTGGGGAAGAACCACTCTTCCAAGAGGAATGAAATGTCAATCTGTGAAGAAGAGGTTGCGCAAGGGAGGATCTGGCAATATCCACCAAAAAAACCTTTAAAAAAAAACAAACATATATTTTACTGATTTCAGAGAGGAAGGAAAAAGGAAAAATAGAAACATCAATGATGAGAGGGAATCATTGATCTATTGATTCCTGCTAGGGATTGAGCCTGCAACTAGGGCATATACCCTGACCAAGAATCCACCAGTGACCTCCTGGTTCATAGGTTGATGCTCAACCACTGAGTGATACAGGGTGGACCAAAAATACCTTTTGACAACTAATTATACCAGGAAGGATATTTATTTTGGGCCTGAGACATTTGGCCCTATACCAATTTGCTAGACTAAGTTAAATTAATAGAATTAGTAATTCACAGAGCACACCTCAATTTGCCTCTGACAATTCACTTTTCTTATTTCGGTGTATAGTGTTGGGAAGCAGGGAGTGTGATTTTGGACAGCAAGTTGTGGAATCCTTTGGGGAACTGTTTATAACAATGATTCACCTTTTTAACTCTTAGATCTAGAAGAAACTAGGTTGCTTCTCTAAGGTGTACTGATCATAATCTTTGTGGAACTACACCAACTAGGCTAAAGGAGTGGAGTGTGTAAATTACAGCAGTGGGTATGTTATCAGTTTGCCTTGCTAACCTTCACTAAAGCTGGAGTCGCTGCTCTCATTAATTCTTAATTTTCTCAAGTTAATTAACTATTATGTGGCTCAGTGTCCTCATTTTTTAAAATGAAATAGTATTTTATTAATATAAGGTGTTGTAATGGTTGATAAACTTTCATTAAACTGCAAGATTTCTAAAAGAAATGATGCCAAATTTAAGTCAGATTATCATTACATTTCAGAAATTTTATTATATATAATTTACAATTTCATTGTAACTGTGGCATAAAATATAGCCTTACCTAGTTAACTGTATTATCACACTAGTGTGATTTTCATTTGTGGTTTAAATTTAACCAAATTTTGCTTGGCACTTAAAGTACATCTTTCACATATATAAAGTAAATTATATTTCCATCATTGTAACACATATCCAAACTTTTTTTTCATTGTAATATTATGAGATAACTTTAAATATTTTTTTAAAATATATTTTATTGATTTTTTACAGAGAGGAAGGGAGAAGGATAGAGAGTCAGAAACATCAATGGGAGAGAAACATCATCAGCTGCCTCTTGCACACCCCCTACTGAGGATGCGCCTGCAACCAAGGTACGTGCCCTTGGCCAGAATCAAAGCTAGGACCCTTCAGTTGGCAGGCCGACGCTCTATCCACTGAGCCAAACAAGTTTTGGCAATTTGAAATATTTTTGAAAGGTTATGCAAATTTGAAAAAGTACAGTATTCCAAAAAAATGTATACACACACCTTAAATAATTATAAAGGCAGTATTTATTGGGTCGGCAGCTAAGTAATTGCGGGTTTCACACATATATAGCTTCAGTTGAATTTTTAGGTTTGCAGACGTAGTAAAATGTAAAACACATTTTGTTATTTGATAGTTGGCTATTCAGCTGTTAATCAGTAAAAAAAGTTTTTTGATCTGTTTTGTAGTTTTCGTTTGGCGTTCGTTGAAAAATGGAAAATCAAAAGGAACATTTTCATCATATTTTGATTTTTTATTTCCGCAAAGGGAAAACGCATCGCAAGCTCATAAAAAGTTATGTGCTGTTTATGGTGACGAAGCCTTAAAAGAACGGCAGTGTCAAAATTGGTTTGCCAAATTTCGTTCTGGTGATTTTTCACTCAAAGATGAAAAACGCTCTGGTCGTCCAGTTGAAGTTGATGACGCCCTAATCAAAGCAATAATCAATTCGGACTGTCACAGTACAACACGTGAGATTGCAGAGAAGCTTCATGTATCACATACATGCATTGAAAATCACTTAAAACAACTTGGCTATGTTCAAAAACTCGATACATGGGTTCCTCACGAACTGAAAGAATCACAGTTAACGCAACGCATTAGCAGCTGCGATTTGCTAAAGAAACGTAATGAAAATGATCCATTTTTAAAACGACTGATAACTGGCGATGAAAAATGGGTTGTTTACAACAATATCAAGCGGAAAAGATCGTGGAGCAGGCCAGGTGAACCAACTCAAACAACATCAAAAGCTGATATTCATCAAAAGAAGATTTTGTTATCAGTTTGGTGGGATTACAAAGGAATTGTCTACTTTGAACTCTTACCACCCAACCGAACGATCAATTCTGATGTCTACATTGAACAACTAACGAAATTAAACAATGCAGTTGAAGAAAAGCGGCCCGAATTGACAAATCGAAAAGGTGTTGTATTCCATCATGACAATGCAAGGCCACACACATCTTTGGTCACTCGGCAAAAATTAATGGAGCTTGGTTGGGATGTTTTGCCACATCCACCATATAGTCCTGACCTTGCACCATCTGATTACTTTTTGTTTCGATCTTTACAAAACTCCTTGAATGGTAAAAATTTCAATAATGATGATGATGTCAAATCGTACCTGATTCAGTTTTTTGCTAATAAAAACCAGAAGTTTTTTGAACGTGGGATTATGATGCTGCCTGAAAGATGGCAAAAGGTCATTGATCAAAATGGGCAATACATTACAGAATAAAGTTATTTAGTTCCATGAAAAAATTGTCTTTGATTTTCTTTTAAAAATCCGCAATTACTTACTTGCCGACCCAATATTAAAATACATTTCATTTTCAAAAGTGAGATATCACCTGTTAAAGAGTATATATATATATATATATATATATATATATATATATATATATATATATATGACATGCTGGTCATAAGGAAGGCTTGATAAAGGGTCATCTATATTTATATATGAATTAATTCCAGTAAGTGGGAAAACATGAAGGGATTTTTTTTAAATTTAACAATAAGCAATATAAAAATATCATGCTAACTACTTTTTTCTTAGTCAAATTTGAATAGGAAAATATAGTTTTATAATTCACAGATGAATTAAAATGGATTTAGCCTTTCAGCCTTTATGGATATTTTTGTGTTATAATAATTTTATACATATCTGCTTGTGTAAATTATTTTGTATTTGCATGTTACATTCTTTTCCCTTCTTTACATATAGAAAAATTATCAAGATTCTTTCCTAAGTTTTTTTTGTTTTTCATCCTATATTCTTTTCCTGGAAATGTCATCAATTCCTGACCTAATTCCTATAGTTATCTCTCCAAACCAGAACACTATCAGGAGTTCTATATACCAAAATGCTTGCTGTATGATACTACCGGGGTACCCATAGAATCCCAAGTAGATCCTGGGAAAAGATCTGGAGTGTTTATCTAAGGCATCCATTTTGATAAACTTGAACTGTTCAGGAGCTGGGACATTTAAGTAGTTGCTGATGAAGAGACTCTACATCAGCAGGACCGAGGGCAGGCTGAGGACCAAAAAGACCAAAGGCTTTAACTTTACTTTCAAGCGTACACAAAATAATTCAATTAACTGCCGGAGGAATTACACCACATGAAACATATGCAGTTGCAAATCGCACAGCTTTTTATTACTTACACAAATTCCTGAGCTGCTGGCACAAGCTTAATTCGGGATCTCCATGGTGCTGTCTTCTGGGGCCCAACAGCTGGGCTAGTCTGGTCTGGGTGTAGGGGGCCGGCGTTCCTCTCCGGAGGGCTTGGTCACATCTCAGTAGGGGATTACTGGCCTTTGTTCTTCTGTCATCTGGCAGAAAGAGGAGCGTGGAGCAGTGTCGCTTGTCAGACCAACAAAGGGATGGGCCTTTGTGATGTCTCCACAGGTGAGCATTGCTAGCTGGCCAGGGTCCATATTTAAAGCTTGTTCGTACCCATAGTGAAGCATCCATCTTGTATGAAAATTGCTGTTTGAAATTTTAACCCTGCTATTTGGCTTCTGTAAATTCTTGCTTGTTAAGACTACCCCTACTTCAGAGAGGCCATTAAACCTTCCCCAGACAAGGTTGTCAGTGCTGGTGCGAGGCTAGGCCTCTGGTTGAGGACTCAAGGCCCAGCATATATGGGCTCTTTAAGAACTTGCAAAAGATGCATGAAACACTCATAATTTGGGAGACAAAGAAAGTAAAAACATATAAATAGGGAAAATTCCTGCATGTTGGGACCCAGAATTTGATAAAAATTTTCCTCTGGACCCATGCATAATAAATGTAACTCCATCTCTCTAAGTATTGCTTTGTTCTTCTTCAGTTTTCTGTAGCAGTAGCAGCTCAGGGGGCTATTGGTGGCTATCAATGATTTATGTCAATGCACATATGTTAATCTCAACAAGGCGAGGGGGCTAAGGAGAGTACGTCGCTCATGCAAATGTTTATCTTGACAAGTCACTCTGTGTCAGTTCAAATCTTTATCTATGGGGTACACCCGCTTCAAGGAAGTGGAGAATGTGACTTTAATACTACACTTTAAGTTTTAAGAAAAGTTAACTCAAACATTTAAAAACTTTTCTAACATTATTTTAGCATTTTTAAAGATTTCTATATTTTACTACAATACATAGACAAGTAAGAAGCAGAGTGAACAAAACAGAAAAAGTATACCTTGCTACTAAAATGTTCCCAATCCCAGTGACTGTCATAACCATTAACCTACTTGGTCAAGTCATAATTCTAAGCATCACTCTTACTCTTTTTTTCTTTCACCAACTATGTTCTACCAATGAAACAGGAATTTTAGGGGTAAAATAGGACAGGTTTAACTTCTACATTTTTTAATTAGATAAATGTTTGGTATTCTGCTCATGAAGTCATTTCAAAACAAAAAGTTATATTTAAATATGTAATCAGAAACTTTTGACTGAGATAGTGGTAACGATATATTCTATTTAAAATAGAATTAGTATTATAGAGTGATTGAGTATTTAAATTAACTGTAAGTAAATTCATAGCTATTTCTAACTCTAATTTGGCTTGTAAAGATACATGAAAAAGAAAAATAATATTATTTTGGAGGGATAATTTAGGTCTTTCTAGCTCCCCACCTTATATAAAACATTTCCTCCTGAGAAAGTATTATTTACCTATAAAGATAGATTGAAAAGTATATTTTACTTGGAATGACATATTCTAAGGAAATGCTTATTTTTTACCTCAACTATGAGTGAGTGTACTATCAAGAGTGTCTGTAGTTTCCTATTCTTGCTTGTGATTTAATTAATAATTTAGGAGTGGGATGAGTATGTGTGTCTCTTTGTGGGGTTTGCGGAGCAGGTAAGGATAATGGGAGTGTTGAGTATATTTAAGTATTTTTGGCCACAGATTACATCCTTGTTCTGTCAGCAAATTTGGCAAAATTAATTTTGATAAGATTGGGTTCTTACTGGATTAACTAATGTATGAAAGCAATTACAAGAGTGCCAAGAATATGTAATATGCAGATGTTAACCACTATCATCAATATTATTACTTTTGTTATATTGATTGATATATTTTCTTCTTCACCTATCTATGATAAATCTGTTGCCTCACTTGGTTTCAGTCTAGAGGGTAAGAGAGATGTGTTATTATTGATCCATGAAACACCAGGAAAATAATTACATGCTTTGCAGAAGAGAAAGTCTACAGACAAAGAGACATTATGTACCTTGAGCTAGATTTCAGACTTGGTAAATTACCTAAATTTGTAATCTAACATATATCTCCATGACAAAGCTTCTATTCTATTCAGTTACTCAGTGTCTCTCAGCAGTAATGCAAAATAAAATTCTAAGTTATTTTTTTTGTTAGTCTAAATATCAAGAACAAAAAAAAAAATAATGTAATTTTTTGCATGTCTATTTTAATCTATGCAAGAAATATACATCTGAAACACCAGAAGTTATATTTTACCATTTAAGGCTTCAAACATTTAATGACACTTAGTTAAAAGGACATGAAAATAACACTAATATAATTCTTTTACAAAGCAATGTTATAAATATGAATTGCTGTTTTCTTTTAAAGTGTTCAATGTTAAGAGAAAAGTTTACATTTAATATTCATGTTATTTTTTTCAATGTATATTTGCTTTTTTAATATATTTTTATTGATTTTTTACAGAAAGGAAAAGAGAGGGATAGAAAGCTAGAAACATTGATGAGAGAGAGACACCGACCAGCTGCCTCCTGCACACCCCCACTAGGGATGTGTCCTCAACCAAGGTACATGCCCTTGCCCGGAATCGAACCTGGGACCTTTCAGTCTGCAGGCCGACACTCTATCCACTGAGCCAAACCGGTTTCAGCTATATTTGCTGTTTTAATGTATATGAATAAAATCAGTCATAATTTACAATATATTTTAGTTATGACTAGCATCTGAATATAATACTGTTATTTGTAATTGATTAATTTTCAGTTTTGCTTGATGTTTTAGAAAAATTATCAAACATTCTCAATGCTCATTTACTTCTCTTTTATTATTTTATTTTGAAATTATGCAATTATACATTTTTTTCAGTATTCTTATCAACATTCCTCCTATTCTTCTTCTACTTCAGTTCAGTACCTATCATGACAAGTACTCCCTCCCTACTGTGTATATACATAAAAAGTTCTTTTTTCAATTTATTTTATTATGTTTCATTAGTAAAATTCTCCTTTAAAGATGATGTGGGCACCAAAAGTGGCATTTTACATGTATCAGAGCATGAATTAATTTTTATTGAATTGAAACAATGCAACCTTTCTGTCATCTCTCATTTTTATACTTATTGGGAAACATTTACTTCTGAACTTTGTGAGATGAAATTCCTGTTGTAAAAAAAGAGTAATTTGTGTTTCTTCACCTCACGGACTTCACATCACTCAGTGGGAGGCTTCCAATGAGGCATCCCCAAGAATACCCAGTGGGATCTCTGAAGATTTAAAGTAGAGAAAGGAGTGTGTAGAGATGGCCACAAACACACACACACACACACACACACACACACACACACACACACGTGCACGCACAAGACACAAACAAAAAAGAACACCAACATAAAGCAACTTTTTAGTTTTATATTTCCCTTTGTCAAAAAAAAAGAATGAAGCTAGTACAATGCAAACACAATTTCTGTGTTTTGGTGATTTCTTACATACCTTTTTAACCTGTCACTCAAACTGACACTTTCTGAAGTCTTTATGATGCAAAAACATCATATGACACAAAGAGAAAGTGCCAAGTCAATATATATACAAAATTGAATATATTAAACTAAATCCTATATAACATCATCTCTGGGGAAATGTGCCACACTTATAAAAGTAGTCGAATTTGTATAAAAGATAAATTAATTTTGTCAAAATGACCAGGACCAAACCAGAGAGTGTCGGACCTGTATTACCACCAGTTGTTCACCATCCAGAACTGAAATATCATTGCTGACATGTACACATAAGGAGCTGTTTGACATAGAAACTGGGACTCAAAAGAACAGTTGGCCCAGAAAGAAACTCACTACAGACTGATTCATTTGCCTCTCACCATAACCATTATTGCTTGTCTCATTTTCGGTTCTTATAAGTGTATTTCTAATATCACATGAGCTCACTCATCTAGGGGAAATGATGAACAACATAGACTAATAAACAAGAACAGACCCGGAGACAGGGAAGCATCAGTCAGACTGTTGAACCTCAAAGGGAAGGTAGGGGATGGTGGGAATAAGGGAGAGAGATCAACCAAAAGACTTGTGTGTATGCATAGGAGCCTAACCAGTGGTCACGAACAACAGGGGGTTGGGGACATGCATGGGGAGGGATTTGGGATGGGAATGGGGAGATGAGGACAAATATGTGATACCTTAACCAATAAAGAAATTTAAAAAGATGAAAGGCATAATTTATCCATTGGAGAAGTTGCTCACACATATACTTATGATTTATCATCACAAGTTATGCATTCTTTCTGGTTTGTTATACATACAGGAATAGGCAAAAATGTATTTTCATATAATTGGCTTATCATCCGAAGCATTATACAGTGGAAATAAATGAAAAACATAAATTGTTTTAAAATAACTTTAAATAATAACATGTTTTAAACAAATTTAAGAGTACATTTTAGAAGTCTGTATTAAAAAAAAGCCAATGTACTGAAAAGGATATGTTAACAAATAGCCAAATTAAAGGCTGTTTTTGACATTAAGAGGAAAGCAATGACAGCTGCAATTAGTTGGAGTAAAAAAAAAACACAAAAAACAAAAACAAAAACAAAAACAAAAAACATTGAAATGTATTATTTACACATTCCTAGTGTTAAAAATACTGGATGTTATTTGAAGAAATTTGGTTGGCATGATATTGAATGTAAGTTCATTAAAATGCTATTTGTTACTTTCATTCATAAGTATAAAGAAGAGCAAGGCTGGAAGAGTAAATAAATTTAAGAGCCAGAAAAAGAAAAGTAGCATGAAGAATATGGAACACAGCTTACAGGGAAATTCTTAATATTTTTATTCTGTCTTGTATAGGCAAATTGTATGGTGTTATTTTGACCCTAAATAAATGTATTAACAACCTCAAGTACAAAAACAATTTTATATTTATATCTTGTTTTTCTATTCATCAGTATCACACCAGTTGCATATGACAAGAAAGCCATGGCAAGCAAACTTTAAAAAGATGCTACTTATGTCAAATAAGTTTTAACTTAGGTTCCAGTCATTTTTATATTTGTATGCCATGCACCAGGCAAAGTTTTGTGTTGGACTGTCATAAGTGACTCATGCTATTTCTCAGATGAGCTGTGATCAGAACATCAGCATTTAGTCAAAAGCTTTTATTTCAGTTTGTTTTATACCAACCCATTTGTTCTTTGAAGAGTCATTAAAAAGCATTCATGGAACATCTAGATGGGTTATGCATGGCTTGCTCACTGATGATATAATAAAATGCCTCATACTATCACTTTGTAACTGGGTTTTAAAGGTTACCAGCAAGGTTGTTAAAGAAAAACAATATGAAACCAGAGAAATTGCATTATGTTATATTTTGAGATTAAAAATATATATATGCATTAAGCTAGATCCTCTTTTTCCTAAGGCTTGCCATTTTCTCTTGAACTCACAAATGTATTTGAAAAATTTATGATATGAAGTAAGAATCATGAGATGTTTAGTAGCTGCAGATAGATGCATCAAGGGTGAATATCTAAAAGTAAATTGCAAAGGGTGAGAAGCCAAGCATAGCACAGAAAATAGAAGTTTGATATGGAAATGTGGTAACTATAATATCTTTAAGGCAGAAGAAATAGTTTACAACTAATGTTAAGCTTCCGCTACAGTTGTTTTTCTTTCAAATATTTCTCATGTGTACTACCCGTTTATTTAGACAAAAAGTTAAACATTTTTAATAACACAATAATCACAAATTCAAAACACATCAAAAAGCACAGACATAAAAATAATTAAAGAAGAATACTTTCTTTTAGCAAATAAAATTTGGTTTCTATTAACACTCTTGTTAGATAAGCTTTAACTTCTCTTTCAAACTAAAGTATATATATATATATCTCAAATCAATTTGATAAAATAATTGTTATTTAATAATTTAATAATTATTTAACAACATAATTGTTAAATGATGCACTGAATAATTTGATGAAAGGAAACTACTATTTTTTAAAATATATTTTATTGATTTTATACAGAGAGGAAGGGAGAGGGATAGAGAATTAGATATATCCATAAGAGAGAAACATTGATCAGCTGCCTCCTGCACACCCCCTACTGAGGATGTGCCTGCACCAAGGTACATGCCCTTGACCAGAATCAAACCTGGGACCCTTGAGTCCGTAGGCTGATGCTCTATCCACTGAGCCAAACCAGCCTCGGCTATATATATATTAATCTTAAGTAAGTCAATTCATTATAGATATCTAATTATTTTTTCAATAACATTGAGATTTAAATTGAAACAGTGGTTTCAATTGTCTCCTGGGAGTTTTTGAAAGGCTTCAGAAGACATTTCATTCAAATTACTGTTGAAGCTCAGTGTTTGAAGAAGGCTCATCATCATAGATTATCTATGCTTAGGAGAGTGCCCAAGGCAGATAAATTCAGAGGTGAATTTGTTTTATGATGACAGAAGCTTCAAATCCCTTGACTTTAACCCTGGTCAATTAAAGTGTCCCAGTCCCTCAAAGATAGATTTCTTCACATTTTCTTTGAAAAATGGAAATAAATTTGCTGAAATAAAATTGGCACGTTTATTCTAATTCTCTCTATTGATCATTGTAATTCTACAAGTTTGGATATCAATTTACTGATGAATTAATCTCTCCTGACCATAAGAGAACTAGGTTGTTCCTGAAATTTTGAAACCACTAAAAATAATTTTTAACAATTCAAGAGTTTAGATTGAAAAACTGCTGAAATATAACCCATCTAAATCGTTGAGGTTAAGAAGAAAATACCTTATCTCTTACCCAAAGAGGAATCTGAAGTCATTTTGTACAAAATAAACTTTTGGCAGTAGTGATAAAGGTATACCTGGGAATAACTATTTTTGATAAACAAACAAACAAACAAAAACAAAACAAAACAAAACAAAACAGAGGGACAGGCTCAATAAGCAGATAATGCATATTATTCAAATTGATTGTCTACATAGGTAAGAATATAATATAATCCTATTGAGTGGAATTGAACTCTTGTTCATAAGAGGGATAATACTAACCCTACCTAATAAAGAGGTAATAAGCTATTTGACCCTCATTCTGTTGCATCCACAGCCAATAAGGAGGGGATATGCTAATTGTCTGCCCCACCCTCAAAGATGGTGGCACCCACAGTCACAAGTTGGTGGCGCCCAATCCCCTTAGCCTCACCAGGGCACCTGCCTCCAGAGTCCCCCAGGTCCCTCAGCCCCTCAGCTGCCCAGGGCTGGCCTGAGGAGCAGGCAAGCCTCAGATGGTGGCTGCCTAGCCACACAGGGCCAGCCCGAGGCTTGCATTGCCAGCAGTGGCATTAGCAGAGGTGTGATAGGGTGTCACCTTCCCCTAATCACCACATCACCTCCCACCCCCAATTGTGAGAGGGGGCAGGCCAGACTGAGGGACACCCCCTCTTCAGTGCATTAATTTTCATGTACCAGGCCTCTAGTTTTACATTAGAACAACATGTATATCCTTCATTAGGAAGAGAAGTAGCCCAGTGTGTTTGCTATATTTATATTTAAGATAAAGGAGAGGGTCAACTTGAAGAATTTAGTTCCGGATTTTTTTCAAGTGTTCTGCATCCCCAGGTGCATTTACTCTTTGTAACTCCTTAAAATACAACTTTAATACTTAACTTAATTATTCTTTATGATTTATTAAACATTATTTTAAGTCTCATTTTGTAGATTTAAAAAAAAAAACTGAGATTAGACAGCTTCCCTTATATTGTAAGCTGCTCAATTAAGAGCTGAGACTTGAGCCTAGGTAGTTTAGATATAGCCCATTCTCTCACCCTCTCACACTGCTTCAGAAATAAGGTGCTGAGATACAAAAGGAAAGGAAAGAAGAGGAGGAGGTAAGAGAGAAGAATGTCAGTGATGAGAGGAGGATTGATGAGAAGGTTAGGAGCAGATATTTGAGGCAAGTAATATAAGTGCAAGTGATCAGAGAGAAGTATATAAAAGAAAAGAACAGAAATATATTTGTGGTCTTAAAAAATGGGATAAGAGGAAGGAAGAAAAGAAGAATGAGAGACAAGGAAAGCAAGTTTTACTTCTACTATTTTTCCATGTATTATTAAAATAATATTTCATATTTGTCTCTTCAGTAAGTTCAGATACAGGTACTTTGAAGAAATGGGACTTGCCTAAGGTTGTAGTATACTTGGAAGAGTTAAGAAGCCAGTCTTAGACAATGCAAAAGGACCTCTTAATCCCTGTTACATAATGAGGAGTGTGATGTTAACAAAGAAAAAAAAAATTGACATAAGAAAAATATGAGAGTAGAGACAGAAAATGATGCCATTTGTTCATTACTCATACATTCTTCATTCATCCATTAAGAATAGAGTGTCTGCTGGAGTGCAGGTGCAGGCTGGAACTACCAACATAAATAGAAAGCTCCCAACTTCATAGTCCTTGATTCCTGTGAGCATTTGGAGAACTATAACAAGGACAGTGCGGCCACTCCTTTGGTGGTAGGTGGGCTATGGAATGAGGGAGAATCCTACATTGAAGGAATAGTTGCTCAACTTTAAGGGCCAAATCCAATTTTTAAAATTGATAGCTAGCCAAAACCAGTTTGGCTAAGTGGATAAAGCGTTGGCCTGGGGACTGAAAGGTTCCAGGTTTGATTCCAGTCAAGAGCATGTACCTTGGCTGCGGACACATCCCCGGTAGGGGGTGTGCAAGAGGCAGCTGGTAGATGCTTCTTTCTCATCGATGTTTCTAGCTTTCTATCCCTCTCCCGTCCTCTCTGTAAAAAATCAATAAAATATATTTTTAAATAATAATAAAATTGATAGCTAGACAGAAAACATGAAGCCTAGATTTATTGAAAAAGAATGCAGAGTGAGTGAAAGAACTCTAAGAGTACCACTGAAGTAGGAAAAAAAAACAAAAACAAACAAACAAAAAAAAAACAAGTTGAGAGCCCAGCTGGTGTTGCTCAGTGGTTGGGTGTCAATCCATGTATCAAGAGGTCACCAGTTTTATTCTTGGTTAGGGAACATGCCTGGGTTACAGGCTTGTTCCTCAGTAAGGGCACTGTGGAAGGCCGCTGATCGATGTTGCTATCTCTCTCTCCATCTCCCTCTCTTTCTAAAATCAATAAAAACACAAATATTTTTTAAAAGCTGAGAGAAAATTCAAATAAGTTTGAGCGAATCTGAGCATGTGGAGGCTGGTTCCCCAATTATCCTGGAACAGTCTGGGAGTCTAAATTCTATCAGAAAAACACTTCATTTGGTATAATGGCAGATCCTACAGGATAGAATGACCATAAAGCAGCATGTATTAACCTTGGCACTATTGATATATTTATCACATAAATCATGTAGGGTGCAGTCTTGTACATTTAATATGGTTAACAGTACACTTGACTTCCACCAGTAGCACCCCATTCTAAATATGACCTCCATAGATGTCTCTGATATGGTCAAATATCTTCTGGTGGGCAAAATCACCTTTGTTTGGAAATCATTGCACTTCACTAAGGATGACTGAGGGAATAATAGGCATAGCCTCATAGAATCTCGATCAAATACAGCAAGATATGCAAAGAACTCTCAAAAAATTGGCCATTGGAGCATGTGTAGGGGATGGGAGAATGGATAAGAGGTTGTGGAATAAGTAATTAACAGGAATAAACTCAGGGTCAAAAGAAGGGTGTGCAAAGTAGAGAAACCTTTATTTTACATGAATAGGTGCTCTGTCAGACTTAATGAACTTCAGCAGCAGATGACAACAGTGATTGTATCAATCAACCACACATCTTCAGTGTATAGCAAGACAGGATATGTATTGAGAAGACTAGCCAACATCTTGCCTTATGGATCCTCAGAGAACCAGAGGACAGTCATTAAATTCAAGGCTCTTCCCCCATTGTCATGTTTTTTTTGCTCTCAGAGGCCATCCTAGGAGAGGAGGGTTAGCGAATACCAATGGAGAAAGAATATTCTACATTTACTAATAAATAAATAAATAAACTGAGAAAATTTGGAAAAATTACAGTAAGCAAATTGATGTAGTTGTTTATTTTACCCCAACACCAGTGGCTGTCACAGATCAAGATGAAACCAGTTATTAAAATAAAGAAAATCCAACATTAAACTCCTAAGGGATTTTTCTCATAAGAGCTATTTTGATTGATTGCATGTGCAAGATGAGAAAATTGGACAGATTACCAGGTAAACTCAAATGTTCAGCCAGGGTGAATGAATGGATAGTGTTGCATATATTGAGATAAGACATACAGCATGAAAAACATATTTTCTGGGAAAAGGTGGCTATGTATATTATGAATACATCCAGTAGGCAGTGGGTTATATTGATATGAACTTTAAGGCTATCTCTCCTTTGGAGCATTATTTTAAACAATGAACAGATTGTGCTTGAAACAATAATATTTGAAGCATCCAGGGAAACTGTACAGAATATGTTAAGAATAGAATAAAAAATAAAACACTAGGAACAATGTTTTGAATGAATGAGAGGAAAATTTTGCATAGAATACAATTTAGAAGAAAAAACATAAATAGAAAAAGAAGCCTATGAAATAAATCGTTTCATGAAAAGTGTGCTCAAGAGCATAAAGCATTGCATATAAGGTTAAAAAAAGTATTTGTTTTATTTGTCACTAAGGTCTGGTGATCTTAAAAATAAATCATTAAATCTTGTGTCCGGGGTGGATTTCAGAAAGTATTAGCATGAGCCGAATGGCTAATGTAGAAAACTACTTTATAAAATTTTATATCAGAGAAGACTTTGAAATTCAGAGAAGAATGTTTCTTTTTAAGCTGCAGAGTTTTATACTATAGGGAGAGACATTAATGATTGGATTCAAGATCCTAAGCAAACAAGAAGGAACAGAGCATAACAAAAGAAGAATCACCTACTTTGGCCAGTGTAGTTCAATTAGTTGAGTGTTGTCTGTCCCTTGCACCAAGAGGTTGCTGCCTTGATTGACAGGGCACATGTCTGGGTTTAGAAGCTCATAATATACCACACCTTCCTGGTCCCGCCAAAGGCAGAGCATTGTTTACTTTCTGAAGGGATTTGGGCTTGCAGTCAATGTTGATGGTTGACCTGGATCAACCCATGATATTGTGCATTTGGGATTCTCAAAATAAATCCACTTTTCATCACCAGTCACAGCTTGATGCAAAAAGGACTTTCTTTTATTCTGTTGAAGCAACATTTTACTGATGGTTTTCAGTTTTCCATTTGTCTCTTGTTCAGTCAATGTGGCACCCATTTTCCTTCCTTTAAAATATTTCCCATCGTTTGTAGGTGATCAAAAAGTGTTTTCTGAACAACGTTTAATCTTTCTGCAAGTTGTTTTTTTTAGTTTGACACACATCTTCATCCGATAATGCTTGTAATTGTTGGTCTTCAAACTTTTTTGATTAGCCTGGACATTCTTTGTCTTTCACATTGAAATCATCATTTTTAAAGCATTTAAATCAGTGTTCACAAGTATCTTAAAATGGTGCGTGTTCACCATAAGCTTCCCAAAGTATTCAGCAGCACTTTTTTTTTTTCAAAATAAAGTAATGAATTATAACTTCCCACAAATGCTCTTTTTTTGGCACAAAATTTGAAATTTTTAAGTGTAAAAATATCTGTGATGTTAACATCTTCAGCAATTTTGACATATGAAGTTTTGAAGCTTGTTGTCAATACAACAAAACAGAATACGTATCAAATCGTATATATATCAACATATGTGTAACTTCACCTATTGAAATAATCCACATTATTATACGGTATACTAGAGGCCTGGTACCCAAAATTCGTGCACTCCAGGGGAGCGGGGGTTCCATCAGCCCTGTCTGCATCTTCTCGCAGCCTGCAATCAGACATCCTTAGCTCTGCTGTGGAGGTGGGAGAGGCTCCTGCCACTGCCTCTGCACTCACCAGTCATGAGCCTGGTTCTTGGCTAAGTGGTGCTCCCCTGTGGGACTACTGTTGGGGAAGTGGGGGGGGGGGGGGGGGGGGAAAGGCAGCTCCTGCATTGAGCATCTGTCCCCTAATGGTCAGTGAACATAATAGTGCTGTTTGGTCAGTTTGCATATTAGCCTTCTATTATATAAGATAGGCTGATCTTCATTGTGTTATTTGTAGGCTTTGTCCCTAGTGTGTCTTGAATCAAACTTAGTTCAAATAAACACACACAAACAGCGTAGCCCATGATTGTAATGCTGACTAACCATAATTTCCACCAGGTTTTCTATCAGTTTCCTCTTGTGGTTCCCTCATTGGCTCATACTTAAGTTTACAGACAGCTGTTGAAGGAACGCCCTTTATAAGAGTTAAGATGTGTGGATTTCAACTTTGGAAGCAGCACATTTGTAAAACTAAAAATAGAGATTTTTCCATTCATTGTCACCCTTTCCCTATTTTAAAGTCTCAAATAAACTCTCAGAATTTCCAATTCTGAAATGCCAGAGAGATGGTATGCTCTTTATCTTCAGATAAATAGTTTTCTCTTGGTTCTAGCATACCAGAATCATTTGTTGTAATCTATATTCAAATAAAAGGCAGATTTATCTTCCCATTCTTTATGACTTGATTATTCTGACTCACCCAGCCTCTGCTGCTCCTCACCAACTTTGATGTCTTTGATGCTATTGCAGATGAATCTCAGAAAAGTAGATAAGAACTGCATGTTCATGTTGAGGAAAATCAACAAAGCAATTCATTAGCAAATGACTTCACTCATCTGAGCTGAATCTTTCAAAAGATGGGTGATTCATGACTTTGATTATGTTTTTTTCTTTCTTTCTTAATAATCAGATCTGAAAGTATTCAACAATAACAGAAATAACTACAAACATTTAACTATCTTAATAACCTATTAATTCACTAGTTGTTTTATTTCTTTCTAACTACATTATTATTTTAAAAGTGGCTTAATTTAAATCATAAACCAATGTCAAAATGTTTCACAGGTAGTAAATTTTCTTAAGAAACATATGCACAAGGATGTTCACATGCAATGAGAATAAAACTATAATGCTCAATTCTCACCCTCCAGTCTTTGAAGCATGTCAAATTTTAAAAAGTAACAAAAAGTCATTTAAAACCTTGTAATCTCCTTTATTGTTCCCAAACAGTCCAAATCTCTCCAGATTTTCTCACCTTCAACCAGACTATACTTTGCTGAACTGCATCACAGTTATAGTCCAGTATTTTATCTAGGTCCATCATTTCTTCTCTCCTGTCATTCCCAACCATGCATGGTTTAGTCTTTAAAGTTCATAGTCATATTTCCAGCCTTTCTCAGTCCACTGAATGATATTGCACTGTCCTTATGGCTTTTTTCTTCCCCAAAGATTATGAAAGTCAGGTTATGATGAAGAGGGATAAGTTGTCACATGTTTTCATCTTTATGTTATGAGATAAGTCCTACATCTAGCTAACTATCAATAGCTGCCTCCCTACCTATCATTGTATAAATTGGTCAATAACAGATGAAAATGAAGAGATTATTTAATCTATATAAGCAAACTTTATTCAGTCATTTAAGGAGAATTTTGTTAGTGCCCATAATATTGTAAAGGAAAAACAGTACAAACTAATGGGTATTTTAAGGATTTTCATAACATTAAAATTATTGTAAAGACATTAAGAGTCATCATTTATAAATAGTTTTCCTATGTATATTTCTTTAATTTCTAAGTTTTCTAATTTGAGTTTGCATTGAACAGGAAAAAAATATAAAAATGTATCTCATTCAAATTAAATAGATCTTATTCCAGAAAACAAAAGAAAATAAAGAATTAAAATTAATGGCAAGATGTTTTAAATTATTATTTAACATTTCTTATCTCTTTAAACAATTATATATTCCAAAATCTTTAACCACTTTTTGAAAATTATTGTTACAAAGCATTAATTCTATAGTTTCAGTCTTTACAATTGTATGTTACCATAACCATCCTTCTTACTCTGCTAGACTCTAAACTCAGATAAGGCATGCACAATTATATTGCCAAGGCTGACCAGCAGACCCTAAGCTGCGGGTGAATGGCATACTCCGACACAACCGTTTGCTGTGAAAGAGAGGGTTAATGGACTGCCTGACTAAGTGAACCAGGCAGCCTCAATTGCCTGTCTTGTTAGGCTTTTATTGTAGCAGCAGCTTAAAATAAAGTTTTATCTTTTAGATACAATCAGTAAGGCAAGTAATATTGGGAGTACACAGGTGTTTGTTTGTAATGTCCTTTAAGCAAGGACACCAAAGATTAAGAATTCCAGTAAACACCTGAGGGTCTGCACATGCACAGACTTGCTTGGAAAGGTCAAGGAGTAATTAGGGGCACTGCCTTCAGCACTCCCCTAAGTCAGAATTCTCATAAACAGGTCATGTGGCCTTCCACCCACTTTCCTTTTCTCAAAAATTCTTCCTTACAAACTTTCTAACTAAGTTTTGTGCGTTCCCCAACATTATATGACAGCCAGAGGAGGCATTATATATCTATCTATATCTGTCTATCTATCTATCTATCTATCTATCTATCATCTATCTATCTGTCTATCTGATTTTTTCTAGCTTAGCTTGTTTTCCAGGCTGCACCTCAACTGGGGCCTGCAAGGGGGTGAAAGTTTGTTACCAGGTGTGCAGATGAGAGAGAGAGAGAGAAAAGAGAGAGAGAGAGAGAGAGAGAGAGAGAGAGAGAGAGAGAGAGAGAGAGAGAGAGAGAGAGAGAGATGAGAGAGGGGGAGGGGGAGGAGAGGAGGGTGGAGACTGAGAGGGAGAGGGAGAGGGAGAGGGAGAGGGAGAGGGAGAGGGAGAGGGAGAGGGAGAGGGAGAGGGAGAGGGAGAGGGAGAGGGAGAGGGAGAGGGAGAGGTTTCTTTGTTAGACTTATTTTCTCAGGCATGAGATGGACCAAGCTTTTTCTTCCAACTTCCCAAGCTTTTGTGGGCATATGATGGCTCTACCCCTATGTAGACCTTGATCTACCTGCACTAATAGTATCTGCTTGGCTATTAAAAAAAATAGCTAAGACTCTGTAAACTCAGAAGACTGATTGTGAACATGACATTATGGTTGAATGCTTATTCAATAATAAAACTGTTTTCTTTCTTTTCTATAAGTTTGGAGTGTTCTGGCTGGCAGAATATTTTGTTTTTAATTCTATTTCTCAAAATGTGTGAGATTGTGGTTTTGTTTAAAAATTTTTTGGTCTCTTTAAGCACTTTTTCCTTCCTCCAATTATTCCAAAGAGTCACTTATTTCATGATTTTAGTAGAAATCATGTAGAGAATAGCAGGACTTCAGGCAATTGTTTACTGTATCTCTATAACACACAAACACACACACATACACACACACAAAAAAAAAGTTAAAGGGAGATTCAACAGAACAAAGAATCTATGAGCATAGGAAGATAAATATCTTCTCTCTTTAAATAAATTATTTTTCCTATTCTGAACTTTTCATTCCCCCACCAAGAAAATGGAAATGTTAGTATAGGTAGCTGAGTATTAATAAAGGACTAGAGCAAAGGAAATCAGACATTAATAAGCATAATTAAATAGGGAGTGTAAACTTATTAACCAGAAAACTACATCTTCACAAACCCCAGGGGATTTTACCATTTCCCAGCAAAGGGGATTTAACACCCCTCCCTCTCCTGTACAAGGAGGAAAAAAGGCTTTTCAATCTCTCTCCATCCACTTGCCCAGGCTATGTTGGAGGCGGGGGTATAAAATAGTAAGCATTGAGGCTTGTCTGGCAAAGGATTAGATTGGATAAGAAATACAAAACACCAGAAGATCTAGGAAACATATTAATTATAGGGTGGATGCATCATAAGCCTGTAAAAGTTTGTAAAGCTGATTGCTTAGTTTGAAGAAAAAGTTTGCTCTAGCCCAAGCTCAAGACAATATGATCAGCCTAACAAGGAACTTTTTTCTCTTTCTCACTCTGGCTCTCACTCTCTGTCTCAATTGCTCTCTCTCTCTCTCTCTCTCTCTCTCTCTCTCTCTCTCTCTCTCTCTCTCTCTCTCTCTCTCTGTGTGTGTGTGTGTGTGTGTGTGTGTGTTCCTGTTCCTATCTCTATCTCTATCTCTATCTCTATCTCTATCTCTATCTCTATCTCTATCTCTATCTCTATCTCTATCTCTATCTCTATCTCTATCTCTATCTATCTCTCTCCTTGTTGCTCAGAAGTTCTGTCCCCATAGCAGCCATGTGGGACCAGCAGCTTTCTGCCTGGCTGACAGAATACTGGGTCCCAGCAGAGGCACAGGCAGTAAAACAAGCTGGCCCGATTGGAACAGTGACATGGTCTCAACCAGTGGCACATAACATTTGGACCTTGGCCTTTGTTTTGGACATGATAAAGACAAGGTTATATATCTTTTAGAGAGAAAAAGATCCAAATGAAATACTGGGAACCTGGGGGCATCCTTCTATTTTCACTCAAATAAGTCTTATCACCAGACTTCATCCTCCTTTTTGGGACTCTGAAAATACTTTTCTCCAGAATACTTTTCACCGGACTTGCACTAGCAAGGATAACACCCATGACATGCATATTCTCAAGATAAACAACAATTAGTAAGAGGACCTGACAAGAACATTTCTAATACAACTTTTAGATTCACCTTGTAATTGGGCGACCATTTGTGTTAGTTGATTAGCTTTATCCAAAAGAAAAGAATCCCCTCATATCTTTATAACAGTTGGTATTTTTCCAACTTGGAGCGAGGTTCCCACAAAAGGTAGAGCACTGTCTTCATTGAAGATTTCATTACCAAAGTCCTTGAGAAAGATATCCCTGAGCTGTAAAGCTGACAAAAGACTTATTTGAACCTTAGAAGTGTTTATATACATTTCAAAGAGGTGAAGGAAGAAGATCACTAATGTAAATGTAAGAAAGGAAAGGTAAGATAATTTCTTTCCTATTCTCAACAGGGAAAAACTGAGCCTCTTATTTTAAAATCACATTTGCCCATACAACACACACACACACTCACCACCACATCTCATTATAATTCAGCATATGGGAATAGACCAAATACCGGAAGTAGCAGAATAGCATACAAATACGTTAGTTGGTTCTATTTGGTCTTGACATCCTTTGAAGCTTTTGTAAATTTCCTTTCAAAGGTTCTACTCACAGCGGAACTAAAGTCTCTTAGATAGCTTACACTGATAACTTCTAGTTACAGGACTGCAAAGATTAAAGAGGACTCTGTAGTGAGATCAGGACTTTTGACACTGACCTCTGCTTATTGATTGCTCCCTATAGAGACTCATTCAAATCATCATATGCTCAGCAAGACATTTCAGCTATTATATAAGATCTATTTTATCATGGAAGAGATCTCAGCAAAGCAATAATAAAGTGGCTGATATGCAGAGTAGTCTCAACACTTAATTTGTTCTTCAATAATTTGTATATCCCCCAAGGTAAAAGAAATTTTTTTCTAGACCTTTTTTTTTTTTTTTTTTTTTTTTTTTTAAATGGAAGCTTTCTGCATATTCCACTCCAGTTTTAGTCCCAACTCTTTCCCCTATAGACACTTGCCAGTTTTGAGCTGGCTGTTCTTTGGTCTGTGTCTAGAAAGTTTTAAATGCATTTCTTTTTTTAGATCCCCTGCCTGAGTCCTACTTCTAACACATTTGGTTATTAAGCAATAACTTTCGATTGATTCTGTTTATTTCAATATTTTAATGTCCAACTTCTGTAAGAAAATTTCCCCCATATCTTGTGATTTGGTTTCATGTTTTATTAAAATATCTCAGATTATTTATTTTACTATTCTTTGTACCTCATTATTAACTATTTATCTCATCAACTCATTAGAGTTCTGAATTATTTGCATTATGCCAAAATACAATACTTACAATTTGCAATGGGAACATAGATCAAGACTGGTGTGTAGTTTTATAAGAGTTGGGAAGAGAAGCAGGATAAAACATATTACATGTCCCTGATTTTATGGCCACACTGGGCTTGAGCATGCCATAGCTCATAAGGTAAATCCATCTCTCTTCATCCTTCCAAAACATGAGAAAACCCTGCTTAGAAGTTAAAGATGACTTACAGATAGAGAAGTGGGAAGAAAAATCACACTTCTAATAAATATAAAGTTTAAAAACTAGTAGACCACAATTTAGTTATCACACTGTGCATTAATTTTACAACATACAATTCAAATTACATTTTGTCACATTAATCTACTTTGAGTACTCAAATAATAGACCACAGAAGTATCCCAATGCATTACAATATAAAAGCCAAATATTTGACTCGGATATTACTTTAAAAAAACATAATTTAATGCTCCATAGAATGTATTTGTGGAGTTTAGGAGAAAGGGCCTTATTATATTTGTGAATGATTTAAATTAATGAAGACATTATGATTCTTTTAAAAATAATAAATGTTATTCAGTGTAAAATTAAATTCTTAATATTTTTTTATCTGATACATTGTTATCGGTTTTATCTTTAATATAAAAGTAATGACTTTTGGCCTTTCTAAATTTCCTCTTATTCCCTTTGGTTTCTCTCTTACAAATACCTGCAGATGGGTATCAGGCCATTGCTTATTTGGTCAGTCAAGCTGAATTTATTTAGTTTCTTTAAGTAAAAATCCAGGGACTCCAAATCAACACCGGTTAAAAAATAACTATTTTCAAAAGAATATACAATGTACATTTAGTATATCATAAAAAGAAACACCTGCTATTATTTTGATACAGCAATGAAAGTTAACATCATTGAATTTTTAATGAATGGATGTCACATGTCATTTAGGACTTTACATTTCATTCAGTTTTTTCCTATTCCACACAAGTTCCCTCAAATTTTACACAAAATTAAAACAAGGTAAAAATAATAATCAAAATAGAGATTTAAGCATTTTGTACATTATCAGGCATAGCAGCTGAGTTAAAGAACAGGGTAAAGGGCAAACATAATCTTTTTCTTTTCATAAGTAAAAATCAAACCCGATAAATTTAATTTTATGGGACATTCTGGCTTCGGTTGATAATGTGTAAGCCATAGTCCTGAGCTTCAAGATCATTATTGATTGTCAGAAGGGTTGAATTAATCTGACTGCACTGCAATCTGGTTCAAAGATGGTTAGATAAGATAACAGATTTATAAACTCACTGGACTGGAAAGTTATTATAAGGTCATCTAGGCTGTCAAAGTCTTTTTTATGCCTTCTGCCACAATTAAAAGCAGAGGTCACAGATATGTATTATTTGGCACTAAGTAGTGACACATAAAATATGATAAATTATCTACAACTACAAAAATTTTAAATTAATTTGTCATGTCTTTTTTGACAAACAATAATATTGCTGGACAATAAGAAATTATAGGTATTATTTATTTTTTTATACATAATGAATGGATAACCAGGAAGTTAATTGGACAGTACTATTGTTAATCAGAAATGTGTCAGTAAAACTAGAATTAGATTCTTGCATCTTACTTGAATAAATTTCACTTACAAGTTAATTCATTAACTATTTACCTTCCAACTTCAAATCTTAGAAGCAAAGTACTTTTTCAAGAAAATGTTAAGCCCTAACATACGTTAAGACTGATTGTTTTATAGGATCTCATTGCATTGTTAATAACTAGCAGGCATGCATCCTAGATATGAATTAATATTTACTGTATGATTTGTTGATTGATGTCCTCTTATTGAAATCTCTAAAAGCAGTGCCATGGCTGTCTTAGTGACATTTATATCTCAGGTACTTTGTACCAAAGATTTAATTTAAAAAATTGGTTAGGTAAAAAAACTTGTTATATTAAGCTTCTTGTCTCTATAACTATCTTGTAGAGTATCTAGTGTAAAAAATACTAAGATGAAGGTAAGCAATTTTACATGTTACTTTGAGCTACAATTCACCTAATACTTCATTGTTTCAGTTCATGTAGAATTGACACACTAGTGTTCTGGAAACATTTGAAATGGCCTTTTTTTTTTTTTTTAAATCAAATTGAACTTTTCATTTTTCTTCCCAAAGATGAGCATAGTTGTGTAAAAATCATTAGCCATCACCACTTATATCTTTATTAGTATATATTAGTGCAAATGCCTCAGAGTAGACCATCTTTATTCAAAGGAGAATTACTTGAGTGGATTTTTAATTACATCAATGTGAAGTAAATAGTCACCTGTTATATTCGGGTATGGGACTAAATGATGCTTTTATTTTCTGATTTGATGAGATATAAGATTCTTGCTGTGTTGGAAACAGAAGTTTTGTTTTGCTTGTTTCTGCATATTACTGATATAGGGAAATAAGCATTACTTAGAAGTGAGTTCCACAGAACTTTTGGGAAAATATAACAAGAAGAAGAGTGACATAATTTAGATGTTAACTTTCTAAAATGTTTCTGATCAACTTCTGCATTCCTGGTAATAGTGTTTTGTTTTGTTTTTTAAAGTTCCATAGTACATATACATGGTTTTAATTTGTTTAATGGTTAAACTAAGAGAAAATCATAGAATTTAAAGCATTATCACTTTACTTATGGATAAATTAAATGCATGAAAAATGACAGTAACTTTCTTTAAAATGACAACTAATGGAAGACTAGTGTTATTGTCACAGATGCCAGTGACCAAACATGTGCTATTTTTCAGGAACATTCACTTCAACAATATTCTATTTCTTCTTTCACCTGTTAATATAATTCTTTATTTCCTCTCCTTCTTTCTCTTTTTTCCTTTCCTTTTCTCTCATCTGAGTTATACCCCGTTGTGTATGACATACTGAAATAAAGTTATATATAGTAGTTTTAATCAAACTAGAAAACTCATCATTCCTTTTAATAATGTTGTAAACCACACTACATGTTGGCAGTTCTTCGACATTTTCCTTCCCAGTTAAATAGTCAATACTCAAATAAATCTTTAAAACTGATGTCAAGTAAGGGAAAATATCTTTATGGGTAGAGAACATCTTTGAACTTGGACATTGTTATTTCACTGAAGTTGATTTTGATCCAGCATCGGCATCATTTGAGGCTACTTTGAATCAATAGAACAATCATGTTGAGAATGCAGAAACATTTAGAAATTCAGTACATATTACTGGAAACTTAGTTTTGGGCAAAATTGTATTATGACTATCTCAGGACTCATCGTACTTATTCAATTATATACAAATAGTAATCATTGATAAAAGGGATTTTAGACCTCTGGAGCCACCATTTAGGTTATCTGCTGAAATAAATGTTTAACTGAGTGACATGTGGCCAAACAACAAAACAATGTAATACCATTTGAAGCAACATATCAAGCTAATATTTCCGAATCAATATTGATATTAAACATTAAATATATAATTTCAAAGCAACCAAGTAATTTCCACAAACTGAAAGAACCCATTATTTTGGAAATTGTTTATTCATTAAAAAATGAATGAGCCTGGTCCAGCTGGTGAGGCTCAGTGGTTGAGCATCAACCCATGCACCAAGAGGTTTACAATTTGATTCCTGTCAGGGCATATGCCTAGGTTGTAGGCTCAATCCCCAGTACAGGGCATTCAGGAGGCAGCCGATTGATTGATGTTTTTCTTTCAACAAAGCTTGTTGTTTCTTTCAACAACATCTCTAGCCCTCTCCCTTCTCTATATCTAAAATCAATAACATATTTCTTAAAACAACTAATATCTGTAAGTATAACTATGGATTCTAAGTTCACCCACATCACATTATAGAAAAGAAATTTCTTGTACTTTTTGGAAGCATGGCACACATGGAAATCAGACTATAAACATCTTTTCTGACTTCGCTATTTGTGTTCAATAACTCAGGACATAAGTGATATATTAAAACTTCTTCCAAAGACAATTTTTAAAATGTCTTTTACTTTCTAAGTGGTGTGTGTCTGTGTGTTTGTGTGTGTGTGTATGTGTGTGTGTGTGTGTGTGTGTGTGTGTGTGTGTTGGTAAAAATATATCTTAAAGGTGTCCCTCATTTCCACCCACCTTTGCCCCATCCACCCACCCCCTGTAATACTCTCAACAATAAAATAAAATTTAAAAATTAATCTTATAAAATTTTCAACTTAAGCATTTTAAGTGTATAGTACAGTGGTATAACTACATACACTTTGTTGTGCAACAGATCTCTCAAACTGTTTCATCTTGCAAAACAAACCTTAAACCCATGAACAATTCCCCTTCACTCCTCTCCTTAGCCCCTGTTATTCTATATCCTAACAATGTGACTAATTCTGATACCTTACTTAAGTGGAATCATGCAGTATTTGTCGTTTAGTGACTGACATATGTCACTTAACATAATGCCTTCAGTTTTCATCTATGTCATAGCACGTGAGAAGATTTCTGAAATAGAACTGAGAATGTCTTAATGACTTTGGTGTGTTTGTTAAAAAGTTATTTAAGCAATTTTGAATTTTATTTATTTATTTAGATTTTAAAGCCAAAAAAACACACTTCCTTGTAATTGCTACCTGTAAAGAAACCCATTACATAAGCTGACGGTAATTACGATTTAAGTAAAACTATATTATACACATTTTTATTTTATAATATTTAAACAATTAATGACTATAATAAGCCATTTACATTATTTTCATAGCATTGTGACATAGCATGCTGTGAATTCACTGTTTATATGAGTTTTATCTCCTGTTGTGTGGACAGATAGAGCAGGTGCTCTCAAACTTTTACTTGAGTGCAGATCATATGCAGTATAACATACATTTGTTTGTATAGAAAAGAGTATAATTATATTTTTCTTAATAGGTAAAATATTTATAGAAAATAGTTGCATTATGAAGAAATTATGTCTGGGAAAAGTATATTATAGTATTTATAAATAATTAAGAAATCTCTTCAGTACCTAAAAAAAAGTAATGAATGATTAATAAAAGATTGTGGAGTGCTGGGGCTCAATTTTTCCACATGGAACAAAAGAAACCGATATCAAACCTATTCTTGTTCCTAGCTTAGGTAGATTGAAGTACCATTATTTTGTAAGAATAAAGAAACTTAGAAGGCATTCATTTTTACTAGTAAAGATGATGATAACTTCAGTTTAGAAAATGTGGGGATTTGGAAACTATGAATCATCCAAGTAGAAATGTTCAGCTAAAGTTATACATAGGCATCCAGATTTCAAGTGAGTTCTGGACTTAGAAATATTGATTTGGGAGCCATTGGCATACACAGGGAAAAATCTCTGTAAGAATAAAAATTGAGTGTCCAGTTGTCTATGGACTGAGTCTAGTTCTTAATTGCAGGTAATTTATAGTCTCATCAAATGATCCAAGAGTAATTAAGAATTTACTATGTATTTAAAAAAAAGAAATCAATTCAAAGTTTTTCAAAACTCCTCAGCTGTTGGAAAGTAGCTTGAAAGGAAATTATAAGATGAGCTGAAAGTGATCTTTTCCATAATAGCTATAATATTCTTTCTAAATACATCTTTACTTGTAATAATTCAATATCTCTCCACTATGTGCACAATGTATATGTGCCCCCAAATCCTGAGTATGTGTCACTCTTATATTTTCTCTGCCTTCATTGTAAATACTTTTTTGTAAATACTTTTTTCTGCCTTCATTAATTGTAAAATATTTGAGAGCGTAGACAAAGATTTATTCCTAAGACTGGCATGTGGGAAAAATGTCATTGACTTTATTTATAGTGATACTTTCATTTGAAGTCCTGGAAAAATAATAAAATTGTGACTGACATTCAACAAATATTTACTGACTTAGAAATTGAATTCAAGTGAAACCTTTCCTCACTACATGTTTGGAAGGCCTATTGCTTCCACCACCACCACCACACTGCTATTTTCCTGGTCTCACAAAGGAGAAGCAATCATAATTTCTCCATTTGGTCAGTCTTCCCTGCTTTGAAAACTCTTCTTCATCTGCAAGGACAGAGATTTATTCAATCACATAGTGTAGGGTAGAGCTCCTTTTGTGTGTGTGTGTGTGTGTGTGTGTGTGTGTGTGTGTGTGTGTTTTCATGCTTTGATTTGAGAGTCACTGGTCCCAGAGACATGACCTCATTTAGTGTAACCATCTCCTCTCACAACTGGGGATTTTAGTTCTTTTGTCAATGTTTATTTTAGTCTTCCCAATTTAAAAAATGTCTTTAACAGAAACTTAAAGTAAATTTTAAGATGAATGCTTTTGCTCTTTCTATATGATCTTTAAGTAAGATAGCATTTGTCCCAGCAATGATACCAGACTTTCGGGATTTTTTTCCACCCACTAAAAATGCTTTATTAAAACAAAGGGTACTTTTTGAAGGTTTTTAACATTTACTGTACTCTGTCATTCTAGGTTCAAATTTTGTGAATCTATTCTCATAGTACATATTGTTAATTTAATCTTAGGGATACATCACAACTTATGAAGTCTTATATACATCTCTTTAAAACTGGGCTTATGAGAGAATAATCTTTGCATGTACATGAGTTTCTTACTGTATTTTGTTCTTGTTTTGGTTTCTATTGTGTGTGTGTGTGTGTGTGTGTGTGTGTGTGTGTGTGTGTGTGTGTTTAATATATTTTATTGATTTCTTACAGAGAGGAAAGGAGAGGGATAGAGACTTAGAAACATCGATGAGAGAGAATCATCGATCAGCTGCCTCTTGCACACCTCCTACGGAGGATGTGCCTGCAACCCAGGTACATGCCCTTGACCGGAATCAAACCCGGGACCTTTCAGTCCACAGGCCAAAGCTCTATCCACTGAGCCAAACCGGTTTTGGCTATTGTGTGTTTTTGTTTATTTCCTTAGTAAGATTGGATAAATCAATAAAATAACAATAAAGTCACAGTAACCTAAATTCTAATAGTAACTCAAGCTTCTGAAAACATCCAAATCTAAACTTGGTATTTGTTTATATTCCACCCTGGTAAAGTTTAAAGAACATTTTGAAGCACTCACTCTTACTTTCTCATTTTAGGTGATACTGTTAGAAAAGGTTATTTAAAAGATTTTTAGACACCCACAATGCAATTTGTTTGAGGATTATTACAATAGCTGATTAAAATATCAATTTTGTCAGTTTGAAGAACTGAATTCCTACATTATATCAACATTGACTTCTGGTTGTTAAGAAGGTGACAAACTAATGTGGGCTGTTGACTCCCTATCTCAAATGTGACCCTAGAGACATTGTAGGAGGGAGACTGATAGAGCTGATATGCTTATATACAATTTTTATAAAGGTACTAAGAAAAATAGAAATCTCACAGATATAGAAAATGGCATTTCTGAGCATGGAGGACCCAGTGTTACACTCTGGGGATAAGTGGGAAGAGCTTATCTGTTGTGCAAATTTGGGGCCCTCACATTACAAGAATTTCCTCATTTCTCCCCCTGTCACCACTGAGAGGAAAAACAATGGAACAGGAAGCTCTCTGAAGGATGGAACCAGTGGGGACGCTAACATTAGGAATGAGAATCATATAACTAAAAGGACAGCACTGAGCCTGCCCCTAACAGTACTTCCTGAGCCCATCATGGTGGGACAATACAACCAAAGAAAAAGCTGTAGGGGAAGAAGCAGGAGCTCCCTGCCTGGCAGAATCCCCTAAGGGAGTCAGAAGGGAATCAAGCATTTCTAGATGTGAACATGTGAGAGAAGCTCTCAGAACTGAGCTGTACCCTGCCTCATCCCTCTACCTCTTCAGAATGTTTCCTGAGTCACAAATTAATATGAGACAAAAAAAGACAATAAAAATCACCAGAGAATAGAGGAGTTTTAAATACCGGTTTAAAAAACAAAACAAAATAAACAAACAAACAAACAAAAATGGTGTCATAAAATACAATGACTAAGAATATGTACTAAGAAAAATATCATAGTTCATTAATGTATTTGAAAGCTTTAGCATATTTTTCTTAAAAAAATGATAGATTTAACACGCAAAAGTTGAGTAAAGTTATTGAATGTTTGAATAATATAATGATTAGCTAGAATGAATACATATACTGGGTGGGACAAAAATAGGTTTATAGTTGTTTGTGAGAAAGCTATACAATAATCTATGTATATAAAAGCCTAAGGAGCCAAATGACCAAAAACCAGTGGACCGGTTGGTATGATGTGCATTGTCCACCAGGGGCAGACGCTCAACGCAGGAGCTGCCCCCCGGTGGTCAGTGCACTCCCACAAGGGGAGTGCCGCTCAGCTGATTGATGGGAGCCAGATGCCAGACTCAGGCTGGCAAGTGCAGCTGCAGCGGCACCAGCCTCTCCTACCTCCACAGCAATGCTACTGAGCAGTGGTGGTGTCAGGCACAGTGGGGCCAGGATGAGTGGGAGCAGCATGGAGCCCTACCTGGATTTGGACTCCTCCCCAGCTGCCTTCTGCGTTGCACACTACTACATCCCTTGGGGGATGTCGGACGGCCTGTTTCAGCCTGATCCCCACAGGGCCTAAACTGGCAGTCCAACACCCCCAAGGAGTCCCAGATTGGAGAGGGCGCAGGCTGGGCTAAGGGAACCCCCCCCCCCCTTATGTACACAAATTTTCAGCACCAGGCCACTAATGTATCCATAAAAATATAAAATAAAATTGAATGATTTTTTGAGTTAAAGAGAAAAAACAGAAAGCAAAGTGTAGACCTAAAAACAGGTTCAACACAGTCTGTAAAGAAATATCAAGTGATTCACTTTATTTGACCTTTGAACAGAATTTACTATCATTGAACATTTCCTTTTCCTTGAAACACAACTATTTTTTTGGCATCTGTGACAATAGCTCTGTCTATTTTTCTGGCAATAGAACATCCCTCTTGCAATCTAGGACCACTGGCACCTAAGCACTCGCCTGCCTGATTGCCTCTAACCACCTTTGCCTGCCTGCATGCCTGATCACTCCTAACCACCTCTGCCTAGGGGAAAAGCACCATGTCATTGACTTTTCCCCTGTTGGCCTGGTTGCCTCTAACTTCCCTCCCCTGCCAGCCTGGTTGCCCCTAACTGTCCTCTCCTGCTGGCCCGGTTGCCCCCTACTGCCTTCTCCTACTGACCCAACATCCCCCAACTGCTCTCCCCTGCCAGCCCAATCACCCCAACTACCCTCCCCTGTAGGCCTGGTCCCCCCAAACTACCCTCTCCTGCAAGCCTGGTAGCCCCCAACTGTCTTCTCTGCCAGCCCTCTTGTGACAATGCGGAGGTGGCAACCTTGTGACAATGTGAGGGTGTCTATCTTGTGATGATATGGGGGCAGCCATCTTCTAAGGGCTTGAGGTTCATTTTGCATATTACCTCTTTATTATATAGGATGATATTCTTAGCGATTTATTTACATATTTTCATGCATTCTTTTGTATTATTTCATAACCTGTGTTATTAATTACAGTGAGAATTTAAAGACTTAAAGTGATTTAGAGACAGATTTCATAACTTGATCAAGGTCACATAATTAGGAAGTTGCTGAGATGACCTATGAACCCAAGTAATCTGACTCCAAAGTCTTCACCAGAAAACCCTCAGCACACATAATTGAGTCATGCCAAGTTCAACTGAGCAATTGCTAATTTTCCTATTCTATACACTAAATATCTGTATTATGGAGAGTACATAGATTGCTGTAATAAATAGTTTCATCATATATAATAGTTTAACCTAACAAACAAACAAACAAATTTAGTTCAGAAAATATTCCAAGATTGGATACATTTTGTTGGTGGTTGGTTCTTTCTTATATACAGTTTTAGAATACAATATCCTGGTGTCTTGTGGCTTTGCCTATTTTAATGACTTTATTAGAGAATCAATGCATGAAATCCATGCAAGAGTAGGACTCTGTAGCCCCGACTGCCTCTCAGCCCCTCAGCCCTGCCCCCCTGCCCACTGGCCTTTAGGAAGGTCATTCCACCATCTGGTCTAATTAGCATATTAGCTCTTTTTAATATAGAATGTGTCTGCAACAAGCTGGTAAGGAGGTGAAAACAGGGAAGGTGCATGTTGGATTTTTTTTACTTTATTTTTTTTGACACTATGACAGATACTCCCTGCCACACACACACTTTGCCCTCCTCCACCCACCCCTAACCCCCTTCTCTCCAGCCATCACCAATGAGCATTCTTGAAAGTGGTTCACAATACTTCTGCTCAAATGCCATTAGCTAGAACCCATTCAACAGTTACCAGTTAATAGGTAACTAAGAAATTGGGAAATCTAGCCGAAACCGGTTTGGCTCAGTGGTAGAGTGTCAGTCTGTGGACTGAAAGGTCCCAGGTTCGATTCCGGTCAGGGGCATGTACGTTGGTTGCAGGCACATCCCCAGTAGGGGGTGTGCAAGAGGCAGCTGGTCAATGTTTCTCTCTCATTGACGTTTCTAGCTCTCTGTCTCTTTCCCTTCCTCTCTGTAAAAAATCAATAAAATATATTTAAAAAAAAAAAAAAAGAAATTGGCAAATCTAGTTTTATTCCACTCTTGGTTTTCTATAAGCCAGGCTCACTTTTCACATATGATCTCCCAAGTAATTTCTTTGCTTTTTTTTTTTTTCTCTATTTTTTAGTTCTTTTCAACTTTATTCTCTGCTTTTAACACAACATAAATATATATTATTTTCTTGCTAAAAGCCCTTCAGTTCTTCCCATTGCTTGTGAGAAGACCTAAAGCCCAGCAGAACCTTGGCCTCCACTTACCTTTTTAACCTCAGCACACTCCTCACTTTTCTTCTTTCTGAGCTTAAAGGTACAGACTATCTTTGAGTTTTTAAAACATTTCTTGCTATTTTTTTCCGTACTGATTCATCTCCCTAACATGCCTCCTCACCTTCCTTCTTGGCCAGTCCTAAATCATTTTTCAAACAAAGACATCAATTCATTGTGGAAATTTTCATAGCATAGCATTCCCTATTTTAAACATGTCCAAAAATTTGAAGACTATTTTTCTCATGTTCTTGCTGCACATTTAATATATTGTACTTTCTCTATATTGTAACATTGTCACAATTCATTTTAATAATCTATTGATTATTTGCATACATATTAGGCTATTTGAGGATAGATATAAAAATATCTGTTTTTGACTGTGTTTTCTGTCATTCTAGTGCCAACACTGCCTACCTCCTTTTGCACATAGAGAAACATGTTTTCAGAAATTAGTGAACTGCCCTTTAGTTTTCTACTCCGTTCTTTTCCTTTTATGTGTTTATATACATTGACTGTCTTTACTTACTAATGATAATAAACAACTAATTTCTAGGGCTAATACTTGAGCACATTTCAAAGTGAGCAAGATCAAGAATTCCCACTGAGAAATGTGATTGTTCTGGATCAGGAAAATTACTTAAATATTTTCTGGGTGGTCACACACCTGATTTTCTTACTTTAGATATTAGACAGTTTGCCTTGTAAAATAGATATCTGGGCATCCTTTATTGAACATTCGTGACATGACAAGAACTTAGCAAAGAATATGCATTATTATTTTATTTCATTCTATAGTATAATTATAAATCCTATTATTTTACAAGGGAGAATGAGGGTAGTGAGTAACTTTCTTATGGTCATAGTTGGTTAGTGACTAAGAGCCTGTACTCCAAAGTGAGTCTGCCTTTAAATGCTTTCCTTGTGGAGAGCATCATCACATGGACACCTGATTTAATCCTGAGGTATAGAGACAACTGAAATAATTGAGAAATATCTATTAAGACCTGGAGAAAATACTTTTGTGAAGGTTTTATTTTCATTCTTTAATGTACAATACTCTAACAGACAGAAGGAGCTATGAAAAGGAAGCTGGCCCTGAGCCTAAGAAAACTGGGAAATTGAGAAGCAATGTTTTATCTGTAAGTGGCAATAACATCATGACTAAGTTCTTCATAGCTCATATTTAAAAGGGCATTCCCATACTAATAGAATGTTTTGTTTTTTTGTTTGTTTGTTTTTTCTTTGTAGAAGAGAGATATGAGTGACCCTGGGAACAGAAGTAAGAAATCTATGATAATAAAAGCGTAATATGCTAATTAAACCAGATGACCTTCTGGATGTAGCCAGAGCTGCAAGAGAAGCCCGGGTCCTGGGTGCCTGCTGGCAGCCAGAGGGAAGCCTGGGTCCCAGATGCTAAAGGGAAGCTGGTGCCAGCAGCAGGGGGGAAAGAAGGTCTACTTTTGAACCAATGTTGTGCATCGGGCCCCAGTCTACACTAATAAAAGAGAAAAATGTAATTGACTGTACCTTTGCTATGCCCACAGCCAATCAGGAGTGATATGCAAATTAGCCCAGCAAAGATGGCAGGTGCATTTGCATATGCAGGTGGTGGAGGCAGAGGCCCTATGTGGCCAATGGAGTTGGGGACAGGGACAGGCAGCAAGCGGCAGCGCCTGGAGCCACTGATGGATCCAAGCTGAGATGGGGACCAGGGCAGGCAGCATTAGGCAGCTTGGACCCAGGCGGGCTGCATTCTTGGGTCCAAGCCGCCACACCACCTGCCTGGGTCCAAGCCACCCTGTGATCGTGGGATGAACAGGCCGAGCTGAGCTGCCCCACAATCACAGGGTGAAGAGCCCAGGCCCAAGCCGCCCCGTGATCCTGGGGCAAAGAGCCTGGGTCCAAGCTGCCCTGCCATCACGGAGCAAACAGGCCAAGCCGAGCTGCCCTGCCATCATGGGAGAAAGAGTAGTCCAAGCCGCCCAGCAATCACAGGGTGAAGAGCCCAGGTCCAAGACGCCCGGCGATCACAGAGCGAACAGGCCAAGCTGAGCTAACCCACTATCATGATTATTGGGAGAACAGAACAGGCCTGGCTGATCTGTGATCATTGGGTGAACAGGCCAGGCAGAGCCTGGCCAAGCTGCCCTACATTTCCAGTTGAAGAAGCGCTCTGCTGACCAACCTGCGCTATGGACCTGTTCCCCTCTAGCCTGCAGTCATGGGAGGGCTCCCTCTCCCCAGAGTTAGAAGCACCTGCCCAGGACTACACAGCAGCCTGGTCCTGACTGTGAGGGTGAGTTCCTGCAGGCTGGGGTTTGATCCCCATGCATTAGCAGGAGGAGGCCAGTGCCTTTGTTATTGCTGTGTGTCCTGGTTTTAATTGGACAAATGCCTGGTGGTCCCGGGGGCCAGCTTAGCAAAATCTTTTAGGAGTGGAATTCTGTCTAGGTTTCCTCAAATCTCCGCAGCCCCCACTCACCCCTCTGTAAAGGTGCAGAACAAGTGAGGCCCTTAAATAAAAATCAGCTGCTTCATGAGTATGCATCCCTTCCTATTTTAAAGGAAGCCGAGTTCCATGTGTACTATGCTATGATATCTGAGGCACAGGACAAGGGAGGCCCTAAGTGTACTATGCTTTGATATTTGAGTCATTCTTTATTGTTCCATGTAATTTATTTCTGTATGCCTCAGTTTTGTAATAGCTAAATTACTAGAATAATACATCTCGCTATAAAATATTACTAGAAGATCAAATGATCAGGTGACATTTATTGTTATTTTATATAAATGAACACAATCTCTGGTATGCTATAGTGATAGCTATTACAGAAATATTCAGATAGAGAGACCTACAGGCTTGATTACAAGTGAGGCTTACTATCACAACCCAAATTTATTGCTTGGGAAAAAAAAAGCAGGGAGCCAACTAGAAACTGAACCAAATATAAGCCCTTGAAGGGAAAATATAAATTGGATAAGCTTTGCTATTACAAGAGCAAGAAGAAGAAAAAACAGATGCAAGAATGAAAACCACATTGCATTCACTCTAAGTAGCTGTTAAAGAAAAGGAATGGTATACTATGAAAATACTTAATACAGATTGTAAAGACATTTGTTCAAAGAGGATTTCCTAGAGTAGGTGATATTTCAGGTATTTTTTTTTTAATGTGAAGAGGTTAGCTAGATAAGAAAAAGGTGTAGAGGTCCCAAATTGCAGAGGGTGCAGGCAGAGCTGGGAACCCCCCCCCCCCCCCAAACTATGAACAAATTTTGTGCACTGAGCCTCTAGTACTATATAATGGAACATATTATTGTTGTTTTAATCCAAAGCAATAACAGAAAACAAGGAAGTTTGCAGAGTGTATTTGAACATTAATTTTCACATAGCAGGTAAATAATAGTCAATAGATGGTAAAGAAGTTAAAATCAGGAGTCATGATTTTCTAGGGAGTTGAAAGGAGAATTTAGAAGTGGTCTTTATATAAAGAACACAGTAAGTATTAGAAGTCTCAGAATATTTTAGTAGAGTTTTTGTGGCAAGATTCTAAATTGCATGAGTATGCCAATGTTATGTTTATTGGGTGCATCAAGACAAGATCCTCTGCAAATTGTTGTCTGGATCTGGTTAACTATCTGATTCTTCCAACTTTTAAAATCTTTGCTAAGTTGATCACACCTCAAAGCATTAGTGTGTTTTCCTAATATATTCTAGTTTATGTTTACAGTTTACCAACTTGTTCAGGCATTACACATGTGACCATTAAATGATGTACTTAGAAGAAATTGCCCACTTAATTCCCAAAAAAATCTTTTTTTTAAGTATTTTTTTATTGATTTCAGAGAGAAAGGGAGAGAAAGAGAGATAGAAAAATCAATGATGGGAGAGAATCATTGATCAGCTGCCCCCTGCACACTCCCTACTGGGAATCAATCCCACAACCCAAGCATGTGCCATTGACTGGAATCAAACCCAGGACCGTTCAGTTTACAGGCTGACACTCTATCCACTGAGCCAAACCATCTAGGGCAAGAAGAATCTTGAAATCATTTTTCTTAATCACCAGAAAATTTTGAGGGGCTGAGGAAAAAGAGATCATTCCTGAGAATTTATTTTGCATACACCAAGCATTTATTTTGTTCCTCTTTTTTGTACAAAAGATATTTCTACAAGATGCAGAGAATACAAAGATGTAAAAGATAAAGTCTATGCCCTTCAGCTGAGTCACTTAGCAGGCAGGATTAGAAGAAATAATGTTCAGATAGTGTGGGTTTTTCTTATAAGTAAAGGTGGCGATGACAGTAGGAGAGAATCCCAAACAGCTGTTGAAGAATGAAGTAAAAGAGGGAAGCCACAGGCATTTGGGCAGAAGGTGCTCCTAGCACAACACAAAACAATTTCATATAGTCACGGGTGTTTGGAAAGTGAAAGCAGCAGACAGACCACCCTGCGTGTGATCATCTGAGATGCATTGGCTCAATTTCAAAAAAACTGTCATGCAGCCTCAGGGACAGAGCCATAAAAGAGAAAGCTAAAATAGGCAGTAGCTTATAGCTTCTCAAATCCTGTTTGGGGAGAAAGGAAAAAGGGCTTGGAAAAAGGCCACACATCAGCATGTACAAAAGTGCATCCAATATGTTTTTGTCAAATTCCTAATAAAAATGATAGTGTCAACACCTGCTATGAAAAGCAAAAGTTAAATCAGGTTTTCATATGGAAAGTGTCGGACATTGGCCTATTCAGCTTCGTCAAAGTTTGTCTGTGGGTTGTGATTTGAATGACAGTCTGATCTTTGAACGTTGAGGACTGACTTTACCACATAGGTCTAGAATGGACAAAAAAATTATCTCTTTTGTTTCCTGAAAACATTTTGCTGCCTCACTTCTATCATAGCCCAATGAAAAAGATGACATTTCCTTTTTTAAATGTATTTCTCAGGTCAATCTTACTGTTTTTTTGTTTTGTTTTTAGTGATTATCTTATCAAGTGTTCTGAATTCATGATTGAATTTTTTATTTCAATATTGGATATCTGATAAAGAGAATGGAATTATGTCACACACACACACACACACACACACACACACACACACACCAGGCCTCTAGTGTGTGTGTGTGTGTGTGTGTGTGTGTGTGTGTGTGTATATATATATATATATATATATATATATATATATATATATATATATTAGAGGCCTGATGCACAAAAATTTGTGCATGGAGGGCAGTGTCCCTCAGCCCAGCCTGCACCCTCTCCAATCTGGGACCCCTCAGGGAATGTCTGACTGCTGCTCCTCGGGATTGGGCCTAAACCGTTAATCAGACAACCCTCTCACAATCTGGGACTGCTAGCTTTTAACCACTCACCTGCCTGCCTGCCTGATTGCCTCTAAATGTTTCTGCCTGCCAGCATGATCACCCTCTAACCGCTCCCCTGCCGGCCTGATTGATGCCTAACTGCTCCCCTGCCAGCCTGATGGCCCACAACTCCTTTCCCTGCCATGACCCACCTAATTCACTGGGACCCACCTTCTCTGAGCAAGGCACTGTGAGTAGTTGTGGGACCCTCAGGCCTCAGTGCTTGGAGCAGCCACTGGGGCCCGGCCATCTGGTGATGACATTGCACATGAGGGTGTGACACCACCTAAGCTTTTATTAGTATAGATATATACATACATATAATTGTTTATTAATTTTCATATAAATAAAATTTATTTCTTCTTAAAATTAAAAGCACGAGCATCATGAAATAAAAAGGTCTGTTTTTGGAGTCTTTTATTTCTAAATTCCAGAAATTCTATTAAATTTCATTTAAAGGGGGAAAAAATAAAAAGAATGATAAAGGAAGAACAGAGGAAAGAGAGAGGGAAGGAAGAATTGAACAAAGTAAAGGAGGAATATGGGAGTAAAAGTAAAATATAGAAATAAATGACAGATTTATTTAATCACTGAGACATAGTTCATATTTAATCACTGAGACATAGTTCATATTCAAGAGCTAGACTAAGACCTGGACACTATGGATCCCAAGGTAGACATGACTCAGTTCCTCTTACAGTGTCTTATTGTAGCTCCTCTCTGATCATGTTCTCCATTCTCTTTCTTTTCAGCTGGCTGTCTCCAATTTTCTGTATGCATAGCTGAATAAGGGAATCCCACAAATTGAACTTGGAAAGCCACAAATATCTCACAGTCCCAAATAAAGAATCAGAAGACAAAGATTCTCATTGACCTTCTTTGGAAAAGGTAACTCACCCTCCTCTTTCAAGTTTGGCTAAAAATGTTAAGGGTTACGGTTGTCAGGAGTCAGTGCATTATGGAAAAAGTTATTAGAGAAATAGAAGTAAGCTCTGTAGTAAATGAATAATTTGAACTAAAAAATTTAATAATTCCATTCTTATATGTGAAATTAAAGCATATATATATATATATATATATATATATATATATATATATGAAAAGTATAATATGATGAAAAGAGACCAGGTTTTTAATTAGCCCCCTAATAAATTATTTGTTGGTGTTATATGAAGTCAATTTCTTGTAAAGTGATTTTAAAAAATAATATTTTGTATTTATACACAAAATGCCACTTGTAATGGTCTTCATTTCTTTCCAGATTTTTGTCTGGTTTAATATATCTTTTACATATAAGAATTTAAAATTTTAGTGCATACATGCTTATGATAAACTAGAGGCCTGGTACATGAAATTTGTGCATGGGGGATAGAGGTGGGGCTGGGGAGGTGTCACTTAGCCCAGCCTGCACCCTCTCAATTCTGGGACACCTTGAGGTATGTCTGATGTCCCATTTAGGCCCTATGCTGCTGGGATCAAGGCTAAACAGGGAGTTGGACATCCCTCTCACAATCCAGGACTGCTGGCTCCCAACTGCTCTCCCTTGCAGGCTTGGGACCCCCTCAACTATCCTCCACTGCAATCATGGTCTCCCTCAACTGTCCTTTCCTGCTTGTCTGGTACCCACCCCCCCCCAATTGCTCTCCCCTCCTGAACTGGTCTCCCCTCAACTGCCTTCATCTGCCAGCCCGGTCACCTCTAACTGCCCTCCCTGCTTGCCTGATCACCCACAACTGCTCTCCCCTGCAGGCCTGGTACCCCCAACTGATCTCCTCTGCAGGCCTGGTCACCCCCAACTGCCCATCTCTGCTGGTCTGGTCACCCATAACTTCTCACAACTGCTCTCCCCTGCAGGCCATCTTGTGGCAGCCATCTTGTGGCAGCCATCTTGTGGAGGCCATCTTGTGGAGGCCATCTTGTGGAGGCCATCTTGTGGAGGCCATCTTGTGTCCACATGGGGTAGCCTTCTTTGACCACATGGGAGTGGCCATCTTATGTCTTGATGTGATGGTCAATTTATATATTACTCTTTTATTAGATAGGATTATTTTATCATTTGCATTTCTTGAAACACATTAATATCATCTTTGTTTTTATAAGCTTTTTTCTGCTGACTATAATATTTTCAGAGCACAGTTTTCATTTTTACTTATTATAATGCCCTAAGGCAGTGTTTCCCAAACTTTTCACATATGTGTACCCCTTCTATAATTTTCATAACGCTGAGAACTCCTCGTACTCATGAGAATGTAGAATTAGGCGCAGCTAGGCACAGTACAGTGCATATCCCCACCAAACTCCAATGCAACATGTACCCCCATCAAACTCTTCCCATACCCCTGGGGGTACGCGTACCACACTTTGAGAAACACTGCCCTAAGGGAAGGGTTGTTTTTTAATATATGTATTTTATAGATTTAAAAAATATATATATATATATATATATATATATATATATATATATATAGAGAGAGAGAGAGAGAGAGAGAGAGAGAGAGAGAGAGGGGAAGGGAGAGAGATAGAGAGTTAGAAACATCTATCAGCTGCCTCCTGAACACCCCCCACGGAGGATGCCAGCAACCAAGGTACATGATCTTAACCACAATCGAACCTGGGACCCTTCAGTCCACAGGCCGACACTATCCACTGAGCTAAACCAGTCAAGGAAAAAGAAGATTTTGGGGTTTTTTTTCTAAGAGAAGGTATATTGTCATTTTTATATTAGTTATATATTTCCTCTTCTCTTGCTGCTTTTTTTTTTTACCCTTATTAATGGTTTTAACAATTGTATTATAAAGTATTTTATTATAGTTTTCTTCAATTTTTATTGCATTTTATTGAATTTCTTAAATATATGAATTTTTAGTTTCCATCAAATTTTTAAAGGTAATTATAAATTTAACTTTTTTATCTTTTAAAAAACCAGATCAATGTACACTATATATCCTTGAATTTTTTGCAAGTTGATAGATGCATTACTCTTTTTTTATTTTTTACTCTGTGTGTTTTTATTTTGGATACCATTGTGGTATTAAAATTCACTAATTTTTTGTAGTGTTTAATCCAACATTTACTTTCCAGTTTTGGGGTATGTTAGATACTTTATTTTTCATTTTGAAAATTTTGATTATTAAAAATTCATTCTTAATTTAACCCACATAGTCTTTTTACCTCTACCTCTGTAGCTATATAGAGGAAAGTTAAAAAGCCATCTTAATGTCCTTAACTACTAATTTTATTTTTATGTAATTTCTCATTTTGTTTCTAGTAATTGAGTTTTCTCCTTATTATGAAAGATATAATCCTGCTGTATTGTATGTCAATTTTTTTACTGCTGTGCATTTTAATTTTATCTTGTTGTGTGCTGGTTTTTTCTCTATACCTATACGATAAATCATCTTGAGCTGTGTTTTGAAACATGATTAAGGTAATTACAATTTCACTATTTCAAGGCTTGCTTTCAAATTTTTGGGAGGTGTAACCAGAGGTATCTTTATCTAAGATTGTTTTTATTCATCTTACGGCGGCAAAGCACTTCTGAGTTTACAACCTGGTATTTTATGAATTTTCAGCATTCTTACTTAGGATGAAGTGAACATAAAATATTCTTGCTCTCATAAATTGTAAGCATTCTTTTTTATGCTGTTGGACAGCGCTTTTTGTGGCTTTGGGTAATTTCTTGGCATGCACAAGCTGATCAAGAGCAAGATGGAGATTTAAGTGGACATCCACTACAGATGTCTGGAGTTCACCTTCTTTCAGTAGCTCTTTCCTGCCCTTTGCAATCTAGCCATCTTGGCCTCCTCAACCTCCCATTTCCATCTCCTTAATGTAGAAATGCTGCCAGACCTTACCTGAACTCTCCTTTCCTGTGCTATAGCCTGAAAGCTGGCTTATGATGCAAAATCACAGGGCTCATCTTATTGAGTTCTCCTTTCTCAGGCATTGATGTCCCATAACACCTGATGTCCAATGAGTGAAAACCACTAATTTATGTATTTAGTTTATAGTCTAGTTGTTTCATGTGGGAAGGTATCTCTGTTCCCTATCACTCCATCTGGTTCAAAGGCACATTCAAGATTATTACCCTTTATATTAATCCATGGTTTCTTCTTTAGAAATACTAGTATTTAGTTTGTCAAAAGATAAATATTATGTATTATTCAGATAAGTAATAATACATAATAAGCAGAAGTTAAGATAAAGAGAGTCTAAATTAGTTATTCTGGATTCTTTCATCCAAATATCATAGTATTTATGGATTCCATAATGATAACTACTTAAGTTAAAGAATAATTCTGAATAAATTTATAAATAAAAATATTTTTTTCAATTCTTCCACTTGAAAATTGAAATTTTTTATTTTAAAATATTTTGTGCCAAAACCGATTTTGCTCAGTGGATAGAGCGTCGGCCTGCGGACTGAAAGGTCCCAGGTTCGATTCTGGTCAAGGGCATGTATCTTGGTTTCAGTCACATCCCCAGTGGGGGATGTGCAGGAGGCAGCTGATCAATGATTCTCTCTCATCGATGTTTCTGGCTCTCTATCCCTCTCTTCCTCTCTGTATAAAATCAATAAAAATATATTTTAAAAAAATATTTTGTGTGGGATAAGTAACAAATCTATGATATCAAATTGCTATGAACTAATAGATAGTTACATAATACAACAAACAAAATTCTATAGGGATATGTATATGTTTAATAGATTCAGACAGCATATGATGTGATAACTAAAGCTTAGATTTCCTAAGCTCTGGGTGTCTGTGAGTATCAAAATAGTTTAGTAGGAATGTTTATATATTTTTCTGGAGAATATTAGGAGGGCTTACAAGTTTTTTTGTATTATTAATAAATAGATAGTTAGCCGAAACCGGTTTAGCTCAGTGGATAGAGCCTCGGCCTGTTGACTGAAAGGTCCCAGGTTCGATTCCAGTCAAGGGCATATACCGTGGTTGCAGGCACATCCCCAGTAGGGGTGTGCAAGAGGCAGCTAATCGGTGATTCTCTCTCATACATGTTTCTAGCTCTCTATCCCTCTCTCTTCCTCTCTGTAAAAAATCAATAAAATATATTTTAAAAATAAATAAAAATAAATAAATAAATAAATAAATAAATAGGTAGTTAAATGTTTTTAGTATGGTGGAAATGTCAAAAGAGTTCAAAATATTTTTTATTACCATATATTTGGATATTTGACTTTGGGTAGTAAACTCACAATGCAATATACAGATGATGTATTATAGAATAATATACTTGAAACCTATAAAATTTTATTAACAAATGTCACCCCAATATATTGTATTTGATAAAGTGGAAAGTATAAGAATAAAAAAAGAGAATAAGGATAAGATCTAATGATGTGATCCTAGACAGTTCAAGTACAGAGAAACCAATTTAAAACATAAATCTATAAAAATAAAAGTGTAATCTGTTAATTAGGCTGGACGTCCTTCCAGACAACCTTCCCAACCTGCAAGGGAAGCCCGGGTCCCAGGTGCCAGAGGGAAGCTGGACCCAGCAGCCAGGGGGAGGAAAGCCTACTCTTGCCTGAATTTCATTCAGTGGGCCTCTAGTATTATAAGAGAAAATGAGATAATATTTGCAAAGCTTTATTGCATTGTTGACTTACATAAAATAATTGTTTCCTTTAAATAAGTTGACAGTCAATATGTGGGTCTTCTGTTTGTTTGTTTTTAGTTTTTAAGGCAAAACAATTTTTTTTTTCATTTCCTAGATTTTCATATACAAGGCAAGGTCACCTGCTTTAAAAATTTTATCATCCACAACTTTATTTTGAGAAAAATTCTTATTATTTAAATTGGCTAAGGAATAAAGGAGGTACAGATTATTTAGCACACCACCACATAGTTGGGGACTTTTATCTTAGCCTGGAGTTTACAGTTTAACAAATTCTTACTGAGTGCTTACTCTAATCCAGTCACTATTTTTGGGACCAAAATACATCTGTGAATAAGGAAAAAATAGATATCTGAACTAATGAAGTCAGGACACATTCCATAGTTTTCAGGGCTCAATGCAAAATAAAAATGTATGGCCTCTTGTTATGTATTTATTTATTTATTTATTTATTTATTTATTTATTTATTTTAATTACAAGGTGCTGAAAATAGAGCATTAAACCAGCGAATTTCAACCAGTGTGCTGCAAGCAATTATAAAACATGCAATACCTGAGTTTTAAGTTAGAGGCAATGACCTCGTTTCCCTTTGATTGAAAAAAAATCACAAAGGACAGCAGCCAATATAACAATAGTGGTCTGGTGTGAATGAATCAAAATCATACCTATTTTTTTTTGTCAAGTCAGCAAAAAATATAATACATTTTGGTGCACCGTAAATTTTTAGTAATTAATTTATGTGTGCCATGTGATGAAAAAGGTTGAAAATCACTGCATTAAACTAAAAGCAGGGACCTTTTTAGCACAGGACTCTGTAATTTCACAGATTACTCATCCATAAAGCCAGCCCAGAGTGAATTTTAAATTCTGTGAGAAGAAATATATGATGTGTAGTTTAAAATAAACTCCAATTGTATCTTAAAACCTCCTATATGGTATCTTTAGATTGAAGACAATTATTAAAATGAAGATATTCTTTCCTTTTAAATGCCTTGGAAATATATTCCATTGGAACATTAATTTGAATATTTCAATATAATCTCCATAATATTGATGAATAAATACATATCAATATTTAAAATGAACTGCAAAAAGTCATGTACAAGTCACATAGCAAGTTAAAATGTAGTTTAAAATTCTTTAACAAATCATTAGCATTTTATTATATGTGTTACCAACCATATATATATATATATGGTTGGTAACACATATAATTATATATAAAATAATTGTCACTAAAAACCTAAGGTTGGTATATACACACACACACACACACACACACACAAATTTTAGAAAACTTTCTTTTGATGAGTGTTACACTGTAAGCACTTACAGTAAATATCACCTTTACACTTTGGGTCTGCATTTTGTAATTTGGCTATCTAATAACTAGATCAGTGCCCAGTTGAATATGCTGTGTCACTTTGTCAAGTATCTACAAACAATCAATCCATATATTCTAGAAAACTATTACTGTCTAGTGTTTCTGTGCAATAATTGTACAATGAGCTGTAACTTATTTTATTAAATTTAATTTCCTATGATATCCTAAAGCATGTACTTTAGTTAAAAGTGGAAGTTATGATTTGTGTTGCCTCTTATTCATACAGAATTCCTATCAAACATTATTCCAATATAGATATTGCTTTTTCTAAAACCACATAAGAATATTTGCATTTTTACCATTATCTTTTCCATTCACATGAGAAGATATATTCTCTTTATATGTTATAATTATTATTATTATTATTGTAATTCTCACCCAAGGATGTGTTTATCGATATTAAAGAGAGAAAGAGAGAGAGATAAAGAGGAGAGAAAGAGACAGAAAAACATTGATGCAAAAGAGAAACATAGATCCGGTTGCCTTTAGAACACACCCAATGAGAGGCTGAACCTGCAACCTAGGTATGAGACCTGACCAAACATGGAGCCCATGACCCTTCACTTTAAGGGATCAGGCTCCACCTAACTGAGCCACACCAGCCTGGGCACTTAGTAGTTTTTATTGGTATCAATTTAGTAGTATCATACGAGCTACCTGCTCTGAATTTATTTATAAATTATTTTCATAGAAAAGTTGCCAAAAATACTTAAATGCAGTAGAGATCTGACAAAAATTCAGAATGGCTATTTAAATTTAATTATATTTTTAATTCAAGTTTCTTCTTTCAATGTAGGTACTTAACTTTTACTAATACCTCAATTTATATTTAACTTAAACTCAATATTTATTATTCAGTTTGCTGCTCTGTGTGGTAGATTGTGTTTACTAAACATAAAAGACTGACAATAATTTTTATAAAGGCCTATATATATTATTAATATCAGACACTGATCCTTTAATATATTCTCAATGCATCTTATCTTATAATAAATTGTTTGGCTACATTTTCTAATTTTAATGCCCATTCTTGAAAATATAGTATCCAATGATAAAAATATTAGATACAGTTTCCCACAAATAAATGTCTATAATGTAACATGTGCTCAGAGTTTCTGATCTTATTTCTAAATTCTGAAATTTAGCAGACAGAAAAAAAAATTAATAGACTTATTTAGAAAGTGATGCTGGTGAGCTGTTTATAAGTGTTAAAAGTGAATTCCTTTTTAATGATAAATTTCTAAATATTAAAAAAAGAACTTGAGAAAATATATACCGTATTTTCCTGCATATAAGACGACCCCCTATTTTTACGGTTAAAACATAGGTTTATGCCTATATTCGCTGTATAAGACTACCCCCCACTTCTGAGGCAACACCAGTTCTTCTTTTAATAGACCACCTCTCTGACTCTGGCCAATCTGAGCAGGCTTTTTACTAGAACACAGTGTAGCTTCTGGTACAGAACATGTATAATTTGCATGCATAAAAAGCCTGCTTGGATTGGCTGAGTTAGAGAGGCGGTCCGAGCAGCCTTAAAGTGATTGGTGAGGGATCGAGTTGGAAAATTCATTTAGCAGCATATTGAGACATTTTTCGGGATATACTCGGCGTATAAGACGACGCCTGATTTTCGGGATTTTCGGTTGACTTTTTTCATTTCCAAAGTCGTCTTATATGCCGGAAAATAAAGTAGTTCCTGTGTATATAATTTCTGATCTCTTTTTAAAAAAATTGTTGGAGAAATTCATATCCTTGATTTCCAAAGTGATGGTTTTTCTATTGTTGTTGTTACATACTACTCTGAAGATTCATAACTAAATATTTCAGTTGCTACTTTTAAGTTTCAGACTCAAGATACTTTATATAGATGATGACTGAACAAGGCTCTAATTTCCCTCAATTCCTCAGGGACAAAAGGAGTCTACAGAAATTTTTATTCAAGACTAGAAATATCAATATCCAGCTGCTTACAAATTCACAAGATATAGATATTTCAGCAGATATTTTCTGCCACAGTTGGATTAAAGAATAGAAAAGCCTGAAAAATACTAGATCTAAGAGACTTCTGAAGACATTCTAATGAGACCTCAATTTGTGGATCTAGTGTTTCTGACACCATGCTGAATTCCCATCCTCCTTGCTTCACTGGAAATGAATTATGTATTGTTCAGCTGTCGGCTCATCCTTTCATCCTATATGGTGTGTGTGTGTGGGTGGGTGGGTTTGTGTATATGTGCTCACACCCACATGTGCACAGCTACTATGTACCAGCCAGCACAACAGCAGGAGAAAGACAGCACCCTTTAGGAGAAAATTGATTTAAAACATTTTACACAAAAGTGTGTGCAGGATATAAAGAAGTAGCAATAGATAGCATAGTACATGGGGTGCTAGCAATATATATAGGGAAGTATTTATCCATATTTAGATAAAAAATGGAAAGAAAGAGAATGACTATCAGAACCTGAAGAGAGCATGTGTACAATGTTAGCTTACTGCAGGAGTTTATTCTTTAGTGGAGGGAGGCAGTGAACCCGAGAAATCCAGGGTGGAGGAAGCTGGGAGAGTAAATAATCAACTTTATTATCTTTAAACTTCCTGCCAGTGTTTCCCATTAGCCAAATGCAACTAGAAACTAAAGTGCAAAGGTGCCACAGCAATTCACAGATACTAGCTTTCTGACATTGTAGTAAAGGATGAATACTGGAACTGGATACCACAAAGGAACTATCTTGCTTAATAGAGTAAAATAGAAGTCCCAGCATTGATCCACAGATTGTTATTACATGAATAGATCAGTGTGATGAGTGAGAATTAGCCAGCAGGACTAAGAAGAAGTGGACACTGAAATTGGGGGGGAAAAACAAGCATAAGTCTGGAAGCCAAAATAGAAAATTTTCTGTCAAGGAACAAAAAGTGATCAACCATATAAATACTGCTAATAACTCACTTAAAACGTGAACTGAGATTTAACTACATTGATGACCTTGATAGGCGTAGTTTCACTGGAGCAATGCCTGCTTGGAGGAAATAAAATAGAGACATCAAACATATTGAGGAGTTGTTTTGCAAAACAACAAAGAATTTCCATGTTTCATCAGGTTGAGAAGTTCAGTCAAGAAAATGTATGTTTAACAACACTGTTTAAGGTTTGTGGGATTAAAAGCAGTCATCCTCTGAGAGGGTGTCAGGGAAAGCAGCCTCACAATCCCAGCTTCTATTTTTGATTAAATGTCCCTCGGATAGAAATATTTTGAAATTAATAGAAAGGGAAAGACAGAGAGAAACATCAAAGTGAGGGAAACACTTTGATTGGCTGCCTCCTGCATGAGCCCTGATCTGGGCCCCAGCCAGGGAGGATCCTGCAGCCTAGGTACATGCCCTTGATCAGAATTGAACCGAGACCCTGTGGTCAGCAGGCTGAGGCATTATCTATTGAGCCAAACTGGTTAGGGCAGGATATGACATTTCTTAGCACTCCAGCAGCGGACCTCCATTCTTTTCTCCAGAAGTGTGGTGGAAAAACCCTAGATCACCTTTTTTGGATTCTTATTACCCAAGTTACTCATAACATTACCAGTGGCATACAGGAAGCTTAGCCAAAGAGCAGTCAAAAAAGGTGTTTTCTCTGTAGTTTACACCAATCACTGGCTGGGCCCTGCCCAGGCCAGAAGCCTCTGGCTGAAGCTTTAGGCCTGGGATGGGGCCCCCCAGCTCCATCCGATCACCGGCTCCTCCCTTGCCCAGGCCTAAAGCCTATGGCTGAGGCCCTTCCAAGGCTGCTTCAGGCCCACACAGGGCATACCTTAGAGTGACATGGGTGCCTATGTATGCAAATTAACCGCCATCTTTGTTGGTTAATTTGCATACTCATTCTGTTTGGCCTGGGCATAGTGGACGTACGATCAATTTACATGTTTGTTTATTATTAGGTAAGATTAGTAAACAAGGCTGAATGATCAGGCTTGTGACCAAGTTCTGTACACTTTTTAAAGTGTTGATTTTGAAATACAATCGATGAATTGTATTCTTGGTGAGTTTGTAACAGATAAAGAAAGATTCTACAGAAAGATTGGATAAAATATCCAAATAAGAAAAAATGTTTGAAGGTATCATTGTTGTCAAGGCAGTTGGAACTGGAGGAGCCAAGATTTTGAGAGACAAGTTCATCAGGTGAGCCCAGCATTCACATGCACTCTTTTCTGCACTCATGACTATTTTTGGCATGTGGTAAGGCTCTGGGGGCAACTGAGAAGCCAGACAGAAGGTGGAAGAAAAGACAAGAAAAGTCAGAAAAGATTTTGGCAATAAATCAAAGCAAAAGAGATAAGAACTAAAGTTGCAGGTTGCAAAAGCAGCCAAGATTTGAGAGCCCAAGGTTCCAAGAAAAGACAGGTGGGGAGACATGAGGATGAAATTACATTTCTTTAAAAAAAAAAAATTAATAGGTTTTCATTGATTTCAAAGAGTGAGAGAAACATCAGTGATGAAAGAGGGGGCTTCCTGAATGACCCCTCTGGAGATCAAGCCCACAACTTGGGCATGTGCCCTGACCAGGAATTGAACTGTGACCTTCTGGTTCATGGATGGATTCTCAACCACTAAGCAACACCATCCAGGTACAATTCACATCATCTGTTGAGTAAGAAATCAAGAAAAATCAACTAAAAACCAGAGTGGAGTTTAAGGAGGATGAACAGTACTTACTATTTTGACTATAATGAAAACTTTCAGTTCCATTTGGATGAGAAATAGGGAAATATTAGAACTATATTGCGATTAAACACTTAATTTGAAAAATCATTAGAGTTCATTTCCATAAACATTATTCTTGATTTATATCACTTATTTTATTTTGAGGTTGTTTTTTTTGTTTGTTTGTTTGTCTTTTTTGTTGTTGTTGTTTTGTTTTGTTTTACGGCTCATCTGTAAATAACTTTTTTTTCCTTTAACTATTAATCCATATTAATATTTTTTAAACTCAATTGAAAAAAAATCCTAAAATGAATCAGTATCATAGTCACATATTAATATATAAGTTATATAAGCATCATTGACTCAATTTATATATATCCTATAGAATAAAGAGGTAATATGCAAATTGACTGTCACACCCTCACAAAGATGGCTGCCTACAACCAGGCCAACAGGAGAGTTAGTGATGGATGACCAAAGGACTGAACTAGCAGGCTGTGTGGGGTGACCTGGCTGGTGGGGGCGGGGGGGGGGGAGTATAGTTGGGGGTGACCAGGCAGGCAGGCAGGTGAGCGATTAGAAGCTAGTGGTCCAGGATTGTGAGATGGACATCCTCTGAGGGGTCCCAGATTGGAGAGGGTGCAAGTGGGCTGAGGGGACCCTCCCCCCCCCCCCATGCATGAATTTCATGCACATGGGCCTATAGTAGTAGTACTAGAATTTCACCTGGTGAAATTCATGCACAGGGGGAGGGGTCTCTTCAGCCTGTCCTGCACCCTTTCCAATCTGGGACCCCTCAAAGGTTGTCCTGCTGTCAGTTTACAGGGATCAGGCCTAAATGGGCAGTCAGGCATCCCCTCAAAATCCAGGACTGCTGGCTCCTAACTGCTCACCTGCCTGCCTGCCTGCTTGATTGCACCTAACCACTCTGCCTGCCAACCTGCTAGCCCCCAAATGCCCTCCCACCATCCTTATCACCTCTCACTTCTACCCGTGCCAGTGTGCTTGCCCCTAACCTCCTCCCCTGCTGGCCTGCTCATCCCCAATTGAACTCCCTGCTGGCCAGCTTGCCCCCACTTTCCCTCCCCATTGGCCTGCTCACTCCCAACTGACCCTGCTCTGGCCTGATCACCCACAACTGCTGTCCCACCTTGGCGTGATCACCCACTTCCCTCCCCTCTTGGCCTCTAACCGCCTCTACCTTGGCCCGATCACCATGGCTTTGTCCAGAAGAAAGTCTGGAAGGTCTCCTGGAAGGTCTCCCAGTCTAATTAGCATACTACCCTTTTATTAGCATAAAGGCCTGGTGCACGGGTGGGGGCTGGCTGGTTTGCCCTGAAAGGTGTCCTGGATCAGTGTGAGGGTTCCCTCAGGGCGTGGGGCAGCTTGAATGAGGGGCTTATGGTGGTTTATAGAGTGGCTACATCCCCATGGGGTGAGGGTCCCCATTGGGGGGGGGGGGGCATGGACAGCCTGAGTGAGGGGTTGAGGGCTGTTTTCAGGCTGGCCACACCCCCTTCAGGGTGGGGGTCCCCTCTGGGGTGCCTAGCCTACCTGGGTGAGGGGGCGATGGCTTTTTAAAGGCTGGCTAAGCCCCCCAGCAGGGACCCTCACCCCATAGGGGTGTGGCCAGCCTGGATAAGGTTTTTGTTTTGTTTTTTAGTACCACCTTGAGCAGAGGCCGAGGCCAGTTGGAAACAGGTATCTGGGATGCATTTATATTCTATAATTAAAATTTTGTAGCCTTGCGTGGAGGCCACGGTCAGCCCGGGCAGGTGGGAAGCTTGGCTTCCTCCATCATCAGGGGAAACCCAAGCAGCCCTCTGCTAGCTCCAGTTCAATGGCCACCATCATCTTTGTTGGGTTAATTTGCATACTTTCTTCTGATTGGTTGGTGAGTGTAGCAGAGTGATATATTAATTGATTTCAGAGAGGGAGGGAGAAGGAGAGATTGAAACATCAATTATGAGAGAGAGTCACCTATAAGCTACCTCCTGAATGCCCGCCTACTGGAAACCCTGGCATCTGCCCTTGACCAGAATCGGACACAGGATCCTTCATTCCAGAGGCCAATGCTCTATCCACTGAGCCAAACCAGCCAGGATTAATCAATATTTTATTTACTTTTTTATTACAATTACATAGATCTATCTTTTTTTTTATAGATTACAACCTGAAAGTTGCATATCAACTATTATTACAAAAACAATGCAGTCAATATTTTTTAAATAAAGATATAATGAGGAAAATGTCCCAATATTATATCAAGCACTTTATCTTTAATTTTGCATTTTGAAGGAGAGTAGGTAGTATCAAAAGGACATAGTATTTAACAATTAACAAATAGCTTGAGGCTCTTATTTTAAGCATTAAAAAGCACTCTAGATGTTAACCAGTAAAATATTTTTATGTTATCACATTATTTTTATATATGAATTCTTTTAGAGCTTAATACTATATAGCTAATCAAGATCTGTAAATAATCTAAAGAAATTTTTAATTCAAAATGCCTAAAACTCAATCATATTCATACTGAAGCTTATATACTTCAGTTCTAACTCAGTGACTGCCTCATCACCAGTCTGATCACTAAGGCCAGAAACACAAGTCATTATGGCATCTACTTCATGCCTCACAGCCATAGCCAATGCATTACTATTTTAAAATAGGATTCCTATGTTTTTCAACTATTGATGTTGTGATTACCTGCTCCTTGTTGGCTTTAGTTTTATCATGTCTTACTGGACAAATTAAGTAGTTATTAGTTACTTAGAGATGAGCTTTCAAGAATATCTACATTTTTTTCAAACCCAGTATCTTTTCAAATACATGATTTTTACCCTCGTGTTTACAATCTTTTTAAAATCTTGAAAATGAGGACTGTGTACAGGAAAAGTTTCATTCATGCAGAATTTATTGTGTGTGTGAGTGTGTGTGCGCGTAGGATATTTGGCTGAGCTTTTATAATGAAGTCAAGAGATTTGTTTATAAGCCAAGACCCTTCAGAAACCTCCAGTGAAGTTTTTTTGTTTTGTTTTGTTTTTTTAGGGGCGGGGTTGGTTGAAATACTAGTATTCTTGAAGATAGTGTATAAACAATAAACAAACATGCCTTGAAAACTATCATATCATTATGGTCCATAGATTATAATAACATACTCAGAATAGTAAACATTTTGGAATTTGTAACTGTGCTAAACAATAGCAGTTTAAGAGAACTGTCGTTGTCACCCAGAGCCTCCATTATGATATCTGTTTTGCTGTGTAATACATTATAAAGGGTAAATATTTTAAAAAACTAGAAAAATCTCTTTTTTCTACCCAGGTTTTTTAATTCAACCTCTTGATAAATGGAGAGTTTTCTATGATAATTTATTGGCTACCTGAAGATTTTCATAATATTATGCTAATAAGATTTTTAACTTGATGTCTTACAATTCACTTTGAACATTAAAAGCTTTTCCTTGAATTCTTTGAGAGCAGATATTTCTTGTCCTGTGAGATAAATATACAGAATGGGGAGTGCTTTCAAAACAAGACTATGTCACCTACATAGAAAATATTTATTGATATAATCTCATTCATCAATAATATTTTATAAGTGAGACAGTATATACAATTGCCTCAAGGTCAACTCTGTTTGCTACTTTGATATAATGGAGCATAACACAATTCTGAAATTGCTTGAACCATGTAAGGCTTGCTTTTAATATCAACTTCTTTGCTGATTCATAACTCTTCTTCACAGCCTGTATTATTAACTTCTAAAACAAAGTTATCATCTTTAGTTGGATAAACATGTAAAGAAAAAGATGTTGCTATTACTCTCACTCTTTGTCTATTTTCCTAGTTATTTTATGAGGTTGTCTATAAGATAATTAGGTGTTCTTTACTACCAAAAACTATCTATGTAAGTTTCCACTTTCTAAATGGCATATTCAACATGAATAGCATAGTTTTACAATGCACTCCTTTATCAAAATACTATTATAGTTTCATTTACATTATTCAACACATCTCAATGTTATTGAATTGAAATAAGGTTTAGTTAATTACTTACGATGTGACTCTGAGTTGTCTTAATGTTTGTAATATCTCAGATGTCATTTTGTTGGCACTCTGCATGATTTTTAGAGACTGCATAGTTCTGCAATTCTATTATTTTATTTTCAATGTAATTAATCAAAATTTCTGTGTATTGCTTTTTTAAGCTCATAGATCTAAATAAAAATGTTTCTTATATATTCAATCTAAATAATTGAATTGAACTAACATATAATTAAATGTATGTATTCTAATAGAAGCATATTAGGGAGCATTCTAACATTTTTAATTAGGTGGCAATGTTGACAAGGTAAGTCTGTAGATGAAGACTGCAACTGTCCACCTGGACATATCCAAAGGATAAGAATAAAAAATAAACTTAAATTGAATTATTAATCTTATTGTTAGAAGTATTATTACCTTATTATTTGAAAATATTTAATGAACATATTTTGAAAGTTATTACTTGAAAGTATATAACAGAATAAAGCAAAATAAATAATTATGTTGTAGTTATTAGAAATCAAGATTTTCAATATAAAAGAAAAGAGATTAAGTCTAAAACCTAAGAAGTTAATTAAAACCCAATAACCTCACATTTAAATTGTTATAGCAATATAAACATATGATTTGCTTTTTCTTTATAAAAATTATGTAGTTCTGTCCACTGAGAAATCTTTGAAGACATAACAACCCAAAAGCAATGAGAATTTCTGTGGCCCAAAGGACAAGTAACATTTTCCACACAAAAAAAATAAAAACTGCTAATTCTGGATTGGCAACAGCAAAACATACAGTTTGAGGTTTGAATCCTAATGGGATTTTATCCACAGAATTAAAGGGCCAACTTCATGTGGTTCAATGGTGTAAAAGATAAAATATTGAACATCAAAAATAGTTAAGATGCAATAGTTTGAAATACATTAAATACATAAAAAATGATCTATCCTTAATGAAAGTGAGCCACAGAGAGAATAAAGCCTCACTGGCTATCTTTGAAGTTGCCAAACATTAATATTCTAAAATTATTAAAAGAAAATGTAAACTTATTAAAAGGAAAAGTGAGATCATTTTTCATTAGAATAAAATTGAAATGAGAAAATAGAAAATATTGCTTTGATTCTCATTTTCCCAATGTCTATATATATATCATATCATATGTATAACTTTAATATAACTTTAAAGGGGATGTAAAGATTTTATGTGTTTAATTTGTCAACCACTATAGCACTAAGTGCTAAGTAATTACAACATAAAGACAAGATCCCAAAACTAAAATGCACTAGGCCTCTTGGTTCCAATGACCTTTGATGTTCTAGAATCCTAGGATCTTTATAAAAAAATAACTACATTTTCACTTTCTAAATGCATGCTGCATTGAACTCTCTCCTTACCTCTACAAAGTTTTACTACCCACATCACATAATTTTTAGAAATAACCTCTTTCTCTAATCTTCATGGAATCAATATTTCAGATCAAACAAAATATACTGGTATTTATGCCAAAGGCCTTAGAATGGAAGACTAGGAAAATAAATTTAAGTAAATAAATGAAGAGCTTAAAGATGTTAGTAATTAATACAGAATCTAATAGGATGGTTTGAATTTAAGTGCCTGGATATAGTACAAGTGGAGTAAGATACATATTATTTTCTCTATTGATAAAATCAGAAGTTATGCAATATGTATTTGATACAATTGTATTAAAATAATGCTTAAAATAATATTTGGAATACAATAGTTTGCACTTGGAATATAATAGTTTATAAGATCTATGATTCTACCCCTCCCTGAGAAGCACATAAATAGATTGCAATGTGAAAAGTCTAAGGGCAACCATTACTTTACCTTTTTTTCATGTTTTGTTTAGTTATTTACATCCCACCTGTGTGTGAAATCACACAATATGGTTTCCAGAATTTGGGGTCACGGGGATAAATAGATGTTGGTCAAAGTGTACAAACTTTCAGTTATACCATGAATATGTTCTGGAAATCTAATAACAATATAATGACCATACAGTAGTTATAATATAATATTGTATACTTAAAAATTGTATACATATATGAAATCATTATATATTTCAAATATATTATTTATTAATATAGCTGAATAAAGTTAAGAAAAAGAAAGTTATGAAGGTGATAACTAACTTGACTGTGATAATGATTTTATAATCAGTGTATATCAAATAACAACTTTTATGTTATAAGTACATACAATTTTAGTTTTCAATTATAACTCAATAAAGCTAGGGGGGAAATCATAAACTGAAAAAAGAGAACAAAAGAAAGTCTAAGGGCAGTATTTTTGTACTTTATTTGGCAACAGGACAGGAGCTATTATATTAATAATCTGAAATTACTGGAGATATTTTCCCCAGAGAGATAATTTGACTGCAAGCTGGTTAACACAGGATGGAGTACATTAAGAACAGCAGACGGCAATGAGAGGAAAAGGAGGTCTCATGATTTGGTGAATAAGCTCAGAATAAGAAAAAATACTATTGGAATTGAACGTACATTTGTTTTATCCATCCAAGTTTCTCAGACTGCCAGGACATTATAAAAATGTGTTATCTCTAACCAGAATGTCCTTAAAATGTTCTCTTAAAGCACCCAAAGTTGACATACATACCCAGTCTCATTACACATTTTCATATTCATATGCCTTTTCCTGATTATCCTTAGCTCAGGTCATAGTCAATAAAATAACTCTAGGAAGTCAATACTCTTCTTTAATTATAACAAAATACCGAATGTTTAATTAAGCTGGTAGGCTAAAAAAAACTTACTATTAGATTTTAAAAGAATGACATGAGACTGAAGAAGTAGAACTGGAAAAATTAACATACTATGGAAGGTCAGTCAATACTTCATCTTTTTTAAAAAATATATTTTTATTGATTTCAGAGAGGAAAGGAGAGGGAGGGAATTAGAAACATCCAATACTTCATCTTTAGCGCAACCAGGTTTTGCCCATGGATAGAGCATCGGCCTGAGAACTGAAGGGTCCCAGGTTGAGTTCCAGTAAAGGGCACATAGTGGAGTTGTGGGCTCAATCCCTGGTGGGGGTGTGCAGGTGGCAGCCAATCAAAGATTTTCTCTCATCATTGATATTGTTATCTCTCCCTCCCCCTTCCTCTCTGAAATCAATAAAGAAAGTGTGTTTTTTTAATTAAAATATATTTCATCTTTACATTTGAAGGATTGCACATTATTTTTTATGGGCTGTCTTGTATTTGCTTCAACTCACCATACTCTTGATCTATATAAGCAGATTGACTGTGCCTTCACTGTGAGCTGGATTGAGCCTTTACCATGTACTTCTGGCATCCAATGGACTCCAATGAATATAAAGATTTTAGTTTATTGGGTCAATGAATCATTTCCTTTTGAAGAATATGTTTTAGAAGATAAATAACAAAAACGACATATGTTAAAAGACCTGATGACAATATAATTAGTAGATAAGCAGTAAGAAATAAATAATTACTCACTTTGTTGAAAATTCTTAGGTAATTATTGTCAGAAAATACACAAATTTCAAGTCTTGCAGCACACCAAATTGTTAATTTTCTAGGTTATAGAAAGAGATAAGAATATAACATGACTTCCTATAAACACATAAAAGGACCTTCTTCAATAATTGAGAAAATATCTAGTAAATCAATCTTTCTGTTAATTATAGTGTTTTATTGGGGCTTTTTCTTCTTATTATTGTAAAATAAATTACTTTTGTTAAAAAAAAGTATTATTTAAGGGACTTCAAGGATATGCTTGACAGTATTCTATTGCTTCAAAAGGTCATCTGTTTTGTTGATCAGATAGAAAAACAAAAGTCAATTAATTGCTTATCAATAAAAGGTCATTTCTGATCTAGATAAGGTCTTTAAACAGAAAATGATTAAAATATGTTTTTAACCAAATCAAATATTTTGACACTGAAAGGAATGTAATTAACTAGATATATTAAAAACATTAAATTATATAAAAGACCATCATAGAAAAACTAAGTGATTATATGGGGAAAAAAACACAGAAAGATGATGTAATAGGCAGATATTTATTACACAAAAATAATTACTTAATTTTCAAGCAATACTATTATATTTTAATAAAGATGATCGAAAAATAACTAGTCTTAATAGATATTGAGGTTCTACTATATGCCAGACACTGTGTGAAGAGCTTTAAATATCACTTTTATTACCCAAATAAATGTTTATAATTATCAACATCATCACTATCATCATCATCATCACCATCATATTTTTATTATTGTGACAGGTGGAAGGCAAAGTGGCAAAATAGCTACAAAAGCAATGAATAATGACTATATTTAATGTTTCTTAAACTTATAAATCTAGAATTACAAATAAAGCATTACCGAGATTAATTTACCAATATAATTTTCTATCTGACAATTTATACATTTGACCAAAATCAAAAGATTATTTATGGCTATTTTTCTCTCCTGTTGTTTTTCTGAATATTTATGGAACAGTAAGTTCAGAAATAGTGGACTGTGATACAGTAATCAGAGCAGATTTACAAGCAACATTTATTGTGTATTTATATACTATATTATCTTCTAAAATAATGTTGTACTGATTTTGTTATTTTGATGAGTAATAATTGTACCTCACAAAGATGGTCTGATTGGCTATTTTTAGTGTTTATGAATGAAACAATTAGGTAGCAGTTGATCAATATGATAACTCACATAACATCAGCAAGGACTTTGGTTTCATAATGGTGCTATAGTACATGCATTATTATACGATTTCACTAGTGACAAAACTGAAGTTATCGAGCTAAATCAGGTACAGAAAGGTAATGCTGATTCAAACCAAAAACTACAGTTTGGTTGACCACAGTATCATACCAACAAAATAACCTCCTTCTCCTAGACACTGCAGAATATGAAAGTCAGCTAATGCTGACTGAGTTTGATGAGAAGAGTGAAGTCAGTTAAATAAGAAAAAGGGGAGAGCAGGAATTGTGAGAATTATGAGAATCAGCCCGTAATCTTTTCTGTCGAAGAAGGAAGTTCCTCAGTTGAAGAGCAGCCTTTTTGAGAGATGGCTGCCATGCTAAGTTGCATGACTTACAATTCCCCACAAGGCTGCCATTTAAGTTTTGGTTTCTTAAATGTCAACGCATCCTCGTCTTTTGAATTAGCCAATTGACAAGAATGTGAAACTAAGCCTTAACCAATCAGGTTTGGGGGAAAACTGCATAAGGGTTAAAATCCAAATGGACTTCCGCTCGATGTGGCTGCTTACCAGACTCTTGGTTGGTTGCACACCTTCCTGAGAAGTAAAAATATCACCTTACTGTCTCATTCACCAGTATCCTTTGTGTTCTACCAGGACCCCTAACTGGTAGAACACAAAGGAGATTATATATATATATATACATATTAGAGGCCCGGTGCATGAAGTCTGGCCATCCTGGCCAGTGGGAGGGGACATGAGCAGTTGGCTGGCCTGCCTGCTGGTCGAACTCCTGGTTGAGAACAATTTGCATATTAGCCTTTTATTATATAGGATATACACTGAGTGGCCAGATTATTATGTGTTTAGAGATAACAATAATCTGGCCACTCAGTGCATTAATTAAGTTTAGTAAGTTAAAGGGATTGGATATTAATTTATCTCTAAGTGCTTGAATTTATTGTATGAAGATAACCATTTTGTTACTATATCAATGCTGTATCACAAAAAGTAAGGCTATCAATATAATTACACTCTTACAAAGGGAAAGCAAAGTATTTCAATTAGCAACCTCTTAGATAACTACCATTATAGCAAAATAAATACTAATTAACATGGTAATTTTGGCAATTAATAGATATCCAATCAAGTCACTATAGCTATTTTACTAACATTGGTTAAATGTTCAAATTCTTTGCAAGTTTGATGTATTAATTAAGTCAATAAAGTGCATTTAATGTTTATCTTGTTGCGATAATCACATGGCAACTAAATTAACTTACTCTTATTCATTTAAGTTTATTACAATAGCATGTATTTAGTCTACAATAAATGTAAAATAAATGTAAATATTGAGAAATTTCAAAGGTTTATGCAAATCTGGATAATTTAAGGACAGGTCCATAAACCTAGAAGAATGATATTGAAATGTAGGGTTTGATGGCGTAGAGTTTTCTTGTCCTCACAAAATTTGAAGAATAAACTCATGGACAAAAAGGGATCTTTTATTTAAAAAATGTATAAATTTATTGGAATCAGATACAAACTCCATCTGGGCAAGGGGACCCCATTTGGGGATGTGCCCTGCAATGGGAAAAGCCTGCTGACTCTCTCTAATGGGAGAAATAAAACAATCCCTTTTTGTGCCCCTTTGTCTCCAGTTTACATATTGGAGCCACTTTTTATTTACATTATGGTTTTCTCCCAGTTGTACTGGCAGAGAAAGCCTTATCTCCTAGCTCTCCCAGATATTCAGGCCAGAGATATCTGTGTTCTTGCTTTAAGGCTGTTTTAATCGCTTAGGCCAGAATGTTTCAATTTGTCTGTGACCCTTCTCTATCCTCTTTACAAGTAAGAAACTAGTAAACACGTGCTGTCTTCAAATCTTCATTATGTATTCCTCTCCATGGACCCTCCTCATTCTCAACTGTTTTATGCGAATTTTACTCAATTGTTTGCATATTAAAATATTAGTTATGAATATGTATGTATACTCTGGCCTTTGAAATTACCTAGAACTGTCTTATTTATAAAAGTAAAAAGTATTAACACTTCAATTATATGCCAATCATTTTAGAAAATGTTTATTAAATAATATATTCAAATAATTCACATTTTTATGTAGCAGAAATTATTTAAAAACAAATTTGAGTTAATAGCTTATCTTTCTGAGATTGTTAACCATGTAGATTAAGGAAGTTAAAAATTTCTAAAAAATCAAATACAAACAAGACAGACTAAAAGTATATGTTTTTTTCTTTTCATTTCTAATATTTTAAAGCCTAAATTTAAAATAAGTAGCAAAGCCTTTTGCTGTTTTGTTTTTGTTTGTTTGCTTTTGTTTTTTTGTTAGTCATGAAGATCTCTTGTATTACAAATTCTATAGGAAATTTTTTAAGATTGATTGTACAAAGAGTTTATATTAGTCATCTATTTTTTTTACTGAACTCAGTGATTTTGCACAACACTCACTTTGATAATGCAAGATACTAAGTTTCTATACAACCCAGCCTTACTTTCCAATCAAACCTGCCTGTAGTCCTATTCCAGGGAATGCTGAGTGAGCATGGAGCAAGTGCCAGGGGAAGATGGAAGATTTCTGCCTCATAAATGTTTGGATCTTTTAATTTGATATTGATCAGTTTGTAAAGTGAATTTTAACAACTTTGTGTTGTGTGTTTGTGAATAAGTTCTTTCTAAAGTATTTTTTAAATATATTTTATTGATTTCAGAGAGGAAGGAAGAGGGGGAGAGAGATAGAAACATCCATGATGAGAGAGAATCATGGATCTGCTGTCTCCCACATATCCCTCACCAGGGATCAAGCTCACAACCCAGGTATGTGACCTAGACTGGAATTGAACCTGGGACACTTCAGTTCCCAGGCCAGTGTTCCACCCACTGAGCCAAACCGGCTAGCACTGGAAATAAACTCTTTTATTTAGTTCATAATAATACAATCCTTCTTTGATCCCTTTACTGTTATGGCCTATGTTCTCTTGGTATTCCACTGGATGTTGGTTTGAGCTTTGTAATGTTCATGTAAGAAATGTCCAAACCTGTAGATTATTTTTATACAAGTTTATTTGAGCCAAACTGAGGACAAATGCTGGGAGCAAGATCTCAAAAGACCAGTGGTTGGCAAACTCATTAGTCAACAGAGCCAAATATCAACAGTACAACAATTGAAATTTCTTTTGAGAGCCAATTTTTTTTAACTATAAACTTCTTCTAATGCCACTTCTTCAAAATAGACTCGCCCAGGCCATGGTATTTTCTGGAAGAGCCACACTCAAGGGCCCAGAGAGCCACAGTTACTGACCATGGATCTAGACAACTACAGCTTTGCACTTAGGCATTTAAAAGGAGGGGGCATAAGAATGAATGGAGAAAACAAGGCAGAAATTGGGTTATAGGATAGTTAACAAGATTTGTGTGCTCTCTTAAAGGTTATTATCCACTTCCAGGGGTATTACTTCTGTTTTTCAAATGTGTTTTAACCTGTTTTAGATGTGAGAACAATGAACAGGGATGACGTAAAACCTCTTCATAGACCTGGGGCAGAACTGCCCATCTTGTCAGGAATTTATGATCAGATTCTCTATGAGGTTACTTTCTGTAGAATCACTTTTTTTTCATCCACAGTAATAAAAATAAACAAGCAGCTCTTCTCATTCTAATATTTCATACAGCATCAGAGTTCTCTAGGGGCAGAGACCATCATTCCTACAGTAATTAATGTACTGGCCAGGAGCATTTGCCGAATGTCTCCATATGTATCATCTAAACCTGGCAGGTGGCAAACGTAGTGGTCCAGGTTTCACTCAATCACCAGCCTCTGGTCAGTTCCAGGACATTAGCTGGGGTCCAAATACTTAAGTTATCAAGGAGATATGGCTCCTGTGTTTTACAAAACAGCATCCAAAATATAATCTGAGATGAGCATAAAAATCTCACATTTTGGATATTCAAAGTTTAAGGCAAAGGAAAACCAAGTGAAATCAAGTGATTATTTTTTTCCAATTTTAAGATCAGAAATAATTCTGATTTTGACAGAAAGATGCCCAAAATCAAATTAAAGATAATCATATTGCAGTGTAATGATTCTGATTCTTAGAAATAAAATATTGAAATGGGTTTTGTAAAAATAGCAATAATTTATCTTTTATTTATTTATTTTTTGAAGTGTTTTTATTTTTTTATTTAATAAATCTTTATTGTTCAGATTACTACAATTGTTCTTCTTTTTTTGCCCCATAGCTCCCCTCCACCCAGTTCCCTTCCTACCTTCTGCCCTTACCACCACCACTGTCCTCATCCATAATTGTACAATTTCTGTCCAGTCTTTTCCCGTACCCCTACACCCTTTCCACTGAGAATTGTCAGTCTACTCCCTTTCTATGCCCATTCTATTATATTCATAGTTAATACTGTTCATCAGATTTTTTATTCTCTTGGTTTTTAGATTCACTTATTGATAGATATGTATTTGTTGTTCATAATTTTTATCTTTACCTTTTTCTTCTTCTTCCTTTTAAAGAATACCTTTCAGCATTTCATATAATACTGTTTTGGTGGTGATGAACTCCTTTAGATTTTTCTTATCTGTGAAGCTCTTTATCTGCCCTTCAATTCTGAATGATAGCTTTGCTGGGTAGAGTAATCTTGGTTGTAGGTTATTGCTATTCATCACTTTGAATATTTCTTGCCACTCCCATATGGCCTGCATAGTTTCTGTTGAGAAATCTGCTGACAACTGTATGGATACTCCCTTGTAGGTAACTGTTTTTCTCTTGCTGCTTTTAATATTCTCTCTTTGTCTTTTGCTCATGGCATTTTCATTATGATATGTTTTTGTGTGGTCCTCTTTGGACTCCTTTTGTTTGGGGTTCTCTGCACTTCCTGGACTTGTAAGTCTATTTCTTTCACCAGATGAGGGAAGTTTTCTGTCATTATTTCTACAAATAGGTTTTCAGTATCTTGCTCTCTCTCTTCTTCTGGCATCTGCATAATTTGGATGTTGGTACACTTAAAGTTGTCCCCAAAGCTCCTTACACTATCTTCATATTTTTTAATTCTTTTTTCTTTTTGCATTTCTGGTTGAGTGTTTTTTGCTTCTTTGTATTTCAAATCCTTTACTTGATTCTTGGAATCCTCTAGTCTGCTGTTAGATCTCTGCATAACATTTTTTTTTTCAGTCAGTGTATGCTTAATTTCTAGTTGGTATTTTTTCATATCCTCAAAGGTCTTGCTAAATTTATTGGCCTTTTCTGGAAAATTCTTGAAAAACCTTATAACCATGGTTTTGAACTCTATATCCAGTAGTTTGCTTTCCTCCATTTTTTTCATTTGTGATCTGTTTCTTTGTCTCTGCATTTTGGCTGCTTCCCTTTGTCTCTGCATTTTGGCTTTGTGTGTTAGGTGTCTTATAAGGCCCAGTGGCTCAGCCTCCCTTGTTACCTTGGTGGACACCCTTGGTGCACCCCTTTGTGGGATGTGTGCACAATTTTGTTGTAGTTAAGCCTTGATTGTTATTGGTATTACTGGGGGGAATTGTCCTCTAGGCCAATTGGCTGTGAGGATCAGCCTTGTCTACTCTGGGAGAACTTCTGTGCTAGATACACCCTTATGGGAGAAGACTTGCAAAAGCCTCTGTACTCAGTTTGAATGGGATGGAGTCTGGGAGTGGAGCAGATAGCACTGGCTTCCTGTCAGCCTTGCCCTAATAGTTCTCTGTGTCTCAGTGTCCCATGGTAATCGCTGCAAACATCTCTGAGAGAAAGCCACCCTCGAGTTCCACCTGTGGCCAGACAGTCCAGTTTCTCCTAGAATAAGTCTGGGTTCCCAGAGTCTTACCCAGAACTAGAGTTCACTGCAGTTGGGAGCTTTTGTCTCCCTTCAGCTTGAGAAAGCCAGTTGTGTAACTCAGTTGCTAGTCCTCTCCATGCTTGTGTCTCAGTACCTCTGCCTATTGCAGCTCCTCTGAGTTTCAGTGTGCTTTTCTCTTTCTTCCTAGTTGTAGAATTTCCAGTCTTCCTGTGGTTCTGGATGATATCTGTTTTGTCTTTTAGTTGTAGTTTTGAGATTATTGTGCAAGGCAGCGGTTTAGATGTTTACCTATTCAGTGATCTTTGTTTCTCTGCCTCAATAATTTCTCTTTTAAAAAGCAATTGTAATTAATAGAATATCATTTGAAAATATTGAGGCAGGAATTTTATAGGGACATAGGTGGGCCTAGGGATTTCTTAGAATCGGGGTCCATGGAAAAAGCGTGGGGCTGCAGACTGGGAGAAGGAACATTTTCAGAACACAAGGAAGCCAGGTGCAGTTACATCTCCATAAGACAAGGGACTGGTACTAGCCAAGAAAGGTCATAGTTACAAAATAAAGAGAAGGAAGCCCTTCATTCAGAAGGAGAAGAAAGCCCAAAGGGAATAGCAGAACAATAAGGAAGAAGCAGGGAAGAACTATAGTTACTATACTAACCAACTTGAAGGGGGCTATTGACCAATCAGAGGGGATATCAGGCACCAGGATACGCAGCCTTTATAAGCTGTTGGGAAGAGGAACCTAGTGGGACTTATCCCCCTCCCCCCCATGGGAGTCTCTACTTGTTTTTCAATAAATCTCCACCTCTGCTATACCCCTTTTTTCTGTGGATTTATTCTTGAATTCCAGAGGACAAAAAATCCAGGGTCCAGTCCAAAAAGTCGGTATTGATATGTACCAAAATTTTTACTGTTAAGAATTGATCCTAAATAAACAAGGTTTTATGAACATTTTCCCTTTCCAAAAAATTAACTGCAAAGAGAATTTATATATATATATATATATATATATATATATATATATATATATATATATGATAAATCTATAAAATTATTTTATGAAACCATATATATATATATATATATATATATATATATATATATATATATTTTTTTTTTTACTTTGCAAGGTATGTTAATCAGGGTTCTCTAGAAAAAGAAAAAGAAAAAAAACAATAGGAGGGAAAGAGGGGAACCAAGAGAGAATGAGGAATTGGCTCACATGGTTATGGAATCTCAGAAGTCCTATGATTGCTATTTGTAATTTGGAGATGCAGACAAGCAGGTGTTATAATTCCAATCTAACCAAAGACCTGAGAACCAGAAAAGCCACTAGTGTAAATCTCAGTCCCTGAGCAGGATTCACATCTTAACTCAAGCAGACAGGCAGGCAGGCAAAGGGGTGTATTCTTTCCTCTTCCGCCTTTTTGTTCTAGTCAGGCCCTAAACAGATTGGATGCTCTCCATTAACAATGGGGAGGATTGCTTTACTGAACCAACCTGTTTCAATGCTAATCTCACCAGGAAACGCCCTTATGAAAACACACACAGAGAACTGACCTTTAATCTGGTCTCCCCTTGGCTCAGTCAAATTAACAAATAAAATAACCTTCACACAAGGTGTTTACAAATTATTAGTTAGAAAAACAAATTCTAAATAGTATATGTTACATAATTACAGCTTCATACAAAGGGTATAAATGTGTTTCTAGGTAATACTATACCTATTTTATTTTATGTTCTGAGGGCATATATGAGATTTTAATTGTTCTTGTCTATGCCTTCTGGGATTATAATTCATTTAAAACCATTTTCTTCTTAAATTTATCTACAATGAATATACATTTTTTGTAGAAGTAGTTAAATGTTGCTTTTATGTATTTATCTTTGTCTATTCAGAAAGAATTCTCATGTGTACTTTTAAAAATTTGAGGAAATGTATCTGTCGGATAAAGAATAAAGGAAATTCTGCAAGTTTCTTGAAGACAGAGAATGTCTTATATGTTGTGGGTACTAACATGTATGTTCATTTTAATTAAGCCTTATTACTCATTAAATTTCTTAGGCACTTTTGAAGGCGGAGCTTGAAGATGGCGACCGAAAAGATGGACTTGTTCTGACCCCGGTCCCAAAACAGATAGAAGCAACATCTGAGTCGCTCAGGGAATGTTGATTAGCAGATAAGGGGCAGCGGATCACTCTAGGAAGGTAAGGAAGTGTCCGCTGGACAGGTTTTCCTGACCAAGCGGCCAGCACTCCCGACTTCTCCCGGAGCTCCGGGCTCGGCGCAAAGGCAGCGCCACCCTACCAGGAAGGGAGCAGCTTCTCTGAGGCCTGGAAAACCCACAGCCGAGGAGTCCATCGAGCACCTGTGGCGCCCCGATCGGAGCAAGTGCGTGGATTCAAGGAAGCTCTTCAACCACCCACGGAAAGGTCAGAGTTTGCGTGGCTAGCCTGAGAGTTCAGGCTGCGATAGCCCCATTGCTCTTGCGAGGCCCCGCCCCCAGAGCAGCCCTGAGCGCCGCAGCCCCGAGCGCCTTGAGGCCCCGCCCCAGAGCGCCGCGAGGCCCTGCCCCCAGTGCGGCCCTGAGCGCAGCGACCCTGAGCGCCGCGAGGCCCCGCCCCCGGTGCGGCCTGGAACGCCGAGGGCCCCCCCTATATTGTAGCCCAGGAGAGCTGCGAGGGCCCGCCCCCAGAGAGAAAGAAGGCCAGAGCAACCAAAGTCTGGGAGGTCAAACCGGTAACACTGACACCTAAGGGCTGAAGTACAAACTGCCTTTTTTTTTTTTTTTTTCTTTTTTCTTTTTTCTTTTTCTTTTTTCTTTTTCTTTTTCTTTTAATTAATCAAAAATAAATGGACACAAATAACTAAGATATAGCCTACCTAAAATTAAGGACTACCTTACAAAACTGAGGTGCAGTGGAATGCTGGGAACTGCAAGACTCTCTGATCCAAGAACCAGGCATACCAAATACAATAACAGAGGAAGTGATTGAACTCTACTGGACAATTTTATGCTAATTATACTATTCTTTATTTTATTTTCATTTTTTACATTTTTTATTTAATTTTCATTTTTTACATCTTTTACTTCAAAAACGATTTTTTTTCTTTTTTCCTTACTTGATTTTACCTTTTCAATTATTACATTTTTCAATCTCTATCATCACTATTACTACTGCTATTTTGCAATTTTTTTTTTTCTTTTCCTCTCCAGTACCATTTTACTTCGTCTTTATTTTACATTGGGAGTAACCTTCATTCTATTTTAATCTCTACTATAGCATCATTCAACCCTATCTCAATTCGACCTTTACCCCATCACTCTCTTACTAAACTTTAACCTTTTAGTCTCCAGTTTATCCTATCCCTTTCCGGCTTTAGTTTTTCCTCTATTCTTTCTGTATACCCCCTGCTAAAGCTCTCACTATACTCATAGACCTAAGTTCCAACCCCTGATACAAGTGTATAAATATCACTCTCTGCACTATATTAACTAGTTAAAAAAAAAAAAAAAAAAAAAAAAAAAAAAAACACACAAAAAAAAACGGTTCTACTTTCTATCCTTTTCTCATTGTTTGAGTGAAGGTTGATTATTGTGAATATTTGTGCTTTTCAGTGAAATTGTTATGCTTATTCCTGTGTTGTTATTGTTGCTTTGTATTTTTTTTTAAATCCTCTGTTTTTGTTTGTTTCTTTGACTTCTGTATATCATAACCTTACTTAATAATAGTGGATATTGTATTGTAGTTTGTATTGATCTCCAAGTATTGTTACCGGCATTGGCTGGGCTCAGTGGTTGATCTATGGCAATTTTCTCCACATATATATAGTTTGTTTCCCATTTTTTTAGTTTGCTTCTTTTCTCTCTCTCTCTCTCTCTCTCTCTCTCTCTCTCTCTCTCTCTCTCTCCCTCTCTCTTCTTTTTCTCCCTGTTTTCTAACTTCATTTTGTCATTACTTTATTTCTTCTTTGACTTTTTTTTTTTTAATTTTTCTTTATTTTATTTTTACCTTCCTTCCTTCCTTCTCTCCTATACCCTAATTTGCCTATCGCTAGGGGTTACCTTTATTAGAGGTTATTAATATTGTAAATACATTCCTGTTAAGTGCCTCTCGTGTTGTACCTGGTAGTGTTGTATTTTGCACCTATAAATTAACGCAAGAGAAAGAACACCACATAACGAGACATCCTGAAAAGAGATACCATGGGAAGACAAAGAAACACCCCACAAATGAAAGAAAAGCAGGCATCACCAGAAAAGGAAGTAAACGAGCCAGAGGCAAGCAGCCTACCAGAGCAAGAGTTCAGAATAATGATTATAGGTTGGCTAAAAAGAATGGAAGAGAAATTTGACAATAACCAAGAAGAAATGAGGAAGAACCATCAGGAATTGAGGAAGAACCAAGAAAAAATGAAAAATGACATCGCTACCATGAAGAACTCAATAGAAAGCATCAAGAGTAGACTAGATGAAGCGGAGGACCGCATCAGTGAGCTAGAAGACAAGATGGAAAAAAATACCCAATTAGAGCAGCTTCTAGAAAAAAAGATTAAAAAGCAGGAGGAGAGCCTACGGGAGCTTTGGGACATTACAAAACAAAATAATATTTGAATAATAGGGGTTCCAGAAGGAAAGGAAACTGAGGTAGATGTGGAAAAAGTATTTCAAGAAATAATGACAGAAAACTTTCCTGAGATAAAGAAAAAACCCACACAAATCCAAGATGCTCGCAGAGTCCCAAGCAAAATGAATCCCAGAAGACAGACGCCAAGGCACATTATAATTAAAGTGGCAAACAACAACGACAAAGTAAGAATCTTAAAAGCAGCCAGAGAGAGACAGAAAGTTACTTACAAAGGAACCCCCATCAGACTAGCAACTGATTTCTCAACAGAAACATATCAGGCCAGAAGAGAATGGGATGAAATATACAAAGTCATGCAAAGGAAGGGTTTGAATCCAAGAATACTGTACCCAGCAAGACTATCAATCAAAATTGAAGGGGAAATCAGGAGCTTCACAGACAAAAAAAGACTGAAGGAATTTATCTCCACCAAACCAGCAATGCAAGAAATGCTAAAGGGTCTACTGTAAAAATAAAGAAATAGGAATTGAAGAAGGAATATGGGTATAGAATAAAAATGCCATCAAATGAGTACCTATCAATAATAACCTTAAATGTAAATGGATTAAATGCTCCAATCAAAAGACATAGGGTGTCAGATTGGATAAGAAAACAAGACCCTTACATCTGTTGCCTACAAGAAACCCACCTCAGAAAAAAAGATGCACACAGACTGAGGGTGAAGGGATGGAAAAAAGTTTTCCAGGCAAATGGAAAGGAAAGAAAAGCTGGGGTAGCAATACTTATATCTGACAAATTAGATCTCAGAGTGAAGGACATAACAAGAGATAATGAAGGCCACCTCATAATACTAAAGGGTACAATCCAACAAGAAGAAATAACCCTGGTAAATATATATGCACCCAATACAGGAGCACCCAAATACATAAAAAAACTGCTGGAGGACATTAAGGGAGAGATTAATAGCAATACAATCATAGTAGGAGATTTTAATACCCCACTGTCACCCTTCGACAAATCATCTAAACAAAAAATCAGCAAAGAAATATCAATCCTAAACGACTCACTAGACCAGATGGAATTAATTGACATCTTTAGAACATTCCACCCTAAAGCCACAGAATATACATTCTTCTCAAGTGCACATGGGACATTCTCAAAGATAGACCACATTTTGGGACATAGGCAAAGTCTCTTCAAATTCAAGAAGATAGAAATCATATCAAGCATCTTCTCAGATCATAGTGGCATAAAACTGGAAATTAATTACAATAAAAATAATCCAAAGAAATCAAATACATGGAGACTAAACAACATGCTATTAAACAAGGACTGGGTTACCAGAGAAATCAAGGAAGAAATTAAAAACATCCTGGCAACAAATGACAATGAAAACACAACAATCCAAAATCTATGGGACACAGCAAAAGCAGTTTGGAGAGGGAAGTTCATATCCTTACAAGCCTATTGCAAAAAACTAGAAAAAATGGTAACAGATGAACTAACTCTACAACTCAAAGAGTTAGAAAAAGAGCAACAAGAAAAGCCCAGTGTAAGCAGAAGGAAGGAAATAACAAAAATCAGAGCACAGATAAATGACATAGAGACCAAAGAAACAATACATAAGATCAACAAAACCAAGAGCTGGTTCTTCGAAAGGATAAACAAGATTGATGGACCTCTAGCCAGGCTAACCAAGAAACAAAGAGAGAGGACCCAAATAAACAAAATCAGAAATGAAAGAGGTGAAATAACAACAGACCCCACCGAAATACAACAGATTGTTACAAAATACTACGAACAACTCTATTCCAACAAACTAAACAACCTGGAGGAAATGGACATATTCCTAGAAAAATACAAACTGCCAAAACTCAATCAGGAAGAATCTAAAAATCTCAATAGACCAGTGACGTGGGAAGAAATTGAAACCGTCATCAAAAAGCTTCCAGCAAACAAAAGCCCAGGGCCAGATGGCTTCACAGGAGAGTTTTACCAAACATTCAAGGAAGAACTAAAAACTATCCTCCTCAGACTATTCCAAAAAATCCAAGAGGAAGGAACACTTCCGAACTCCTTCTATGAAGCCAGCATCACCCTAATACCAAAACCAGATAAAGACAACTCAATGAAAAAGAATTACAGGCCAATATCCCTCATGAACATAGATGCCAAAATCCTCAACAAAATTCTAGCAAATCGACTCCAGAAGAACATCACAAAGATCATACACCATGACCAAGTAGGATTTATTCCAGGAATGCAAGGATGGTACAATATCCGCAAATCAATAAACGTGATACATCACATAAACAAATTGAAAGATAAAAATCATATAGTCATATCAATTGATGCAGAAAAAGCATTTGACAAAATCCAACACCCTTTCCTGTTAAAAACTCTTAAAAAGGTGGGAGTACAAGGATCATACCTCAACATAATAAAAGCTATATATGATAAACCCACAGCCAACATTATACTCAATGGGCAAAAACTAAAACCATTCCCTCTAAGAACAGGAACAAGACAGGGATGCCCACTCTCGCCACTCCTGTTTGACATAGTTCTGGAAGTACTAGCCATTGCAATTAGACAAGAGGAGGAAATAAAAGGCATCCAAATTGGAAAAGAAGAAGTAAAGTTATCCTTATTTGCAGATGACATGATATTGTACATAAAAAACCCAAAAGACTCCATTAAAAAACTAATTGACTTAATAAATGAATTTGGCAACGTAGCAGGATATAAAATTAATGCCAAGAAATCCATGGCATTTCTATACACCAACAGTGAAACTACAGAAACAGAGGCTAAAAAAGCAATTCCATTCACCATCGCACCAAAAAAATTAAGATACCTAGGAATAAATTTAACTAAAGAAATAAAGGACCTATTTGCGGAAAACTACACGACACTGAAAAAAGAGATAGAGGAAGATGTAAGGAGATGGAAGAACATACCATGTTCATGGATTGGTAGAATCAACATCATCAAAATGTCCATACTTCCTAAAGCAATCTATAGGTTCAATGCACTCCCCATTAAAATACCAACGACATATTTCACTGACCTAGAAAGAACTCTCCAAAAGTTCATTTGGAACAATAAAAGACCCCGAATAGCCACAGCAATTCTGAGAAAGAAGAGTAAAGTAGGAGGGATCTCAATACCAGACTTCAAACTATACTACAAAGCCACTGTTCTCAAAACAGCCTGGTACTGGCACAAGAACAGACAAATAGATCAATGGAATAGAATTGAGAACCCAGATATCAACCCAAATCACTATGCTCAATTAATATTTGACAAAGGAGGCACGAATATACAATGGAGTCAAGACAGTCTCTTCAATAAATGGTGTTGGGAAAATTGGACAGACACATGCAAAAGAATGAAACTAGATCACCAACTTACACCATTCACAAGGATAAACTCAAAATGGATACAGGACTTAAACATCAGACGGGAAACCATAAAAATACTAGAAGCATCCACAGGTAGCAAAATCTCAGACGTATGCCAAAATAACTTCTTCACTGATACTGCCCCTAGGGCAATGGAAGCTAAAGAGAAAATAAACAAATGGGACTACTTCAAAATAAAAAGCTTTTTTACAGCAAAAGAAACCATCAATAAAACAACAAGAAAATCCACGGTGTGGGAGATCATATTTGCAAATATTACCACTGATAAAGGTTTAATCTCCAACATTTACAGACAGCTTATACAACTAAATAAAAGGAAGATGAATGATCCAATTAAAAAATGGGCAATGGACCTAAACAGAATATTTTCAAAAGAAGACAGAAGGAAGGCCAAAAGGCACATGAAAACATGCTCAAAGTCACTAATTATCCGAGAGGTGCAAATCAAAACAACAATGCGGTACCATCTCACACCTGTCAGAATGGCCAACATCAACAAATCAACAAAGGACAAGTGTTGGCGAGGTTGCGGAGAAAAAGGAACCCTTGTGCACTGCTGGTGGGAATGCAGACTGGTGCAACCACTGTGGAGAACAGTGTGGATTTTCCTCAAAAAACTGAAAATGGAACTCCCATTTGACCCAGTAATCCCACTTCTAGGAATATATCCCAAGAAACTAGAAACACCAATCAGAAAGGATATATGCACCCCTATGTTCATAGCAGCACAATCTACAATAGCCAGAATTTGGAAACAGCCTAGGTGCCCGTCAGCAGATGATTGGATCCAAAAACAATGGTACATCTACACAATGGAATACTATGCTGCCATAAAGAAGAAGGAATTCTCATCATTTGCAGCAACCTGGATGGAATTGGAGAGCATCATGCTGAGTGAAATAAGCCAATCAACGAAAGAGAAACACCACATGACCTCACACATCGGTGGATGATAAAGATCTTTATAAACTGATGAACCAAGAGACAGATATAGAGAAAGTAAAGCAACAGGCAGACTGTCAAATTACAGTGGGGAGGGTAGGGATATCAGGGGGAGATAATAGATCAACCGAAGGACTTGTATAAATGCATATAAGTACAACCAATGGACATAAAACTATGGGGAGGGAGGGGATGTGTGGGAGGGAGGGAGGGGGGCAATAAAAAAAAATCAAGAAAATATGTAAAAAATAAATAAATAAATAAATTTAAAAAAAAAAGGAAATGAAAGATAAAAACATAAAAAAAAAAATTTCTTAGGCACTTTTAATCCATTTATTTGCAGATATATTATTTTTATAGTTAACAACATGTATGACCATTGACAGCTCACATGACCAAACACATTTTGCATTTGTAAAATAATTCCTAAGTATTATAAGAATCATACAAATTACAGAAAACAGTAAATAATTAAATAAATAAATTAATTAATTAATTAATTATGAATTGCTAGTTTCATTCTTTATTAAGTTCTGTTATACATCATTTTGAGGAAGACTAATTACACATCAAGGAAAAGGAGTTACATTTTCTTGTTCTGATTTTACATGGAGTTTATGTCAGGTGTTGGCCATACCTCTCATATAAAATAATATTCTCATGGGTTATAGTTATGTCTCCAGTCAGAGTTTCTGTAATACGATGAAGGTCAATTTAGAATTGACTTTTAAAAAAATGTTATTGCTTATCTGTTCTGAAACAAAGATGAATTCTCTTTGAGTAACTTTGACATTTTATTTTATAATTTAACCTTTATGCAATAGCAGTAGGTATACAGAATTGCGCATGTGCCTCCTTCAATTCTTGCCATAAGAGATATATACCTGAATATAGATTAACAATACATGGTGTATTAAAGTACATATAAAGGAAAACAATTTTTCAAACTGAATTGCGCATATAAGTTTGATTGTATGCTTTAATAATGGAAAGAGAAGAAAAACATACAAATAGAAGTCATTAACTCTACCTGATTTTAGTTGTCCAAGTCCAGATTAATTAACATTATATTCTCGTTAATTGGAAATCTTAAATATGCATTTTAGTAAGAAAAAATACAACACTAAAAATTGGAATCTAAAGACATTGCTTTACACTGCAATATCTGGGAACAACTATACCTGCCAAGTGCAAGGCAACTTCCTCTCTATGACATAGAATGGTGCAGGAAACTTAAAGATACCTTTTTTAAAAATCACTATTTTAAAAAAAGGCAAATAAGTTTTATGAAAATATGATTTATAGTAAAGGCAGAGCATGTTGGCATTAGAATTGGGACCAAAACTCAGGCCTCCTGACTCAATATGTATTAGATAATTTTTTTTTATGTGGCACATAAATTCCTGAACATAAATTTTCAGAATTGTGTGTCATCCTTAATAGAGACGTCAAGATTACATATGTTGAAATATTTGAAAACTAAATAAATCACATTTGCCCAAAACTTACACTTATCTTAGATAGTGAGATAATATATGGCCAGATACAAAGTTATAACAAAGTGTCACTGCTCTCTTGTGTAAATAAATAAACACATTGCATAAAATAATAAACAAGAGAAATAAAATGTTAAACTGAACTGACCAGTTGTTTTTCTGAACTGAGATGTTCTAGATTAATATTTCAAAATAATTATAAAATAACTTGTAAAACAGCAAGCCAGGTGTGCAGTGGGGAAGGGATGGAAAGGCAACTATTAATATTCTAATAAGTCTGTGTAAACTATGGAGTCAGGAAATTTTTAATGAATGACTTTTGTGTATATAGACAACATAAAATTATAAAGGTGATTTTCATTTATTTACTGTTTTCTTCTTTGCTTCCAATGTTGGTGCACTTACAGAGTAAAACTGTCCTCATCCAAAAGAAAAGAAAATTAAAGGCGAAAATAAAAAAATAAATAAATAAGAAAAAAATGTATCTTCTGAGAAACAGAGTAACAACCTTATGTTACTTTTCTTCTACAGTATATCTTAACATAAAACAATTGAAGAGGACCCCAAATGTCATTATATTCTCTAAATTATACCTGAAAAACTTGCATGAATAAATTCCATATAATACCTTAAGTACTTATTCATGTTTAATTTGGTGTTCTATGTATCATCCTTTTCCTTAATGCTTTGAATAATAAATAGAAAATCAAGTTATATTAACTTTTTCTAAAGGTTTCTGCTTAGAACCAGAATATGCAAATAAATACACAAAAAAACAATGAGTTAAGCACTAAAAATTTGAAAAGTAAATTTTTGAGGCATTATTCACACATTCATTTATTGTTCTTCACTCTATGCCAGTTAGTGAAAATATGATTTCACTAAAATACAGTTCCTGACCACAAGAAGATACAGGCCAGTAGGAAAAACAGGAGAATAAACAAGATATTACGTACTGATGATAATATTCAGAGATATATATTTGGTGCTGTAGGAAGGAAGGAGGATACTTTAATCACCAAAGAGCACAAAAGTAACAATTATAATAAGCAATTTCAAGGGAGGTAGTGCTTAGTTAAACTTTTAATAATAGTCAAGAAAGAGAAGAGAGGATATATCCTTCAAAAGAAGTGGAACATGCAAGGTTAAAAGAAAACTGGACTGTTACTACGATTTTCAATGCATTTAGAGGTCAAATAGAGAGTCCAAATTAAATATATAAATAATAGAATAGAATCTGTCAATATATAAACTTGTCTAGTTGTTAAAAGATTGGACTTTTAGGTCTAATACACTTGCCTTCAAATGTCATTTCATATAAATACTGGCTATTGCCTATAAGTAAGTAGCCCTTTGCTTCAATATTGATTTCAGAAGGGAAGGGAGAGGGAGAGATAGAAGCATCAATGATGAGAGAGAATCATTGATTGGCTGCCTCTTGCATTCCCTCTATTGGGGATTGAGGACACAACCCTGTCATGTGCCCTCAACCTGAATCAAACTTGGGATCCTTCAGTCCACAGGCTGATGGTCTATCCACTGAGCCAAACCAACTAGAGCAACTTGGCTTACTTTTAACAGGAAAAACATATATACTGTAATATATTATACTTAATTAATTTAATGATAGTCTTTAGTTTTTTTCTCAGTAGGAAAAATTGAACTGATCTAAGTTCTAGTGTAACCTACATTACATAAAGCTGTCTCAACTTTATATTCCTCATCTTGCTTAGTAAACAGTTTTTTTTTTGTTTTTGGTTTTTTTGTTTGTTTGCTTGGTTTTTTTTTGTGTGTGTGTTTTGTTTTGTTTTTAATCTACCTTGAATTACCAAACAGGGCTGAGAGGATGAAAGCATTCTTGAACTTATAGAGAGAGCATTTCCAAACAGGAGATACCAATGTCTATGTTTATATCTCCATTTATATCTACATATCTACATCTACTGGTAGATCTATAAATTATCCCTTCTTTACACACTCATTAAACCTGGAGAACTGTGGGGACATTTACGTGATGGCAGCCATGAAAAAGTCTTAAGTATTATGCATTTAAGGACTTCTAAAATGTGGATGGGGGCCAAGAAGACAGTAATAAAAGTGGGCTCCTTTCTATAACTAAATAGAGTTAAATGAGATGCAGAAAGCCACTCAGAAGAAAATCAGGAAAAAAAAATCTCAGAGTATATATTTGTGTATTATCATTGAATTAAATTGTCTTTTTCTCCTGAAATCAAAAGGAAACAAAAACAAAATAAATAAACAACAACAAAAATGAATGCATAAGAATGATAATGATAAGATTTCTCAAAATGAATTTCTATTGATTTTTTGAATTCTTGCTTGTATAAATATTTATAATTTGCAAGAAAATGACAAAATGTTTTAAAATGTCATATCAAAGTGAAACATAAAATTTAAAAGAACAAAAATATAATGCTATTTTCAAATATATCTAAAAGTACATCTTACAAAAGAAAGGAATTTGCACAGGAACTATCTATTCACTGTTCTTAATTTTTTAAAATTTGTGTGGATGTGTGTGTACATGCATTATATTTTACTACATGGCAAAACCATATTCTGAAGCTACAAAATATACATAAGTGAACACTACATAACGTATCTATATCCTGAGTCATGCAAGCTAGAGTTCTGATATAGTCAACTTCTATCTTTCTATTATCTCTTTTTCCTAATAAAACAAGTTCTATTGAAACAATCTTTTTAATATTCTTATGATCCTTCTATCTTCTCTATTTCTTATCATTATGCATTCTGACCATTATAATAGCATCTAATTAGTTTCCCAAATTCTATTTTTACTCACAGTCTCATCCAGTATTCAAAATGTAATAGGAGTTAAATATAATCTATATAATTTTGAATTTCAGTGTTCAACCTGTTAGTTAAATGGACCTGAATAAATAACCTAGCCTAATTAAGAGTTAGAGTCCTAATATGCAAAAGGCATGAAAGTAATAACTACTTTGTGACTATTTATTAGCATTAAAAGTAATTCATGTTTAAAAACATATATTTTATTTTGTGCCAGCCATTATAGAATATATTACAAATAAAATAGTAAACAATCCAAATATGGTTCATACTGTCATGCATAATACCTTATAATAGAATAAAAGCAACAGAATAATAAATACAATCAATTAGGAGGAATGTTCTAGAAGGAGAATCCTATATAATAAAAGGCTAATATGTAAATATACCGAAGAGTGGGGAACAACGGAAAAACAGGTCACTATAACATTCACTGACCACCAGGGGGCACATGTGAAACATGGCAGGCATCAGCAGCAGGTGGCAGAGCATGGGACATGGTAGGCAGTGGCCGCAATGGGATGGTGGAGCAGGTGAATGTGGCTCCAGACCAAGGTGGGCACAGGTTGCTGCCATTGGGGCAAGCCTCTGGTGGTTACTGAAAATTATTTGGTGCCACACACATATCCCAAAGGCACTTGCACATGCTGCCGACTTCAGCCCAGCTTGCTCCTGGTGCCAGCACCTGGCGCCAGCCCCGATTGCTCAGCGCCATCAGTGGGTGTGAGCAGAGGCTGATGGCCCCAATCACCCCCAGGGCTTCTCCATCTCCCCCTGCTCCTGAGGGGCATTCAAGGCAGAAGCCACTCCTACCTTCTGACAATGCCAGCCCCACTTGCACCTGCTGCTGGTGCTGGCTTTAATTGCTCTGCACAGACAGTGCATGGGACCGGTGGGGCTGCCAGCAGACAAGGAACCTGAAGCTGCAACAGGAGGGGCAGGGTGGGGGCATGGAGGATTGGCCAAGACACGCCCTGTGCCCACCACAGCCTCATAGTCCACAATTCTTTCAAGGTGCATGAATTCATGCACTGGGCCCCTAGTTACCTATAAAAGGGAAAGGAATACACTTAAGGCAACTTTGTTGGCAGGTTAGATATTCTTTCCAACAGAAGCAGTCTTTTTCTGATAACAAGAATAAATTGGCCACTAATAGTTGAAAAGAAATGGGGAGATTTTATGTCAGAAGTGTAAGAGAATCTGCCCCTATCCTGGGCCAGAAAGTAGTCTTAAATGCCTGTGTCACAAAGAGTAAGGTTTGGGAAGTGGCTACAAACTACATCCTAATGCTTGTATGATGGCTAGCATACATAGACGTTCAATAAATTACAGCTTCATTTTTGGTTTTCTCATACAGAAATATTTATTACACTTCCTTAGCTTATTTATTTATTTATTTATTTATTTATTTATTTATTTGGTGTCTTGTCTAGAAGACAGTTTCATGGCCTTTTAAAAGGTCATCCCTTATCTCATTTATCAGTAGATATCTAGCTTTCCTTTTCACTCTATCTCTGTTCTCTCCAATAGGAAGTTCTGAGATGCTCCATATTTGAACTATCTATGCAGTAGCCACCTATATCTGCAGCTATTGATCTACTGAGCAACTGTGTCTAGTGCAACTGAACCTTTAATTTTACCTAAATTAAAATAACCTCATATGTTAGTAGCTGTCATCTTTTTAAAAATATATTTTATTGATTTCAGAGAGGAAAGGAGCAGAAGAGATTGATAGAATCATCAATGGTGACAGAGAAGCATTGATTGGCTGCCTCCTGCACACTCCCTACTGGGAATGGAGCCCCAAACCCTGGCTTGCGCCCTGTCCAGGAACCGTGACCTCCTGGTTCATAGGTTGATACTCAACCACTGAGCCACACCAGCTGGAGCAGTAGCTGTCATCTTCAACAGCCAAGATCTAGAACTTTTATTCAGGTGGACTGTTCAGAATTGCAAATGGGATGGACAGATAGAATTAAGGATTTATGTTCTTGTATAATAAGCATGTCTCTTTAGATTTTTAAATATTTATTTAGTATGGTTCATAAGTTGGAGATTACAATTATAGATGAATAAGAATTCTACTTCATGTTTTTATTAAAGCTGCCTCAATTTATATCCCAGGTGTAAAATACTGCTTGTAGTTCCTTGAATTCACTATGCTGCTCACACTTCAAAGACTGTGCTAACACATACCCTCTAGAATGCCATTCCATCCTTGGATGCCTGATAAACCAAATAGATGTATCAAAACACAGCTAAATTGTCACTTTTTAAATATAGGTTTCTCAGAAACACCTGAAATATTAGATAAAATATATGAGATTCTCTTTAGAATTTCCTTCAGCCCTGTGGCTTAAAGCAATATATTCCACTATAATCACCCACCTTTTAAATATATATTTTTAAATTTCCATTCTGTAATTTCCTAAAGTTCTGTCAAGCAGATTTTCTTGATTAATTGGTGTTTTTAGGGAATATACATACATGACAGTCCAGATGTTATAAATGTTGATCTCATAATGTGCACACCAAATGCATGCCATAGCTCCTTTAATAAATGAATTAACAGAACGTAAATAATATGCAACTTCCATTAAAGTAGCTTTCATTTCACTATTTTAATTTACGTTTACCTTTTTATATGACATTTTTGTCATTTTTAAAAAATTTTCAGAAAACCCAAAACAGTTGTAATATTTCACATTTCAAAATTGTTCTATTACATATCAAGTTTTATAATAAAAATGTGAAATTCATTTTACTTCACCCAATAATTTTTTTTACTAGTTTTGTTTTGTTTGGTAAGCATAAGTTGTCCTCTTTTCTTATTTGAGAAGGACTTGCATTAAAGGAAGGCAATATATTACTTGAATTTGTCTCTTTCCTTTCGTTGGCAAAACCTTTACTCTTTTATCTTCATCTTTTAAATCTGACAGTTTGAATTTAACTTTTATCAGTTTTGTCATTCCCATTCTTTTAGCTACAGGGGAGCTGGAATATATTTCTACCATTTATTGATTTTTGTCCTTATTTAAATATTATAAAAATTACTATTGATTGTCTAAAGATTATTCTGATGTACTCCTACCCCCTTCCACCACCCCTCCCCGCCCCCGCCAAGCACAAAGCCTCCTCCTTCATGACCTGTATCTTCATGCTGGTGGTGTGAGGGTGACTTTGACTGAGAAAGAGCTAAATTAAACCGGGGCCTTGCTTTACAGCTATGTCCTTGGAATACTTTTCTTCTGGCAGCAGAACTTATCCTCCCCCGCCCCTCCGTCCTTGCTTTTCCTGCAGTTTTGTACAACTTGTTCAGATATGCAGCTATAGCGCTGAGTCCAGCTTTGCGTCCATGGTAGCAATTTCTGCCCTAGTTTTATCTGACTTTTTATTTAATTCTTCTGAAAGGGCATTCGTCTCTTTGAGGAGGACACTAATGAGGCTCTAGTACCAAAGCCCTGGGTCCTATGTGCCAAAAACAGCATCTGGCAAAGCTGCAAGACACATGACCTTGGGGATAAGTTTCAATGAGCAAATTTTGCATAGCAAACATTTTTAAATGTTCTGCCATAGTGAAGTTTTTTAAGAATCAGAAATATAAGTGAATGAGTAAATTTTTATTGAAAGTGTGTGTGTGTGTGTGTGTTTTTCCACTATGAAGGAGAATGCTCATTTTCCTTCTTTCTGTCCACATTTGTTGAATTTTATTCAATTTTTATGAAATATAACTTAAGCAGCTTGCATTAGGTATAGTACTCCAATGATAGGTGGATAGCTCTGTTCAAGAAAAGGAGTGTTATTTTATAAATTACAAAGGGATTTCACATCCCATGACATAATTCAACTCTATTATCAATTTAAAATTCAAATTAAAAAAGGGAGTATTTGAGAAAAGTGTAGTAAGAAATAGCAATTCATTCAGTAAAGATACTCAATTTTGACCAAATATGTATAAACAGAAATAGTAATAAAAAAGGATCAGAGGTGAGTAATACATTAGCCATTGTCCATCTCTTTCTTGCTAACCTAATCAGCTCAGCTTTATATTTTTGTAGTAAAAGAAGAGATAATAATTAAAGATCAACTATACTTTATTTACTTAATTTTTAAGTAAATTAGTAATGCCAAGCTAAATAAAATACCATTTTTGCTTCTGGATCAGCAATTCCAGAGACTGCTTTTTTTTGTTTGTTTTTTGTTTTTTTGTTTTGTTTTTTTAAGTTGTATTAAGCTTATAAACTAAGAGAGAATTTTGCCAATCACCAAAATTGCCCATCAGAAAAAAAATTACAACTAATTATATGCACTTAGATAAGCTAAATGTCAATTTTTCATAAAAAATATAAAAGAGTATCTAAAGCACATATCATGTTGCCTTTGTTTTGTGACTGGGTATTTTATTTTAGCATTTTTTACTATATTTCTGAAAATTCCATGCACTGGCCTTATTCTAACATTTAATTTTAATGTGTAATAATACAACATTAAATATATAAAAACTACTTAATGTTTTGTAATATTAGTGTTCAATATATTGCATATTTGAAATTTTAAGAAGTTCAACAACATTGACATAGCAGGCCTTAATTGTCTTAAAATGTTTCTTGAAAGTTAAAAACATGTATATAAAATATACAACTCTATTTAAAAAACAATTTTCACTTAGAATGTGTGATACTATGCATAATAACATGATTTTTCTTTATTTAAGCAATAAAAACAACATTAAAGCCAATTCTTGTTTAGTTGACTAGTAACCAAGGGTGATATGAGATAAGAAAATGACATTAAATTAATTTCCTAGTAGAAAAAAAAACAACTCTTAGATTTTAATAAGACTGGAACATTTTGTTTTATTTGAATAACATTTTATGAATTTATAATCTCACTTTTTTTCTGATAACATGGAGGAAGCATGTCTTTAGTGCTTAATAATGAGATTTTTCTCAAATTCAATAGATGGGTAATATCATAGAATAAATTTAAAGGGCATTTTAAACTAATTATGCAATGACATATTAATGCTAACTAGCAACCAGAGAAAGTAGGGATAAATAATAAGAGGAAAAAGAGTACATTCTGATGGGAGAAAGCAAAGGATAAAGAATTAGATTTCAAGGAATGGTAATTGTCAGTCTAAATGAAAGCATGTTAGAAAACTCTGGACAAGACAGGTAAGTCAATGTGAGTCATAAAAACTGTAACTAATACCTAAGATCATTTCTTGGAAAATGGACGTCACATAACAGAAATAATCCTGAATATTATGTCTCTAGTCATATTGTCATATGGTAAATCCAACGTAACTTTGTAAACATACTTCACTTTAAGGTTTTACCAATCAAATTAATATCTCCCTGAAAATTTTGTCTTTATTTTTTTAATGTTTATTTTCAAAAGTATTACATATGTCTCCTTTTCATCCCATTGACCCCTTAAAACCCAACTGTGCCCCCACCCCCGCCCCAGGCTTGCACATTCCTATTGTTTGTGTCCATGGGTAGTGCATATAACATACAAGTTACATCTTGAATTTCAATCATAGATAACTCACAAAGATCCACCTGACCTTCTCTCAGGTTTATCCGAGTCTTCCCATAGAAGCACCAGCCCCTTAATTTAGAGACTTTAAGAGATCTCCATGAAACATAGCCTATTCAGTAATCCCAAGCCATTATTTGCCTTCTATTTTTATATCTCTCATTCTCTGCCTACCAATGTACTTTATGTGTGCAAATAAGTTTTTAAAATTTTTCTTACAATAATTAAATGTTATTGGGTATTCTGATCATAACACTCCTCTTAAAAATAGCTGTTACCTTAAAATTAAGATATTTTATTCCCTTTAATTTTCTGCACATACTGAATATAGAACATAGAAAAAATGATTATAAAAATAATGCGATATTATTTAATCATACCTTAACAGATTCACACATACCAAGCTTTTTTATTGACTAGAAATTCCAATTTATATTCAGTGTAGTTATATTCCCCTTCATTTTGTTAAAATAACTGATAGATACCTCACATTAACTTCCAAATCACTCCCTAATATTGTCTGTGCCTAATTAACCCTGAGTATTCTCAATGCATCTTATACAATTTCTAGCAATCTAGCTAATGTTAACTACTTCCATTAGACATTCTTAGATAACAACATACCTTTCATCTAAAAGTTGTATTTGCATTTTCACTGTTTAAGTCATCTTATTACTGGAAATATTGGAAGCTGATATTTATATGACATTATAACGAATTATTCTTTTATTCCCACTCTTTCAAATCTCTGATAAAATAAAGTCATACGCAATTATAGATAAATCAGTAAAAAAATCCAAGTAAAAATATTAAGGGGGCTTGTTAAAAGAAATTCAACATCAAAAATTGTACAGTGAGTTTATTGGAACTCACTGTACAATTGGAACTCACTGTACAATAAGGAGTGGTTAATGAAGCACAAGGCAATATATCAGAAAATAAATAGGAAATAATCTATCAGGAGAACCACACACAAACGTGTTTGAAGCCCAGAACAATGAATCATCATTCTGATGCACAATACTTGATTTTATTGATTTTTAAATGCATCAACAATTCTATAATTTGTTTTAACTAAAATAAGTGTTTTACCAAATTATGTATAATGTTTAAAACATTTTTTCTTAATAAATACTCTTTTTTAATTTATCATAATCTCTGTGTTCTCATCACTCTCATTTGGTTTAAAATTTTCATGATATTATTTTTATTTTTATTTTATAACTTATTTTTGGATGTTCTCTATATGTTTCCCAATCTGTCAGTATGTGCTTTATAAAGAACAAAAGAACTGTACACCAGTTGTGGTTTAATACTGCTTTATGATTTAAGTTCATGCCTCTGGTTGTATATCCAACTGTTGAATTTTTTATCACTTTATGATAAAATTTGCCTTTTGTCCATAGTTCTTTTTTTGGAAATGATTCCAACATTGATTTAGAGTAGAATGTTTAGAGCTTCTTTTTGGCATTGGTAAGTGCATGCATCTTAAAGAACAATGTGCATAATTACATATTTTAATTATATACATACTGAATGCTGTTCAGCTACATCTCCCCAACATAAGAAAAGAAGCTGCTTAAAGTTCCAATTTGAAATGCTTGCTTCTCTTTTTACTAACGCATGTGCTAAGGCTGACTTAAGTACACTTTTGTCCATTCTATTAATATCTCCAGATCTTATTGAATCTTAAATCTTCAAGCATGGTATTTGCTTTTTTGCTCTCTCAATTTTGAATCATCTGCTTCTCAGCACTCTATCCAGATTGTTAATAAATATGTTAAATAGCTATGGGCCTGAAACTAATCCTAGAGGACCTTACTAAATTCTATTTCTTTTTTGAAAGCCCAATATGGTTCTATTAATAACAATATCTATACATTTTAATATGGCTTAGCTTTTGATATCCACCATATTATGTTTTACTGGAATAAATTTTAATAAAATATGTTTGGTAATAGGCTCTATACATATATCCTCTATTATGAAGTTATTAAGTTGAAATTGAAAGAATATTATTCTTCATACCCATACCAAATATAACATGTGTATATAATTTTGTCTAATTCCAGTTTAAGCAAGTATACTGAATAAGAACATTAAGCCGATACATAATTTCTCAGGAGGAAACCTTTGAACTATTCACAGTCAATTACATAATTTTCTGAACCTTCTTTAGGCTAACCCAGTAGGCAAGACAAGGGTTCTGAGCATTTGAGTTGATCATCTTGTGATTTCCTTTTTAGCAACCTAAAAGGGTTGAATACATATAGAAAGTAACTTCCTTCTTTAAAGCCTATAGAGATTAATAAAAGCAGTGCTGGAAAGGACACTTTAGTTTCCCTTAAAACTAAGCTTGCATGTAGCTGAAGATGTTGGCAGTCTTGAAGACCTTTATTGTCAGAAGCAATTCCGTACATTTAAGGATCTGGGGCTCACTGGAATTAAAGTCAACTGTAGTTGCAATGAACTGTCTACAAAAACCTTATCTGAACCTTTACATGAATTACTTCTACCTATTTCTTACAGAGGCTGTTTCATGTGGATTTTTTTTTTAACATAAACATGCTTTTTTTATTTTTTTCTAGCTAACCTTTATTTTTGTAACTTTTCATGTGAAGTCAAATACTAGTATATGGTTATTTCTTAATTATGTATCATTTTTTGGGAAGAAACAGATCAATTATCAGTAAGAACAGAAAACCCAAGACATTTATGTTGGACTCTAAAAGCAGTCTCATCGTTGTATTTGCAAATATGTTTATACTAAATGTTCAGAACTATACTTACCTAAAACCAAAATATATAGTTATAGCCAAAGATAAATTTAAGAGGATCCACATCCAAGTAGACGAAAGAAAAATAATCATCACATTTATAACTCAAATTTACTTTTAGAGAGAAGCATTTGAAAAATATGTCCACAAATACCAGACCCTTCCACCCCAAAATGAAGAGATAATAGATGAACACAATCAAATTATAAAACTGAAATGTGTTAGATGACATTATGTTTGTAAAACAGCTTCAGATACAGAATGTTTCCTGAGCAGGGAGACAGGAAAGCAATGGCTGCTTATAACCTGAAGGAACATTACTAAAGAAACATGATGTAAGATGGGAGAGGAGTGTTGTTAGTCTGATCCTCGGGCAAGGAAAAGCATTGTTAATTCTGGCTGATGCCTTTGTCCTGTCACTACAGAGAATCTTTATTACAGGGCAGAGACTGCATTAGTTCAGAATAAATACTTTTCAAAGACACAAACTTCCCTCCTTTGCTCCATAAAGTGTTCTGTTATATTAGTTTTCTTAATAGTTTAATAGAAAGAGGGTGCCCTATATGAGAGATTGGATTATTATATTTGGCTTACATATATATTATATTTGTATTTATATTCATTTTATCATGATTCTGTCCATTTTCATTTGGGTGTGATAGGCACATGAACATCTGGACACAACGATGCTCAAATACGCTGCCAACTTTTTTTTCTAGTGGACAAATGCTATGTGGAATTCCATTATAAAGCATGAAATTTACTAGTTAAAAAAAAGTCTAAACAGTAGCTATTCAATGATATATGATCATATTTGTGTTAAGTATTACAAGGCACACAAAAAGAACATATGGTTCACTTTAATTTTATAAGAAAAAACATATAGCAATTTGTAGGAAAAGGCAAAGGGCTGAAATTACTTAGAGAATGGATTATGGAAGATGATATTTAAATAGAACCTTGAAAGGTGTTACCATTTTTACTTTACCAGTATAAAATATGTTAAAAAGAAGTGGCATAAGTGAGTGTAACATAACATAGTGAGGTAGTAGTATTATTATTCACCATTATAAGTGACATTCATGTTTTCATTATGATTGGTTGTTATATAGTTAATAAGGATTCACTATGAGTTCTGGGTCTAAACTACTAATGTAATTTAATAAACTAACAAGGAACCTAAAGAAATATTATAGCTTGTTATTCTAAAGTTAATGTCTTAATAGTACTCCTTTAGAGAAACTTTATTTATTTATTTATTTTTTGTGTGTGTGTGTGTGGTAACAAGGGGGAGGAAAGTCTGGAAATAAACTCATCCAATATAATAGAAACCTATTATGCTAAATGTCCATTCATCTGGTTGGCCATTCAACCAATCAAAATGTAATATGTTAATGATATGATAAGGTCACTCAATCACTTTCCATGATGTGCACTGACCACCAAGGGGCAGATCCTGTGACTAATAGGTTAGCTTGCTGCTGAGGTCCAGCTAATTGGGACTGAGGGAAACGGTCCAGACATGCCCTGGAGCCCTCCCAAAGTTCCTTCCTGGCTGGCCAATCTCCAGTGTTCATCCCTGGCCCTGAATTATGCTCCAGTGGCTCCCTAAACATGGCCTTCACCCTCTCACAATCTGGGACCCCTTCAGAAGATGTCAGGGAGCCTGTTTTGGCTTCATCCCACAGGCCAATTTAAGAGATCCCACTGTTGCAGGAATTTGTGCATTGGGCCTCTAGTTTCATTAATAAAAGAAATAAAATGGTATTGAAAATCCTCTTTCCAGAAAATATGTTATAACTATTTTTGGGGTAATAACACATATAATTTTTTTAAAAATTACCAATTTTTATTTCCTCTTAGAATTGATTGTTGGGGGTTAAAATAATTTATGATGAATTAATTCAAAAATCTTTGAGAATAGTTTATTAGACACTACCGATCTTAAATTTATTTACTGAGATATTTCATCCTTTCACCTTTTCAATATGTTTGTGCTTCTTTAAAATGTATATATATGCTTGTGAGTGTCTTATGCATGATTTTATTAAATAAGTATTATATTTAAAATTCTAAAATAATACTTATCTCTGTTCTTAACTACTTTATTTAGGAGAAATTCAGATTTGACATATTTTTAGACTTATACAAATGTTCATTGGACTTTATAATTGTCCATTTATTATTGGCTTTAATGATATTCAATATCATATTAATATATCCACAAAATATTAATTTTATAAATGCTCTTTTCAGATAATTCACCTTTATCTAATTATTATGTTTTCTCCCTTACTTCTTATATCTATTTTAATTAGGTTTTAGCAGCAGTACAGTATAACTATAAAACACATACTGAGGCAACCTTGAATTTCTGCTATAACATTTCATCCTATAATTTCTAAAAAAAATACTTATTTCTCTGTTTTTATTTTTATTTGTATAATTGGATAAAGTTTAAACTATCTCCTAGATATTTTATAAGGTTGAATAAGATAATTTTGAAATTAGCTTTGCAACTGAGTACTGAATAAATGTTAATTACTTAAAAAAATTTCCTTCTTATCATCATATTTAAATTCTGAACTCAAATCATTTTGCCAATATTTTTTAAAATTTTAATATCAGTTATCAGTTGGCTGTGATATCTATTCTTTGGGTCATAATTGAATTATAGATTAAAAATAAAAAAGAAGGGGAAACACACAAAAAAATACCAGATCATTAAAATAAACTAAGATTAAGAATTTTTCATGAGACTTTTTTCTTGGTAATATGTATGTGGGTGTATGAATATTTTTATACTCTAAATCATATTAACTTTTTTTAAACTGTTTTTAGTGTACTTCTATATTTCCTTGAGCATTTATGGAGTATTTGACTTATCCCTATAACAAAGAACACTTCAACTTTTATTTTACATGCTTCTTAAGGCTGCCAACGTTAGTGCTCTAAAACATAAATCCTCATAAGTTATCAGTCTATGTTTATTTAAAAAAATAAAATAAAACAAAACTCAGCAAAATTCAGAGCTCTGAATTTAGTATGGCATTCAGGATGCCTTTATAATTTAATTCCAGCCTGTCTCTCGTAAGAGGTCTATACGCCAGTCACACTGATTTGCTCATAGTTTTCTAAATGTCATATATTTTTATAAACCTGAAATGTCTTCCTTTTTGGTTTTCTCCTATTTGTCCTTGAAGTCTCAGCTCAAATATTTTAACTCAAGGAAGTTTTGTCTGACTCAACAGGCACTTGGCACATTCCTCTAGTTATTATTAGTAATATATGCTTTTGTCTATTTAAAACAAACAATACAATTAACAGTGATAACATACATATAATCATTATATTTATTTCTATTAAAATAATAACCTTGCCTTAATTTTGATAGTTATCAGTAACTAATTAGTTTTGAGGTAGAAAATGTTATTTTCATGAGAATAGTTTAAGGGACCTTTGGGACAACATGGATCATACCAACATCTATTATACAATACATTGTAGGGATACCAGAAGGGGAAGAAAAAAAGCAAGGGATAATAAATCTTATGTGCAGAAAAAATGGCTGAACATTTTCTGAACCTGGTGAAGGAAAAAGGCATACAAGTCTAGAAACTATAGACAGCCCCAAACAAGATTAACCCAAAGAGGCCCACACCAGGACACATTATAGGTTAAAGACAAAGAATGAATAGAGTGAATCAAAAAAGCAGAAAGAAAAAGACAGTAACTTATCTCTAGGGGTACTCTCCTATGACTGTGAGTAAATGTTTCAACAGAAATATTTCAGGCCAGAAGAGATTGCCATGAAATACTCAAAGTGATGGTAAACAAAAGCCTATAACTGGGATTACTTTACCCAACCTTTAAAACTAAAGGCCTGGTATACAACATTTGTGTACTAGGGTGGGTCCCTCAGCCTGGCCTGTGCCCTTTTGCAATCTGGGACCCTTCATTGGACATCCCTCAAGGGATCATCAGTGCTGCCTCAGAGGTGGGAGAGGCTCCCACTACCAACACAGCACATGCCAGCTGTGAGCCCGCCTTCTGGCCTAGCAGTGCTCCCCCTGTGGGGGTGCACTGACCATCAGGGGACAGCTCCTGCTTTGAGCATATGCCCCCTGGTGATCAGTGCACGTCATAGCGACTGGTAGGTCTGCTGTTCAGTTTATTTGCATATTAGGGTTTTATTATATAGGATTAAAGGAGAAATAAAAACCTTCCTAGATAATAAAATCCTAATGGAAAACAGCATTATAGCAAATTTTAAAGGTTCTTATTAAAGAAGAGGGAGGGGGGGAAAAAGAAAAAAAAAAAAAAAAAAGAGGAACCTAGTGAAAATAATAAAATAATAATAAATACATACCTATAATAATCACTTTAAATATCAATTTCTTAAATGCTTGAATAAAAAGTTATAGGTTAGCTGAATGTATAAGGAAACAAGACCTATATATATGCTGTCTATAAGAGACAAATGGTTTCACAAGGAAATTTTACCAAACATTCAAAAAACTGACAGCTATCCTTTTAAGACTATTAAAAAAAATTCAATAGGATGTAAGTCTCCCAAGCTCATTTTATGAGGTCAGCATTATCATAATTCAGAAAGCATATAAAGACACTCAAAGAAAGAAAATTATAGGCCAATATCACTGATGGAAAAAAAAATACTTGCCAAAACCAGTTTGGCTCAGTGGATAGAGCATCGGTCTGCGGGCTGAAAGGTCACAGGTTTGATTCTGGTCAAGGATATGTACATTGGTTGTAGGCCCATCCCCAGTAGGGGGTGTGCAAGAGGCAGCTGGTCAATGTTTCTCTCTCATCTATGTTTCTAGCTCTCTATCCCTTTCTCTTCCTCTCTGTAAAAAATCAATAAAATGTATATTTTTAAAAATGCTAAAATCCTCAACAAAATTTTAACAAACCATATCCAACAATAAATTCAAAAGATCATACACCACAATCAAGTGGGATTTATTCCAAGGATGCAAGGTTGATAAACTATCTGCAAATCAATAATTGTGATACACTACATAAACAAAATGAAGGATAAAATTCACATTAACATATCCATAGATGTAGAAAAAAACATTTATTAAAATTCAGCACTTATTTATGATAGAAACCATCAGCAAACCGGGAATAGGAGAAATATACCTTAACATAATAAAGGCCAAATATGATGAGCCCACAGTCAACATCATACTCAATAGTCAAAAACTACAACTGTTTCCCTTAAGATTGGGAACAAGGCAGAGATGTCTGTTTTCATCACTGCTATTCAACATGGTACTGGAGGTTCTAGCTATAACAATTAGTCAAAAAGAAGAAATAAGAAGTATCCAAATTAAAAAAAAAAAAAAAACACACACCTAAAACTACTGTCACTGTATGCAGACAAGATAATACTAAATACAGAGAATCCTAAAGAGTCCACCAAAAAACTATTGGAACAGATAAATGAACTGATAAAATAGCAAGATACAAAATAAATACCCATAAATCAGTTGTTTTCTCATACATCAACAAACAACAATAAGTAAAGGAAACTAAGAAAGCAATCCTATCTAATAAAAGTAATATGCAGATTGACCATCACTCCCAACACACGAGATGGCTACCTCCCTGTGGTCAAAGATCCTGCCCCCATGTGGACACAAGATGGCCACCACAAGATGGCCAGCAGAGGAGGGCAGTTAGGAAGGGCCAGGTCTGCAAGGGAGGGCAGTTGGGGGTGATCAACACTGCAGGGGAGGGCAGTTAGGGATGACCAGGCTGGCAGAGGAAGGAAGTTGGGGGCAAAAAGGCTGCCAGGGGAGCAGTTAGACATCAATCTGCTGGCATGGGAGTGGTTCGGGAGTGATCAGGCTGGCAGGCAGAAGTGGTCAGGAGCAATTAGGCAGGTGAGCAGTTGGGAGCCAGCAGGCCTCGATTGTGAGAGGGATGTCCATTGGGATCAGGTCTAAACGAGCAGTCGGACATCCCTCAAGGGGTCTCAGATTGGAGAGGTTGCAGGCTGGGCTGAGAGACAACCCCTGCCCCTTTGCACACATTTCATGCACCAGGCCTCTAGTCTCATATAAAATTCCTAGAATTAAACTCAACCAGCATTATAAAAGGTCAGTGCTTAAAAAATTATAAGGTACTAAAAAGAAATTAAACACAATAGAAATAAGTGGAAACATATACCATGTTCATTGATGTGAAGAATTAATATCATTAAAATATTTATACTATGTAGAGCAATCTAGATTCAATGCAATTCCTATAAAGATACCAAAGCTATATTTCACAGAACTAGAAAAAATAATCTAAATATTTACATGGAACAGAAAAGAACCCCAATAGCCAAAGAAATCTTGAGGAAGAAGAAAAAAATTGAAAAAATAAATAAAAATATTTTTTAAAAAAACAAACAAAAAAACAAAAAAAGGTGTTGCTCAGTGGTTAAAGTGTTGCATGTTTGATCCCCGGCCCAGTCAGGGTATGCATATGTGGGAAGCAATCAATGATAGGTCTCTTTCACATCAGTGTTCCTCTCTACCCTCTTTTCTTCCTTTCCACTCTGTCTAAAAAGCAATAGAAATGTGACTGTCTGATCAAAGCTCCTCAGAGAAAAGATAGGGGAGGGCAGGGGTTCAGGAGGAGAGATCAACCAAAGGACTTGTATGCACGCATATAAGTCTAACCAATGGACATAGACAAAAGGGGGGTGAGGGCATGAGCAGGGGGGAGAGGACGTGAAATAAGGGGATAAGGACACAGATGTAATACCTCATCAATAAAGAAAAAGCAGTAGAAAACATTATCAGATGAGGATTTAAAAAAAATGGTAAAAAACTGTTTTTATGTCATAACCTGGATTAGAATTCAGTTATCCCTATCATGAAACTAATATTTTTTCACTACATCAGTAAATGCAATATGGCCACTCAACCACTGTATAACACATCAAATACCCAAGTACCAAAAAAAGATTTTGAATAATTACTTAATGTGATTTATAAATTATGAAATGATGTATAAAACTATAAGATAATAAAATCAGTGTGAATTTGTCATAATTTATATAGCTTCAATTTAAACCCAAAGCACTATAATCATCAAATGCCATTCAATTTAAAGAGAATTACACATATATCTGATTCCCTCATTGTGCATTCATTTAAAAATCATATTATATTTATGATTGCAGAGTAAATTCCAAAAACATTCTGTATGTTTCTCTGTATGTCAACATGCAAAATACCTTTTCTGGTATTGTTTTTAAATTGTTCTTAAAGATAACCTGTTGAATTATTTAGCAATTATCTGTACTAAGAGGACATGTAAATGGTTCTTTTGCTTGCACCTTAGACAAATATGTTAGATAGAGGATGAGGACGTAGGCAGAGTTGATTTGGAATTACAGTGTAAAATAAAAGTTTCACAAAACCTGTCTGCAAGTTGCAAAAATAGCAATTGACAGAGTGCATGATAAAATGAATATGATCATTTTTTGGTATATTTTACATTGTCAAGGAAATTGTGTGCAAACTTATTCTTTCAGGCATTATGCTTTAGAAGAAAATAGAGTTATCTGACTTTGAGGCTGCTTAAGCACGGTCTCTGAATACAGGAAGCTGTAATAGGACAGAGACACTGTAATAGCAGAAAAAATCCAGTCATTGTTTTATATCTGGGCTTTGAATAACCTTAGCAAATATTGTCAGACTAAAATGTCAGGATTTAAGATATTTTATTGTCGTCAGCTGTGCAGAATCATTGAAATGATTAGAGCCTTTTTTTCAATTTAGACTTCCCATTATAATAGGACATTTTAATATCTTTTTTTTTGGAAAACTTTTATGTGCAGTATTCAGAATTAGTGTATTGCTCCAGTCATTTACATCTACTTCACTAAAAATCAAATTACTGTTGCACAGGAAGCCTTCAAATGTATCAGTTAAGCTCCTGCATTATGACGATAGAATTTCAATAAAGCACAGTGAATTGAACTGTCTTGAACCATGATTTCCCTAAAACCAATTCATTAAATAATCATCTACCTATACAAATAGGAAGCACTGATTGGTAGGTCAATTATTTATTGTATATTAAAAGGAACTAGATTATTTTCTTTTGCCGAAACTGATTTGGCTCAGTGGATAGAGCATTGGTCTGTGGACTGGAAGATCCCAGGTTCGATTCCCGTCAAGGGCATGTATATTGGTTGCAGGCACATCCCCAGTAGGAGGTGTGCAGGAGGCAGCTGGTCAGTGTTTCTCTCTCATCGATGATTCTAGCTCTCTATCCTTCTCTCCTCCTCTCTGTAAAAAATCAATAAAATATATTTTAAAAAATAAAAAATAAAAATAAAAGGAACTAGATTATTTTGGAAAATCATAAATTATTTAAAATTTATTTAATATTTGAATATCTTACCTAATAATAGACAAACAAGTAAATTGACTGTACCTCTGCTATGCCCAGAGCCAATCAGAGTGAGTATGCAAATTAACCCAATAAAGATGGTGGGTTAATTTACATATGCAGGTGTGGAGTGCCCAGGAGGGTCAGGGCCCCTGCTATGAGTGGGAGGGGGACAGAGGAAGGAACTACAGGAATGGTGCTCTGCAGAGAAATGAGGACTTGCCGGCACCTGGATGGCTGGGAGTGAAACCAGGGGAAGGAAGGCCTATTCTTGTACAAATATCGTGCAACTGGCCTCTAGTTTATTATATAAGAGAGATATCATTGGGACAATAGTTTTACAGGCTTCACATATTACTATAGTAGAAGGTAGAAAAGGTGTGAGCATCCAAACTCAAATTTAAAATGCTATGGGGGCCTCTGATTCAATAAATAGTAATTTAATCAGAATAATTACATTTAAAAAAAAGTGGGACTAAAAGGGCACCCTTGCTTTAATCTATTTACTGAACAATACACAAATTTATATAAAATCAAACCAAAGTATATTAATATTACTTATATTTTATTTTAAAATCCTCTTTTTAATAAAAGTCTGTAACACCAGGTTGTCTTTTTTACCTCCAATTTTTAGAATGTGTTTCATCCAGTAACAAAAAAATAGAATATTAGAGTCATTTTTAATTCCTTTTGCTTCTACACCCCTCTGTCATTTTATTCCTTATGTTTCAGTAATAACCAAGAAGGCTACAAATAAAAGCATGGTAGTTCTGATGGGAAAACAGTATATAAATATCCAGGAAGGGGATATCAAACACACTAGCTACATTGGGAGCAAGAGATGAGAGGAATCCAGCATAGAGTACATATTCTATAGCATACAGTGTTCAGTCAAGGTGGTACAGAATATACCTGACAGTCCAGATGAATTCTTGCAGGCAGTGCTTTCCAGCAGGCAGCTTCAGAGCATGGAGTACTCAGACCCAAACCAGAACAAGGACTCACAGACAGTAGGCATCAAAAAAGATATGGCAGCAGGTGTCATAGCCCAGATTTGGGGCAGAGAAGCAAGGGCAGGAGTCCAGAATCTAATTGGGCTGGTGACAGTTATTTCAGTACTTATGATGCTGTTAATTTGAACAAAGTATGATTTAGTGTGGGACTAATCAAGTATCTGCTCTAAAGATGAGATCTGAGTTGTTCCTTTTTGCATTGAAAATATATTCAGACCTTGGCCAGTTTTGCTCAACAGATAGAGCATCAGCCTGCGGAATTTTGATTCTGGTCAAGGGCACATGTCCAGAAAGAGGGAGAAAGAAAGAGAAATATCAATGATGCAAGAGGCATCCAATCAATGGTCCTCTCTCATCATTGATGTTTTTTTTTCTCTCTCTCCCTCTCCCTTCCTCTCTGAAAGCAATAAAACTGTTTTGTTTTGTTTTTTTAAAAGAAAAGATATTCAGTATCTTTTTAGATTCTTCTTTCTTCATCCATGTCTTCTGTTGAACACTTTCAATTCCACTCCTGTTGCAACTCTCTTAAAAATGTTTTTTTTAATTTAATTTAATTTTATTTTATTTATTTGAAAACCTATGTTAACGACCACTTTGGTGACTACCTTACTTTCTCTATTCCTTATTTGATCCAAACTAGGAAATGTTGTTTTGTTAATCTGTATGAATAAGGCAAAATTCAGTAACTTTTAGTGGCTCAGATTTGTGTAGCAATTTAGGTGCAAATGTTTCTTTGTGATGGTTAAGATCCGTTACAGTAGAAACTCAACTTACTGCTCAAGAATCATAGTCTATCATAGGGGCGTCGAACTCAATCAGAGAAGGGGCCAAAATCTAAAATCCAGCCTAAATCGCGGGCCGAATGGTTTACTGAACAGTCATAAACTGACAATGTCATAAACTGACAGCGGAGTGCAGTGATGACAGCGCGGTGCGGGCCACATTGCAAGGCCTGACGGGCTGGATTTGGCCCGCGGGCCTTGTGTTTGACACATGTGGTCTATCATATCCTATACATGAAGTTTGCATCACCTGTTCTAAAGAATTAGTGTTTCCTTTCAAGTCAAGTAAAATCCTCCCATAAATGATCACCCAGAGATCCCACTTCTTCATATGTTGCAATAAAATTTTCTTTTTGAGAGTGATAGGGTGGGAGTGGGGTTGTGGACTACTTGCACATTTTTCTCACATTTGCGTAAGAAAAATATAAGCTGCTGTCTATGGGGAGAGCACAACAAAAAAATTAAATCTGCATGATTTCTCCTTAATACAGATGGCAGAATTTATTTTAATGATGCAGGAAATCATTGTTGCTGGTGGAAATAGGATTTTCCCACAGATTTGGTAGAAATGAATTTTAGGGACCCAGGCATAGGAGGGCTTGAGGCACAGTTGTAAGATTTATTGGAGCTAAAACAAAGGACTGCCCCCACGTCTAGGTGCCTGATGTCTGATCCACAGCCAGTGGCTCAGCTCCATCTTGCTGCAGAACAAGTCTGACCTGTGGGGCCTCAGATCTGCACCCATGCCTGTCAGGCCCAAGAAGGACAAGACCCAGAAATACAGAAAATTTCTGTCTTGTTTCTCCATCTGCACACCTGAAGCTAGGATCCAATGGCTCCTGGGCCACAACAGGCAGCACTTGGGCTGAGGCTTGGGCCTGTGCTTAGCTAGGACCACGTGGCTGCTACTGAGAAACAATGAGCAAATGAATAATGCTCAGGCCTTTGTTAAGCTTTAATTCTAATTCTTTGGTTAAGGGAAGGGGAAAATTTTCTTTCACACTAACCAATCTCCTTCCTAATTCTTCAGGGATGTGTTGCCCCCCCACACCTAATAAATCCTTTTCCTGGATCTTTCTGTGTTCCATCTCCTTATCATACCTAATCGTTTCCCCAGGTTTTCCCAAACTAAACTCTTCCCTTTAATGGTTGCCATTTTAGTGTTTACTGCACACACCTCCTGGTTGAAGGTCCTATTCCTGTGTCATCTTGGCTTTCACTGCATATGGCTAAGCAGAGGAATTTTCCCTTCACTGGTTCTCTCTCTCCTTACTATCTACCAGAGGCCCAGTGCACAGATTAATGCACAAGTGGGGTCTGGCCGGTTCACCCCGATAAGGGCCATTCCAGCCAAGATGGTAGGGGGGAGGGGACACAGCAGGTTGGCCAGCCAGTCCCACGTCCAATTGGGGTGGGGGGGTCCAATCAGGGACCAGGCCAACCAGGAGGGTGGGGGTCCTCGAAGGTTGGCCAGCTGGCCCTGCCCCCTATTGGGGTGGGTTGAGCCAATCAGGGGTGAGGCAGGATGGGGGGAGGGGCCACAGGAGGTTGGCCAGCTGACTGCATCCCCAGTTGGGCCAGTTCGTTGGCTGCAGTCAGTGTCATAGCCACCGGTCATTCCAGCATTCTGGTTGCTGGCTTTATATACACATATATATAGACTAGAGGCCTGATGCACGAAGATTCATACAAGAATGGGCCTTCTTTCCCCTGGCTGCCAGCACCACCGTCACTCAAGCTGGAGCTGCCTTTTTGCTCTAGGCCCAGAGCCTCTTTCTGACTTCCCACACTGCCCAGAGGCTGAGTGGCTGGGTTGGGACAGGACAGCTGTATTGTCGCCATGGTGATGATGAAAGCTTCCCCCCCACAGCCCCCTGCAGCTTGGCACCTGCATATGCAAATTAACCCATCATCTTTTTTTGGGTTAATTTTCATACTAACTCCTGATTGGTTGGTGGGGATTATGAAGGCACAGTCAATTTGCATCTCACTCTTTTATCAGTGTAGATTGGAATTGGCCTGTTGTGCCCTGGGGAGTGTGGAAGGCCAATCCTTCCTCCCTACTAAGAGAATAGAGGATGGATGTTAATCCCCTTGACCAGGCAATGTGTTATCCCTGAGTATCTGGAAGCTGTTGCTTCCTAGTTAATTAGGCTTCATACCTGAATTTGTTTGCTCCTTCCCTTTGTTAATAACTAATTAACCAACTACAATAATACCAGGTCAACCAATGTGACCACCAAGAAAATCCTTGTTGATTTGTTTTGCTGTGAATGCTTTCGTTTGAAACTAAGCATATAGTATAATACATGTATATTTCATAGGTACATTTATATATACATATAAACATTAAGTTGGAGCGGCTGATTGCTGAATCTTATAACTTTGAGCTAGATTTGTTTCTAGAATGACATCTGTAGTCAGATTTTTCAGGTTCAGTTTGCTTGCCCAGAATTACTTGTTTATTTAATTTTAAATTTATACTCATACTGTTTTATACTTAGATTTCCATATGTTGTGCCATTCTGTCACTGAGTACAATATATTGAGTACAAGGTGTCATATATTCATTTCATTTCCATAATTTTTCTTATGCTTTATTAGCCTGATTGCCTAAAATGTAAGACTTTATGTAATTAAAACAGTAAAATAAATTTAGTAAATTAGGAAACAAGATTGAAAATTCATAAAATGTATCTACTTATAATTTTTACAATAGTTAAATATTATAAAAAGTCTTTTTATAAAAGTAAAAGTTTATGCTAACTCAATCGGACAGGTTTTATTAGTTAATATTTAGTTTTCACTGGAAAAAAAATGTAGCTTGCACATAAGCTTCTCTAGGTAGGTCCAAAACATACATTTTAGTGACTAATATGTAGAAAGCAGTCAGTATTGAAGAAATATAGGGGGGAAAAGGAAGTAAACATTAAAATGCACAGCAAATAAAATTATTATCTTCTTTAATGTTAACACATTATTATAACATTTTGGTCACATGCTGTTCTTTATTTCTACCATTGTGCCATGCTTTGTGTTCTAAGTATTTTAATTTTTAATGCATGTTTAAATTTTAATCTAAAAGTCTGTTGTGTAAACATTTCAAAGAACTTCCAAAATATAAATTCAGAAAAATATTTCCTTTTATTCTGAAATTAACCAAATGTTTTTAGGGAAAAAGTTTTTGTATAAATATGATTATCCTTTCATAAAAATGTACAACATATTTTATCCCAGAGGCAAAAATATATTGAGACAAACTAACTAGAGGTGGGCAACAAAGATATTATAAAAGATAAATCAGCATTTTGATAAGTCAAATAAAATTCATGATGTGACTTTTAAGCCAAGAATGAAATTTTTAAGATTTAAAAATCCATGAAAATATTTATAAATTTAGACATTTAAAAATTATTTTACTACCTCTAAAAAAGTCTTTATTGACCAACTGTAAATAATATTATCTTAATTGACACAATTCATTTGAATCATTTTTGCTTGTATTTTACAAGACTCATCAGTTTTCTCAACTAGCAATTCACCACCAAGGCAAGAGACTCAACTGAGATAACAAAAGATTGCTTTCAAAATAAAAATCTAATTAGGACCTGGATACTATAGAGCAGAGAGCATAATGTAGTGGAAACTACCTGATTTTAAAGCTCCCAAGTCATATTTGTACTTAAATAGTTTCACAGGATTTTCATCTTTTTTTTTTTAATGTTGTTATATATTTATAAGATATTTTCATTAATTTTGAGAAATCATTTACTCCTAATCACTGAAAAATAATAAAGTTCTGAAAAAATTACATAGAAATCAACACAAATTATGCATTGTTACTTGTCTATTGGTGTTATCTACACTAATAAAAGAGCAATATGCAAATTGACTGTACTTCCACAAATACCCACCAGCCAGTCAGGAGTGAGTATGCAAATTTACCCAACAAAGATGGAATGTTAATTTGCATACACAGGCACAGAACAAAGACTGAAGTTTGAAGACTGAAGACTGAAGAAGACTAAAGCTGGTTGGCTTCTATGCTGCTGCCAGAGCAAAGTCCTGAGTCCCAGGTGCTAGAAGAAAACCAGTGCCAGCAGCCTGGGGAAGGAAGGCCTATTGCATGAATCTTCATGCAATGGGTCTCTAGTTTCTAATAATAATATTTTTTTAGCTCTTACTTTTATATTTATGATCCATTTTGAGTTAATTTTTATGTAAGGTCTAAGCCAATGTTCCAAAATCATTCTTTTGCATGTAGATGTACAGTTTCCCAGCATCATTTGTTGAAAAGACTATTATTTACCTATTGAAGTGTTCTGACACTTTGTTCAAAGTCAATTGACCACAAATGTGAGGGCTAACTTCTAGACTCTCAATTTTATTTTATTGATCCATGTCTGTTTTCATGCCAGTACCATACTGTCTGGATTAGTGTGGATTAGTTTTGAAATTCAGGAGTGTGAGTCCACTAATTTTGTTCTTTATTTTCAGAGTTGATTTAGCCATTCAGGATCCATATACATTTTTATATGCAATTTTAGGACGATCTTATCTCTCAATTAAAAAAAAATCAGTGGCAATTTTTACAGGGATTTTGTTAAACTGTGAATCAATTTAGGGAGTATTGACATTTTAACACTATCAAATATTCTAGTTAGAAACATGAGCTTGTCTTTCCATTTATTTAGGTCTTGAAATTTTTTCAATGCTTTTTGTAGTTTTCAGTGTATATGCCTTGTGTTTTTTTATTAAAATTTTTCTTTATTTTATTAATTTTGATAAATTTTTATAAATGAAATTATTTTCTGAAACTTATTTTTGTTTTGTTAATTGTTAGTATATAGAAGTACAACTGGTTGCTACTGTCTGCAGCAAGCCTTTCTATACTTATTAAAAAAATACATGCCATAACAAAGTGGACATTTATGTAAAACGCACAGGAAGTCAAATCATGTTTGAAGAGTTATAGAGAAAAAGTACCAATTTCTTATTAATCCAAGCTCTTCCCGTTTTCTTTTAAATCCATAGAAAATACATACTCTTTGCATATATTCAATTGTTAAAAAAACAAAAATGGTGTAATATAATGATTCCAAGTAATTTTTGTTTCCTTATACCTTTAAAAAACTACAACAACAACAACAAAAACCCTCTATGTGTATTATTTGATAGTAGAGGTCCAATGCATGAAATTTGTGCTCCTCGGGGGGTTGCTCTGTCTGGCCTGTGCACTCTCACAGTCTGGGAGCCTTTAGGGGATATCCAACTGACAGCTTAGGCCCTCTCCCTATGGGCAGCAGGGCTCAGCCAGCAATCAGACATCCTTAGCGCTGCTGCAGAGGTGGGAGAGGCTGTCCACCAGAGGGAAGCTCCTGCATTGAATGTCTGCCCCCTGGTGGTCAGTGTGTACCATAGCGACTGGTTGTTCCATTGCTTGGTCAATTTGCATGTTAGCCTTTTATTATATAGGATATTTTATTTCACAATGCCTTTATTTCTAAATATATCTGTCAGTGCTAAATTCATCTATCATAACGATATTGTCAATAATAATTTTCTTTAATTTTCTATTAGATTTTTGTCCCTATACCTGTTAAACTGTTTTTACTTCATGAGGAGACTAGCCAGGCTGAGGCTAATTTACAAACATTTACAGTTGTACTTGTGTGTATACATGTGTATAATTTGATATAAATATTTAAATATTTCCTCATCTCAACTTTTCAAAGGGACATAGAATCCTGATCATCATTTGGCAGCTAGTTTTTCTGGGGATTTTTACTTTAAATCTGTGTATGATTTTTAATTATAATTTTACCACTCAATGAACCTCGCAATGGCAACATTTTAGCATCTATCCACCATGGCAGATGGCAAATTAATGAGGCTTGCTCTACTTGCATACTGATATCTTCCCTACATAACACTGCTGTGATCCATAGGGAGGTCAAAGAGCAAGTTTCATTTATCTTCTTTGTTTCATTTGGTCCTTAACAAATCATAAGGCTGATTATTAGAGAATGTACATTTTACACCTTTTTATTATTTTCATTAATGTTTGTTTCATACATGTGACTGATAGGAATTTTTAAAAATCCCTGTCAGTACCTGATATTTGTTTTAACAATTTGAAGTTTTATATGTAGTGTTGATTTCATGACAATCACTTTCATGACATTAAATAGGCCTTATTTCTAAAACAGCAGAAAATAAATTATTTGCAAAATGTGTGTTCATAATACATAAGCATATTTCATATACATACACTTAAAATACATAAATATGTTATTTTGATAGTGGTTTATTTAAAATGTATCATATTAATAACTGATAAGTACCTAATCTCTCAGGCCCCTGTAAGCTTTTATGTTTTAAAGACCAATCCATTAGAACTCATTTTAGACAGAAGATAGAGTAAAATTTATCTCCATAGTCATTGACTATTCTCAGAAGCAAAATCATCATTAACTTAAATGAGTTCATGAGAGTAAGGGCCTTATCTAGCTTGTCCATCACAATTCTTGGCATAGAGTAGTTGTTCATATATCATATTACAAAATGAAATAAAGTAATTTCTTAATACTCACTTTATCTTGTTATTTTTCCATCTTTTTCAAATATAAGTGAAGGAATAATTTTGTATGGAAATGGTTATGAAGAAAGTACAGAATTAGCTTGAAGTTTTTTAAAATATTGAATGAACATATCTTAAATCAGAATTACAGATTTTAGATATTTTTAAATACTATATAATAAAAATAAATTTTATGAAATAATGGTTTGATTGCATAACACAATAAAATGTTGCTGATTCATTTGTTGCTATTTCATGTCAATATTATACTTTCCCACTCTTAATCATATATAATGTAAGGAATATAAACTATTTGTATTTATTTACTCATTAAAAACCTCTTTGCACTGCATTTTAAAAATATTTATTTGATGATTATGTCTATTACTTTTCTCTCCTGTTTACAATTGAGCTTTGTGAAATAACTGTCTAATTTCTCAGCGCCTTTCCTTTTGTGATCCCAAGCACACATTACTTTAAAGAAACCATGCTCTCTAAATTCATCAGGGGCCTTACCAGTTACCATTAAGCATGGGATATACCCTAACTGACCCCTGTGGTGGATATTTTGGCTGTTTCTCCAATATTGCTTTCAATATTTCAGGTTTGGTTGGGGTTTGGTCCCGCACTCAGCTATTGAGTGGAACCTCAATTATGTTAACTAAACAGAACTAATTTTACTCACTCTGGGCCCAGACCTGGCCAATTGTTGCATGGCATTCTGCTTGCAACTTGATTGTTTCAGAAAATGATCGCATTTTAAAATTAAATTTAAAGAGAGATTTATCGGATCCTTCTGGGACAGAAGTTACCTCACTCTTCAGAGTGAATCCGATTACACATTTTTCTGAATGTGTTTATGTGGAGATATGCATTCTGGAACTGCCATAGCCATTAAGGCAGCTGTCACTCAAAATAAATAATTGAATAAATAAATAAAAATCAGCACAGGGAAGAGTGGGCACTGACGGATAGAGCAGACCAACAGCAAGCCCAGCAGAGAGAACAACAAGGTACCATTATTGGGTAACAGACATGTGGGCATAGTTTAATTGTAGAGTGTTTACAACAGAACTGAAAACTATATCATACCTCAGCTTGATCAAACCAACATTTAATCCTCTATTATTATTATTTTTTTTTTTACTCACACACAAAAATAACTGATCTTTTACTCCTTGAAACAACTCTGTATTGCATAAAAAGCTGTATAATTGTACTTGCCATTTGACCTAGCTATTTAATACATTTTTCTTTGTCCTGTTAGAACCTGAATCTTTTAGAATATAGGCTATAGCTTATTCATTTATGTACACCCACCATGTGCAACCTGAGAAACAATCACTATTTACTGGAAGATCTAATGAATAAAAACACCAAATAACTGGAATATTGGTGAATGCTTACATTAAATAGGATTCAGCCTTCAGAAAATGAATATTCTATTTAGATTATTTCTATATCTACTCATTAATTATTTTCTAACTCATTTAAAAGAAAGATGTGACATGAGTTCAATCTATAAATATTATGGATGATTGATATCTTTCTTTGTACTATATTTTGAAGAAACACTCAGACAAAATTAACTAAATTTTTCCATAAAAAGTGTTTTTTGCTGTTTCCTTATAATTTTTAGTTATATAATATCAATATTATTAAAAATAAGAATATATTTTTCTCTATCTGAAGGCAAAAAGAAGAAAATGATAATGCTGAAAAAAGAAAAAAATATATATATAATTTTAATACAGTGTTTTCCCAAATGCTAAACCTCTGGTTCTCTTAAAAACTAAGAAAGTAACTAGTTTTAGTACTGTTGAAAAGCCTACTAGAACTTTTTTAAAACAGTAATAAGTCTGCATGTAACACATAATTTTTTGACGCAATTTTATCAACTAAGCATGTTGGTACAAGAGAATGAGAGAGATGAAGAGGCATAGATAAATTAAACAAATCCAGTTTTGTTACAGAAGACTGGAGAAAAATCAAACAACACCCAGAGAAATGGAGTTACACTGTTTATTTTGCCAGTAGTCTCAGCGGACTCGCCTTCAAAAATCTGAACAGCAATATGAGGAAGCCCTCCCCTTTTTTTATCTTCCCAGCCCTTTGTCTCCCAAATAAGTGTTTTTCCAGCCCCCTTTGCAAGTTCTTAAAGAGCCCCATGTGCTGGGGCCTTGCAATTGAGACCACAACTAAAGGCCTGGCCTGGTGCCAAAACTGATAACTCTGTCTGAGGATGGTTTTGGCCTCTCTAAAATGGAAGCAAACAGGTCTTGCAGAACCAGACAATTAAAGGGGCAGTGGCTAGACTATAGGCTAGTAAGAATGTGCATTGGGTTAAGGGCACAGATTCAGATTGCTAGTACCCAGAAATATCTCATTTTCCCCATCAGTTTCAGGTGAGTGAAACAAAATCAATAAAATGGTTGTTTGTTGGCAATTTTGAAATCACTGTATATATATTTTAAAATTCTAATAATTAGATTTTTAATACTTAAATTATAGATTCAGAGATTTTTTTGTTTGACTGGTCCACATATGAAAATTACCAAAATCACTGTTTAAAAAAAAAAAAAGTGTAATCTGCCCTCAGAGATAAAGCCATTGGTTGGAACCAGGCACAACAAAATAAACATTCATATGTTATCAGATATTTTTTGGAATTGTGTATTTATTATGTTCACTTCCAATTCTCAAGTAGTTGTTTCTGGACATTCTCCATGTCAACAGGAAGAAAATTGATATAAAATCTATTTTCTATTTCTCTCTGACTAGGTGATTATGAAAGGAACTTGAGTGACCTTCTATAGTTCAAAGAAAGCTTACATTTATTCAATTTATTAATTATTTTTTCAATTGAATTTATTAAGTGACATTGGTTAATAAAATTATGTAGGTTTCAGGTGTATAATTCTAGAGAAACCTGGCTTGTCTCCCAGAATACTGCATTACCTTGTTCAATTCAACACAATCTAAAATTGTCCTTAGTATAAAGGCTAAGAAACCTGCTTTGCCAGCAATTGGCCCTGGAGTGTATGAATCTGTCTGGTCTGGAAGGGATAGATTTATGTGGGCTAAACTCACACCAAAGGGGAATATTTCCTTTAGAGTGAGAAATAGGGCTGACATCAGAACCCAAAGAATATTCTATGACTATGAGTGTCTTTCCCTATAGAAATTCTAGAGGGAAATTAAATCACACCTAATTTGTAAGCATATTTACATATAAAGCACTGTTTTAAATGCTTTACCTGCATTATCTAATTTAACCTTCCCAGTAAACCTATAAGGAAACTATTCTTGGTAACCTTATTTCACAGATAAGGAAACTAAAGGTTAGAGAGGTTATGTTATTCCCAGTAAAACAGCTGGAAAATTGGAAGAGCCAGAATTTAAATTTAAGCAATTGGGTTCGGGAATTAGTGCTTTTATGCAACATGCTAAAATGCCTTTCTTGAAAGAAAGCACGATTTCACTATTATTTTTACCTGCCTAATCTGATGATATTAATTTCTCTATAAAAAGATATATTTGGAACTAGAACCAATCTTTGGGTAGAACCTTAAACAATTATTCAGAAGTATGTCAAATGTGAGATTTTGATTCTTGTTTTCTAAATTTTCATAACAGATATATTAATTTTAGATTTTAAGTATGCATATAGAGATATATTAAATAAAATTATATTTTAATTCCAATTTTAAAGACTTGGAAAGCTATCTCTGGTGAGTTTGTATATCTTTTCTTTGACTCAGTGCATACTGGTTTAATGTTTATATCTCATTTAGTTATAGTAATTGTAAATTATTAGAAGAAAAAATATTTGCAGAATTCTCCTAGAGACTGCTAACTCAAAATCTTTTCAACTATTTCTATTTTGCAAGGAAAGATGTGTTAAATCATTTTTTATTCTTCATCTGCAGTAGAGAAATAGAAAGATGCATAGGAAAACATTTACTTAGTGCAAGTTTTCCCTTTTATTATATTCTACACTAATTGTTAAACCAAAATGATAAACAACTAGTTTCAGCCTTATTCAGTATTATAACCTCTAAGGGATATTCTGCTTAAGGTCTTTTAATTTTGCAATTAACAAAGAAAAAATTGACCTTCTCTGATATTGTGTCTAATTGCCAAAAGTTCTAATTTAAAATATGATCTCTAAGGATTTTTACACCTACACCCACACACATACATACACAGAGGATCTCTTACCACTACTCTGACCTTATTGTATGTTGAGAAAGTTGTGAGGTAAAATAGTAGATCTATATTGATTCCTGCTTTCACAGATTGTACCTCATTATTCTTTCTCTTTTCTTAAAACAGGAGGTGTTATTTTTAAATTAGGTGCTGAACAGCTAAAGTATAGAAAAATGAAGAGACAAATAATAAACATATGGTTTTAGGCCTTAAAATATTGAGTATCATATAATCTAACATTACTATGGCCTTCTAAATTGGCATTAGAGATTTATACAGGCCCAATACTATATTCAACTTAAAAGTCAAAAAACTGAGTTTAGGATATATTGTGACTGATAAAAAGCTATAAATATCTAAAGTGAGGAATCAGGAATTTTAAAAAAAGTCATCCTGATCCCCCTTCCATGGCCTCAAGATTACACAGCTGTTCAACGTAATACAAAGAAGTGCACTTGTGGGGGGATGAGAGGGGGAAACCAACTCTGAAATTTTTAATTTTGCTACCTAGATTATCTCTTTATTCAGTTTTATCACAAGTGACACTTACTTTATAATTATCAAAAAGTTTCTTAAGCTCATTCTATATCTAATACAGAAGTGAATATGCAAATATAATAGGAATATTACATATGTAATTTACATGTGTTTTTGTAGGTACATACTCTACTATTCCTATGTTCTACCTATTTAGGAAAGCACTCACAAACAAGGAAGGTGAAATCTACTTTTGGGAAATGAAGGTCCCGGACAGTTGTTTCCTGCACTCCTGGCATTTAGTGACTGTGGTGGCGAGAATTAACAGGGCTTGTCCAAAATGCTAGGTTAGATTGGAAAAGTCTTAAGAGATAGCACACTTACAGCACATTTTTGAGATGAGAAAAATATCAATAAGGTATTTTGGTCTTTAAAATCACAGATACTGTTTCAAACAAACAATGGAATTAAAATGTATAAATTAAGTATTTCTTAGCTTGGACTGCTATAATATGTCACATTATAGATATAATTTTAAAACAGTATTATTGCCCGACTGGTGTGGGTCAGTGGTTGAGGGTTGTATTGTAGTATGAACCAGGAGGTCATGGCTAGATTCTGAATCAGGGCGCAGGCTCGATCCCCAGTATGGAGCATGCAGGAAGAAGCCTATCCATGATTCTCTTTCATCATTGATATTTCTATTCCTCTCCCTCTCCAGTCCTCTCTCTGACATCAGTAAAATTTAATTTTTAAAAATAACAGTATTCATTTTGTTAATTAGTTGTTTGATAAAGCAGATCCAACCCCTTTAGTATCACATAATCAATAGAAAAAAATTTTATATCACTGATTGATGTGGATCAAGATGTTTATATAATAGAGAAATTGGACTCTACTCCTTAAACTGATTGCAAACCTTTCATCATCTGCCACAAAGTGGGAAACTGAAGTGCTGTTTACCTTCATAAAACTAGAATATGCATTTGGTTTTATGAAGAAGAAAAAAATATATATATACATAGATGTGATAATGAATAAATTCATTTAGCTTAAGGGAAGAGATTCTGCAGCCAATTTTGCCTGCTCTGAGTTTTTATGTTTATATGCATGGTATTCAGGAGACTTTTAAAAATATATCTACTCAACATAAGAAGTTTTTATGAGTATGATTAAGTACACAGTAATCTATTCATTATCACAATTATTTGCATGGAATGCAAATTATAGTCTGAAGCTGTTCAATCTATGCATCTTTGGAAAAGTCATGCAGAGAATCAACATTAAACAAGTATTTGCTTTCAATTAGAAATGTGTGACTTTCTTAGAGTTAATCATTTGAAAATAAAATTTGCACACTAATTGTAAATTACAAAGTTCTCTTCCAGTTACACTGCTTCTCTGTCCTTATTTTTTTTTTTATGTTAATATTAACTTTTCATCTCTAGATGGTGCTCTAAGTACCTGCATTGCAGTCAGGCATTTTAGCACCAGTATAAAAGGCAAAAGGAACAAAGGCTTAAAAATAAAGTTATCTAAAACCAAACAAATTGACTTAAAAAAATTCTTGGAACATTTGCTTTAGGCCAGGAAAGCATATGTTGTCAGTTGATTAAGCCCATGACAAAGATGTCTGAGTGCTGTCCTTATTAGAATTAGGAAAACAGATACCGCAGGGACCTGTTTTAAATCTAGTCCCAAATTCAGAATTGCTATTTCCCCAACCAATTTTTATTCCTTTGTTGCCATCTATGCATATGAGTACGAGTGCTAAGTACTTGGTAGAACAAACACCTATGCCCAAATAAGTTACTTAACCACAAATCAATGTATTTAAGTGCTATATTTTAGGACTAAAGTCATATATTTGAATATGTTTTTATTTATTTTTTGAGAGAGAGGGAAGAAGAGGGAGGGAGAGACATAGAGACATCAATGAGAGAGAAACATCTGTTGCCTCCTACTGGGGATTGAGCCCACAACCTGAGTATGTGCCTTAACCAGGAATCTAACCAGTGATTTCTTGGTGCATGGGACCACAGTCCACTGAGCCACATTGTCTGGGCAGGACAAAAGCCATATTTAAAGGAATAGATGAAAATAGCTAATGAAGGTTTACTTAACTATCAGTGATTGGCAAACTATAACCTGAAAGCCAGACCCAGCCTCCTGTCTGTGTTTGTGTGTCCTGTGTAGTCAGAATGGCTTTTTCATGATTAATTTTTTAAGTAAAAAATGTAATATGTTAAGATACTTGGAAATTACAAAAAAGTTCAAATTTTAATGTCTATAAATAAAATTTTACTGGAACACTGCCATGTTTAATTGTTTAAGCACTGTCTACATCTATTTTTGTACTATAACCCCTGTCTAGTACTGTGACAGAAACCGCGTGAACTTCAAAACCTACAATATTTACTATCTGTCTTTTACAGGAAAAGTTAGCTCAGATCTGTACTAAATGAAAGCTGCTAATTGTTGCAGGATCTATTTAGATGGTGACCTTGTTACTGTGAATTAAGCCAAATGAATCAGGTAAACTGGGCTGTAATCTTGAACCCTCAGTTAAAATAATAATCAAACCAATAGAAATTTGTTTCTGAATTTTTATCTAACCACAAACAAAATACTATATTCAAAGATTAAAAGTTCAGCCTACATCATTATTTTGCATCACATAGCCAGGACAACTTTAATGCAAATTTGACAGAATTTAAGCAAATTTAAATGTTGTTAATCTGCTATCTGTGTAATGGGGAATGTATACACTATACGCATATTAAGCTACCCATATTAATCTTAGTCGATGTTACACCCAGCTTATTACTCTAACCTTATTTTTCTCTCAAAACTAGAGCTTGCGTGTTAAAAGATTCTAGTGTACTTTACAATTCGGGAGTTTCAGTAGCTGTGTGAATCTAAGGAGCAGCCTGAACTTCAAGGCCCTAACTAACATCCACTGCCCAGACATAGGAATTCTACAGGATGGTCAACTCAAGGACACTGACCACGATAATCCATATCAGGACAGCAAGAACTCTGCCTGCATGTCTGTAATCCCTTTCCCAATCTGTTTGTTCTGCTTTCCCTCTCCATCTTTACAAAAACCTCCACCTGCACTGAGATCTTAGGATGGGTTTTTGAGGACCGGGAAAAGTCCCCCAATCTTCTTGATATGCTGGAACTAGAATAGAATAAATCTCTTTCCTTTTTTCACAAGCACCTGCCTCAAAAGTGGCCTTCATTGTATCAGGCAAAAAAAAAAAAAAAAAAAAAAAAAAAAAATGGGTTCACTTTCATCTGGACTGTATATTATTCTACACTTATTCCCATTGTGACACTTGCATCTTGCATATTAATAGTTTTCATCAATTGTTCTAACAAAGTACTGTTTTTAAAGAATGACAGGAACATTCTTACAATTGCTATACCTCAAAGCCTTACCATCCTCATCTTTGTGTTTCCTGGGGCCTTCACTCTTATAATTGGGTTTCAAGGCAAAGAAACACAATTCAAAACTACTTTAAGAGGAAAAAGGAATTTGTTGGAATAACATTCAGTCATTTCATGTAGTAGAAATAAAAATGAGTGGAAAGGTTATATGCCCAAAGGCATTGTCTTTACTTGCCATTTTTATGCTTTCTTTTTATGCTAATGAATACAATTTAGGAGTGGCTAAGACATTAGAAGTACTAAGAAGAAAAGTTACTCTACCCACAACCAATTCTTGTAAAGTAAGGTCTGTGTAGTATAGTGAATGGTGAAGCAATTATAAGAATAAAGGATACATTGTATTTCCCATTGCTTAAATTCCCACTCCATTTTGTTAAGAGAAAGTATTATATTGGGATTAGATTTATCTAAATTATAAAAGCACAAATTAAAATGATCACATTAGACATTAAACTATTCAGAATGCTTTTATTTGTGCATCTCTTCAAATTCTCTGAGACAGATTTTGGAAAGTACATCTACTTCCATTTGATTTGTGGTAGAATTCTGCTCCTATTGCAGAAAGTTTTATATTACAATAATATGTAGAAATACAATGAATAGAAAACATTGACTCAGCTCATTTCTAAATCATGTGAATAACCAGAGCACCAGAATTCTTGTGTTCCAAGACATTTCCTTTGGCTAAAGGGCCAATTTAGGTTGTCACCCAATCAATGTGATCGACTGGGCAGTAATTAGTTGGCAATAAACATGGCTCCTAACACAAACAGCCATGAACTGATTTGATGAGTACAGAAATCACCACAATTTGATTTGAACAACATGCTACCAAGTGGGAATGCATGACCATCCTTTTATAATCAATCTATTAACCTATTCTCATTGAAAATGTATCCTGGAATATATCAGTACAGTTGTTTTGCATGCATTTTTTACTAAGTAGTTCTGATTAAACCCTTAACATTATGAAAAATCAAGTTCAGTTCCTTTTCCTTAAAACAGCATTTCTAGTGGTTGAACCTAAGATATTACATTTTCCTCTTTTGTAGAATAGAAACCTAAATTTCTAGGTTAATTTTTATTATGACATGATTTCTTTGGCCATTCTCGTTATCTGCTGTACCAATTCTAGTTTATGTGTCTCTTTTAGCATGTGGAATCTAGGAATTAAAGTGTAGATAGAGCTATCAGCATCTTATTTTAGACCCCATAATTCTATTTATACTGTATGTTTGGCAGCTACATTACACTTTGTTTACACACTAAACATAGTGCCTACTAAATTAATAAATATGTTTTGCACATATTTCAATTAAATACTGTAGGCCTGGTCACCCCCAACTGCCCTCCCTTCAGCCCTGGTCCCCCAAAACTGCCCTCTCCTGCAGTCCTGGTCACCCCTAACTGCTTTCCCCTGCTGGCCTGGGTCCCCCTAACTGCCCTCCCTAGCCAGCCTGAATGCCCCCAACTACCCCCCTTTCAGGCCTGGTCCCTCCCAACTGCCTTCTCCTACAGGCCTGATCTCCTACAACTGCCCTCCCCTGCCAGCCATCTTGTGGCAGCCATCTTGTGTCCACAAGGGGGCAATCATCTTGTGTTTTGGAGTGATGATAAATTTGAATATTAACTCTTTATTATATAGGATAGCCAAGAGGGTGAAATAACAATAGATAAATGGTTAAAGAGAAAGAGGTATATATATATGGAATAAGAAAAATCATTTAACCCTTAAAAACAAACAAACAAACCTGCCCTGGCTGGGTTGGTTGAAGTGTCCTGTACAATAAAATATTGCAGGCTCGATTCTTCGTCAGGGTACATACCTATGTTGAAGATTTTACTTTAAATTTTTTGAAAAATAAATTCTAATGAAAAAGGTCAATGAAACCATGCCTAGTAAGTTTCCTTGCTTGAACACAAATGGCTTGATCCAATCTTTTGATAGACCAATCTTAGAATGTGAAAAGGTTCAAACAGCATAGACAAGATGATAGGAAAACAAGCTGTGGTTTTAACTTGTCAACAGCTGGGGATCTGAGAAGGAATTATTTATCTTCTGGCTTTCTCCTGACAGGTAAGTGAGAACACTGTCTCATTTGCCATTTCCCAGATAGCCATGTCCTTCTACAATCCCTAAAATTTCTCACACTCACCTTTTTTGCCTGAAGGACCCTAAGTCCACCTGTGCACTTAAAATATTTTATTTTATCCTTGAAGTGCCCCACAATAATTTTCTCATGTTCCCTCTGTAACTTACACAGGCATAATGATTCTATAGGCTGTTTTCAAAGATAAATGAGCTCTGGGCAGGGAAATGAAGAAAATGTGGCACCATGTGAATAGACAGATGGTATAGTGGTCTTCTGTACCGCACAGTGGACCCTGTTTGCCTTTCATGGGAAGACAAATGGACGCTAGGAGGCATCAGCAGGAAAGCCTTTTGAGACATTTTTATTGTATCAAAAATAAGTGACTACAATTGTTTTCAATAACATAATTTCACATAATTGTCATTTTCAGTAACAAATTATCTAAAAATGTGCTATTTGCTGGGGATCTCTCAGGTGTCTTCAAAGTGCTTCTGCTTGACAGAAGTAAACAATAGCTACAGTTTTCACAGTTTAGGTCTCTAGGGTAAACTTTTCTAAAATATTATACTATTATTCTACACACACAAAATGTCCTAATAGTTATAATTTGCATAACATTTATATATTGTTATAGGTCTTAAGCATTAAATTAATGCTTAATCCCAAGTCAACTGGATCTTGGGTGTAAACTTATAAGATAGGTAACAAAATTTCTTAGTTTTGCCTCAATTCTAAATGTACCTTTAATATCCCATTTTAGCCGTCATTTCACATGTCTCAGATATAAGCACATATAACCTCCTAGTATTAATTAAAGAGCTATTCATTCTGGTCAACTAAATACATCACAATCTTGTTTTGTTTTTATTTCATTTCTTTTGAGTTTCAAACTATTTTCGAACTTTTGTGTGTCAGCTATAAAGTACTGGCTGAGAGGAAAAAAATAATGTACTCATTGCCAACAGGCTGGGCTATGAACTTAGATCAGCTGATCATTAGCCAAATAATGTTAATAAAAATTCTCCTGAAAGCTTTATTCTGAATGAAGGACCATATTCCCATCCTTGATAATTCTATATTTCAGATTCCTTGTCTTCAAAATGAGTTGGTTGAATTTGACCATTCCTAAAACTTAATAAGAGTTTACCTGGAAGTGATTATGCACTTTATTCGGCTAGTTTTGATTTAATCACTTTACATAAGATTAAATATCAAAATTTAAACAGAGCAAGTACAAACATTAAAACCATTCAAATACTGCAACAAAAGTTGAAAGCTAAAAGGAAAAGCCTCTTCTGCACTAGGAAGGAAAAGCTATTTGTTTTTCATTTAATAAAGGTAATGGAATACCTTTAAACCCTAATGCTTGTGATTAAAAATTAATTCTGTCTCTGATGGGTATAATCCATTTCTTAATATAAAAGTTTGGATTGAATGAAGTTTCTTTCATTGGTACAGCATCTACGAGTATCAAACACTATTGTTCAAATATCATTCCATGGCATCCACACAGTTACAATAGGAAGTGTGGAGGGAGACAGGAGGAGCCTAAGAGAGCCAATGCAGGCTGAGGAATGAGGGCGGGCTCAGTACTGACACTAGCTCATTGCCTATCAGAAAACCACAACTGTGACAGTCAAAACACTTGCTCAAGGGCACAAATGAAGAAACTGGAAAAGTGTGCTTTGATTGGGGTTAGGCATTCAACACCCTTATTCTGTTTCTTCCACTTAAAGATATTGGATCTCAGATATGCATACAATTCTAATTCCATTTCTGTAGCTCAAGTAATTAGAATTTACTTTTTAAGTGGGAGGGAAAATGCATTCTTTATCAGTAACTAATGTACCAAGGTCTTATTTTAAACAATCTACCATATTAGAACTAATAGCAAAAATCTATTTCCATTTAAAACATTAAAATGTGGGTTTAAATGAGGTGATAAGGATCTATCACATGTAAAACAATTATCAATACAAGTCCTAAAATGTAATCCCTGGCACATTTCACAACAGAGCCTGATTTAATTTACTAAACACACTGGTTTCATGAATTAGTATTCTGACTAAAGAAAAACTTAAATGTATCATAGAGGAGCATGACCAAACATTCAAGATACTGTCAGGGAACATCTTTTTCATCCCAAGTAGGAGCCGTGTCTCTGGTACTTTTGACTGGCATTTTGAAATGCGCTTGTGAATAAAACAGGGAGAAAATGGCATACCTGGCATTCAAATGCCCATGCAGAGGTAATAATGAAAGCAGTGTAGTTATGGGTCATTGGGGAAGGCATTCCATCCGAATGTTTGTTCCTGAGGGATGATAAGAGTGGAGTGAATACTCTTCTGCATCACATAACCCAGACTGGAAGAAGAACTGATGAATGGTGATGGATTTAATACAAAAAAATCTGAACAACAGGGAGTGGAAGACAGAAGGGGGGGGGAAATCAAATAGATTATTCCAGAATCTTTCCTATTGTGATCAGTTCAAAGCCCCCAATTCCTGAACTTAGCTCTGAGAGTACATCTACATGCATGTCCCCTCCTGTGCCCTTCTTTGTAAAAGGATAATGGGATTGCAGGGTGAAGGCAGACAAATGTTAAGAGAGACCGGGTTTTGTTTTTGTTTTTCCATGAATGGTATAAGTGCTTCTTCCTAAATGACCTAAAACAGATGGCTAAGTGTTCTAGGATGAAAGATGAGTAGTGAAGGAAATTCCTCAGCGTTGCTCAGAGCACACGGTCTGTGCTGACAGGCAGACACCTGAAATAAGATGCCCCTTTTGGAAGCAATGTTTTCAAGGAACCTTGAACGTGAGAGGTAGCGTGGTAAATAGAAGTATTCTGTGTCTTACTGTTTCCACTCCCATCCCATGAAAACTGCTTCCCAGATTCATTTTTTATCAGGATAAACTGAATTTACTTGTAAATCCTTCTATGTCTCAGAGATCACTAGGAAAAAATAGTGTTTCAATTTTCATGTATGCATAATAGTTGTATATGAAAGTAATCTGGCTGTTAACTGTATTTTTACTAAGAAGTGGAGAAGGAAAAGTGTACAATGTAAGTTTGAGATTAATAAATACTGTTTGTACACCCTGAGGGAGAGTCGTGTATTTTAACACAATAATCATTTGAAGTATATAGGAAGAATTTTGCTAGAACACTTTCTTATTCAATAAACACATATGCACACAAACAGACATAATCATGATTTTACTGGGTAAATTAATTCAACGGGATCTTAAAATTTGATTGTGTATTCATCTTAAGAGTGAAGGGTCCACTTATTCAACCCATATATAGTGACCTTTATATGAACAATTAATGTTATCAGTCGTTTTTAAATATGCATTTAATAACAAAATGTTTATAGTTCAATTTTTATGCCTTTGAGCAGAGCTTCTGTGAACAGAGAAGATGGAAAAATAAAACAATAATGTGAGTGATATATAGGCTAAAAGGGGGGAGTTCACTAGATTTTATGATATAAAGAAAGAAGGACCAAGATACAAACACTTGATCCAATAAAGTGAACCACAATGATTTCCTGTAACATGATATCCTTATTTTATATTCTTAGGTCTGTGTCTAATAAAGATATTGTATTGCTCACCCACAGGAGGCCTAAACTCCGCTACTAGGGCTGCTGCCCCCTGAGAAGTTCCAGCACACTGTGCAAGTCCCGTATCAAAGGCTGGCATAGAATAGCCCTCACAGCAATGAGGGGTGTGGGGCACACCATGCTCTTGTGGTGTCCAGGAAAGCAGACATCAACCTCACCAAGAGGACCGGAGCTCACTGAGGATGAGTGGAACGTGCGATCACAGTTATGCAGAACCCACCCAGTACAAGATTCCAGATCGGTTCTAGAACAGACAGGAGGACTTGAAGGAGGGAAAATGCAACCAAGTCTTGGACAGTGGTCTGAACATCATCTGGGGCCTTCGTATTTGAGTCCAGCTCACTGAGGCCAGAGGCCCACTGTGGGGTGTCCAAGAAGAAATAAATCTGTAGGCTTTGTCTGTTAATAGTTCACACACACACACACACACACACACACACACACACACACACACACACGATGTATCAACATGATGAGTTTGGCTTACATTCATGATTTATGGAAACAGCGTGGGCTGATTGAAAACCAGAAAAACAGGCTTTTTAAGTGTCTGGAGAAGATGTTGTTCTCACTGTCACACCAGGGGTGAGCCTGAATGCCAGCTTTGACAGTACTGTGCCTTCGTAATATTCTGCTGTGTTTTATCTCTGCATTTCTTCTGTATGCAGAAAGTTAGACTAATCACTCTAAGAGAATCAGCAATATGACAGTAATATCAGTGTGACCTGTCTAAACATTTCACTATGGCTTTTCAAATGCCCTATTTTACTCTCTTTCTCCTGATCCAGTATTAACCTAGTTAACTGTGAAGTGAGTAAACTGGTGGTAAGTGTATAAGAATTTTTTTAAATGCTGAGTGACATTTTTATTAGGTATCATCCTGGCTTTCTCTATTGTAGATTAAACAATTGGAAAGGGTGCTCATCTTTAACAGACATCACATTTCCTGGCTTTTAATTCATTTCTAGTACTTATGCAACTCCTCCACAACCTCATTAAATAAGTAAAAACATTTTGTTCAAAGATGCATCATGCATGATTCTAAACCCTGTGCTTTACTTTATTGTAATGTCAGACAATTAAGAAAAAAATTGACCAAACTAGGTATATGAGACTTTTATTTGTAATAACTCTCCCGTTAAATATTTTTTCAACACATGGACAAAACGTTTTCTCCTTTTATTTATTTTATTTCTTGTGTTGAATAATTTAGTCAGAGACAAATACAACCTCTTGATCATAGCTAGCCACATGCTACACTTTAGCATTAGCTATAAGGATAAAGTTAAAAAAAAAAAAAAACCCACACATACTGAAGACTTATGTTTTTCTAAAGGTCGTGATTAATTGAGAAAAACAAAGAGGAATCAAGAACAAAATCCCAGAGATATCAAGGGTGAGAAGTCGTGAACACAATGAATTAGGGTACTATTAATATATGAGACAGAAAGAAACAGCAAAATACCATGCTTTTATTATTATTGAGGATCCCCAAATTCGAGTAATGTGATGCAAGGCTTTTATCATTTTTTTTTCAGTCAGCTGTTCATTTATAGTTGTCATATGATATATGCAAGGTGCAAATTTGTAACAGCTTTACCTTGCACTTGCTCAAATGGAAATTACTGACCAAATGTAATCCCTTACTTTGCATGATTAAGCAGCTTTGTGTAAGATATTTCAAATGCTAAATCTCATTATTTCTTAGCAAGGCAAATTAAAACATTAAACTTCATTTTGTATAATGTTGAACCAAACACAATGAATAAAACTAAGGACTCTTTCTTTTTCATAGTTCATGCAAAATGCATTTTATTCTGACCAGGAGAGTGGAAACAAGGCACAAAATTAGTCAACTGTTCTAATTTCACTTCCTGAAATATCCACATTCAGCCAATACCCTCCCCCTTCCATTTTTGTCTTACTGAGGGAAGGAAGGGAACTATGGCTTGCTCTAGCTTTTCCTTTCCTCTTATGTCATCGTCTTCAATAGAATTGGTTGGAAATAACTGGCAGGAACTGAAGTAACAAGTAAAAAAGGATGTGATAGAGTTCCTTGAGTGTTCTTAGAAAACCATTGTTTTCTTTCTGTGTTCCAAGCAGGTACTGGTTTGAACAAGAGTGTTGCTTCTATTTTAAAATTTCACAAACTAGGGAGAAATATGAATGAAATAATAATAATAACAATAATAATAATGATTCACAATGCAATAATGAATAAGCTATGGAAATATTACTTTATCATTAAGCCCGGACAAAGACTAAACAGTTCAGTGATTTTCCCTGAATTTTATCTATAAATAACCACTTATTGCACAGACTGTGAGTACATTTTGTAGAAAAATACCTGGGAATAAAAGGGTTCACTTATAAGAAAATGTATGGCATAATTCAGAAGGAAGGTTTATAGACCACGAAGGAAAGAGTTTATAATAAACTAGAGGGTGTGGTCCCCTCAGCCCAGCCTGCAAGTTCTCTAATCGAGGACCCCATGAGGGATGTCCCACTGCCAGTTTAGGCCCAATCCCCTAACTGGCAGTTGGACATCCCTCTCACAATCTGGGACCACTGGCTCCTAACCACTCACCTGCATGCCTGCCTCATTCCCCTTAACCTTTCTTCCAACCTGCCTGATCACCCCTAACTGTTTCTACCTGCCTGCCTCATTGCCCCTAACTGCCCTCCCCTGATTGCCTGATCTCTCTCCTAACTTCCATCCCCTGCCAGTCTGATCTTGCCTTCAACTACCCTCCTCTGCTGGCCTGGTTGTCCCCAACTGCTGGAGAATTTGGTTCTGATTGGTCAGTTTCTATGCCAGTCAGCATCAAAAGCTCTATCTCCTAGCAGCCATTGGCTCCTCACAGTTCACTCAGATTTTGTTCTGATTGGTCGATTTCTATGCCATTCAGTGTCTCTGAGCCTATCACAGAAAGGCAGGGCTGGTCAGTAGCCCCAGTGGAGGCCTAGAGAGAAATGGAGGCAGGGCTGCTGGCTAGACCCAGAAAGAAAGAGAGAGGCAAGTGCTGATCAACAGTTGCCACAGAAGCTACAGATCAGACCCTGCTTCTCTCTTCTGGCCTACGGGCCTGAGATGCAGCCCAGAGCCTGATTTGCAGCCCCTTAAGCAGTCAGTGTTGGGTCACCACAGTAATCTACCCTGTTTTCCCAAAAATAAGACAGTGTCTCATATTAATTTTTGTTCCCAAAGATGTGCTAGGTCTTATTTTCAGGGGATGTCTTATTTTTCCATGAAAAAGAATACAGTACACATTTATTGTTAAATGAAAATAAAGGAAATTTATTACCTGTATATGGTACGGTAGTACGGTAGTTGTCAACACAAACCAGACAAACTGTGAATCCTACAGTATCAAGAATTTACTCATTTATTCAATGACAATCATGTCATCATCTTCTGGATCATCATCATAACAATCCAATTCCTGAATTTTCTGGTGAATTTCTTGTGAATCCATTTCTTTCAGAATCAGTGGACCAAATCTCTCATGTTTAGCAATAGCACTGTCTTTAAATGAGTACTTTTTGTCAAGATAGCCTGCTCGCAGTGAATTTGCAATGCAACTGTCAGTGATTTTCTCCCATGAATTCTTCACCCAAGTCACAACTTCTTGCAGTTTAGGTTTCACAAAGTTTCCAATTTCACTTCCTGAAATATCCACATTCAGCCAATACCCTCCCCCTCCCATTTTTGTCTTACTGAGGGAAGGAAGGGAACTAAGCTGATTTCTCTCCATTCTATTTTCTATGCAGTCATTAATTTCCATGCACAAATTGTCTTTGAATGGCTTCTTTCTTGCAATATCAAGAGTCTGGAGATAGGCCCTCATTCCTGCAGGAATCATTATCTGATCTATTTTTCTTTCGTGAAGAAATGTCTTCATGTCTTTAGCGTGGTGAGTGCTGGCTGCATCCCAGACTAGCAGATCTCTCTGGCTCCCTCGCATAGCAAGCGGCAGCATTAAATCGACCCACTTCCTTATAACTGCTTGTGTGGCCCAGGCTTTTTCAGTTTCAAGAATAAAAATGCTCAAAACATGTTCAATCTTTTCTTCTTAACCTTAAAAATGATTAAAGGTGGGATTTTAGTGCCATCCAGACGAATTGCCAAAATACAGGAAACACGTGCATTTTCCTAAGCAGTGGAGGGAATGTACACTAAGGAGGCCCCTAAGCAGCCAGTGCTGGGTCGCCACAGTAATCTACCCTGTTTCCCCAAAAATAAGACAGTGTCTCATATTAATTTTTGCTCCCAATTCTGTTCAATTGTTGTTTGAGATGAATGGCCCATAAACACTGCAGTTTCATCCATAGCAATCATGTTGGAAAGATTGTATTTAGAGAAGTCAGCATCATCAATAAAGGACTTGAATGCAAGTGCTCACTTAATAACTTGAGTATCTTCCAACCTAAACAATGTTGTAGATCTTCTTAAAGACAGTTCACTTCGCTGAAGGAAATTATCCAGCCATTGTTGTGATGCTTTGAAGTCTTTGGGGGCTATGTCAAACTGTGGTGCCATTGCAAGGGCAAATTCTTGAATCTGAGCCCTATTCACTAACCAAAGCCTTTGCTCTCCTGTCAACAACCCATTCACAGATCAGGTCTTCCAGCTCAGAAAATAATGGTTGCCAACATGATCCACACTTGTGCTTTTTAGCATTTCCCTTGTCCACTTGTTCAATGAGGTTACCATACTCTGCTCGCCATTTTCGGACCAATCGGATACTCAACATCTTCTCTTTGCAGAAAGCAGTAAGATTTTGGCCCCAAGAGTCTTCCATGATTCCTTCCATGGAGTAGCTTTTTTTTGCGCTCATTTCTAGGGGTAAAAAAAAGGAATTAGGGTATCAAGGTGGGGGTAGGGGGATCACTTAAAATGACATAGGGGGGATCAGAGGGGAGAATCAAAATGGCACAGGAGAATCAGAGGGGGGATTGCCATTTTAGTAACCCCTTTTGTTCCTCCTGTGTCATTTTGATTGCCCCCTCTGATCCTCCTGTGTCATTTTAAGTGATCCCCCTCCCTCCACCCCCGTGCCACTGAACACCTTCACCAGACATCCCCCCTATCCCTTTATCAGACATTTACCCCCTTGGGCCTGCCTGGGGACTGTCACTAGGCATGCTGGGGACTGGATCTGGGCTGGAGCAGGGTCTGCCACTGACTGAGAACCTACAGTCATCATGAGGGCGGCTGCGAGCATCAGGTAGTATCACCAGAGACAGACCAGCACTCAGCACCTTTGCTGTGTCCTGTCCACTCTAATCCTCCTGTACTTCTACATGCATCTGCGAAAGTCTCCTACTGTCTCCTGCCCTCTCTCCTGCCCGGTGCTCACCGCTCACTCCAACCTCTGCTCCACCCTCACACAGCAGTGATGTCAGGACTCCGTGTAATGTCACTGGTGGCTAGATGCCAGTCGGGGCGGCCCTAGCGATCAGCTTACGGTAAATTAATTTTCATTCTGAGACAGAGCCTAGGGTGCCTTGTTTTCGGGGGGATGCCTTATATTTCACTCAGAAGGAAACCTGTAAGTAGGTCTTATTTTCGGAGGATGTTTTATTTTCGGGGAAACACGGTAGCACTGACTGCAGGTCTGGTCAAGCCTCCTGGTCATTGTGGATGTGATGGACCCAGGAATTTTATGTATTAGTATAGCTGACAAGTATAAGGACTAATATTTATTTGTTAGTTATAGCTGTTTCTGAGCAGCAGAGGGTCAAATATTTTTAGACTCTTGCTGCTGGCGGACATTTTTTAAGGTAACATTTCACGTTGTTTCTTCTTCATTATACCTATTTTAGAATTCCACCTATTCTTCTAAACTTGGCCTCAACTCTGCTCTCATTGGGCATGTGTACTTGTTCAGAGGAGAAGAGTGGTCTAGACCCCCTCTTCTTAAATCTGGACGAGTCTGTAATCCCTGTCATCTAAGTAAATGTAGCAGAAGTCACACTGATGCCTGACTTCTGAGATGAGGCCATTTAATACTTGGAGCCTGAGCAAAGAACTAGTGTCTGCTACCTTCTTTTCAGTGAGGAAGTGTACACAAGCCCATGTGAAGAGAACACACACAGAGATCCTGAGACTAGGTAGAGAGATGCCATGGCACTTACAAGCTGCCCCAGCCCTTTTCTCTTCCAGCACTGACATCAGCCTCCCTGCCCCCAATGAAAACAATACTCTTGTGTTGTATCTTACTGAACTCTTCACCCACAGATTTGCCATTTTAAGTTCCTATATTTGGATACTCGTAATAGAATTAGTCTTTACAAATGTGCCTTTAAAAAAATGAAGAAGTCTAATGCCAGGATACAGATTAAATGTATTTGCATTTTAATTTCTAAAGATGTTAACTTTTTTTTCCTTTCAATATGTTTAGCTACTTTCCTTGCCAATAGCTTTAATTGCTTCAGTGGTGAAATTGAAACTACCCATCAGATTTAATTTGACTTTAAAGAATGACGTTAAATACGTCATGCATTGACTATGATTTTCTTTATTTTCATAGATTCTGCAGTGCCAGAACTGAAAATGTATTGAGTGAGGTGATCCTCTTACATTATTACAACATAATATACTAATATGTTAATTTATCACAAAGGAAAATAAGTACTGAAGACTATAATAACAGATGTTATTCTAAGATATAAGAAGATATTAATATTATAGGCCTCATAGTCAATCCTGAGGGGAAAATATTATTTATTATATATATGATATTATGTTATCAATTTAAGATACAACTTAATGTCATTACATATAAAAATGACACACATTGTATGTATTATATACCACTAATATACAATATATACTATATAATATATTACTACATATTATTTTGTTATATACTAGAGGTCCGGTGCATGAAATTCATGCATAGGGGGTGGGAGTGTTCCTCAGCCCAGCCTGCACCCTCTCCAATCTGGGAACCCTAGAGGGATGTCTGACTGCCCATTTAGGACAGAACCTACCAGGACTTCTGGCTCCCAACTTCTTGCCTGCCTGCCTTCCTGATTGCCCCTAACCACTTTTGCCTGCCAGGCTGATCACCCCCTAACCATTCCCCTGACAGCCTAATTGATGCCTAACTGCTCCCCTGACAGCCTGTTTGCCCCTAATTGCCCTTCCCTGCAGGCCTGGTCGCCCCCAACTTCCCTCCTCTAACAGCCTGGTCACCCCTAACTGCCCTCCTCTGCAGGGTTGATCACCCACTACTGAGGGCAGTCCTGGTCCCTCCCAACTGCACTCTTCTGCTGGCCATCTTGTGGTGGCCATCTTGTGTCCACATGGAGGCAGCCATCTTGTATGTTGGAGTAATGGTCAATTTGAATATTATTCTTTTATTAGATAGGATTATATAGGATAGAGACCTGGTGCATGGGTGGGGGCCAGCTGGTTTGCCCTGAAGGGTGTCCTGGATCAGGATGGGGGTTCCCTTAGGGCACATGTGTCAAACACAAGGCCCACGGGCCAAATCCAGCCCGCCAGGCCTTGAAATGTGGCCCGCACCGCGCTGTCATCACTGTACTCCGCTGTCAGTTTATGACATTGTCAGTTTATGACTGTTCAGTAAACCGTTCGGCCCGCGATTTAGGCTGGATTTTAGATTTTGACCCCTTCTCTGATTGAGTTCGACACCCCTACCTTAGGGCATGGAAAACCTGTGCAAGGGGCCTGTGGTGGTTTTCAGGCTATCCATGCCCCCTGGCAACCCAAGCAGATGCCTTGGTATCTGGGATTTATTTATCTTCCATAATTGAAACTTTGTAGCCTTGAGTAACACCAAGCCTCCTGTTTGCTTCATGGCTGCAGCCATATTTGTTGGGATTTATTTATCTTCTATCATTGAAACTTTTTAGCATGGAATGGAGGCCTGGGCTGGCCGGGGCAAACAGAAAGCTTGGCTTCTTCCATCTCCACAAGCAACTCAAGCTTCCTGCTCTCTCCAGCTGTGTGGCTGCCATCTTTTTTGTTGGGATTCATTTTTCTTCTATCATTGAAAATTTGTAGCATTGAGTGGAGGCTTGTGCCAGCAAGAGCAGGCAGAAAACTTGGCTTCCTCCACTGCTGGGGAAACCCAAGGCTCCCTCCTGCTCACTGTGGCCACAGCCATCTTGGTTAGGTTTATTTGCATATTTGCTCCTCTTTGGCTTGTGGGCATGGCTTGTGGGTGTGGTGGAAGTATAGTAAATTTGCATTTTATTCTTTTATAAGATAAGATGTTATAGTGTTGTATATGTTATGTATACTATACTATATTATATATTGCAAATATGTAATTATTCTGTCATATTTAATCCATATTTATATTTTACCTATGTATGTATTAACAACAGTGTGAGGAGTCTTGTAGAACCACAGGGTGAGAAAGCATAACTGTTTCAGAAATCATACAAAAACAAGATTAGAAGATCAGAAAGAGTTGACAATCCTTTCAAGACAAACTTCACCTACTTGACAAATTGTTCTAGAGGAGGTTTCTTGCATTCTGATGATTTGATTTTAACTGTTATTGAAGTTAATAGTAACATGCAGAGTGCAATTTACATGAATTTGCATTAATTTATTTACTTTAACTCTGCCATTTTAAGACAAGCACATTTAGCTTGAAATCTCACGTTCAGCCAAGCCCAATGAGCTTCCAAACTGAACGTAAAAAACTGGTGAGTTCTAGCCACCTCTCTGGGTTCACCAGGTTTTGAAAGTATTGTCATGTTTTACAAAGAAACCTGGTGATGCACTCAAAAGAAATGACAAAACCCTGTAAGTTCTAAGGAATTTGCTATAAAACCTGAATGTCTAAACTAAATTGAAACAGTGCACCTAGGTCTCAGCTAATCCAAAAACAATAAAATACTTCATTTAGAAACATAAGCAAGGTCTAGACCAACTGGACTTTTTTTTTCTTTCTTTCTTTCTAAAATTGAACTCCCAAATAGCTGAGCTTGCCTGCTAGTGGATTTAAAATGAAATCTCACTTTAACGTTTGCTGAGACTAAGAGTATGAATTTTTAAAAGACATAAGAACAGAAAAAGGAGTATTCCTTAATCCTATGATTAATTATTAAAGGGGACTTTAAAACATTTGTTGAAGGGCTTAAAAGTCAGTTCATTTTTGGAGTAAAGATGGCTAAATATTCTTGGATACTCTTTTCTTTAAAAGCTAAGTTTTATTTCTTATCCCATTAAAAATGGGGCAAATGTACCAATAGATTACCACTGAAATAATGTACCAGTGTCTGCAGGTCTAGTCTTTCCAACACCTGCCACTTTCTGTGTCCTATATTTTGGAAGGTTTCTATTTAGAGCCCTGAATTGTCATGAAAGTAGCACACTTATTGGAGGGACAGCAAGGAAAGTCTTTAAAAAAAGGATTCTACCTAAACTAGCAATAAGATAACCCTGCAAAGGCTCTTGGCGTGTGAATAATGGGGTTCTCATATCCCCAGAGCAGTCCATGATCAAAGTGAATAACTTAAGTGACCATAGGCTTTATCACAAGGAAGAATACTGGCTTCCAAAGTCCTGCCTAAATCCTGTCCACAGTTCATTGGTTTGTCCACAAAATTTGGATTTTTTTATGCAGCATAGATAGAACAGAGCACATTATTTGCTTCCTATAAGTAAATGAAATATTTGAGTTTCTAGTAATGGCTGTTTTCAACAACATATCTCCAAAATCATTTCATTAGTAATATAATGTTTACACTGAAAATGTGAATTTCTTTCAAGGAACCAATTATGCTACTCACCAATCAATTTTTTCCCAGAGTACCTCACATCTCAAAAGTAGTCCTGCCATATAACATCTAAAATACAAGCCCAGAATTTAAAATCAACTTACATTACAAAAAAAAAAAAAAAACTATGAAACAATAAAAAATACATACACTGAACCATTTATATAAGTCATTGTTGAGAAATTCTTTCAGAGGTTATGAAAACAAGTCACCCTTACTCTAACATGTGTCCTTTCACAAGACTAACAGTCATAGTCAGCTGTTTTATAATTGGTTCTGATTTTTGCAATATAAATGGCCAATTTCTGCACCATTGATTCAACTAGTCATGCACTCAATAGCACAACAGAAAGCATCATGAAGTGCTATTTTTAAATGTTTTATTACAAACACTTGGCAACAGTTTTTAAGAATATAAACCATCTTGCTGTTTGTTTGTTTTTTTCTTTTGAAAAGAAACCATCTAAATATTTGAGAATACTGCCCTGAGAACTTTAATATCTTAACAGAGAAATTATCTTAAAACATTTTACTTATTTCTAAAGTGAAATTACATGATAAACTATAAAAAAGCATTTAATATAATAAATGTAAGACAAAGGAATCAAGAGAACACAAATACTTTTAACTGAAATAATGAATAAATTGTTATTCTTATATAATATTCATTTACAGAGCTAGAAGGATAATAACAAATCATCCTTTCTCCTTATCTGTAAAAATAACATTTTTACATTTATAGATAGATTTTACTCCTTCAATACTTTAAAAATTATTTTATAGCATTTTTCAAGTGATGCATATTGAATGTCTTTGTGTCTTTCACTTTAATCTACAATCTATGCTTCAATCACTTTTACAATACCCCTGGGAAGAGGTGGCGCAGATGATGCTTAAAATATTACCTAACTAATTCCTGAGGCATGTCTTTCTCTTTGAAGATGGCTCTGAATGGCAAAGTGTTCTTCATTATATTTAGCAAAAATTCAATTCTTTTAAAAATCTTTATTACATTTATTGGGGTGACATTGGTTAATAGAAGTATAAAGTTTCAGGTGTACTATTCAATAATAAATCTGATTATTTTGTTGTGTTCACCACAGAGTCAAGTCTCCTTCAGTCACATTTATTCCTTCTGTACCCTCTTCTATCTCCCCCACCCCGTTTTCCTCTGGTATTCACCATAGTATTGTGTGTGTCTATGACTTTTTGTTTTTATTTTGCTTAGTACTTTCACTTTTTTCTTTCAGAACCCCCCCTCCCGCAACACCCCTTCCCTCTGACAGCTGTCAATCCGTGCCCTGTATCTATGAGTCTGTTTCTATTTTGTTTATTTGCTTATTTTTTTTCATTAGATTCCATATATAAGTGAAATCATTGCTATTTGTCTTTATCTCTGATTAACATTATACTCTCCAGGTCCATCCATGCTGTGGCAAAAGGTAAAATTTTCTTCGTTTTTATGGCTGAGTAGTATTCCATTGTGTAAATGTACCACAGCTTTTTAATCCACTCATCTATTGATAAGCACTTGGGCTACCTCTAAATCTTAGCTATTTTACCTTAGTTTGTGTATACTCTTAACCATTGGGTGTATATAGAATATATTTTGCCATCTTCATGAATAATTGAAGATATTTGTCATATCCTTAGCATCAGATCATCTCTCCAACAAAAATGATAAAATAAAATAATTTAATCTTTCTTCACATGACATAAAACAGTTCACCATCCTGCTATTAGTATTTATAATATGATTTTTTGAAACACAGAACTCAGAATTAAAGATAATATATTAACTGTGATCTGGGGGGGGGCGCGCACAGGCCTGCAGGGGAGGGCAGTTAGTGGCAATCGGATTGGCAGGGGAGCAATTAGGTGTTGATCAGGCTGGCAGCAGAGTGGTTAGGGGCAATCAGGCAGGCAGGCAGGCAGGCAAGCAGATGGGAGCAAGCAGTCCTGGATTGTGAGGGATGTCCATTTATGCAGCTGGGACATCCCTCGAGGGGTCCCAGATTGGAGAGGGTGCAGGCTGAGCTGAGGGACACACACACACACACACACACACACACACACATATACACCCTTGTGCACGAATTTCATGCACCAGGCCTCCAGTTATTTTATAAATTATAAAGATTATGTTATAAATTATCAAGATTATTTTATAAATATATTGACTTATTTTTAATAATATGATTAGGTCTGATATTCTGTATAAATTAAATACTTGAACTATCTGAAATCTGCTTTTGTGTGAAGTGTTACTTTGAGACTAAATTTTCTTCTCCCTGATGCCCAAAAGCATTACTTAGATGCCTGAAAAATATTTTCTGAATGATCCATCTTTCCTTTAATGGCTCTTCTTAATTAAATAATTCTTTCTAAAAGGCCATGGTGTTTCATTCCTTTTCTGGAACACTGGGAAAAACTGTATGGAACACTGGGAAAAACAGGATAAATAAAACAAAAATAAATAAATAAATTTTTTTAAGAGTACATAACGTCAGTGTCTTATAATCCATGTTAGCCATGAACAAATTGACTAAACTCTTCCAGCACCAGTTTTCTCTCCTTAGAAATGTGGATTGTGTCAGTTATCATTGTTTTCTAACATTATGAAATCTAAGTTAAATATCATTCTTATAAGCACATTTATACCTTGCAAATTTTAACCTTTATGAATGTAAAGTGCTATTTTTCACTAATTAGGTTACCAATATTCTCACTAGTGTGGTCCAGGTCCTGAATAAGCAGTCTCATCCTTGGCTGAGAATTCATTAGAAATATTAATATAGTGGCCCTGACCCAAAATAATCCAAGTAACATCTGAGAACCACTGTTCTACAACATTAAACTGAGTTAATTGATATAAAGGTACATATGGTTCAAAGAAAAATATTCCAGTACAACTTGTAACAACGTACCTAAAATGTTTTACCTGCTTCAAAATTTTGCTTAGGGCTATGGTGTTTACATCAATGTTTTGACAGGAAGGGATTTTTTTCAGTATGGCGGAAAATGAACTGGATAGGAATTACAAGTTGAAACTGTCTGTCTTTCCAATAGTGTTGATAGCCACATATTAAGTGAGCCCCTGACTTAGCCATTAATCTTATCTAATTTATGGAATAGGCATTACTAGTCTATTCTTAGTGACATGTTTAAATTTGTTCTTGAGATCTATTTTTTCTGATTTCTGCAGTCTCTTTAACTCTTTGGGATTTACATTTTACATGTTCAAGTCAAGAAGTTGTGTAGTTTAAAATGCATTCACTGTAGCAGTAGACATTTATTTATATTAAATTAGCAACAGAACAAATTTAAACAATATAAATTGCTATCATCTTCTCCTTTCCACCTTATTACTGTGATACAGTGACCTTTAAATTGCAGCTTTGGAGTTATGATAATGTAGAAGGTGGTGTCAGCTATATAAATCTTGCAATGTTTACTGTCAATCCTCCCCCTCAAGGAGAAAACTCTATATTGGTAAATGAGTACAAGGTTAAAAGTAGAGGTCAAAACTTAAGTACATGGCTCAGTCATACTAATAAAACTATATACTCAGTTGGCTTCTGGGTAATAGGCAGAAATAGATGGAACTGGAAAAACCTAGATCTTAAATTATCAGGTTAAATACCCCCCAGATCCCTAGTCTGACTGCTTCTTGAAAACCTACATTTGTACTAACTAAAATCAACAAATACATTTTACTTATTGTTGTACAAGTCTACATCAGGGATAGGGAAATTCCTGCTAAGTCTGAAATATAATTTCAACCATTTCAAAAAGTATAGTCTTAGAAATAATGAAATAGCTTGTTTTGTGGGCAAATATAAAAAAAAAAAAAAAAAAAAAAAAAAAAAAACACATATTAGATGTAAGATTCTAATTGGAAATCCATGAAATAAACCTTTATATATACTGCTGTATTATAGCACTTAGTATATTATGTAGACCAGCGTTTTTCAACCGCTGTGTGCCGCAAGATGTTGCCTGGTGTGCCGTAGGTGCAGACAAGACAAGAATTTTATAATTTTTCACTATTTTGTTTACTTAATATTTCATAATAAAGTAATTATAAAATACTTTCTTTGTGTTTATTTGATTCCTATTCAAGAGAATTACTTTATATATAGTCAATATAGGCACAGAGTTAAATTTTTTAACATTTTCTAATGGTGGTGTGCCTCTTGATTTTTTTCATGAAACAAGTGTGCCTTTGCCCAAAAAAGGTTGAAAAACACTGATGTAGACTATAACAGACACCACATAAATAATATGTAATCTATTGATAATTTTCTGTGACATTCATTTATCTATACAATTTTAATTGATACTAGAAACGAAGGGTAAAAAGATGTTAAGGCTGATATGCATCTAAATAAATGACTATGGCAGAAATAGTAATACAAAAATTGACACAGGGAAATTAACATACATGTTTTTCTGTTTGTAGTGTCTTTATCTGGTTTTGAAATTAGGATAATGCTGGCCTTATAAAATCAGCATGGGAGTCTTCCCTCCTTTTGAATATTTTGGAATAGTTTGAGAAGAGTAGGTATTAGTTCTTGTTTGACTATTTGGTAAAATCCACTATAAAGCTTTCTGGTCTAGGGCTTTTCCTGGTTGGGTGTTGTCTTTGTTTTGGGGGGTAGTTTGTTACTGCTTTAATTTCACTAATTTAATTTGTTATCTGTCTATTGGGACTCTCTGATGCTTACTGATTCAGTTTGGGAAGATTGTATTTTTCTAGGGATTTATCCCTTTCATGTAGAATGTCCAATTTGTTGGCATATAGATGTTTGTAATGGTTTTTACAATTTTTTTTTGTTTGTTTCAGTTGTTTTTTTTATTTATTTAGGCCCTCTCTCTTTTTTTCTTGATGAGTTTCATTAAAGGTTTGTCAATCCTTATCTTTTCAAAGGACCAACTCTTGGTTTCATTGATCTTTTATACATTTTTAAGAATATATTTCATTTATTTGTATTCCAATTTTTATTATTTCTTTATTTAAACTTTGGATGGTGTTTATTTTTATTTTTCAAGTTCTTTTAAGTGTAAAGCTAGATTGTTTATTTGAGATATTTCCTGTTTCTTGAAACAGAAGATTTATTTTTCTGTAAAGTTTCACATTATGTTGAAACTTAAAAACTGTTTTTAACTAGGAAATACTTATACTGAGGCAAAACTGACTTGAAATATGAGCTTATGAATATTGTCAACAACATTAAATTAATTTAGAAGCTGATCTAAGGAGTATATATTTTTAATTTAAATAAAAGAATCTGAACCATGACAAGTATTGTCGCATTTTATTTAGAAGATACATGAGTAGGAGTTTTGAGTCCAAAATTAGTGTTATGACTGCTTTGGAAAAATAGAAGTAAAATCTGGAAATTTTTCCTAGAAGATTGTTTCAATTGCTGAGGAGGGGAAAAAAAAACACGTAGGTCACTGGTCAGGAAACAAGATTCTTACACAAACTGAAATTGTTGTGTAGAACAGACTCATTGGTCATTTACAAGCTTAAAAAATTTCTTCCAAAACTGTTGGATTTATCAGTAATGCTTAAACTTTTCCCAATATATATGACTTCCTTTTTGGAGCCTAGCTAGAAGTAATTGATACCCTGTGTTCTGTTGACTAGAGAACTATAATTAAATTATAGAAGATATATCAATGATTTTTATCAATCTCTTGCATCAAGCTCAACATAAGACAGTGGAGGTTTATATTATTAAACAGAATGCTGCCCCTCAAGGAGTGATTCATACAAATAATTTAATGTATCTGCGTGCTTGACTCTTGGAAACATCAAGGGTCAAAAAAATATATTAAATTTTATTTTTTATTTTTAAAATTATATTTTATTGATTTTTTACAGAGAGGAGGAGAGAGGAATAGAGAGCTAGAAATGTCAATGAGAGAGAAACATCGACCAGCTGCCTCTTGCACACCCCCCATTGGGGATGTGCCCACAACTAATGTACATGCCCTTGACCAGAATCAAACCTGGGACCCTTCAGTCCGCAGACCGATGCTCTACCACTGAGCCAAACCAGTTTCAGCTATTACTTAAATTTTAATTTGCCTTTAACAGTAACAACAGAAATTAATTTGATCCCAGAGTGCAGGAGATCATCTTTACAGTTTATTCTATGCAATTTAGTCTTAGCATTTAATCTTTTAAAATGCATAGAAATTAGATTTAAAAAATGACTTGCTAATTCTCTTTAACAGTAAAATTTAAAGGAACTTGTACTTGATGTGTAATTGTCTTATTTAACTAAATATAAGTCATAACATTTTTGTTTGATTTTAAAGCCAAGAAAATGCACTTTAACAAAAATTCCCAAGCAAAAATGCACTTTAACAAAAATAGAAAGCTATCAGAGTTTTTTGATTCTCTTTTGTTTCTCTTATTATGTTTCAGTTGGATAAAAATATAAATAACTAATTTAGTTCCATTTTCTCTTGAGATAAACATTTCCATATTGCAAAAATAAACAAAAATCCTGCAACACTTATTTAAAATTTTCAAGTTCATATTTTAGATTTTAAAGAAAAAGAGAGCATTTGTTTGATATCAGATCATAAACCATTACACTTATTCTTGTGATATGCTCTTGAATGGAAATTAACAAACATTTTGGATTTAATGACTAGACTTACATTTTGAAGAAAGACAAAACATACTGTTTGATAAAACAATTTAACCAATTTGGATTAGAGAAAAAGTTACTTCTAAATAATTATATTATTTTGTTTTCTAGTTGCTGATTCTTCTTATTAACTGTTATGTTAACAAATAATTTGATTTCTATAATGTTGCCATCACTCATTTCTAATATATTTTACATAAAAAAACAAAAATGGACCTCATTTAGAGTTTATATTCCTTTATGCCATTCTTCTTAGCATTGCTATTAGAGCTAAATGCCAGGAGGGGGGCAGTTCACTAATAATAAGGTACTATTCATTTATCATAGTGTAATTTCTAAAACATAAATTAAAAATAGCTCATTTCTCAAGATATTCAGAACAGCCTTCATTTCTCAACTATTTTGTTTCTCAAACATTTTGCATAGAAAGATCCCTTAATTTATGTTTGTCATAGAAATAAAGTCTAGTGGTTGCAATGGACATCATAGTCACGTGTAAGCTTGTTAATTCATTCTGATGTCTGGCTTTTTTTTTTTTTAAGTTTGCATAGAGTTAGCCCAAACTAACACTTGGCAGTGATAGCATAAACAGAAAGATAGGCCCCAACCTGGACTGAGCACCAGGTGACACAGAAGTCATCTCCAGCTACACTGGCTTAGCCAATTAGCAACATCACAGAGGCTTTTGAGACTACAAGAGTATTTATTCCATGGCAGCTGATTCTCCTGTACATGGACTTCATATTCTCTATTAAAAATCCATAAATATGCTCAAAATCCATTCACGTGTGATGCCTCTGTTGCCATGTGTAATACAGAGTATTATCATACACTGAATATGCTAAAAAAAAAAAAAAGTCAAGTCTGATTTCTGAGAGGGTATGTCTTTTGATTCATAAATGAGCAGGAATTAGTCACACAAAGTTGGGAGGTGTTGAGTGAGGAAACAGCCTTGACAAAGAGTTACAGATTTCAAAAAAGTTAGCCTAGGGAATTGGTCAGGCTTCAAGACCATGAATGGTGAGATGAGACTGACAATATAAGCAGGTGTCAGAATGTGAAACTGGCAAACAAGTCTCTGTTAGTTTAATGAACTGAGTTTTTGCACTGGAGAAGATAAGGAATAATTGCAATGATGCATCTGGAATATGCAAGAAACAGATTTGTTTTCAAGGTGTTTAACTCAGTGTTTATGAAGAAAATCTATCTGATAAAACAATAATGAAGGCAATAAAAAATTAAGAAATTTATATAGTCATTCAATTGAGAAAAGTAATAATCCTATTCTAAAGATGCTGTGAATTAGAAAGATTTTTTAAAATTGATTGGATTTTGTGAATATAATAGTATGAAGAGTCTAACATAAGTATCAGTTTTATAGCTTGCATAACAGAATTGATGGTGGTATTTCCTATCAAAATGCAGAGTAGAGACAAGTTAAGAAGAAAAATGAAAATTGAGTTCATAAATGTTGATTATAGAATTCCCATGGAAAATCCGTATAGAAATATTCAGAAGCCAATCAGATAAATGTGTCTGTGGTTCAGGAAATGGTTATGGGCTTGGGTATTGAGTTGAAACATCAATAGAATATAGGGGGGTAGTTGAAACAAATGAAAATGTGTGCAATAACCTGAGAAAGTACATTGCATAAGAAGAAGAATGAGCTAAAAATAAAAACCTGAGCAATATTTAACGTGTCCTGAGAGAAAAGAATCTGCTCAAGATTAAAAAAGAGATTAATCAGCCAGGACTGGTTTGGCTCAGTGGATAGAGCGTCGGCCTGCAGACTGAAAGGTCCCGGGTTCGATTCCGGTCAAGGGCATGTACCTTGGTTGCGGGCACATCCCCAGTGGGGGGTGTGCAAGAGGCAGCTGGTAGTTTCTCTCTCATCGACATTTCTAATTCTCTATCCCTCTCAATTCCACTCTGTGTAAAAATCAATAAAATATATATATAAAGAGATTAATCAAAGAAATCCCAGGGGAGGAAGGACAGTGTGGTAACACAAAAGTCTTGGGAATAGAGATTGTATTACATGAGCATTAGCTATTAGAGCAAAGGACACACAAAAATATCCTTACAAATAGCATGTGTTTCACAATGTTAGAATGTCACTGGACAATAAATTGATGGAAATTCCGTTTGCAGAAGTGTTAATGAAAAGTAAGGAAAGTGAGAACAAGTGCATATTATTCTTTCTAAAAATTTGGATAAAATGGAGCAGAGGTAGATTGGACATTACATTTAATATAAGGGCAAAACAGAAAAATAAATCAATAAGGGATGAACCAAGAGTGAGCAACATAGAGCAGGGGTAGATCAGAAAAATGCAAGGCAAACAAGGAGATAAAATATAGAACAATTTTATGAGATTTCTGAAAGTAAGAACAAAGACATGTTCTTTCAGCCATATTGAAGGTTTTTATTTTCCTTTCTATTGAATTTTTTGAGGTTATGCTAGTTAACAAAATTATACAGGCTTAAGGTGCACACTTCCACAACACATCAACTATACACTGTAGAATGTATTCACCACCCCAGTCAAGTCTCCTTCCATCACCATTTATTTCCCTTTTACCCACCTTTACCTCCCATTACCCTTTCTGCCCTAAAATCACCACCCTGCTGTTTCCATGGAGTTTTTTTTTTTTCTTCTCCCTTCTTTTGATCAATCTCTTCACCTTCCCTCCCTCTCAGACCCCCAATTCTGCTACTACTGACAACTGTCAGCCTGCTCTCCATGAGTCTGTCTCTATTTTTCTTATTAGTTCATTTTGTTCTTTAGATTCCACATACGGTTTGTGAAATCATATGGTTTGAAGTGAACATATTCTCAAGATTTTATTGTGCTATTGCAATTGAGTCTTGATTGCTATTGTTAAATTTTCAATTAGCAATAGCAACAGTGTGTGTGCGTGTGTGTGTGTGTGTGTGTGTGTGTGTGTGTGTGTGTTTGCAACTCTCAGGCTGTCTGATTACAAAGCTCAACCCCTACTGCAGCATATGAGCTGCTCTGTAGGTGCTGACCACACAGTGTGTAATTTACCGCAGCAGGGTTTGGTGCCAGCCAAGATTTCCCTTTGGATATGCTGCTTGTGAAACTTATTGGACCCTGCTCTGATGTGGTCTGAAGCTGGCCACGGGGTGTGTTGGTTCTGGGCCTCTTGGGAGGGACTCTGGTCCAGGCCCGTATAAGATGCCGGCACTGGACAAGCTGTTAGGAGCTACAAGTGTTCCACAGTTTGTGGCTGTCTCTGCTGGGCCTGGATGCCCACAGGAAGGACCAAGCTGTGCACCGAGATGGGCTTTTACCAGCACCAGGCATGAGGGTAGGTCATCAAAAGTCCCAAAGCATCCCCAGATCTGCCTCCACCTGCCTTGGCCTGCCAGCTGCCTGTTAGGCTCAGTCACTGAAAGAGCCTCCGGCTGGACTCAGGGAGGAAAGAGTGGCCTTCACCAAGTTGATACAGTTTCAAACTCGGTGCCCGTGCTTGGTCTAAGGCCACTCACAAATGTCTGGGTATACCAAGTCCAGCTACCACCCACTAGGTGCTCACACACCCTTGTGTTGGGGCAGGGTCTCTGGGAATCATCAGAGTGAGGCCGGCAGAGTTTATCAGGCCCAAACAGACCAAGACTTGGCCATGTGAAGGGAAGGTTCTGCCACGGGCAGGTGTGCAAAGGAAAACCCCCCCTGCCCCAGAGCCACACTGCTCAGTTGATCTCAGATTTTGCCTGGATTAGGGTGGGTGGGGTTCAGAGCCAGAGCCTGAGCCCTGAGGTGGATCTGCTGGAAGCCCAGAGGGTGGTTCTAGCAGATTTTCTGTGAGGGGGACGTGCCAATCAGGTTCAAGAGGAAGTGGGAAAATGGACCTCAGACCAAAGACACACAGCTCAGTCACTTACACCCCTGAGTCTGTCCAGATCTCTGTACCACAGCCAACCAGCTGACCCCTCAGCAGTGTGTAAGCTCCACAGGGTGGGTGAGAAGGTGGGGCTATTGCTTCCCCCAGGCTGATATGATAAGGAGGGGGGTGGTGCTCCACCCACAAAAGATGGTGGCTGCCCTATCGAAGAATGAGGCAGCAGAGGGAGTCTGGTGGCTGTCCCTCCACTCTTTCCCCAGGATGACAAACTTCAGACTCTCCTCACATGACTCTAGTCTGTTCTGCCCTCCCTCTGCTGAAACTCTGGGTAAGTGGCTGCAAATGAAATGTTGGGCCCTTTAAGAGTGCACTTGTGTCTCCAGAGGACTCCAGTCTCTCCTTGGCAGAAAGAAAACCACCCCCCACCCCCCGCCTTTTCACCGCCAAATGTTACATGTGTGACACTTCCCAGCTCTGGTGCTGTGGCCTGGAAAGCCCAGCTTGGGGTTCAGACCCATGCTCCTCAGGAGAAACCTTGTAGATACACAGCCAGCCCTTTTCTGTGTCTCTACCCTTCCTGCTAGTGTGACTCAGCCCTTCCTACTTGTGTCTCCACCCTTCCAACTAGTCTTGATGTGGCTTCTTTTATAAATCCTTGGTTATAAGAGTTCTCTTCAGCTAGTCTGCAGTTGGTTATTCAAGATGATTGTTCTATACTTTAGTTTTAATTCATCTTTGGTGCTGGGAGGAGAGTGTAGTTTTCACCTTGGACCTCATTGCATATCTATATCTATATCTATATCTATATCTATATCTATATCTAATCTATATCTATATCTATATATGTGTCTATATCTATATCTATCTATATCATCTATATCTGTCTATCTATATCTATCTCTATCTACATTAGAGGCCTAGTGCACAAAATTCATTTGGGAGGGAGGGGTCCCTCAGCCCAACCTGCACCCTCTCACAGTCCTGGAGCACTCAGGGTATGTCTGACCAATGGCTTAGCCATCATTCATGTCTGGAGTGGGTCTAAGCCATCAGTCAGACATCCTTCGCACTGCCATACAGTGACACTGCTGCTGCACTTGCCAGTCATGAGCCTGGCTGAGGGCTTCTGGCTGAGTGCTGCTCCCCCTGTGGGAGTGCACTGACCACCAGGGGGCAGCTCCTACATTAAGCGTCTGCTCCCTGGTAGTCAGTGTGCCTCATAGTGACCCATTGTTACCCAGTTTTATCTATTTGCATATTAGCCTTTTATTATAAAGGATATTTTTCTTATAATGTCATATATCTATATAGAAATTTTTAGAGGCAAATTTATCTGTTGTATAATCATTTAGAGTTCTGCTTTTAGTCAATAAATCTAATCATAGAAATATAATGAAACAGAATTTATATTTAATTCTAATAATTTCTAAGCAGTTTTTAAAAATGTGGAATGAAAAGAGGAGAGTCATAAAAATATGCTGGGGTGGGGGAGAAAGAAACATCTTTTGTATTGGAATTCAAGACCTAGTGAGATATTTTGCCTCAAAAAAAAAAACAAAAAACAACTTGTAAAATATTACATGAGTTCATATAAATATCTAACAGATCGGCTGATGTGTTCTATTCAAGTTTAATTAGCAGCTTCACATCCCTCAGTCTTTCCACTCCTGACTGCACCAACACCTGCTCTACTCAATTCGGAAATAAAATGTATATCGGGCTTCTTAGTGGACTGTAAACATGTTCAAATGCAGTCCAGGGTGAGGATGTGTGCACGGTGCAAATTGCTTTTTAATATCTGTAAACATGTAAACCTCCCCTTAGCCATCCTTCTCACACAACTTCATATTAACCTAATGATCTGACTATAACAAATTGTCGGATTGCATTTTGCTGCCAAACTGTTTTACAGTTAAGCTGTTGCTTTGTGCTTGCTCCTTTTTGTTCAGCCAAATAATTTGCTTCTCAGTTCCATGGCATAGAAAAAAAGAGATACACGGGGATTTGGAATGCATATAATCATATACACAGCAAGACAAATACCATCAATTTATTTCCAGTGTATTCTACTATGCATATTTTGTGTTTAGTGGTAGAATTACAGCTTTATTGGGAAAACATAATACAGATTTATTTTATTGTTGCTTACCATTCAAACACAACATTTGTAAATATAACATGGTAATTCATGATAATAAATATTGAATAGCATTTCTCTGTTTGGGAAGTGTTTTATAACTCTTAATTCCAGTGTTAGATGAACAGCTTATAATTATATAATAATATTTGTCATCTATGTACTTCAGGTTTAATTTTTAAATTTGATTTAAGTGGCTTTTGATCACAAAAAGAATGTAGTGCTCCTCCTCTGGGAAGGAATGCTATTGTAAATCAGTCACAATGATGCAGTTGCACAATAAAGCATAGGTCATGACAATTACTTGACTGTTTTAACAACCTTTGTTTTATGAGTTTCTCATTATTACAAATCACTATTCAATTATTCTGTATTTCACTTAATATTTTAATTTCCTCTAGTTTTAACCACCTAAGTTATTGCAAGAAATAAGTTATGTTTCAGATAGCTATTCTTATTTATCCTTATAATTCTCATAACCCAGATTTGGGTTCAGATACAGTTTTTAATTTATTAACATTTTGAACAACTATATTGTCTGTAAATTTTTTCGTATATTTATGACAAGATGGACTTGGCTGGTTACAACTCCATAGGGTTGGTGACTTCTGAAAAAGCTGGAACCAGAAGAAACAATATCGTTTTTCAGGAGGCCTTATTGCATGCTATTTATGTCTTAAGTCAATTTAATGAAGAGTTAATTTCTTCTTGCCACTGTTTGATAACACATTCATTGTTTTCAAGGAGCTAATTTTTAAAAAGGTACTCAACCAGTGCTAAAGCTTAATGCAATTGATTTAAAATAGTGTTTTGCCTTTAAAATATTTTGTATTATATGAGGTATACTGGTTAATAATAGCAAATTTTGTAATCAAAGAAAACATGATAATTTCAAAAGAAACATCAAAAGTGTCTTATTCAAAGTAATGTCCATCACTAGCTATACATTTCCCAATCTTTCAGTTAATTTGTGGATACCAACCCAATAAAACTTTTCTTGTTTTGAGGCAAACTATTCAGCGACCCAATTTTCCACTTCTTCGTACGTTTTGTGTATGTATGTGTGTGTGTGTATATATATATATATATATATATATATATATATATATATATATATTGATTTTTTACAGAGAGGAAGAAAGTTAGAAACATCGATGCGAGAGAATCATCGATCAGTTGCCTCTTGCACACCCCCTACTGGGGATGTGCTGCAACCAAGGTACATGCCCTTGACTGGAATCGAACCTGGACCTTTCAGTTTACAGGCCGAAGCTCTATCCACTGAGCCAAACCAGTTTCGGCAAAAAGGTGTTTTAAGAGGTCATTCTTTGACAAGACCAAACTAATATTGAATTAATTTCCCACTCATCAGTAGATTTTATTCTGTATCAAGTTCATGATTAATTTGCACATCAGAAAATTTCACATTTCCTTATTACTTTCCAGTTCATCTCTGAAACTGACACTGTGGACCAACCTCTAGTCATCTAGCACTTCTCTTTTCATATCTATAACCCTGAACTGGTCTTTATTTGATTTGTTTCTATTTTTCCCCTCATTCAGTGGCTCAGTCAATATGTCAAAAAAAATTGGAAATAAACTTTGGCCTCAGAAATTTAAATAAACAATGAAATTTTCCAAATCCTCTCTTTCTTCTTTCTAATTTAGTGAGGACTCCCATTCTTTATCACACATCACATTCTTAGAAGACTCTCAAATGCATCTCTGCAGTTTCATCTTTTACCTAAAGTTCCTAAGTGTAGCCAACTCCATCCTTTTTACAAAAAACTCAGAGAGTTTGAGATGTGAGATTTTAAGGCCTTAGTTAAATGTATTTTTTTGTGCCAGTTTTCTAAAAATGAAATTAGTCTGCATGACCATTAAGAACTTTTATAATTCTAATATTCTATAATACTGCAAATTACTTATTTTTAATTTCTTTTTATTGAATTTACTGGGGTGACATTGGTTAATAAAATTATATGTTTCAGGTGTACAATTCTATAACACATCATCTGTATATTGTATTATGTATTCACCACCACATAAATTATTTCTACTTATATATTTCAAATTGCTATCTCCTTTTCACCATAAATCAGCTTCCTTCTTATCAGCTAAGGTTACCATGATTTGCATTGTATATACAGTTAATCTCTTTCTTGTTCTTCCCTAATTTTGAAATTTAATTAGTTACTTGAATGAAAGTATAAGGGATTCTATTACCTTTATTATTTTGGGTAAAATTTGAGATAGTATTCAAGTTATACAATTAAAATAATTATTGAGTGATATATATACATATGTTTTTGTATACATATATAAACATATATAGATATATATGAGAACTTCCAGATTAGAGTTGTATTTACTATGTTCCAGTGTTCAACAAATGCAAAATTGACATATAGATTCCATTATCTTAGAAAGAAAACGAGATTTTGACCTTTACTTTTTCAAAGCTTTTTTCAAACATATGATTCCATAGACCAGTATATATAAAATGAGTATAACTCTGGAAAGAAAGGCTTGACAAGAAATGAGGATGGAGAACAATATTAAAGCAAGATAATGAAGGACTTTACACATTATATTGAAGGGTTTGAACTTTATTTGAAAGAAAGGGAGTACCCACTGAGCTAATTTACATAGAATTATCATATTATCATTTTCATTTTAAACAATTGACTTTTGCATCAGTGAGAAATTGAATTGAGAAGACAAAACTCAAAGCAGTAGGACAATTTATAGGGCTTTTGCAGAAACTCAGATATGAGATGACAAAGGACTACCCAGGGCCATGTCAATAGAAGTAGACAAAAAAGAAAACAGTATGAGAGAAATTTTAAAGGTATATAATCGACAGGTTTTTTAATATATATATATTTTCCCCCAAAGGAAATTTGCATTCATGTTATTTTTAATTTATTATTATTATTATTTTTTTTTTTAGAGAGCGAGGAAAGTAGAGGGGTAGAGAGATAGAGACATCATTGAAAGAGAAACATCAGCACTATTGATCAGTTGCCTCCTGCATGCCTCCTACTGTGGACTGATCCTGCAACCTGGGCATGTGCTCTGACCAGAAACCAAACCAGCAACCTCTAGGTTCATGGATGGACACTCAACCCATGAGCAGGGTGACATGGTATTTTTAAGCAAAATTGTATGTGAGGAATAAGATGGACAGGGGTGAAGGATAACAACTAATATTATGGTTTTAGCAATATTATTATGGATGATGGTCTTCTCATTGGATTAGAGCACTGGTCAGCAAACTGCGGCTAGTGAGCCACACGTGGCTCTTTGGCTTCTTGAGTTTTTAGCAAAGGCCAGCTTAGGAGTACCCTAATTAACTTAATAACAATGTACCTACCTATATAGTTTAGGTTTAAAAAAATTGGCTCTCAAAAGAAATTTCAATCTTTGTACTTTTGATATTAGGCTCTGTTGACTAATGAGTTTGCCAACCACTGAATTCGTATATAAATGAAGATTAGTATATATTAGATTAGTGTATAAATTATTATATAAATTAAGGCATTTTCTTATCGATAGAATAAAGAATAAAAACAAAGTGAGTTCTGATTTCTGGTCCAACAACCTCAAACTTTTGCACATGTTTTTATATGTTTTAGAGAACCTTAAGTAATAAGATGTGACTTTTGGAATTATATCATTGGCAGAAAATAGTCTGCCAGTGATTGAGAAATATTTTCTTTAAAAGGCCAGATAATAGATATTTTAGATTTTTTTTTCTAGTCCAGGTGCTCTTTTTATAACTAAAGAAATCTTTTGTGTATAGAGCTAAAGCACCCAAAGGTAGTATACAAGTAAAAGGATGTGGATGTGTTCCAATACAATTTTATTCTGAAATATAATTGTATTAAGCTACAGTGTGCTGATCTCTGTGTTGTGTAGTTGATTGGTCATAGACACATAGAGACTTGAATTTTTGGGGGGGAATGATAAAAAAGTATTTGGTTGTTAAGAGATCTCTATTCTAATCTAGGATTATCAGTATGTAAACTCATTATGATATCATAAAGAGAGGTCAACTTTTTCAAAGCAGAATAGCAAACGTGGTAGGGAATAAAGGGATTGTATTCAATTTGCCACCAAAAGTATGTGACTATTACATTTCTTAATCTTAGAAAATAGTCTGTCAGATCCCATGAGGAGTATTAAGGCCTTACTTCACAATTCTTAGGAAGGATGAAGAGAATAATCGTCTACAAATAGCTAGCTTAGGAACATGAAAATAATGTATTCGTATAATAGATCTTTAGAAATATATTCAATTCTTGCATTTGATTGAGATAAGGGGAGTCACCTGTGATTGACCCAAAGAAATTTGTCTTAAATTTATGAAAACTTAAGTTATTTTTCAATACAGTAAGAGCTGTTGGTGTACTTTACCATTATGTGAAAAGATTTACCACAGAGTTCTCATTAAAATTAAGTACTGGGTACTTAGCATTCTCTCCTACTACAACAGAGCCATTATACATTGAAAAGAAATATGAGGAAGCTAAGGTATTTCTTCCACTCACTTTTTCATGATTTTTTTTTTCTTGCCAGAGAAATGATTCATTGGCCCTTCTCTATTTGGCTTTCTGGCTTTTTTCTGACTTCTATACAGGGAAATGAATAATGTGTCAAAGTGTAAGGTGCATATGAATTGTACCCAAAAAAAGAATAGTTATTATTAACATTCAATTGTTAAATTTTATATTGTATTTATTTGATTGGAAAGGGAAGAAGATATTTAGAATTTGGCTCATATCCATGATTGATTTTTTTTTTTTAACTTAATGCTCTAATATTCTAGACATTTTCTCAGGAATAAAAATGTGCATTTTTTTAAATCAAAAAACAAATCCCCATTAAAATAATCAATGTGAGTTTTCTTTAAACCTAATTAAAATGAATATTTTATATATGTAATCACCTATAGTGTTTTAAGAAAATATATATATTTGAGAGGATTGTAAAATTGTTTTTCAGTCTTCACTAATAATGCTATTTTAAAGATATATAAAAAGTAGCAACTTTAGATTTTTTTTCTTCTTTTGTATGACTTAGCAAGCAAGATAAAATTCATCACTGAAAAAAGAAAATGCTATAATGTCCTCATTTATCACTTGTGAGGGTAAGGTGTATCCTAGTGCTATTAAATGTTTAATGTAGCTGTTGGCAGGTGTATATAATGAGCTATGTTTCATGTCTGTGAGGCTGCTAATATAACTATTTCTCATTCACCTATTGCAAAGTGTAGAAAATTTTTGTACTCTTTGAGAAAATTCATTATAATATTATTTCCTTATAGTTAAGATTATTCATGTTATACAGTGGCTTTAAGATTAGTTCAGTTTTATTTGCTTTGAATAAAATGGACATGTTCTTTTGTTAGGGAATATAAAATTCAGCCTCTGGGAGATTTTACTGGATATGAAAAGAGCTTTGTTATTAAAGGTCAACTGCATTGGAGAGTACTTCTTATTTTAGAAAACTTTATAGGGCCTGTTTAAGTCCAAGAATTCCCTCTAATGAAGTTATATGCTGTGTTGTGCCTTATTAAATTTACTTCATATTAGTTTGACCATCTTTTGATTGTCTACTTAATTGAATTCCTTCAAATAAATGCTATTTCACAAATCCAACTTGTACTCAGATGAAATTAATAAAATAAATATTAAAATTAAAATTGGCAAGTACTAATATATAAACTTTTATGGTAGTGAAATATTTTGTAGTATATGCTTCAGATTAGAGATTCTCAAACTCTATACATATAAATATAACTTATATTATTTTTTAAAAAATCTAAGGTATTACCCCAAAAGGGTTTATTCATGATACTCAATAAAACATGCTCTTCTATAAAACCCTCCATGCGGTTCTAAAGCAAACAGCAAACCAATTGAACAGAGAAGCATACCTATATTAATAGACATAGGGAACTCATTCTGAATGTTAAGGACATAGCTGTAAAATATATGCAGAAAAACAGGGAGCAAGGTGTTGCATAAAATTTGTACTGAATCTAAGATAATTTTGACACAGACACATATATCTTTTTTCCCCCCTCAGAAATATATGTATATCAGTGCTGGTTGTATTATAGCACTGAGGTTATTACTTTCTAAATTACTTATTATCAGAAAAAATATTCAAAAAACATAGTGGCTTGTCCTTTAAAGGATATAAGAGAAAAGAATGCATAGGTTTTTAAAGTAAATATGCTATACATTAAGAATTAACAAAATATCCAAAGACTTACTCTATAGTGAAAATACATAATAATTACCTGTGGCACTTGTTAAAAATGCAATCTTGATTCCACATTTAAAACTTCTGGTCCACTAACTGTGGGATCAGCAAAAGGACTTGCATGTTGTAGCCTCATTCTAGAACGTGGTCCTGAATCAGTTAATGTGTGCACCCCATTCTGAGAACACTGCTCAGATAACAAGACTGAGAATGAGAAAATTATCCATAAAATAAAACTGGTTTGAACTTTATCAGAATAAAATTAGGACTGTATCCACACCAAGAAGTAATTCACCTTTTCCTCATAAGACATTTAGAATTTCCTAGTCTATCCTATTATAAAGAACTTTCTATCTACTTCTCAGATATATAAAATGAGTGATAAATAATTATTTTAAAATTCCTTAAAATATAAGTATTATTAAAATTTATAATAATTTACTTAAGGCCTAGTAAATGGGGAAATAAAACAAAATTGTAAGTAAAGTTGAGCTTACTTAGAAAGAAACAACATACCATATTTGATCTAAGTTAACGTTCCTGTTCACATGAGTGAGTTGAAAAATATCCATTTTTAGCTCATGTGCTATCAATTCTCTCATCTTTTCATTTTTATGCTCTTAAGAACAACTTAATCACAAATGTATTTTTAAAATATATCTTTAGTTTTCATTTTGACAAAATTTAAGTCAAATATTTCCACAAATAAAACACAGATGAGTGATGAGGTAACTTTAAGCAGCCCAATATATATATTTTGATTTCCAATAGGAAAGAAGAGAGGGACAATATATTTTATCTTTAAAAAAGAACAATATATTTTTTCTTTATAGTTACCATTTTCTAAATTTCTTATTCCTTTGTATAGATCTTCTTTTCCACCAGTGGAACAGATAAATAAATAATGGTTTAGTCATACAATTAAATTCCACTGAAAATGAAAATGTATGAATTACAAATATAAATTACAACATGGATAAACCTCATGTGAATAGTATTAAGCAAAGAAAGCTGACATAAAAGAACATAAATTGCCCCATTCTATTTACATTAAATTAAAACAAAAATAGTAATAATATTGATGAGACAGAAGGAAGCTAGCTAGAAAGGGGCAGGAACCATGGAGGGCAGGAAGTAGAACCAGGGACACCATCTAGGTGAAGTTACTAAGACAAACAACCCGAATGTGCAGGGAAAGAAGGGCGAGAGCAGAAGGGAGGTTTAAAATGTATGGATGTTGCTATTACAGGCAGCTTGCAAATAACCAACCACAAGGCAGCGAGGTGTACTAACCAATTCCAAGAATGTGGCTGAGGCAAAATCCTTTGAAAGGCCCAATCAGAAACTATCAAGGCTGTATCTACCCTCTCCACCCCAGACAAAAATCCTGTACTTCCTCTCCTCCCTCCCTCTCCCAGGGCACCAGACATACTTCCCTGTGCCCACGAGGCTTATGGCCTGGTGGGACTTGCACATGGACTAATGGAATTTAAATAGCTTGGATGCTAACTATATCCCACTGGACACTGGCCTCCTTTTTACTCTCCTGGAACTCCAGCTGCACCCTTTCCAAAATTAGGTTCTCTCTATATATTTTGCTTCTACTAACCATTTTTATCAGTGAATCAGTTCTTTGGTTTTGCAAGACACCAAACTCAGACTTAAACCCCACATTTTGGTTTCAACATTGGTGTCAACTTAAAGTGATGACAGTGTAAGGGAAAACAACAAAGTGATCACCATAAATCTCAACACAGTAGCTACCTGGGCAGGGGTATGGGTGTGAGAAAGGACAGTAAGTAGGATATGGAACAAGGTTGAAGGGTGTTCTATTTCCCAAACTGTATGTTGCTTACAAACATGTTCATTTTGTGAGAAATTACTGAGTTGCCCTTTTGTTTCACTGGGGAAGTGACAAGCACACATTTCTGTATGTGCACTGTTTTTATTGATAAACTAGAGGCTTGGTGCACGGGTGAGGTCCCTCGGAGTGGCCTGTGGGGATTGGCCCCAGCTTGTGGCCCCAGCTTCACAGCCCTGCAGTCCCACCTGGCACCCCGCCATGGCCTGGCATCACCCCCTCATCTGCTCCACCATCCCTCCTTCAGGGCGATTGATCAGACCGGGCCCCCCACCCAGCTCCATCAGCTCCTGGGATCAAGACAGTGGTCCCGACCCTGACCCCTGCAGCTGGTTGCTATCTGTGGGGCAGTTGGGGAAGGGTGATTGGGCCCCTGCTCACACCTGCCTGGGCCTAGTGCAGCCCACTCACCTGTTCCACCATCTTGCTACAGTCCTGCTCTCATCCGGGCCTGCACTGCCACCCACTGCCAGCACTGCATCACTAATGCCTGCTATGTTCTGCACCGCCCCCTGGTGATCAGCACACGTCATAGCAAGCAGTCAAACTCTAATCTCCCAGTTGAACTCCTGGTTGAAAGTACACCCACAGAAGGGGAAATATGCATATGAGGCTTTTATTATATAGGATGTTTAAAAAGAAATGATTTAATAATCCTAAATTTGTAATTAGAAAAAAAATGAATACATTGCCTAACTAGGTGATTCCCAGTTACTTTAAATAGAATGGAATAATGATTTTTGGACTTGATGTTTAAAAACATAGATTTATATTTTAAAACGTATGATCTCTATGTTTTTACAAGATACATTCACCCTATACTATTTTATCTTTAAGATGACAATACAAGCTTTTTTTTTTTTTTTAATAAAGACATCAGAGAACTTATTATGAGGATTATATGGAGCAATGCTGATTTCAACTCAGAAATATATGTCAAGACTACTCTCTCCAGTTTTATTGCAAAAACTTGCAGTCAGAACACCATCATCTTATACAAGAATGATTGCTAAGTCTGAATTTTTTGTTTGTTTGTTTCAAGTGCATTCTCAAGCTTAGTTTTCCTTTTATAAAACAAATTGATAGCATTCCTACCTTCATTTAGCATTTTGCTTGAAAACCTTCCACTATAGGATGAGGTTCAGTTTCCTTAGATGACACAAAAGTGGGTTTCAAATTCTATACTTCACTCACTCTCCATTTTCATTTTCTACAAATCTCTATCAAGAAACCTATTCTCCCCCAACAAGAACTTTGCATAATTCCCAACCCTCCTTTCTTACTCCATATATTTGAACAAAGCGATCTCTGCGGCTGAAACGTGCCCTCTCATTGTCTGAGAAATGTTTATTCATTCTTCCAGATGCTGTTAAAATTATCCTCTTCTATTTAATCTTAAGGGTTTTCCCTGACATAGTCCATATGTCTAAGCTCTGAGCCTCTCGTGTACTTCATCAATATCTCCATAACTCCAGGGGAAATTTGGCATGATACATTGTCTATACTTAGATTACTACTTAGGTAAGTTTTAGGACTTTGCTGGCATTTTCATAGAAGTGATTTTTTTTCTCCTTCTCTAACAGGTACAAGAAAAAAGCGAAAAGAAAGAGATAGAAGCTGGCAAGTAGCAACAAATGAAAAAACAAAACATGTGTCGACTCCATTCAGATAAGTCAGGGTATTTTCCTTCCATTTACCTAGCTATCCTCCCAAAATGTGTGCTGCATCAAGGTGTTCTCAAGAGAAGTAAGTGAAAATAAAGATTGATGGACAGCTGTGGTTTCCCTACTAAACATTAAGGAACCAAAGGAACACATCACATGAAAAAACAGAAATGAAAATATAGTCAAAGCAAATTAGACTGTTTCTCCAATGTTAGCCATAGCCCACATTGTCATAAACATGCATATCAGAAGGAGTCCATGTTTGTTACTCATATCCACTTTTTTAAAAAGAATATTATATCCCATTGTTGCCTAACTAACAGTATCATTTCCTCCTAGAATGCTAAACATTTCACTCATTTAGAATATCTGCATAATGAATAATGCTCTGGAGAATTGGAACGCATTCTCCCATGAATAAATTGTGTTCCTACTCAAACAGGCCGTCCACAGGTTTGCCCTTGTTAAAAGGAGCTCCATCACCAAGCTTAATTTGGAGTGTGAAATTTGGAAACCCTTTAATAGTTGTAGGTTTTTGGAAGTGAATGTCTTCCATGATCCCAGCACTTCTTTCTCTCACAATTAGCATTTACCTGGGCCTTTCAGGGCAGCTCAGTTTCAGCTGATTTGAAAGATAATTGCTTATCTCAGCTAAATGCTCACCTGAGACACGCAAAGTAAATTTTGGATGCCCTATGACATCCCAAATGAGGAGACACAACTCTCCATGGGTCTCTCATGTTTCTGCACAACTTTCAAGAGAGGCATTCACAGTTCTTTTTCCTAGACAATCTTTTTTAAGAACATTTGTATTACCCTAAATTTTTACTCTTTTTTTTAAATAGACTATTTTTAGAGCTGTTTTAGGTTTATAGAAAATTGAGCAGTTAGTACATATTTCCTATACTCCGTTTCCTTCCAATCACAGTTTTCCATATTAACTTTTTGCATTAGTGTGATATTTTGTTTCAATAATGGACCAACATTGGTCCATTATTATTAACTAAAGGCCATGGTTTACATTAGAGTTCATTCTTTCTGATATACAATTTTGTGGGTTTTAACTAATGCATAATGTTATGTGTCCACTATTAGAATATCATGCTGAATAGTTTCACTGCCCTAAAAATCTGTTTAACTCTTTATATTTTCCTCCTTACCCCAAAACCCTCTCAGCCACTGATCTTTCTCTTTCTCTATAGTTTTGCCTTTTATTAAAAACTGTTATATATGTATAGTTACACAGTATGAGTCAGTGAAAATAAGAAACATATATTTAGTCTTCGTTCTCTATTCCTGACATAGAGCTAAAACCTTGGGATTTTCTGAGTGATAGAGATCATTGGAGCATTCTCTGTTACTCATAACAATACCTTTTGAACCATACTTTATTTTCACAAAGTGGCTTTTGGTGGGCCTCTAGATAGCTTCAGAACTGGGACTGGTTGCCAGAGGAATCAACCATGTGATTAGAATGTTGGGATTTTAAAGTCCATCCTGGACCCAAGGAGAAAAGAGAAGCTAAAGATTGAGTTGGTCAATGATATAATCAGTCATGTCCATGTAATATCACCTTCATACAAACCCTTAAAGGATGGGGTTTAGAGAGCTTCTGGGCAGGTGAACACATTGAGGTTCTGGGAAGGTGACATGCCCAGAGAAGGCATGAGAGTTTTGTGTTTCTTCCCCCCATACCTTGTCCTATGACTATCTTCACTTTTGTTGTTCCTGAGCAGTATCCTTTACAATCAGCCAGCACTGGTAAGTAAAATGTTTCTCTGAGTTTTGTGAGCCATTCTAGAAAATTACCAGATATTCATAGGGGGTTTTGGGAACTCTGAATTTATAGATAGCTGGTTGGAATTACAGGTGGCAACCTGGGACTTGTAACTGGGTTCTGGAGTCACAAGTGGGAGCAGTATCCTGCTATATTCAGGTAGCTGATGCTGGAAGTGAGTTGAATTGTAAGATATCCAGTTGGCATCTGGGGAATTAAAGAATTGTTTGATATGGGAAATGTCCACACATTTGGTCTGAGAAATGTGGTGAGCAAAAACAATCCAGAATAACCATTTTAGAATGGCTTCTTTCACTCAGTCATATGCATTTTAAAATTCTACCATGTCTTTCTTCCTCCCTCCCTTCCATCCTTCCATCTGTCCCTCCCTCATTCCCTCCTTCCCTTCCTTCTTTTCTTTCTTACTTTCTTTCTTTTTTTTTTCATGTAGAAGTTCAGTTAATCTCCTATCCTATGTTGAAAATATTATTCTCCCTCCATTACATTATCTTTCTTCCTTTTTTAAAATTCAGTTAGCTATATTTGTGTGGGTCTGTTTATCCTTTTCCATTGATATAATGCAACTTCTTCACCAGTGTCATACTGTCTTGGTTACTGGAGCTACGTACTAAGTCTTGAAGTTGAATGGATCAATCCCCCAACTTTGTTCTTCTTAAGTATTGTTTTGATTGAGTTCTGTTTTGTGTTTTTATTTATTTTTCTTCTTCTGATAAGAAATGGAATGCAATTCATATTCTTTATTCTATATATAAGGTATATCTTTTGCTTTCTTTTTGTTTTTCTTAAGTTTGAATATGTCATACCTAGTTGATACTATTGTTATTGGTCTTCAATGGGCTTTATGAATATGTGATTTGGTATCCATCAATAGCTTTGGAAACTACTCAGTGTTCAGTAATTCAAATATTCCCTTTACTTCTTGCTGAGCTCATCAAAATATTCTTAATTTGTCAGATTGTTTTTATTTCCAGCATTTCTTTTCAACATATTCTTAAGTTTCAATCTTTCTGTTAGTACCCATATATTGTTTCATGTTGTCCACTTTTTCCATTAATGTCCATAGCATATTTCTCAAAGTTATTGTAAATTGCTGGTCTGATAATTCCAAAATCTCTTTCATCTGAGTTAGATCCTCTTTTTTGCTTTGTCTCTACAGTTTACCCTTGTTTTATTGCATACCAGATAGTATTTCTTACGTTGTGGAGAGACAGAATGATGTATCGAGTAACATGAACTCACATAAATACACTTTTATTATGAGAGATTATGTTTATTTGGGTACTAGTTACACTCTGCTTACTCTTTGCTGTAGTTGTAGGTGCCTGAAACTTCAATTTTCTCCAGTGTTCTTGTTTTCCTCTCTGATCTTATCTTTAGGTTTCCCTAGAAACTTTTTTCTTAAATAGCATCTGCACTTGGCAATCTATCAGCTAAAATGCTCTATTATTATACAGAAGCCTTGTTGATGTGGTAGTAAAGTGTGGGGAAGGGAAAGTCTTCTGCACTCCTATAATTAATTCTTAGTCTTTTAGGGGGCTTATGCCCACGAGTTGTTACTTTCACAAGTGCTTCTCAGCCTTTAGTTTTCTTCTTTGGTGAGAAAGAAAAGCTAAAGCACACCGAAGTTGGGTACTTATCTTCCTCCATTTTCAGTGAAGTAGTTCCCTTAGAAGGGATTATGGGCAAAAGTCTCTGAGTATATTGCAAAATTTTAGGGTTTTTCTACACCTGTGATGCATGCAATTTTTATTTTTTATTTTTACCATGAGAATCTGTTAGGTTCCAGGGTATAAAATTATGAAATGTATGGGTCTGCCTAAGACTGGAACTCCAAAAAATTTTAATTCTTAAACTTTTCTACACTCAATCTCTAGTAGGTTATCAATTACAGTTTACATTTTCCTACTAGTTTCTGGCTCCAGTAGCTTCTGCTCTTGGAAAAGTGTGATTCTCTTGCAAAGATGTGATTCTCTATATTGCAGCTTTTAGTGTGTAGGTTTGCCTTGTTACATCAAGTTATCTGATGGATCTTAAGAGTTGTTGAACTTTTAGTTTGTTCATCTGTTGTCTTTTTGTGATAATGGAAGAAATAATTTCCAAGCTTTTTACATCTTGGAGCAGGAAATATAACAACAATTTTTAAGGGTATTTGTATAACAAACAGCTTTGGAAAATAATGTCCCCTCAAAATAAGCAGGCTTATTATAGCATTTGAAAATACAATGCCTCCCTCCATATTAAATAGCAGGTGTGTTTGCTCTTCAGAATTGAAAAGATAATATCTCTCCGGAGAACAAAGCATAGGCTTGTAAGCTGCTCATTATAAAAGGTTGAGATTCCCTATGTTCAGGGATGTTTTGCAATGCAATCCACTATGTTTGCAGGTGTCATTTTGCCCTCTTTCCGTCCTTCTGTGAGAATTCTGTTCTTTAACCAAAGAACATTAAGACAACATAGCAGAGTATACATGAACGATATTAAAATGACCTCACTTCATTTAGAATCTAAAATAAAGCAGCTGACTTAGTTTTCTAACCCCTTTGCTTTCACCCCTACTAAAAACAATTCATATACACCTTTCCTAAATGACTAGAGTAAATTTAGAAAAACATAAATATAAATAAAATATTTAAAATGTAACAACTTAGTGAGCTATTCATTATCTGATTTATTCTCTGGATTTAAAAAAAACAAATGCAGCCAAAATTTGCATTTTGAATTAATTATTTGCTTATTGTCAAGCCTTAGGGGTGGACTACTGTATCAAATGAGACAATGTTGAGCTACAGGGTATCAAAGATAGTGAGGAGAATCAGTTGGAGGGCTATGAAATTGTGCAGCAGAGTTAAGGTATTTAGAGTTTTACAAACTAATGTCAATCAAACAAAACTTTGACCTTTCCTGGAGAAATAAAACATTGGAAATTAAATTGTCATAAGCCATCAATACAAAAATAATTGAAATATTTATACACATATGCAATGAATCCCATTGCAATTTTGCTTATCAACGGCCAATGTCTAACTGTGGTTTGAATAGATCTTAACAGAATTATGAACTTATATTTTCCTGTAAAATTTAGGTTCTGGAATTATTTGCATTATTGCCCACATTTCATGATTTCTATATGTAGCCTTATGGTAACTCATTTTTTAAAAAACATTAATAATCCTGTTTTTAATATATTTTATTGATTTTTTTATAGAGAGAAAGGAAGATGGATAAAAATCTAGAAACATTGACCAGCTGCCTCCTGCACACCTCCCACTGGGGATGTGTCTGCAACCAATGTACGTGCCCTTGACCGGAATCGAACCTGGGACCTTTCAGTCCACAGGCTGACGCTCTATTCACTGAGCCAAACCAGTTTCGGTGTAACTAATTTTTAAAATATAAAGTGTTAACATTCTTTTGTTAATAAAACCTTAATGTTTATTATCACCAATTCAACCTCAAAACCCATCTTTTAGATGCTTAAGCATGTAAAATTAATATAAAAAACTAATGTTTCTTTTCTAAACAACTCATGAAGGTAAAAAATGTCAGTGAATTTAGTTTCTTACTAAGAGTCTTCCAATTGTAATTTTCTGTCTTGATAGCAGAGTGTGTTGATGTTATAAAGCTGATTTTATAGAATTCTACATAAAATCTCAATTTTATTAATGATTTTTCTAAGTTACATGGAGTGATCTCATTGAATCTGATAGTCCTCATAAAATTTTAAATGTGAAATATCAGCATTGATATATGTTTTCTATATTTCCCAATAAGGTTTGTCAATGTATCACTGTTGGGAAGTTTCTTGTTGTTCACAACTTTAAATAATTACCCTCATGGGTTACTGACACTTTTTATTTGGAAAAAAAAAAAAAGAACTAAAAAATTTGATAAAATTTCAGGCAATCTTTTCTAACAAATGTTTTCATTCTATTATCATTCTTATAAGATAATAAAAATACACACTGAAGTCAAAGTGTAAAAATATTGTGATAATGTACAATATAATCAATTTATACTTTAAGTGTTAAGATGAGACTTTGGACTTAGAGTTGATCAGAGGAACAAGGTAATATTTTAGAAACTATTTGGATGGAATGAATACATTTTTCATGTGAGAAGGACATGAATTGGAGGGTTGCAGAGTCAGAAAGCTATAGATTGAATGTTTGTGCCCCCCTAAAACCTAATCCCCATGACACATGAGGGAAGAGCTAGAAAGATGCTGTGTATGAAATATGGAGCAAGCTTTCACTAAACACTGAATGTTGGACTTCTCAGCCTCCAGACTGTGAAAAATAAATTTGGGTTGTTTATAAGCTACTGACTCTATGGTATTCTGTTAGAAAAGCCTGAATCCACTAAGACACATTTAATTCAGCATTTTTTAAGTTAAAATGTATTAAAAGTTCTAATGTAATTTGGAATCCATTAGACTGATAGTGCCTCAATGCCAAAGGCATGCAAATTGTATCTGAGCCTGCATGCGAAGCAATTATTTATCAGCCATGTTTTAGATGATCAGGAAATTATGTTTATGCACTTAAATCCTAACATGAGGGCATGTTATTTATACATAGGTGTTTTACTGCAATTTAATTATGTTATAAGAAATTGGATGGGGATTTGTAGTTAAGATATAAAATGTTTAAGTTTTCCCATTTAAATCAAAAATAGACTTTTATTGGTATAATGCTAGACAAAGATTTCTTTATTCTGAAAATATATTATTTCATGACTTGGATCTTTATAATTCCTACGTATGTAATTATTTGCACTGTACCAGAGTTTCTAAATGCCTATAGCATTTTCAAAGAGGAAAGATTTCCACCAAAACATGGAGTTTTGCTCATGAAAATTAATTTATTTTATCCAATGTCTCTATTTCTTACAAATGAATTTCAATCAATATTTTATGTGATGATATTCAATGAAGGATTTATATTGATCAAGACAGCTTAATATCACCTTCAGCTTGATTAAATCTCAGACAAGTTTCACCTTGGCTGGTGTGGCTCAGTTGGTTGTAGCATCACCCACTACTCCAAAAGGTTGAGAGTTTGATTACCAGTCAGGGCACATACCTAGGTAGGGGGTTTGATCACAGGTCCGGGGACACATGGAAAGCAGCTGATTGGTGTGTCTCTATCACAGTGATGCTTCTCTGTCTCCCTCCCTCCAGGTCAATAAATAAATAAGTAAATAATAAATAAATAAATAAATAAATAAATAAATAAATAAATACATAAATACATAAATACATAAATAATCTTAGACAAGTTTCTTCTTAGTTATAGTACTCAGATCTTAGTTTCCTGTCTTCTTGAAGGAAAGATTTCAATCAAGAGACAAAGTGTAGAAAGGCAAGCAAGAATTTATCGACCAGAGCAAAATTATACTTAGGGCAGTGAAACAAGGAAGAACATAGAAGTAGCAGGAGAGCCCAGGCTGGGCTGCTTTGGCTCACTGGGGAGTCAGAGAAAAAGGGGGAAAAGTGGCCTTGGAGACAAGTTCAGGGGGTCAGCCCAAGACAAGCTGCCACTGCTTATTGTTCCCTTCCTTGCAAGTCTGATGGGATCCCCTTAGAGGTTAGAGGATGAGGATACCTGCCTGTGAGGGTAAGAGAGGAGGGAAAGCATGGCACAGGCTTGCTCCCTGGAGGGAAGTATTCATCAGCTTTATGCTGATATACCAAGATGAAATGTATTCTCAATTTGTCTGTCCTTGGGCATGGTTTGCAAATAGCACTCATTGGATTTCTGTTATCTGTCTCCCTGAGTAGGGTGATTTAAACTATTTATCCTCTGGTTGGGAATGAGAAGTGCAAACCACTCATTGTTAAGAGTCCTTGGTTTAGAGAAGATATGATTTACTAGATGGTTTCTGTTTAATATCTTAGTTTCCCTATTCTGCTTGTCCTGGAATTTTCCTAGCTTTTATTATGTTATAACAATCTCCTCTTTTTAGACAATTTGTAGCTGTAAATTCTTTTTCATCCACTTTGAGATGTAAATCTTCTATAACCAAGCATGTTTTTCTCAAGGACTTGAGAGCCATCCTTTTGTGATATAATCAAGGAAGTTATCACCCCTATTCCTCAGCCTCCGTGGGGAGGTACTACTGTTAGCAACAATGATGGCCTAATCACATTCACTGCTTCCTCATAATGTTCTGCAATACTTTTTCAGTATCTCATTCCAGTGCTAAAATTCTTCTGCCTTTTGTTTGAAAGGGGTTGAGTTTAACCTGTCACTCCTAATACAACAGTCTTAAATAAATTCTTATTATTTTAAACAAGTGTCCATTACAAATAATTCCTTGATAATATAGTGCCAGGCCAGCACATATATCTATCCTTTAAAAAAAAAAATGTATATTTGACAAAATGAGGCAGGTTAGTAAGAAGCTAGAAAAATTCCTTGACAAGTGGAATGGGGAAACTAGGTCAGATAGTTAAATTGCCAAGCAATTTACAGCCAGATAATAAATCGCAAGGTCTTATCTTCCCTAACCAAGGACACTTAGGAGCAAATGGTTTACACACTCCATGCTGGGGCAGACCTGTCTCTGTTTTGGTCCCTCTTCAGTGACATTCTTTGAAGGTGAAACTGACCAGGAAATGATCCTGACCTCTCAACAGGTTCATTTTGATGAATCAGCATATTAAAGGACACACCTGGAAAGTTGATATTCTGTTGAGATCCTCCCCTGAGCCCTCTTCTGAAATTCCTGCCTTTAAAAAAATGGACAAAAACCCTTAGGACAAAAGAGTTGAGAACAGCTGTGCCTCCCAGCTCCCTCCTCCCCTCCTGCTTCTTTCATCAGGCATATGTTTGTGCTCCTTTCCTCCTAAGCTCTCAGGGTCCCAACAAAACTTTCAACCAGGGGAGCACGGGTAGCATCAGCTCATCCAGGATTAATGCCCTCAAAGAGCCTTCCTTTTGCCTAACTTTCCAAAGGACCAAGGAAGCTCTGCCCGTTGTCACTGAGAAGGTTACCTTGAATGCAGACTGACAGGGCAGGGTCCAGTGGAAACAAAGGCGGGTGGAACATAGGCAGAGGCAGAGGCAGTGTGAGCAGCCTAACCACAGGAACAACCAAGCAGAAATAACCAATGTTTCTAGTCTCAAAGCGGGAGGCATGGGAAACCAAAGGAGGGCCTGTAGTCACAGGGTGTAAGAACACATAGAAACAGAGAAAGTTCAGCACAGGACAGAGAAAGAACACAGAAACAAGGAACGTTCAGGTCTGTTACTGGGCTAAGAACAATGAGGGAATCAATCAGGTGAGGACACAGGTAGACATGGAGCAGGCTTGTGGCAAATACATACCCCTGGACCACAAGGCTTTAACAGGCATTCCCCTATTGGGTCCCTCTCTCCTTGCAGGGAGTCCAAATCTGCTTGTAGTAAATCTCCCACACTTTTGCTTAAATTGCCAGGTCCTTGGAGCTCATTCTGTTGTCATGAGACATGATCCCAGGGAAACACTTGGACTCACCTTTCTGGTTATCTCTATGATCTTGCCTCTTCTATCTTAAGCCCTTCCTTTGTTTCAGTCCTCAGATTTAATCATTATACTCTCAAAATCACCTTCACTCTTCTCATGAAATCTTTAATGCAGGGAGTTAAGAACCCACACATTCTAGACCTGGCTGAGGCAGACCTGCCTCAATTCCAGAGCCTTTCACACACAAGCACATGCATACCCACCGAAAGCCTGTCTCCGCCGTGTTTAAGACCTGGGGAACATTTCTTTGTATTTTGGTTTTGAAGTTTCTAAATGCAATTACATTTTTGCCAGTATGTAAATTTTGTTACAACACCTACTAACTTGTTCATTAGATGAATGATAGGTCATGATGTTTTTTTTGTTTTTTTTGTTGTTTTTTTTTAAATCAGTTACAGAGAAATAGATGATGAGAGAGAATCATCAATAAGCTCCCTCCTGCACACCATCTAATAGGGATGGAGCTGGCAACCCAGGAATGTGCCCTGCCTGGGAATCTAACCATTGCCTCCTGGTTCATGGGTGGATGCACAACCACTGAGCTACATTGGCCAGGCAAGCCATGATGTTTTTAAAGAATCTCAAGAACAAATTACTTGGTGAAAAATCCAGTGAGTATTAAGTGAAGCTGAATACTTTTGGCAAAATACAAACATAGGGATATTACATTATCAACAAAGCTTTGCTCTTAGAGAAACTATATAATTCTTTTTGTTGTTTGTTTGTTTGTTTGTTTGTTTAATTCTAGGCTAGGTTTAGTTAGTTTGTTTAATAAAACCTATTCTGGGAAATATTTTGGAAAATGTTATTTAATATTTTAAGGGAAATAATTTTTATACAATTTATGATCTTTATTTTTAAAATATGGGGGAAAAAGAAAGTATAAATAAAATTTATAATATATCTTTAAATCTAGGAAAACATTGCTTAATCCAAAATATTGTTCAATTGTAATAACTTTAATTACACCAAAACAACAATAGTTTAAAAAATTACCCTTTACACCATTCTATTTTTTTCTTTTCTTTTGAATACTGTGTTTTCTTTTCTTTAATTCAGGCTGCTTAAATCTCTTTACAATTCACATACATTCCAGATAATATATAGTTAATAAAATTTATACTTGTGAGTTGATTAATGTGTTTTCTTTTAAATTTCTGGGAAAATTTATGATATTCTGCTATAAAATTATATATATTTTAAAATAAAAATATGATTATTATGTAGAATTATTTAATCATTTAAATATAAAATTTCAACATAAATGTTATTAGTACTATCATATTTAACTTACAAGTGGTAGTACAGAAAATAATAAGCAAAACTTTATGTTATCTGTTTACAAGCTTTTCTACAGTTTAACCAAATAAATCCTTTTGATTAAGCTTAAATGAAGAATATTTTCAATGCCATAAAAAAATGTTTAAAATGCCTACAATTCTACTAAAATTTCCATAGACATAATAGAGAAAAAAGAGTGACTTGCGTTAACAGAATACTTTCAAGTGAAATAAGATTTTAAAGCGTAGTATAGCTAGAGTAGTTATTAAAAGACATCAGAGCAAATCCAAATAGGAAGAATTTATGCTCTTGAGTGCTTTGCTGAAATCCTTTCAGTCGTGTTGAGGCAAGATTGAGTCTGTGCTTTTCCAGTTTGTGCGTCAGGTAAAACATAGCAGGGGGTGAAATGAATTCATCTTTCTGTCTACAAGTAAACTGAAAGCAATTTTTGTCTTCCCATGTGGTCACTTGAGGTGCTTGTCATGTTCAAGCTAATGGTATCAGGCACCCTCAGGTTGTTTAAGTATTCATGAAGTAATTAAATTCTCATTAACATATAAATAAAAGAAAACTGAAAACAAGTTAGCAGGCACCTAACATCTGTTCTAATGCTTTTAAGTATTAAAATTTGCCACACACAGAAGGAAAGTGCATTCTGTTCTGGGAAGTATTTTGCATAGATTATTTATAGAAACTGTAATTAAACTGATTTGGCATATTAAAGAAAGTTAACAGCAGAGCTTTATTTAGATAGTTTGTTGGTCTCCGTCACCTAAAATAGGAATTGAAAATCAATATGGGAAATGTAAAATTAGGTTTTGTTTGTTTTGCATTTCAGATAAAGTTATAAGAATAATTGAAATTTTATTTCCATCTGGAAATAAGGTGGTTAAATTTTTATTCAGGCATACATCCAACTTTGTAGCTGCAACAAAAAGTCCTTTTATTGTCAATTATAAAGTGATTTGGATTCTTACTCAAAAATTTCACTTAACCCCACAAACTTACCTTACTTACCTATAGAGATGATTTTCTTGTTAGTATTTTCTACATGTGGATTTGTCAAATGTTAAAATGAAAATGTATTAAAGAGGATCTTGTGTTTTATTATTAACCTTCCTAGTTCCTGCAATTGTTCACTTTTAATAGAGTCTTTTATATTATGGATTATATTTTATAATTGCCTATTTCCCAAACCTTTGGCTGTTTCGCAGTTTTCCCAATCAAATTTGTCATTTGAATAAAATGAGTTCACTATGTTACCTGGGATTGTTAAAATCTATGTTTGCTAAAATTATGGAGGACACAAAATAAAAATAATGTGAACAAAGTTAAAGTGAAAATTACAGTGGAAGAAAAGTAATTATTCCTCTACCTTCTAAGTTCTCTCTGGAGTCTCTGTTATATATATATTAACAAATAAAAACAAACTGAAACTTATTAAAATGTATACCTGATTTATACATGGGCGATACCAGGGCAAAAATGAGTAACTCCTCAAGGTGGCTTAGAACTCAGGCTTAACTGTCATCTTCACTTAAACAAAAAAGGGAGAAAAGTGTGGGGGCGGACAGTTATGGGAAGGTAACCAAAAAAGTGGTAAATAAAAGTGAGATTTGTTATGTAGCCTTCTCCACTGATAAAGATACAAAACTGTCTATAGAGATTAAGCTTTGTCTTTCCTGGTAGAGGGGGAAAGAAGGACACTTTTGTAAATGTGTGTCCTTTTGGGTAAATCAGTGAAGAAATAGAGCTTTTCTTGTATCTGTTTCAACTCAGTTGTATTTAGCACAAAACAATTCTGTGTGAAAGTGGCTTTCCTCTATAATTTGGTATACCATTAGATTAGATGAATATAAATTGAATTTTGTACATGATGAGAGTAAGCACAAGATAAAAAAAAAAAATAACAAAAACAAAAACATGGACTAAATTTTTAAGAATTGTATGCCATGCTTCAATTTGTCCTTTTCTATTTTTCAATATAGAGGTGGGGGATGGGCTAAATATGTGTAACTAAGTAAATTTTATGGCCTTTGAAAGGTTAATATGGTATATTAGTACATTTATGTCTAGAAAATATTTATAGTTAAATAATTTCTATTTTTTTAATATATTTTATTATTTTGTATAGAGAGGAAGGGAGAGAGATAGAGAGCTAGAAACATCGATGAGAGAGAGAGTCATTGACCAGCTGCCTCTTGCACACCCCCTACTGGGGATATGCCCGCAACCAAGGTACATGCCCTTGACCGGAATCAAACCCGGGACCCTTCAGTCCCCAAGCTGATGCTCTATCCATTGAGCCAAACCGATCTCGGCATAATTTCTATTTTTAAAAGATCGGAATATTATGTAGAATTTTAAAATCTCACTATGAACTATTGAAAAAATTAATCACATTTTCAATGAAACATTGTCTTTATTTTAAAAATGTAATTCCCTTATTTCAAATAATCTTTGTTCATCTAAAGTCCTTGAAAAAATGTAAGATTAATTAACCATTAAAAGTTGTCAATTTAAACCACTTTATTTGCCATTAAAAAAACACCTTTAAGATGACTTAATATGAAATCCCCTCTTTTATTTCCTGTCTAATCACAACTATTCATTATTCATGGCCCAGGAAAAATATTACCTCATCCTCAAAAGCCTCTCCTGATGTATACCCAGCAGCAACATTTGTCACAATTTTCAAAAATATTTAGTTAATTTATTAACTTTATTAAGTCTTCCAGATAGTTTGAGTTTTCAAAGGCTGCTGTAACAAATTACCATAAACTTAGTGGTTTAAAAAAAAAAAAAAGAAATGTGTTCTCTCAAGTTCAGGAGGCAAGATGATGGAAATCAAGGTGCCCAAAAACATGCTCCCTCTGAGGGCTCTAGGATAGACCCCGTCGGCTTCTGGTGGCTCCAGGTGTTTCGTGTCTCATGGTTCACTCACTCCCAGCTCTGCCTTTTCTTCAACGTACTTGTCTTCCCTGCTCTGTCTTCTCTCCTTAAAAGGAAGATTGTCATTGGATTTAAAGCCCACACGTTTAATCCAGGACGAGCTAATGTTGAGATTTTTAACTTACATCATTGAAGACCCCTTTTCTAAATGAACTGTATGTTACTAAGATAGCAAGTGAGGACTTGGACATGTCTTTAGGAGACACCATTCAAGCCACTGTGCCTATTTAGTGTATTATATCTCTGCCTTCCACAATCAAGGAACTACTGTTTTCTGAGTTTTGTAAAGGTAAAAATTTTTTAATAGGCAATTCCCGTGTCCTCTCTCCTGTGTAACTTATCAATGTTCTTTGTACATATAATTAATTTAATGTAGGTATTTTAACTGAAACATTCATTAAGAGCTTGTCTTAATTTCTCTCAGATATATTTAATTAAATATACTGATGTTGCTTCTGTTTAAAAAATAATCACGTATTTGATATTTGGATACCAAGTGTTGAAATGTATAATTAAAAATACTGAAGTAATTTTGGATGGAAACATTAGTGCAAAATTCAAATGACTGCTATCTTCAGATTTTATAATCTTACAGCTGTTGTGATTTTTTTCTCACTATTTCCACATTAAAACATTTAGAATACTGCTATGAAGATTTTGCGTATATATATATATAAAAGCCTAAGCGACTATTAATATGGAACAACAAGAGCAACTGGAATAACTGATCACTATGATGTGCACTGACCACCAGGGGGCAGACACTCAATGCAGGAGCTGTCCCCAGCCCACAGACCCCGATCACGAATGGGGCTTGCTGGCCAACCTCCTGGTCCCTCCCCATGGCCAGCAGGCCCCTAGGCTGGGGTGGGGGAACCAGGGATGGGTGGCTGCAGATGCAGTCCCTTTGTCAGGGGAGCCGAGGGCTGGCTCCCTCCTTGGGGCTAGCAGCCAACCTCCTAGGTCCCTCCTCAAACCCCTCCCCAGCTGCCAGGCCCAAATGAGCCCACTGCCTGTCCATCATGCCCTTTCCCCAACCAGCAGGCCTCTATTGCCTGATCAGGGCTGAGCCCTGGGGCTGGGATGGGGCATCAGAGGTGGGTTGTGGCAGATGCAGGTGGTGAGGGAAGGAGAAGAGGAGGCAAAAAGGTGCGGAATCATGTGGTGGCAGTGTGCTGGTCAATAGGGAAGGATGAGGTGGGGGCAGGGATGTGGGGAGATGGAGATATACCACATATAGTGCATGTGATGGTGGTGCACAGGTGGTGAGGGAAGGGGGAGGCAGGGAAGTGAGGAGGCAGGGAACCATATTGGCCATCATCTCTGGCCAGGCCTAGTGACACCACCCATGCACAAATTTTGTTCACAGGGCCTCTATTCCTATCTAATAAAAGAGCACTATGCAAATTAACCACAACTTCAGTACACTCACAAGCCATGCCCACCAGCCAATTAGGAGCAAGTATGCAAATTAACCCAACCAAGATGGCTGCGGCCTCTGAGGAAGCCAACCTTCTGCAGTCCTGACCTGCTTTGGCCTCCACTCCAGGCTACAAAGTTTCAATTATAAAAGATAAATAAATCCCAGATACCAGGGCCTCCTCTTAGGTACCAGGGGGCATGTCTAGCCTGCAGACTACCATAGGCCCCCTTGCCCAGGCTGTCCTATGCCCCAAGGGAACCCACACCCTGATCCAGGACACCCTTCAGGGAAAACCAGCCAGACACCACCTGTGCACCAGGCTTCTACCCTATCTAATAAAATATTAATATGCAAATTGACCATCACTCAAACACACAAGATGGCTGCCCCCATGTGGTCAAAGATGGCTGCTTCCATGTGGACACAAGATGGCCAGCAAGGTAGGGTAGTTAGGTGGGACCAGACCTGCAAGAGAGGGCAGTTGTGGGCTATCAGGCCAGCAGGCAAGAGTGGTTAGGGGCAATTAGGCTGTCAGGGGAGCAGTTAGGCATCAATCAGGCTGGCAGGGGAGTGATTAGGGGGTGATCAGGCTGGCAGGCAGGTTAGGGGCAATCAGGAAGACAGGCAGGTGAGCAGTTGGGAGCCAGTAGTTCTGCATTGTGAGAGGGATGTCAGACACCAGTTGGACACCCCTCGATAGGTCCCAGATTGGAGAGAGTGCTGCCTGGACTGAGAGACACACACATACACTCCCATGCACAAATTTCATGCACTGGTCCTCTAGTATAATTATAAAATGTAATAGCACATAAAAGGTCTTTAGTGCAAAATCCGACAGTCACAAGACTGCTCTATCAACTCATTAAAAAAGGGAAAAGTGTGATGCAATGAAACAATGCAATGTTATAATAATACATTTCTTGATATTCTGTGACCTAGTAGTATGATATTAGTTATGCCCCATAGAATAAAAAGAAATAATAAGGAATTTAACATTTCAACTAGCTAGGAGCTATTTACTGTAAGCATAAAGTGAAATACTGGAGGTCATACTTCTATACTTCAAAAAAATACTATTAATAGGTAAACATGTATCGTAGCAGGCAGTTTATAAATGAGCCATTAAAAATTTTATGTATATACATACAACTTATGATATAGAAAATGATATTTTTCCAAATATCATTATAGATAGTGTTAGTGTGATCCATATATAGATCACACTAACACTAGATAGTTAAGAATGAAAGTTTCTGTACACACATCCACCACATCAACAGCAGTATATGCCTCCTAGACATCTTCATTGGTTATCTAACATGTGCTTACCATGGTTTCACGTATTTATAGGCTTTAGCAGGCTAAAACAATGATTCTGCTTTATCTATTTCACTATGAGACAAAGTTAACCATATTTAGGGAGCAAAAGCTTTATAATCAAGTAAGGAAACACATTAAACCTCCACAACAAGATGAAAAAACTTCTAAGGACATGATATAATCCTAACAGGAGGATGGGTTATATACCTACATATAGTGTATGTGGGAATAGTTTAGAGCCTGGTGAAATACATTAAGATACTAGAGGCCTGGTGCAGGAATTCGTTCATAGGTGGAGTCTGGCCAGACAGCCCTGATTGGGGGAGTGACCCCCGCAATTTGGGGAAAGGTTGAGCTTGGGGAGGGGCTGCAGGAGGTTGACCGGCCGGCCCCACCCTCTGGTTAAACTCCTGATCTAGGGTACAATTTCTGTATTAGCCTTTTATTATGTAGGATATGGGACCTAACTGATCCTCAAATCTGTAATAATCACTAGAACCTCCAATAGGAATTTCATCCAGTTTTTCTAGTGGAATATCATCCAGTTTATGGTTTAGGACTGCTCAAAGCTGTTCTTCCACTGCAGGTGCTCTGTCAGTGAAATCATTATACAAACTGTAGGGAGCAATCTGAATCACAAGGGATTTTGAAAAGTTAGGATGATTGCATATCTGACCTTACTGTTTTAAAATTAGTCCTCATCCGAGGATATTTTTCCACTGATTTCCACTGATTCCTCCCTGGCCGGGGCCCTGGACAGACAAAGTAGAAGAGAGAGAGAAAGACAAAGAGAAATATCTATGTGAGAGAAACACATTGATTGGTTGCCTCCTGCGCATGCCCAGGCCAGGGCCCAGGCCAGGGAGGAATCTGCCACTGAGGTATGTGCCCTTGACCGGAATTGAACCCAGGATCCTTTGGTCCACAGGCCCCATGCTCTATCCACTGAGCCAAACCAGCTAGGGCTAATCTTACTTTTGTATTATAAATATAGTACTATAAAACTCAATTATTTTTTCCAGCTTCTTCGATTTTCTACCATCATAGATAATTCAAATTACACACAGTTGACTGCAAGTTCTTTACTAGAGGAAGTAAAGGAAAAGTAAATTTTGGTTACGTTCTGCTGTGGGTCACCTCATGTTTGTATATTATCAATGAGATCACTACCCTAGGCATTGATTGTGCTACTTGAGCATAACTGAATATAAGGAAAATTGGTAGTTCAAGTTTTGACAAGTGATTTTTTTTTTTAGGGGATGGCTTATTTTAAAATTTAACAAAATTAACATCAAATTCAAAATCAGATGGACATTTTGACAAACTGAATGATGAGCTTAAATCTGTAAAATAAATTTAAATATGGAGAACTGTTTCTGAAAAGTCTAAAATTTAATCTTGTTCTTATGAACATTCACTTTGGCTTTTTTTAAGACATGAAGAGTTGGGATAAACTAACCTTAAAGATAACTCCTGCTGTTTCATAAGGAATCATTTGTCAGTGCTTTGAAATTGGAATATATTTTTTAAGTACTTTAATAAAGGGTGTCCCCAAAAATGTATACACAATGGAACAGCTGACAACTCAACTTTCAAAATGAGATGTACTTTAATAAACACTGTCCTCATAATTATTCAAAGTGTGTGTATACATTTTTGGGGACACCTACATTTTAACTTTAAAAAAAATTTTTTTAAAGCTCTACTCAAGTTTTTAGCTATTTAGTTTTAAAAATACATCATTTGGATCTCTGATAACCTTAAACGATAGTGAGGCTCAGACAGAGATCATTTCCTGAAAAAGGTTGACCTCTAACAGAACTGATTATTTTCTTACCCACATAGTTATATAGGATTCTGCCAGATCTCCACTACAAAAATCTTGCCAGTATTTTTAGACAATTGTTTACCATCTATTTAAAAATCTTATACCACCAGAGGCAAAGCACATAAGACTGAAAGTAAACTTATTTCTAGTCTACTTATCCTAAATAACTCTTATAAAACCATATGGGAGAACAAAAGTAATGTATAGAAAGTAATTTCTTTATTTTCTGATCTGTCAGACAAAATATAACTTAAAAAAAAAATAAAAACAGAACACTCAATGATAAAGTATCTACCTGTTTAAATTAAAATTACTATCCTGGAGTCTTTTAACATCAATACATAAAAAAAGAAAAAGCTTGCAAACTCAAGATGATGCTTGACATGATAGCTATGGTTCAAAAATGTCTGTTTATAGTAAGAAACTAAAATCATGTCACTGCAAAATTCCCTATGGCTTTTGACAGTGACATTAAAGATTTTAGTCTTATGGTCATGTGAAGCTGCTACTAAATATAACAATAAACTGTAAAAAGGAGGGAAAAGACAGTGAGGAACTGAAGGATAGCTAATGTAAGGACATCCTATACAAGTAAAGCATAGTTTGAAATGGACATTTTCTGCTAGGGATCTGAATATACAAGAAGTTTTCCACTAGCCCTTCCATTTTGAGAAGGATCCTCTGATCCTCTCTAATAAAAGAGAAACATGAAAATTGATCATACCTTTGCTACACCCCCAAGCCATGCCCACCAGCAGATCAGGGTGAGTATGCAAATTAACCCAACCAACATGGCGGTTAATTTGCATATTCAGGCCAGAGAGAAGACTGAAGACAGCATAAGAAGCCAAGCGCTGCAGAAGGAGCAAAGCTGTGGAGAAGCAAGCAAGCAAGCGGGGCTGCGCAGAAGGAAGGGAAGCAGGCGGGGCAGGGAGAAGGGAGGGAAGCAGGCGGGGCAGTGGAGACTGCAGCAGGAAGCCCTATTGCAGGAATCTTCCTGCAAGGGGCATCTAGTTAGAAATAATTCCTTTACATTAATGTGAATGGTGTTGCACAGTAGCAGCTTCAATTTTCTAGGCTAGTCTTCAATTCAAGTATGAGAAATCTCACCAGGAATAATCATACATGACAATGGGGTAATAAAAGTAAGGCAGTTCTCCCATGCACAAATATTTCAGACAAAAACCTTCAACTTGAACCACCAGGGCCTGGCTGGTGTTGCCCAGTGGTTGAGCGTTGACCCATACACCAAGAGATCGCCAGTTCGGGGTTCAATCCCCAGTAGATGTTTCTTTCTCTCCTCTCCCTTTTTTCTCTAAAATCAAAATAGCCATATTTTTTAAAAATTAAAATAAAATAAAGGTAACCATCAGGTATATCCCAGCATACTCACAAACCTATGCTTTGTTTTACAGCATTGATATAAAATTAACAATAAGATTAATGGTGAGGTTTTTGTTTTGTTTTGTTTTGCCTGCAACTATATACACGTTGAAAAACTATTTTACATCACATGATTTTAAATGAAATAAATATAAAAATGAACCATTCAATCAATACATAACTTTAAAACTACATTATTTATTTTGATAACAGTGTTGTTCATTTTCCGGTCAATAATCTTGTGAGCTGATGATGAGCTGATTCTCATTCTCCTATCCAACAGGCCGATAGCTGTACTCAGCTGCTCTGAATGAGGCTTGGGGCCTCCATTCTTCACATGGCGAGACAGGAAAACACAGACAACTAGGCAATCAGCCTTCGCAAAGGGATATTGGCTCCCAAGTACATTCTCACAGAGTCCTGGGTAACACTGACTGTCTGTTGGCACGGCACCATTGTACTAAAGGCAAGCGGCCAGGAGCCTTTGCTTCTTGTTCACATTCTGCTCTTCAAGTTACAGCTTCCCCTTGGTAGGAGTCTTTGTCGTTAGGTGGTCACCGATGGTAGACTTGGAAACATGATCACAGGATTGAGAATCTCATTGCAAGAAGTGCAAAGCGGTTTTCCTCCATCTTCCTGCAGCTCACTTCTGAACTCAGTGATTCATCCAAGGAAGGAAATCTTAGAATGGGCTCCAGCAAGTGGTACTGTCATGCCAAAGCTCTCCCTTCTGACTTTGCATAAGGTTTAGAGAAACATGAAAGTCATCAGACATTTTCAAGTTTAAAAGTTTACCGGATTCATTTATTTATTTATATGCATGTATTTAGTATGTATGTATGTATGTATGTATGTATGTATCTATGTATGTCTTGATACTTAGTAGAAAAGAGTCTCCAGCACAAAACCAGAGACACATGAAAACCCTGGCGCTTTTAGTCACTTGTCAACAAGTGGTGGTGGGCTAACATACCAGGGCAGGCATCCTGTTTTCTCTGTGGTGCTGGGAAGCCATGTCTTTAGGTAGGCTCCCCTCAGTCACAAGGGAAAGTGGACTAGATCCAGCCAGAAAGGAAAAGAGGAGAAAGGTAAAAAGGAGCAAGGAGGTGAGGGAGAAGGGGGACTCTATGCTGCTGCCACTGCCATTGCCTGCTGGAGCCCCCATTCCTATATCTTTTTGACTCTCCTTAAAAAATTCCCATCATTGGCCCACTCAGTTGTTCGATGAGACCAAGGGGAAGTTTTGTTGTTAAAAATCTTAACTTTGAAAATGAAGATTTACTAATGGCTTCATTTCCTAGACAAGTGGTTCTCTGCCAGGGATAGTTTGCCCTCTGAGGATCATGTTTTTTTGTTTGTTTGTTTGTTTTATTTATTTATTTATTTATTTTTAAAATTATTATTTTTTTTAATATATTTTATTGATTTTTTTTGAACCCCTCCCTCCCTCCCACACATCCCCTCCCTCCCCAGAGTTTTGTGTCCATTGGTTGCACTTATATGCATGTATACAAGTCCTTCGGTTGATCTATTATCTCCCCCAGATCTTCCTCCCTTCCCCGCTGTAATTTGACAGTCTACTTGTTGATATACTGTCTCTATATCTATCTTATGGTTCATCAGTTTATAATGTTCTTTATTATCCACAAATGAGTGAGGTCATGCGGTGTTTCTCTTTCATTGATTGGACATGTTTTAGTTGTAATGTTTTGGGGGATATTATAGGTATCTGCTGGTAAATATTCTTCAATGCAAAGGAAAGCTCCTAACAACAAATAAACCAGCAAATAATGCCAATAGTGCTAAAGTGGAGAAATCAATCCTGTTCTATACAATCGCATCCTCCCTTAAAAATAGACATTCATATAAAATATATGCATAATTTTTTAACTGTAAGGGCAACAAGTAAGACACTGTTTATTCCTCATGTATGTATGTATACATTTTTTTGTCTAGTGCTGCTGAAACAGGGCTGTAGCCAAATGATTATGATGTAGTGCTCTTTTCAAAAGTCTTTTCAGAGAAGCAGTGTTTTAATTTGGAACAAATTAGTAAGTATTTACTGCACATCTATTAAGTAAAAGCATTCCTGGAGGAACCAAATATGCCTAAATGAAAGTTTTCTTTAATCCAAGGGCTTAAAACCAGCGAGACCTGCACCAATAAGAACTACAATTAAGGTTTATTAGTTCTTTGAAAGGAGAAGGGAGGAAAAGATTAATTCTTGCTGGGAGGTTGTGGTAAGGCCTTATTTAAGCAGTAGGATCAATACATACTGGGAAATAATGTGAAAATATTCAAGGAATAGAACTTACTGAGAAATGCAACAATCTTAATTCCATGGTAAAGATGAGTTAATTCTAAAAATCTTAACTCATTTAATATGCTTCATATGAGAAGTGAGGATTAAGAAGAGATTTAAAGGCTTTTTTAAAAAGGTAAATTGTCATCTGGGTATTGGAGATTGTCTTCAAGCATATGGTTGCACATGAAAATATGCATGGAAAATGGCAAACTTGGACATGCATAGAAATGGAATATTTGAATTTCAGATTAGTTGTTTTACATGTTGTGCACTAATAAATATTCATTTTGCATTTTCTTTGGAAGAGAAAATTGAAAGCATTTTCCTAATCAACTATATATATATTCTTCAAACTAGTATCTTCTTGTAGAGGAAATTTTTATTTAATCACAGGTTAATGAGATTTATTTGGTTCTATCCATATATAATGATTTTATAGGGCTTTGGAGGCTTTTTGTTAAGAATTTTTCTTACTTTATGTTGTAAAATTACAAAGATACATCTAAATTCATTCCATTCTACAAATTATTTTTCCATGTGGTAAATTAAAAAATAAACAAACAAACAAACAACAAACAAAAAACAGGATAAAAGTGTTCTCTTTTGGTGCTATTAAAGGACCATAGAATCATATCAGCAACTTTCTCAAACGTCAACAGTTTGTGTCCATAAAAGCAAATTTCAATTATCTTGGACACACTCAACAATTGCCAAGATTCTTTATGTACTATGCTTGAGTATTCAAGCTAAACAAATACGCAAACACAAAAGTCACTCCTGATGTCCTCTAGATTATTTTTAGATGGAAGAATCTATAAACTAATTTACCCTTGAGAAAAATTTCAAGGCATACTTGTTTATTTTGCATTACATAATTTAAAACAAAAAATTGCTAATCAATTTCAATTTGCAATCTGAAGATTTAAACATTAATGTTTAAACTATGGCATTTGTTATTTTAACAGTCTCCTATTTAAAAATAAACTTGAATATAATATTTGATATTAAAGTGATATTAAACCAGGGCTAGTGTGGCTCAGTTGGTTGGGTGTTGTCCAGTGCACAGAAAGGCTGCTGGTTCAATTTCCAATCAGGGTACATGCCTGGGTTGTGGGCTCAATTCCTGGTAGGAAGGGTGAACGAGATAGCAAATAGGTGTTTCCCTTTCACATGAATGTTTCTCTTTCCCTTACTCTCTCTATAAAAAAAATCAATTAAAAAAAGTGATACTGTTACAGATGTCCCTTTTTTCCCATAATAAAAGCTAACAATTCTTAAAAATTAATGTATATACATGTATATAATAAAAAATTTATTGATATTAAATAAAAATATAATCACATTAAATATGTTACTATAGTCACATATTACAAACATTACAATCTGCGTAATTTAAACATTATTAAATGAATACATTATTTTTAATAAAAATTGTTTGTATTTACCTAACATAAATTTCATACTGATTTAAATTATTTTAACACAAACCATTTGGCAAGATTAGAAAATAGTCATTCCTGAATATTTATATAACTTTTCTAGTCCCAATAGAAAGATATTCACCTAAAATGTCATTTTCTGGAAGAAATAGGGTAATATTTTCTCAGATATGTGTGCTTTGTGTCACCTAAGACATTTCTATATAAGGCTGGCAGAGTGAGCTCTTTCTTAGTCTATCTATTCATTCTTGATATTCGATAATAAACACTTAATATAGCAATTGAATTAGCCAAGTACAAATGTCACCTTTTCATGACAGAAATAAATGAATGTATCCATAATAGGGACATTTGTTTTACATATACACTGTGACTAAGACTGACCTTATAGACAGACTATTTTTTTCAGAATACCAGGTGAACATTTGTACTTATAGGCACAGAATACAGAGTTAGAGTTCCTGCAAAGATAAACAGTAACACGAAAAAAATCAACATCTTTGGAAGCACACTGATTCTGCTATGATACTAGACTATTCTTCAGCAAACTTTTGCAACTGCAAAGGTGAGGTAGCAAGTAGTGTAATAAATAAACCTTAATCTTTTAAAATAATTAACTTAGAACCAAATAGAAACGAGAGACCTGTGTGTACAAACCACAATGGAGAAGCGCAGTTGTCACTGCAATATTTTAGCACTAGATTTAAGAATGGCAATTTAAATTAAATTGATAATAATAACAAAGCAGGTAAAGAGGGAAAAAAGGTTTGAACTTTTAGCCTTAGTGACACTCTATTAGAATCAGAAGAACTCTTGTAATAAAGACCTTCTTATGTTCTATTAATGGATGCTGAACTACGCTTCCCCCTTTGTATTACTAACAGGTCATGTTGCTGGAATAATGGATTTCATGAGAGCTTTACATTTTCAGGCATGTTGAGTTTCCAGCATTGTAGCACATGAGGTCACTCAATGTTAAGAGGGTTCATTTCAGACTAGAGCTTCTAAGCTGACAGAAAAACTGAATATTTATGGACTGGAAAGCAGTATAAAATTGAAATATTATTTTCCTTTCTTATTATGCATAGATACACAAAGCAATAAAATATGTTTTCTCTTTTTTGCTAATTCTATACTTCCCATGACAAGTAACATTTTATTTATTGTCATCTAAAATATACTGTATGTATGCATACACATAAGCATATGCAAACATGTATACACACATATTATACATGCACAAAAATGGAAAATATTAGAAATAATTGTGATTTGTTCCTATTTGAATCTCTTTATTTGAATAAGGTAAAATGGATCTATGGAATTCCTACCATAGATCTGTCTTTTTCTTACCCAAAAAAGTTTTTCTCTTTTTTACTTTAAAAAAAATCTTTATTGTTGAGATAATTACAGACATACAGACATCCCTCTTTTTCCTCCCATTATCCCCCTACATCCAGATCCCACCCTTCCCCAGGCCTTCCTCACCCTATTGTCTGTGTCCATAGGTAATGCATATCCTATCTATTGTAATAAAGAGGAAATATTCTAATTGACTGTCACACTCTCACAAAGGAGGGAATATACTAATTGACTGCTATGCCCTCAAAGATAGTGTTGCCCATAGCCACAAAATAATGGTGCCCAGCCTTGCCAAAGTGCCTGCATCTGGAGTCCCCCAGATACCTTGGATGTTGGTTGCCCAGCCACCCAGGGCTGCCTGAGGCTCAGGAAACCAGGGCCAGCCGAGGTTTGATGGGGACATCACCTTCCCCTGATCACTGGGTCGCCTCCAGCCCCTGAGGGCTCCTGGACTGTGAGAGGTAGCAGGCTGGGCTGAGGGACTCCCTGCAGGACATGAATTTTCATGCCTCTAGTATGCACATACATTATTTAATCTATAGCAGCCCTCCATTTCCCCCACCCCTTTCTCTCTGAGATTTGTTAGTCTGTTCCATGTTTCTATGCCTCTGGTTTTATTTTATTCATCAGTTTATTTTGTTAATTAAATTTCTTGTTGGTTTATTTAATTGTTAGATTTAATTGTTGATAGGTATATATTGCCATTTATTGTTTGTTTCTCTTCCTCCTTGTTCTTCTTTCTTCCTCTCCTTCTTCCTCTCCTTCTTCCTCTGCTTCTCCTTCTCCTTCTCCTTCTCTTTCTCCTTCTCCTTCTCCTTCTCCTTCTCCTTCTCCTTCTCCTTCTCCTTCTCCTTCTCCTTCTCCTTCTCCTTCTCCTTCTCCTTCTCCTTCTCCTTCTCCTTCTCCTTCTCCTTTTCCTTCTCCTTCTCCTCCTTCTCCTTCTCCTTCTCCTTCTCCTTCTCCTTCTCCTTTTTCTCCTTCTCCTTCTCCTTTTCCTTTTTTTTCTCCAAATAATACCCTTCAACATTTCATTAAATACTGATTTGGAGGTGATGAACTCCTTTAGCAAGTTCTTGTCTTTGAAGCTCTTAATCTGACCTTCAATTCTAAGTGATAGCTTTGCTGGGTAGAGTAATCTTGGTTGTATGTCCTTCCTTTTCATCACTTTGAATATTTCCTACCACTCTCTCTGGCCTACAAAGTTTCTGTTGAGAAATCAGCTGATAGTCCTATGGGCACTCCCTTGTAGGTAACCAACTGCTTTTCTCTTGCTGCTTTTAAGATTATCTCTTTGGCACTTTAAGTATTATGTGTCTTGGTGTGGGCCTATTTGGATTCCTCTTGTTTGAGATTCTTTGTGCTTCCTGGACTTGTAAGTCTATTTCTTTTACCAGGTAGGAGAAATTTCCTGTCATTATTTCTTCAAATATTTAGAAGTAGAGTTACTGTCAGAAAATTAATTATACAGGAAACCTAGTATGGATGAGGGGGAAGGAGATAATGGTGAGAACCAAAACTGATTTAGGCTATAATAAAGAATAAAAGTCATTTGCTTGAGCAAAGAGCAGTCTGAAAGGTGCAAACTCATGTAGCAACCCAACTTTGCTCTGTAGAGAACCAAGCAAAGCAGAGTTTATCAATGCCAATCCACAGAAATATAATTTTTATGCAAATTAAGGCTTGCTGGCTATGTTCACAGGGATTGATAAGTTCCAATGTGCAAAGGATGGAGGCAAAACTAGAAGAAATATAAATTCCATATGTGTTCAAACAGCAGTTGTTCCAGGCTCTGCCTAAGCTGAGTTTAGCAACTACTTCTCTAATAACCTTCTCACTCTATTTTTAGTGACTCTCCTAGCAATGCTTAATACATTTTTAATTTTTTTTTCTATTATCAATGGTTTTGAATGAATGGCAAACACATAAGTAATCCCAGAAGCAAGAAAAATCTGAAACATGAGAAGGAAAAAATAAAAGAAGTCCATTTTGAAATGCAGAGTGTGAGAGATGGAAAGAGTTGAAGACATGTCAAATTATCTAAAACTAGAAGCCCAGTACACAAAATTCATGCACTGGGGAAGCGGGTGTCTCTCAGCCCAGACTGCGCCCTCTCAAATCTGGGACGCCTTGGGGGATGTCCGACTGCTGGTTTAGGCCCGATCCCACAGGGCCTAAACCTGCAGTTGGACATCCCTCTCACAATCCAAGACTGCTGGCTCCTATCTGCTTGCCTGCCTGCTTGCCTGATTGCTCTGAATCGCTTCTGCCTGCCAGCCTGATCACACACTAACCACGCCCCTGACAGCCTGATTAACAGCTAACTACTCCCCTATTGGCTCAATCACCAGCAACTATCCTCTCCTTCTGCCCTGATGGCCCCCAACTGCCCTCCCTTGCTCACCTGGTTGCCCCCAACTTTCCTCCCCTGCCAGCCTGATCTTGCCCCCAATTGCCTTCCTCTGCCGGCCAATTTGGTTCTGATTGATCAGATTCTATACCAGTCAGCATCAAAAGTTCCACCTCCTAGGTAGCCATTGGCTACTCAGACTTCTCCCAGCTTTGGTTCTGATTAGTCAGTTTCTATGCCAGTCAACATCTCTGGGCCTATCAATGGGCCTGATCAGAAGGCAGGGCTTATCAGCAGCCCTGGTTGAGGACTGGAGAGAAATGGGGGCATGGCTGCTGGACAGGCCTGCAGAGAAAGAGAAAAGCAAGTTCTGACCAACAGCTTCCACAGAGGCTATAGATCAGATCCTGCTTCTCTTTTCAGGTCTCTCTGATTCACAGCTCCCTCAGCAGTCAGTGCTGGGTCACTGTGCCTGTGGCTATAGCAGTCAGTGCTGGGTCACTGTGCCTGTGGCTATAGCAGTCAGTGCTGGGTCACTGTGCCTGTGGCTATAGCAGTCAGTGCTGGGTCACCAGGGCAACCCAGCACTGACTGCAGGACTGACTTCCATTTGGACAAGCCTCTGGTCATGACAGACCCAGGGTTTTTATATATTAGGATTTAAAATTCAGAAAACAGTATCTTGCTGAAAGAAACTATATATTTAATATTTAGTAGAGAAAGGAATAAAATAAATATATGAACCTTTCCATAGATGCTGATAAAACCATTTGATAAATTTTACCACTTTGGCAACCAACTCAAAGAATTTTACCAATTATAATTCTGGAGTAATACAATTTTGTGAAATCTGGGAGTGCTTCAGCCATTTTGTAATCATGTGAAAAGACACATTTTTATGCTCATAGAAGTGTACTGTTAAAAATAACGAACAGAACTCACTAATGTTGGTTACTGTTATTACTGCTACTGGGAATAGAGTTATAAAATATTTTAAGCATTTAAATTGTCTTTTAAATAATATGCTTAGTCTTACAAATAGAAAGTCCATTAGTAAAGATAAGTATCCTATATAATGAAGAAGTAAAATGCAAATTGGCCCTCACACCCTTGCATCACAAGATGGCAGCCCCCATGTCATCACAAAGTGGCCACCCCAATGTCTTCACAAGATGACCGGCAGGAGAGAGCAGTTGGGGGCGATTGGGCCAGGAAGGGAGCAGTTAGGTGTCAATCATGCCGACAGGGAAGAGGTTAAGGGGTTATCAGGCTGGCAGCAGAAGTGGTTAGAGACAATCAGGCAGGTATACAAGCTACTTGTTAGGAGCCAGTAGTCCTGGGTTGTGAAAAAATACTTTTAGTTGGTTTGGCTCAGTGGATAGAGTGTCAGCCTGTGAACTGAAGGGTCCCAGGTTTTTTGTTGTTGTGTTTTTGTTTTTGTTTTTGTTTGTTTGTTTTTAATATATTTTATTGATTTTTTACAGAGAAGAAGAGAGAGGGATAGAGAGCTAGAAACATCAATGAGAGAGAAACATCGACCAGCTGCCTCCTGCATACCCCCTACCAGGGATATGCCCACAACCAATGTACATGCCCTTGACTGGAATCGAACCTGCGACCTTTCAGTCTACAGACTGACGCTCTATCCACTGAGCCAAACTGGTTTCGGAAGGTCCCAGGTTTGATTCTAGTCAAGGGCACATGCCCAGTTTTGATCCCCAGTGGGGAGGCCTGCAAGAGGCAGCCTATCAGTGATTCCCTCTCATCATTGATCTTTCTATCTCTCTCAGTTTCTCTCTTCCTCTCTGAAATCAATCGCTGGGGACAACCCAAACCTCTTGTTTGCAGCCATATTGGTTAGGTTAATTTGCATACTCACTCCTGATTGGCTCTTGGGTGTGGCTTTTGAGTGTAGTGGAGTGCTGGCTAATTTGCATATCAGTCTTTTATTAGATATGATTGGAGGCCAATCAGCTATGAAAAGAAGGAGTCATAGAAATCAGAAACCAGAGTGGATGTTGTGGACACAATCAAACTGCATGGTCTTAAAAGACAGAAAACATTCTTACATGTGATTAGAATTATCATCGTCCAGAAGCAGCAGTGAGGTGGGAGGACAGTGCTTTTCCCATTTCTCCTAAACTGAGATTCTAAAGTATTGGGGATGATGTAAAATAAAATATAATGTTTGAAAAGGAAGCTGCAGAAGAGATGATACTTATGGTTTGCAATCTGAATTTTTCTAAAATAAAGATAAGAGATTATTCTGAAGAAAGCATGGTAATATGTGGGAGATATGTTTGTTCTTATCTATTGAACAGAATTCTTTAAAAACGGTGAGTATAGAAGCAGAGAAAATATCAATTAAGGATTATCTCCAGCTGCATGAAGTAGATAACAGATAAAAGTGACTTAAAGGACAGCAGCTGTGTGTGTGTGTGTGTGTGTGTGTGTGTGTGTTAATATATGAAGAAAGTTAGAGCCTAGGATGGTTCATTAGCTTCCTGAGGTCACCATTTTTTTTTAATTCTTTTATCTCCCTGCTGCACCATCTAGAGTGAACACCATAATCCTCAGGGTCACATGTTTTAAATTGGCCTTCCATCTTATATTCTGAGTGATAAGTAGTAAATTAATAAGAAAACAAGGAGAAAAAGGTGGTGCCTGTTTCACAAGGTAAAACATGCCCAAATATTCTATAATAGTAGACTTCCACTGATACTGACTCAACTCTGCCATATAGAGAGAAGCAGGAAAACTTAAGTTAATTTAATTTATTTTAATTTAATTTAGTTTTGTTTTCCTTTATTTTTTTTTCATTCTACTAAGAAGGCCCATTGTCATCCTAACAAAATCAGGATGACCAAAGTGCCTCTATCTTACCTAGATATTTACCTTATTATTTTAAGATTTTTCCCACCAATTTTAATATTTTATTACTGAGACTGATAATTCTTTGTCTTCCACCATCCTCCTCCAGAACAGAGGAATAGAACATGAGGGCACAGAAAATACAGATGAATTGGAGGAGGGGGGAAGACATGACCCCTAATGCTAACCATTGCCCATTATGTAAAAATATATTTAGTCTAGCGGTAATAATTATAAATGTTTTGTCAAAAATAGTCAAAGTGGTCCTAGTTTGAATTGATTACCCTCCTGAGGGATTTGAAGGGTAAGGATGTTGAAGATGGAAATTAGGGAAAAAGAATTACCACCTGAAGCAATGAAATATTTACATTTGATGGGAAAGATCCTAAAATAAAAATGTAGGTATCTAAGTAAGATGAAGTTAAATGTAAGCTTCTAATTTTCCCTACCCCAAACTATTATAGCTTACCTACTCAAAACCATGGTATAATCATAAGAAATTATCAAAGAATTATACAATGCTTAAAAAAGAAACACACACACACACACACACACCAATTTAATGATATGGAACAGGTTCAGAATATATTGTTAAAATATAAAAATATAACAAAACTTTGTGTACATTGAAATTATCCCCCCCCCCCTTTTTTTTTAATCCTCAGCCAAGGATATTTTTTCATTGATTTTTAGGGAGAATGGGAGAGAGAGGGAAAGACAGAAACATCAGTGTGAGAAAAACATCAATTGGTTGCCTCCTGCATGAGCCCTAATCAGGGCCTACAACCAAGATACATGTTTTTTACTGGACTCAAACCCATGACCCTTGGTCCACAGGTCAAAGCTCTATCCACTGGGCCAAATGAGCTAGTGTGTCCCCTCTTTTCAATCATTAGAAGATTTACCCAACTTTTGGAAACAATTATATTTGAGTGGGGGTAAATTTTATTTTCTCCATATCTTTCTGTTCTTGCCATATTAAATATGAGTTACTATTTGCAATGAAAAAATTCATCATAAATACTTTTAATAATAGTAAATACATGAGATTGACTGACAATTCTGAAATGTATTCTTCCATTCAGTGATCATATAATATACTTCCTTTAATACATTCCTAAAAATAGATCAGATTGTTCCTCCTTAGATTGCATTTTTTACAACCAGGATCTGATGAAGCCCTGTTTTGGGGTCAGAGATTGGATACATTTACAAGCCAAACACTGTCATAGGAAAATTAGTAAATCTAGCTACTTTGTGTTAGAAACCTGAGACAACACCATTCTGACCCATTAGAAACTTGGAGTGATCATTGTACTTGCATTCTAAAGAAACCAAAAGTATTTGAATATTTATAAATAAGACAAGACAAATAATATGCTATTTTAAATTTTTTAGTGTTGTTGATACTGCATAATGTGATGTAGCCTGACATTATAGAGTTCAGCTTCTTTTTTGTTTGATGATGATCTTAAAATGTTTTATAGCAAATCATTATGCAACATGTGCATTTATTTTCATATTACCGTGACAATATATTTGTAAATCACCGAAGTACTGCATTATATTTGCATTTATTTCCTTTGGTAAAACAATAGTTACATATTTTATTATTATAATTTTACAACCTTATTCATGCAGACACTAACTACAGCAGCCACACAAAAAAAAACCTAAACTTTTTGTAATCACACAGCTGTAAACACACTAAGAAGAGGATATGATAATTAAGTGATTTGGGGTCTACAATGAAGATGCTACTGAAAGAATCAATTGTTCATTTTAGACTTTAAGTTTGAGGCTTTACTGAAATCTAAATGGCAGCCAGTGAAAAGTGCTTTTTTAGCCATTGAGATATTCATTCAACAAATAGCTATTTAGGGCCTACATGTGTCATGTCCTGCTATAAGCTCCAGAAAAATAACTCTAAAGAATAAATAATTGTCTTCATGGAAACTTCATGTTTTGTTCTCTTTTATTTTTTTAATAGAATTTATATGTAAGAGCAGATTTAGGTTCCCAGAGAAAAGAAAAAAAGTTGGAAGATATAAACATTTCACATATCTCTCCCTGTCCTGTCACATGCGTAACCTCCTCCATTATCAATATTGCAACCAGAGTGGGACATTCATTAAAATTGACTAGTAATTGATGAAAGTACACTGACACATCATATCCCCCAAAAGCCATGGTTACATTAAAGCTCACTTCTGGTATTGTCCATTCTATTGGGTTGAACAAAGTAAGAGTGTTGCATTTACTTAATTGAACGCATTCTATTGGTTTATAAGGATATATATATATATATATATATATATATATATATATATATGTATATATATATGTGATTTTTCTTCCCTCTGAAAAACTTTTTTTTGCAAGGCAGGTCTGTAGGAAATAAACCCTATCAGTTTTGTTAGTTGAAAAAATATTTATTTATCTTTCACTTTTGAAGGTTTCACTTTTAGGGTACAGAATTCCATTCTGTTGGTTTTACTGTCTTAATTTTTTTTCTCTCTTCGATTTTCAGTTTTAGAAGTTGCTCATGTGATAGCCTCAAATTCAGCAATTCTTGCTCAGCCATGGCCAGTCTACTAATGACCCCATCACAGACATTCCTCATTTCCATTGCAATTTTTTATCTCTAATATTTCTGTTTCATTCTTTCTTGGGTTTCCACTTCTCTATTCTTGCATGCTCTCTACTTAATGTGTTATTCCCCTTAGCATGTTACTTTAATCATAGCTATTATACATTCTTAGTTTGATAATTCTAATATCCCTATCATACCCCAGTCTGGTTTTGATGTTTGTTCTGTCTTTTCAAACATGTTTATTGCTTTTTAGTGTGCCCTACATACGTTTTTGTTTTGTTTAGTTTCATTTTTCTGGAAGTCAGACATGATGTACTACTAAAAGAAACACTTGTCCTACACACTCAGGGACACATAGTGCACTCTCCATTCAAAATGTGCACAATTTGCTGTCCTGGGAAATCCCACACTCCATCCAGCAGGACCATGCCTTGGAACCAGCCTGAGGTCATTTCCCATGGAGTTCAAACTAGAACATTTCCTGGTGGAGGGGCCTTGGGTAAAGGGGCCAGGGTGCTGGCAGTTGGGCTTGGTCAAAAAGAGCAAAGGGAAAAACATCACAAGTAGGTAGCAGGGGTCACCTGGGTCAAATTCTAGCTAGCTCATAGCTGCGGGGAGGAACAACGGGAGCAGAGAATGTGCAGTGGCAGGTGAAGTTAAGGCTGCTATGGCCTTGGGATTGCGCCTCTAGGTTCTGCTCCTGTATCATGGCCCGAGGCTCTTAGGGCTTCCTGGAAGGCTATACATTTGTGCCATCAGTGTGTATGGCTCACTTTCCTGTTCTGGCTTAAGCAGCCCCTCCCCGCCCGGATTTCAGGCCAGAGCCCTCTTCTCGCGCACCTGGCTGGGCCTCAGAGGTGCCACTGCATGGTGACTCAGAGAGGAGCAGGCCCAAGCGTCCAGGAGAACAGGGTTTTGTGTGCTAAGTGGAGTGAGCCGGACTCCTGAAGGCCCAGGATGTGACGAAGCGACTCCAGCACAAGGGGGGAGGGGGGAGGCGCGGGGGGGGGGGGGGGTGTGTTTCCTCACTTGTTTCTCATCCTAGGACCCACCCCCTCCCCACTGCCTCCCTCACCCCCATAGAACTCCCGAAATCCCTCAGAATTAGGCTTTTGGGAAAATGTGTTTGTGCTGCAGAGCTTCCAGTTTGATTATGCCACTCCCTGAGCTGCCCCTGATGCTCCACAGATCCCAGCTCATCCTCGCCCTGGTGCTCTGTTAGGACCAATACTAATTCGTAGGTAAGGAGTGGGGGCAGGGGGGGGGCGGAGAGGGGAGAAGGGACATTGGGTTTTCTCATGAGAGGTCTCAGTCTCCCAGGGAGCCTGAATCTCTGGACTATAAACCTCACAAGTGCTTTTCAGTTTCCTCCCCGCAGCAGGTGGGACAAGGTGGCAGGAGCAGACTGGAGATGAGCATGTCCCTCCTGCCTTGTAGAGTGCTGGAGGGGCCTGGGTTGGGCGCTTCACTCCTCCCAGGTTAGTCTCTGATAAACCCCCAGCAGGTTGGGCTCCTGGGGTGGGTGCAGGTGGGGAAAGGGGGAGGGGAGGGGGCACAACTGTGATAATGTCGACATTAAAACTTTTAATTTACAAAAAAAAACAAAAAAAAACAGAATGCTCAAGTGTTTTTCCTTTTCCTTCCCCCTGCTGGAAGTGAGAGTTTGTTTTTTTTTAAATTTTTTATATATATATATATATATATATATATATATATATGTTTGGTTTCTTATTTCTCCCCCCTCAACTCCCCCTCCCCCCTGCTTCCTCCTGGATATTCACTGTTTGCAATAGGTTGAGCTCCTGGGAGTAAAACCACTAAAGTATGGGCCCCTTTATAATTGGGCTCCTCTGAAGTTTTCTAACTCTCAGACTTATCCTTAGAAGCTCAGGCCGTTCATCAGTTATGCACATACCTCATTTTACTGTGCTTCACAGATGTGGCCCTGTTTTTTTGTTGTTGTTTTTGTTTTTTCTTTAAACTGAAGGCAAGACCCTCCTCTAGCAAAAAAAATAAATAAATAAAACTTGCTTTGTTGCATGATCTGGGACCAAACCCACAATACCTCTGAGGTGTTACTAAGTTAATTTTCCTTATCTCTGAAATTCTCCTGTTGTTCTTTACAATTTTTATAGCCACTGATCTGCCCAGTAATCTCACTTCTCTTATGAATCTAAGAAAAAGTATTGATGTTTTACTTTGCTCAGATTTTTATTTGTTGTTAGGATGCAGTGGCAACTCTAAGCTTCTTACATCCCTGGCTGGAGACCAGAAGTCTGGAGATTGCCTTTTAATGGAAGCAAGGAAATAATAAACTGAGAAACAAACGAAGTTTCTAATAGGTCAGATGAGGAGTGCTATGGGGAAAATAAATCAGGATAAGGAATATAGGCAGTTCTACCGATAAGGAGAGATTGCCATTCTATATTGAATAGTTAGGGAAGACCTCACCTAAAAGGTGGCATTGGAGCAGTGAGAGAGGGCCCGGTGCTGTCTGGAGGAAAGAACAGGTACAAAGACCTTCAGGTGTAGAATGTTCTTGGTGGTCCTGAGCAACAGCCAGGAGGGCTGTGGAGGCACAGGTGAACACCAGAGATGTAAGACTTAAGCCACAGGCAAAGCCCTTAGAGAGCCATGCAAGTTCCTGTGAGATGGGATGCTAACAATTTTGCATTGAACACTACTGAGGTGATCTGATTTAAGTTTTGAAAGTATTATTATAGTTAATGTCCTGAATATATACTGTGAAGGGCATGTGAAAAGAGAGGAAAGATTAGGGAGCTAATCCAATAACTCATGCTTCTCTGTATCATTGACTAGGGTGATGGTGAAGTGCTGATTTTAGGTTTTAAAATCTGGATATATTTTGAAGATGAAAGACGAGACTATTTGGATTTGCCAGAGGAATCAGTCATGGCACCAAATGTTTGACTTAGACCAAAATGAAACAGCCATTTTCTGTAATTATGAAAACAAATGCCTGAACTGGATACAGTATGAAGTGTGTTCTAATCCTATCTAATAAAATAGTAATATCCAAATTACCCTCACTATAAGGCACAAGATGGCCACTGCCATGTGGTCGAAAATGGCTGCCCCCTTGTGGACACAAGATGGCCACCACAAGATGGCCTGCAAAAGAGGGCAGCTGAGGGCAGTTAGGAGTGACCAGGCCAGCAGAGGAGGGCAGTTGGGGGAGACCAGACCAGCAAGGGAGGGCAGTTGGGAGGAATCCAGGGATACAGGGTAGGGCAGTTGCGGAGTGGGGGGCAGTCCTGCAGGGGAGAGAAGTTGAGAGGTACTAGACATGCAGGGGAGGGCAGTTAGGGGGTGACTAAGCCTGCAGTGGAGGACAGTTGTAGGGGACCAGGCCTGCAGAGGAGAGCAGTGAGGGGTGACCAGGCCATCAGGGGAGGATAGTTAGGGTGACCAGGCCAGCAGGGGAGGGCCCTTGGGGGTGACCACGGATGCAGGGAAGAACAGTTAGGGGTGACCAGACTGGCAAGGGAAGGCAGTTAGGGATGACCAGGCTAGCAGGGGAAGGCATTTAGGGGCAATGGGCTGACTGGGGAGCAGTTATGATGTTGATCAGGCTGGCAGGAGAGTGGTTAGGGGGTGATCAGGCTGGCAGGTAGAAGCAATTAGGGACAATCAGGCAGAGGCAAGTGAGCAGTTGGGAGCCAGCAGTCCTGGATTGTGAGGGATGTCCAACTGCCCATTTTGGCCTGATCCTGACATTGCTCAAGGGGTCCCAAATTGGAGAATGTACAGGATGGGCTGAAAGACACCACCCTCCCAAGCACGAATTTCATGCACTGCGCCTCTAGTGATATATAAAATTTCAATCCATGTGGTGTTTGCAAATATTAAATTAGTAACACAACTGAATAGAAAGTAACACCAAGAAGAGAATAACCATCATCAGCTAAAGAATGATCCAAATATTTTTCAAGCACTCTGGTAAGGGTGCTCTCTGGGAATTTCAATACTATCCTATAAAGCAAGTTCTTATTCTATATGTGTTCTCAAGGAAACAAAAGATCAAACACCTACTAGGAAATTCTAGGCAGCAAATAAAAGGAAAAAACAACAACACTCAAAGCAGCTTTAACCAGAAAAACAAAAATGTCAACTTCAGGCACTATGTTGTACAGATGATTTCTAGAATTTATTCATATTGTATAACTATAACTTTATACCAGTGACATAAACCAGCCACAGAAGAGCAAATACATACGTACTTCATATTTTCACATATATATGAGGTATGCAAAATGGTCAAATTCATAGAAGCAGAGAATAGAATGGTGGTTGAACACTGATAAGGGAAGATGAAAATGGGGAACTATTGTTCAGTGGGTATTATCTTTTTATCATTAGCAAAGTTTTCCTAGAAGTTACTCAGCAATTTTCTCTTCCCACCTCATTATCTACAACTCTAACTGCCTGTTCCCTGACAAGGGGAATTGAACAAAGCTGGTATTTATCTGATTTGCACCAATAGGTGGCCTTTCCACTTCTTAAATATTGAAATGCTGATGAATTACTTGTTAAACAGCTGCTGACTCAGGCCCACCTGGTGCCCCTCCAACCCTAACCTCAGTAGATCCTGGGAGGCCTCTTAGAGCAAGGGGGCCTCCTAAACCCCTCTCCATGTTACAGCAGGCCTCCCTCCTAATTGGTGGATGCCTTTGTAATACCAGTTGCAAAATATTTTAGAAAATGATTAGGATTACTGTGCGTAGTTGTGTGAAACTCATGGAAACATGGAGGTCAGTGGGTTCCCTGATCTAATTTAGTTTTGTTGAAAAAGCAGAAAGGCATGGTGACTAAGCCATTGCTAGTATCTGCTACAACAATTGGCAGTATAAAAGCCTCATTATGTGGGACAGTGCTAAGAATTGTCCTTTATGTGTGGCACTCCTCAAGGAATTTTTACATGGTTTAAACATCCTGAGTGGTTTTCACTTGTACAATTAAGCTAGCTAGTAACAATAGAAAGCTGCCTTATTCCTTGCACATCACTATGTATTTAATATTGTTCTTTTGGCTGTTGTTGTATTTAAAGCATAGGTACATTTCTATCCATATTTCCCTGAGTCAGTTAAGACAAGTCTTAAAGTCCAGATCTGCTCTATTCAGAAGTTAAGGAACACAACATAGGATGCAATACAGGAATTTTTCAGAACAACAAAGACATAGAACTGAATATATCTCTTAGAATCAATCAGCTACACAAGATTTTCTATCGTCTGTTCCTTTTTTCCTTAGACTGCTGGCTGCTGTTTAGTTATAGGAGTCAGTTTCATTTCACCTTAATGAAATTTCACAATCACCTTCCGTTCCTGAGGAGCCTACCCCCCTCAAGCCTCCTTTCACTGTAAGGTGAGGAAAACAAAACAAAACAAATAAAAAAATCACCTTTCATCTTTTGTGTAATTCTGTAGGACAGACTTCAACATCAAAATAATCTTTCTGGAGGGAAGCAATTTTGCCCAGAGGAAAACAATTTAGACATTAATATGCAGAGCAATTTATAAATCTTATTTTTATTAAAAGAACCTTATTTCTTATTTATATTGCAAAGGGACCATTTAAGTGATTCCTAGACCCCCACTTCTCCCAAAAGATGACTTTTCCCTCAATGAACTTTGCCTCTAACCAATAAAACTTCAGTACATTTCCCCAATTGTCACCATTTATTATCAGATATTGGGGTCGAGTCTCAGATGACCCTCTGTGACAAGAGCCTTATAAAATGCCTCTAGAATTAGTCATTTCAGCATATATTTAGCCTGAAAGATAGCCCAACTAAAGAAGCCATAAAGTGATATTGAATATGTTTGACTATGTAGCCAATAATATGTAGGCTAGACACCAGAAAATGATATGTAATAGATAGAAATATCTTCCTATTTCCAACATCTTTTAAAAATATATTTTTTATTGATTTCAAAGAGAAAGCTAAAGGGAAAAAGAACCTGAAACATCAGTGATGAAAGAAAACCATTGATTGGCTGCCTCCTGCACGCCCCCTATTGGGGATCAAGCCAGCAACCTATGCATGTACCCTTGGCCAGAATTGAACCCAAGTCCCGTTAGTCCCCAGGTTAAAGCTCTATCCACTGAGTCAAACCAGCTAGGGCTTCCCAACATCTTTTGATAAATATGCTGGAAGTGTCCCTAACATGCATTTAGACTAAATGAAGACAACAAAGAGGTTTTTTTTTTAGAGAATAATTTTATAAATAGAGATGTGTGAGTCAGGTTCATAAGTTTGAAATATTAAAACAACTATTTCTGATATTTTCTTTTTTTTAATATATTTTTATTGATTTTTTACAGAGAGGAAGGGAGAGAGATAGAGAGCTAGAAACGTCGATGAGAGAGAAACATCGACCAGCTGCCTCCTGCACACCCCCCACCGGGGATGTGCCCGCAACCAATGTACATGCCCTTGACCGGAATCGAACCTGGGACCTTTCCGTCCTCAGACCAACGCTCTACCACTGAGCCAAACCGGCTTTGGCAATTTCTGATATTTTCTAATCTCTCTTGCCAACTTCACCCATTTCAACAGAATAGAAACTGTTCTATGCTCACTGCTCCTGGGAAGGATATGCTGCTGTAAAGCAGAATCTTCTAAGTTTTGAATTGCATATGGTTGATATTTGAGGACAGTAGGAAAAACCCAGGGCATAAACAATAGGATTTGGAGAGATACATGGAAAAACAGTGAAATGTCCTTCAGACTGGGGAAAATAATGTCTAGATTGAAGCTTGAAGGGTATATAGTGGTGATTGGTTTTAAGGTCAATTTTCTTTGAAGTCCCATAGTCCAGGTCCAGGAGAGAGAGAAAAAAACACATCAACAGTTTTACATAATCTAATAGTAGGAGAAACATATACTTCACTTTCCAGGTAGAGCTAGGCAGAGAAGGACAGAAGGGTAATGGAATCTCCCACCCCCAAATGGATAGTTGTATGAAAAACCTAGCAGATAAGGGAGAGAGAGAGAGAGAGAGAGAGAGAGAGAGAGAGAGAGAGAGAGAGAGAGAGAGGGAGATGAGAAAGAGAAATTGATCAACTGCCATATACAGGATGAAGCGCTAATCAATCTAGCCCATGGACCGGGGCCCCAGCAGATGATAAGTTTCCTGGATAGTAGCATGAGAATGGGACTTTTCCTTCAGTGGGACTTTGAGCATTGAATGAAGGATGGTTCCATGGCAGCCCATATGCACTGACAACTAAGGACATGGCAGAGTGACGAATGAATTGCTAAATACCATCATGGACAGATGATGATGAGGACCAGATGGCCCTCTTTCAGCTGCAAGAAACAAACAACCCAACAAAACAGCAGCTTAAGCAATAGACGTTCTTTACCTCACATAACAAAACCCCAGGAGATCTGATTAATTTAGCAGCAAAATAATGTCATGGAGGCCTTGAGGTTTTTCATATTCTTCTTAGTCAACCTGAGCTGCTGGCTTGGGTTGCATCTTTTCTGCAAGGATCAGTGAACAGCTACCATAGATCTCAGCACCATACTTACTACACTGCATCTAAAGAAAACAAGGGTACTTTCTCCTTGAAAATCTCTCTTTATTAGAAAGAAGAAATAAAAAATTGCTTAGCATGCTTAATCCAATCTTTCTATTTATATTTTAGAGGACATGCTCCTTTTAGCGCAAATACAGGCAAATGTTTGAGAATTTAGATGGCAGAAAAGTGAGATAAAGGGGCTTTGGGGGAAGGGGAATTAATGTGTTTGTCAAGTAAAAATACATCAGCCACATCCACCATTCCATGTCTCTGTATCACTTGACTATGGAGTACATACTCCTATGGCCATGACAAAAGGAAACAGATTTGTTCATTGGCATTGAATATTTAATATTGACAGAATTATTTCACTAAAAACAAAAAACAAAACCAAGTCCAAAAATTATTTCAGTGAGCTATATGAAAACATGGTTATATGTTTTACACAATTAGGCCTATAAAATTAGACTTATGATATTGCTAACAAGAGAGAAATATATAATCATGTGTCATATATTTTTGGAAGGGACAAATATGCAAAGTTATAGGTTTATTCTTATATGATGTAATAATAAACATTATCCATAAGTGACCCACGATGCTCTTTCTGCTTTGCCTGGACACAGGGATAACAGGGATTGAGACTCCTCTTTGTCTGAGCAGAAGTGAGGCTACATCTACTGCACTTTTTCACTTTTACAGTTTGATTGCTATAATAGATAGAACAGGATGCTCAGTTAAATTTGAATTTCAGAAAAGCAACAAATAATATTTACATATTAGTATGTTCCAAATATTGACCAATGCATATTTATGTAAAATATATGTTATTAGTCTGAAATTGAAATTTTTATTTGCTAAATATGGCAACCCTTCATTAACCAGAGGAGTTGACATATGTAGGACTGCCAGAGTTTCCAAGTGCTCCTGGATACCCATATTTCCCAGATATCAGTTTTCAACTGCAGTACCATAAATTCAAACAATCTGGCCCAGAGATTGCTACAATATAGGTTGTGACTAGACTACCTTTCCAATTACTCTATAAAAAAAAAGGAAAACAGTGGGGGTGGGGGTGAGTAAAGGCTCCTACAAATGAACTATGGGTAGCAGAACATCCTAGTGCCAGTATTCTGCCTCCTTTCCCAATGGGAGAAATAAGCATTTATGCCTTCTCTTGACTTACTGAACAAGCTTTACCTGACTTTGCTGGCCTCCTCAATCTCCATCCTTCAAGAAGATGAGAGTCATTTTTCACTTTTATGAAACTATACTCCACTCTTAAGCCAAGAGGCAAGTGAGATATATCTGTGCTTTTCTGCCGTGAACATAGGATCATTTCTGACATCTTTATAATACACTAGAGGCCCGGTGCATGAAAATTTGTGCCTTGAGGGGGGGTGTCCCTCAGCCCTCAGGAGATGTCCTACTGAAGCTTAGACTCACTCCCCTTGGGCCTAAGTCTGGCCTCCCTATGTGGGAGGTGACTTGGCCAATCAGGGGAAGATGCTGCCCCCATCATCCTGCTGCTGCCACTGCCAGCCACCACAGTTACTGTGGCTTTGTTTGGAAGACATCCGTTCTATCTGGTCTAATTAGCATACTACCCTTTTATTAGTATAGATGCAAAACAACTGTAGTTTCTAAGACAGTGTTTGACATATGGTAAGCATTTAATATTTTTTTACGGAGTGAATAAATCACTTAATTTTACTTTGGGATTGGTCACAACTTAGAGGAAATACATTTTAGAAAAATAAAGCTTGACTTTCTCTGCTTTCAGAATTCACAGGCTGAACAAACTTACAGGTAACTCCTACTAGCACCATTTTACACTGATTAAGCATAACTTTGTAGAGCTGAAATTTGACAGAGTCCACTTTTATCAAGTGATCAAAATTAATGCAACCCATGATGGAAGAAAATGGAAACTGGATGCAACCTAATACTAGTAGGCTGCAATAAGAATACCATATAATTTCTGTGATATTCTTGCCAAAATTGTTCAAAATGAATCTAGAATGCAATCATGAGGAAATATCAAGACAGGTTTGAGGGATATTCTACTAAATAACTGTCCTTAAATCTTAAAATCCTGAGGAACTGTCCTCTTCTGAATGACACTAACGGGAGTCATAGATAAAGCAGTGACTGCATATGGCATTTAAAAAATACTTTTATTGTTGAAAGTATTATAGATAATTAGAGATATCCCCTTTTTTCCCCATTGACCCCTTAACCCCTCATCACCTCCCTTTACCACACCCTCCCAAGCCTCCATCAAACGTGTCAGTGGATTATGCATCTATGCATATAAATTCTTTGATGATCTCTTCCCACCAATCCCTCCCCGCTTCTCTCTGAGGTTTGTCACTGTTCCATGCTCCTAAGTCTCTGGATCTATTCTGTTCATCATTTTATTTTGTTCATTAGTGTCCACATATGAGTGAGATCATGTAATACTTATCTTTCTCTGACTAGCTTATTTCCATAATTCGCCTTTGTAATTATTGGAACATTTAATGAATCTGGAATAAGACCTAGGGAGTAGAGGGTAGTATTATCTTAATATTAACTTATACTCTTGATCATTGTACAATGCATATATATAGGAGAATGTCCTAGTCTGTTGAAATATAGCTTAATTATTAATTGAATCATTATGTCTGAAAGTTACTGCTACAATCATCATGAAGATATCATGCCTAAAAACTACTTTCAAATCATTCAGATAAAGCAGTTTTGGTGCTATCCTCATAACTTTTTATTTCAATTGAAATTATGCAACAATAAATAAAAATTAAAAAACAATAAACTGAGAAAATATCAAGTGAAGACATTCTGGTATTTGACATTGTTTTCTAGTGAGAGTAGCACAGTTATAATGAACTAGAGACCCAGTACATGAAATTCGTGTACGGGGGGTGGTGTGTGTGTGTGTGTAGACATGAGGGTGTCCCTAAGCCCAGCCTGTACCCTCTCTAATCTGGGACCTTTCACAATCCAGGACTGCTGGCTCCCAACTGCTCACCTGCCTGCCTTCCTGATTGCCTCTAACTGATTCTGCCTTCCAGCCTTATCACTCCCTAACCACTGCCCTGCCAGCCTGATTGATGTCTAACTGCTCCCCTGTCAGCCTCTTTGCCCCCAACTTCCCTTCTCTGCCAGCCTAGTCTTCCCTAACTGCCCTTCTCTATCGAGTTGATAGCCTCCAACTGCCCTCCCTTGCAGGCCTGCTCCCTCCCAACTGCCCTCCCCTGCTGGCCATCCTGTGGTGGTCATCTTGTGTCCACATGGGGGCAGGATCTTTGTCCACATGGGGGCAGCCATATTGTGTGTTGGAGTGATGGTCAATCTGTATATTACTATATTTTCTGGCATATAAGACAACCCCCTAATTTTACAGTTAAAACATAGGTTTAGGCCTATATTCGCTGTATAAGACTACCCCCCACTTCAAAGAAAAGACTTGTTTTGCTGTCAAGACCTACAGGTAATTTTTGTGCAATTTTGGTCTTTTGCCCCCGATTTTCGGTTGACTTTTTTTCATTTCAAAGGTCGTCTTATACAGCAGAAAATACGCTACTCTTTTATTAGATAGGATAAAGTCCTGGTGCACAGGTAAAGGTCAGCTGGTTTGCACTGAAGGGTGTCCCAGATCAGGGTGGGGGTTCTCTTGAGGCATGGGGGCATTGTGGGCCAGGGGCCTATGGTGGTTTTCAGGCCAGCCACACCCCTGGCAACCCAAGTGGAGGCCCTGGAATCTGAAATTTACTTTTCTTCTACAATTGAAACTTTGTAGCCTGGAGTGGTGGCCTGGGCCTGCCAGGGTGTGGGGAAATCTTGGCTTCTTCAGTTGCTGGGGAAACCCAAGCCTCCCTCATGCTTTCTCTGTGGTCACAGCCATCTTGTCTGGGTTAATTTGCATACTTACTCTGATTGGCTTGTTGGTGTGGCTTGTGGTTATAGCTTGTAGGTGTAGTAGAGTGATGGTTAATTTGTATATTAATCGTTTATTTTATAGGATTAACTAGAATAGACAGGCCAGTTGAAGTAGATGAGAAACTAGATCATTTCAGAATGGGGCTGGGACCGTAGACTTTGTGCATCTGTTAGAGAAAGCTTTTTGTTTGCAGGGTAACTGGGGAGCCAGACTTTAGGGTGACTATATTATATATAGGGTGACTTCATTCCTGTAGTTAGAGTTTGAAGGTCTCCTGAAAAAAGCATTTGCTGTGACTAAGAAGGAGAACTAAAAAACACTAAAAGCTATTGATAATTTCCTTTTTAAAATAACATTTATGTGGTTTGTTATGCATAGACAATTTTTTTTATAATCAATTTGCTCTGGGTAGGAGAAATGGCTGGCCAGGATTGGGCAAGAGGGAGATTAGTATTGTGTACTCTTGAATTTTGTGTACCATGTGCATGCATTTCCTGTTCACAAAAGTAAATAATAGTTATATAAACATTGTTATTATTTTTAGTGTACCTATGTTGAAAGAGGGGATCACTATCAATTCTTCTGATTGATAAAGAAAATGGATTCTAGGTATGAAAATGCATGGTGAGCAAAGAAGCAAACATTCACATTTCTTCTCTCAGACAATTTCAGTTTATTGAGATCATGGATTTTTCAATTGTTTATATGCTTTCTTCAATTTATTTCTGTAAGCCTTAGAACTAGTATATATTATACCCAATGCTGATACTCTGCTGTATGTCAATTTCAGCTTTGTGTGTTATTTAATGTTTTTGTTTGTTTTTAGGGAATAACCATGGGTATTTTAGAAAAATTTCAGTAACTATGCATTAGAGCCTTTTAGGCAAATGCTATGATACATTACAATTTATAAACACACAGATATTTGAATTAGAGACCAAATGGAATTAACTCTAAGTCTGAGGGTTGAAGCGATGAAGTTTTTTTTAATGTTTTTCTTAAAAACAACTCCAAAACTGTAGAATATAATTATAAAATATTAGTAAACATAAATAGATTGAACAGTATAGATAACCATATTCAGTGGAAGAGCTATATTGATTTTAAATCATGTTCCAAATGCAGTATAAAATTCTTAACTTCAAATAACAGAAAGTTACTATGCCATATAGACAGTGAATATTCTATATATTGATTCAAATATATAAAAAACATTTGCCAGCCCATTGATCATTTTAGTCATCCTCATATTCTCTTTAAATATAAAAAATATAGCAATGTGCTTCTTGTTATTCAGAGAATCAAGATTCATAGACTGTAGACCCAGCACTGTCACTTAATATCTGTGTTAACAGGAGGATATTAATAACAGGGCCTAACTTACAGGGTATAGCGAGCATAAAAATACATTTCACATGTAATTTTGTAAAGTGAGCTTTGAAAATCATATCATTCTATGAATATGTATAACGAAATAAGAAATATAATACCATGTGGAGGAGTTTGTAGAAATTATAAACTGAAAAATGGTATCTGAAAAAAATCTCTTTTTAGTAAGAATATTTTCTTATAGTTATTAGCATGTATAAATGTACATATCACATCAAGAATGTCTCACTCTTTTTTGTTTTCATTTAAATTCCTTTCAATTCTGATACATAATATATTAAAAATCATAATGAGTATGATCATTTCTCTTACTAAGTATAGAAGTTGATCAATTTATAAATTATTACTTTTTTATTTTGTCTCCGTTTTGTTTTATGGCAAAAAACACATAACCTAAAATGTACTTATTTATTTATTTAAAATATATATATATATTTCTGTAATGCTATGTATATTGACATTGTTATAAAACAAATCTCCAGAATTTCCCATCTTGCAAAACTGAAACTATATAAGCTTTAAACAACAATTCCTATAATCCCCCTCACCCAGCCTTTGTAACCACCATTTTACTTTTTGTTTCTATGATTTTGACTACTGTAAATATTTCGTTTAAGTGGAATCATGCAGTCTTTCTCTTTTTGTAACTGGTTTATTTACTTAGTATAATGCCCCAAAGATTAAATCCATAGTATAGTGTGAGACAGAATTTCCTTTCTTATAAAGCAGAATATGAATAAAATGTTCCATTTTATGTATACTAATATATACTGTTCTGTTTGTCCATTTATTCATTGAAGGATATTTTGATTTCTAGTCTATTGAGGATAGTCCTGTTATGAATATGCACTTAAAAATCACTTTGAAACCCTGCTTTCAATCTTTATTTAGAAGTGAGATTGCTGTATCATATAATAGTTCTATTTTTAATTTTTGAGGAAACACCTTAATGTTTTCCATAGTAGTTGCACAATTTTACAATCTCACCAACAATGTATAAGAATTCTAATTTCTCTACATTACCAACACTTAATTTTTGAAAAAAAGTTTATAGTGGCCCTCTTATAGGTGTGATTTGATATCTCATTGTAATTTTGATTTGCCTTTCTCTAATGATGAATGATGTTGTGTGTCTTTAATTTGATGTTAGTCATTTGTATATTTGTGTATCCTCTTGGGAAATGGGTATTAACTTCTTTTGCCCATTTTGTATTGGGTTATTTGTTTTCTTATTGCAGTTTGGAAGTTCTTTGTATAGGCATACCTCCCTTTCCTGCACTTCACTGTATTGTGCTTCACATATATTGCTTTTTCTTTTTTCTTTTTTTCTTTTTTTTATACAAATTGAAGGTTTATGGCAATCCTGTATTGAACAAACTGAAAACCAGCTGGAAAAGATTTATCATTCTAGATGCCAATAAGAATATTTATGAAAAAAATCAAAATATTAACATAGCAGATGTTTGGAAGAAGTTGATTCTAAAGCTATCGGATGACATTGAGGGATTCAAGATTTTGGTGAAGGAAGTAACTGGGGTGGTGAAAATAACAAGAAACCTAAAATTAGAAGTGGAGCCTCAAGATGTAATTTCATTAATGCAATCTCATGGTAAAGCTTTAATGGATGAGGAATTGTTTCTTATGGTTGAACAAAAAAAGTGGTTTCTTGAAATGAAAACTATTTCTGGTGAAGATGCTGTGAAAATTGTTGAAATGACATCGAAGGCTTTAGCATATTACATAAACTTAGTTTATAAAGCAGTGTCAGGGTTTGAGGATAGACTCCTATTATTAAAAAGGTTCTACTATCAGTAAAATCCTACCAAACAGCATCACACACTACAGAGAAATTGCTCTTGAAAAGTCAATCAGTGTGGCAACCTTCATTGTTGTCCTATTTTAAGAAACTGCCACAGCCATCCAAACTTTAGCGACCACCAACCATTCTGGTCAGTCATCCAACATCAACATTGAGTCAAGATTCTACCCTCACCCCACCCCCACACACATCCAGTTAAAACATGACTTGCCGAAGGCTCAAATGATGGTTAGCATTGTTTAGAAATAAAGTTGTTGTTTTTTACCCCCAAAAAATGGAGCTTCTTTATTCAAATCAGCAAACTCAGATTATTCAAGCCCAACACCATGGGGTGGCCCTCCCTTCTCTCTCCCCTCCCCAGGCCCCTTAGCCACAGCGAGGAGGATGGAAAATGAGAGGCCAAGAGGGCCTCTGCCAGGGCAGGCTGCCTCCAGTGTGTGCTGAGCCCAGTCAGGCTGTGGCAGAGTGGTGGCTGCCAGGACTGGGGAGACATATTTGTAGAAGGAAGGCCGAAAGGCAGCATCGTTGACCCCAGCCATGGAATGGAGTGAGAGGTCAGGGCAGAAGAGGTATGAAGGAGAGGCTCTAAATTTTGGTCCTAGGGAAAAAGAAGAGGGCAGTTAGTCCAGTTTTGTGGGTTTGGAGAAGGGAATGTATTAATAAGCACAGGGGGAGAGACCACTATTGGGCACCCCAGAGGAGACACGCCAGGCCAGGCCCTCACCCTGGCAGAGAGTAGCTTGAAGGCTCCAGGAGGTTCTTGGGGAATGTCACTGCTAAAATATATAGGAAGGCGGGAGCAGGGCTGGGAGTGGATCGGAGGATCTAGCATGGCATCCCAGAGCTGGTCATGCCTGCCTGAAGTTCCCCATGGTTGGTGCCCATCTGTAACCCAATCATGTTCTTGCCCTCTTGCAGCTGGTTTTCTGAGAAGTTCCAGGGGTACTCCTTGGACTTCTTAGGAAACCAGTTGGGACCAGAGAAAAGGCCATCCTTCTGAGCTACTGACAGCCCACCCAGGTTCATCGATGTCCATGGCATGCAGGCTGGGCTCTTTCCTTCCCAGAGGTCCACCATCTGAAAAAAGTCAGTGGGGGTTGCTGAAAGCTAATTTCAGCATGTCATAATGCAAGAAGTTTCTTCAAAAGGTTGATGGAATCTTGAGGACTGCCTGCTGGAAATGACTAAGGGCATTTCTCCACACCTAAAGATTTGCATAGATGATTGCTTGCTGCCAGGCAGCTGGAGGGCATTTTAATCTACATGTGATTGCCTCCTGCTGGCCAAACACCTGAACAGTGATAGGCAGTTCCCCCAATCTGACCATAGATTCTGTATACTAAGCCTTGCCTTTGATGTATATCTACTTTGCCTTAGGACAATTGGTATTAATAAAAAGCATTGGGTCCAGAGAGACAGAGGACTTGGTTTCTCTAACTAAGTCTTTTCTGGCTCCCCAAAATGCCTTCCAAAATTATGTTTCATCTCTGGACTCTTGATTAATTTATAGCACCCCCTTTTCCAGATTCCTGAACCCTTCAAGATGCCGGATCAAGACCCCAGCAGGGTTGATGCCCTAGCACTCCTCTGTTTGTAGGAATTGAGAGATCTGCTCCATCTGCTTAAAGGCCATAGTGCAGGCCTGGATCTTCTTCACTGGGGCCTGTCCTTCAGGGTGCAGCCCATTAATGGGCTTAGACAGCGTCATGCCACCCTTGAGTCAGTCCTGGGAGTTCTCCCACCCGGGCTGGGACAGGCCCACATCCTTGCAGCACCGGGTGGTGATCTACTGGATCGGGGTCTGCTCCAGGTCTGCATTGCACTGTATCTCAAACTTCTGCTGCACCTCTTGGCCCAGCCATAGGCGATGCTTAAGGGGGATGGTGGCTGTGGGGAGCATCAGGTGGGCAGGAGAGTTTGGGGCCACAGGGCGAATCAGAAATAAAACATTTTAAATTATTATTATTTTATTATTATTTTGGTGTAATGTTATTTTTGTACACATAATAGACTACAGTGCACTGCAAACAAAAGTTCTATATGCACTGAGAATCCCCTTCTGAACAGTGTGATTCCCTTTATTTGGCATTTATTTTATTCCATTTATATCCATTTCTTCCCACAAATTTAAGAAGTTTTTGACATTGTTTCTGGCTGTTGCTCAGTATCCTTGCCAATATTGGTATTGTCACTTTTCTGGATAATAGGTGTATAGTAGTATCTCACTACTTTACTTTGCATTCCCCTGCAAAATAAATGCTAGAGTGTAGAGCATTGTGTCATGATTATTTGCTGTCTGTGTATCTCCTTTGGTGAAATGTCTTTCAAGCTCTTTGGCTTTTTAAAAAAAAGTGTTTTTAAAAGATTTTAGAGAGAGGAAAGTAGAGGAAAGAAGAGAAAAAGAGGGAGAGAGGGAGAGAGAGAGAGAAACACTTTGACGTGAAAGAAACATCAAGCATTTGCCTTCTACTGGCCCCTTACTGGGGACTGGGTCTCCAACCTGAACATGTGTCCTGACAGGAATCAAACCAGCAACCTTAGGGCCCATGTGAATATGCCCAGCCAACTCACTCACACCAGTCAAAGTCTATAGGGATATTTTCACTTCCATTTTCATTTTAATAATAGTGATTTGTGCCCCCTCACTTTTGCTCTTAGTAAACCTGGCTAGATGTTTATAAAATTTAAATGACCTTTGCAAAGAGCTAGCTTTTGGTTTCAGGGATTTTTATCCAGTGATTTCCTATTTTCAGTTTTATTGATTTATACTTTATTTTTTAATATTTCTTTTCTTCCGATTATTTCAGGTTTAATTTGCTCTTCTTTTTATAGTTCCCCATGGTGAGTAATTTTAAATGAATCATTTTAGCTTCTCCTTCTGTTCTAATATATGCATTCAGTGATGTAAATTTCCCTTTAAGCACTACTTTTGCTGCATGGCATCCATTTTTTTTTTTTTTTTTGCCATGTTTAGAATCAACTGTCAGCTGAAGTTACAAAATGATTCACTGACATTTTATCATAATTGTATTTTAGAGTTTTACATTTGTATTTCTGTGCAGGATTTTTTTGAGGCATATATGATTAGCCTCTAGTGCAGTAATTGGCATATCTATTTTTTCTTGTTTTAAGATGCTCTCTTTCCTTTAATAGTAAGTCACAATATGTTCTGGGCCTATTTCAAGACTTTATATTCTATTCAGATATATTGTTATTTATATCTGTCAAAATTCTACTAATTACTATAAGTTTATAATATATTTAAACATATTTAAAGATATTTCTAACTTCATTACTCTATATTAACTAAAATTATTTTGCTGTGTTTTAGTTTTTATTTTTTAGAAATTGATTCTTTTTGAGAAAGTTTAGTTTAAAGATCTACTAAAATTGCTTTTTAATATTTTTCTGAATATTTTTCAGTAAAGTTTTATGATTTTATTTCTATATGTCCTATGCATGTACTTTTTATATTTTATTTTATTGTTCAAAGTATTACACATAGTAGTACATATATCTCCTTTTTCCCCATTGACATTCCCTCGGCCTCCCTTAACCCCTTTCACATGCCCTCATCCCTCCTCCCTACTGTCTTGTGTCCATTGGTTGTTCTTATATACATGCATACAAATCCTTTGGTTGACCTCTTTCTCCCCCCTTCCCAACACTCCCCAGCCTTCCCGCTGTAATTTGGCAGTCTGTTTGATGCTTTACTGCTTCTGTGTCTATCTTTTTGTTCATCAGGTTATAATGTTTTTTATTTTCCATAAATGAGTGATATCACGTGGTATTTTTCTTTCATTACTTGTCTTATTTCACTTAGCATGATGCTCTCCAGTTCCATCCATGCTGTTTCAAATGGTAAGAACTCCTTCTTTACTGTAGCATAGTATTCCATTGTGTAGATGTACCGTAGTTTTTTAATCCACTCACCTGCTGATGGGCACGTAGTCTGTTTCCAGATCTTAGCTATGGTGAATTGTGCTGCTACAAACATAGGGGTGCATATATCCTTTCTGATTCATGTTTCTAGTTCCTTGGGATATATTCCTATAAGTGGGATCACTGGGTCAAATGGGAGTTCCATTTTTAGTTGTTTGAGGAAACTTCTTACTGTTCTCTACAGTGGCTGTACTAGTCTGCATTCCCATCAGCAGTGCGTGAGGGTTCCTTTTTAAGAGTCTCATGCTCTACTGTCTGAGCTAGCCAGGCAAGACGAGGGTTCCTTTTTTACCCTACACCTGATCAAAGAGAAGCAGCTGTGCAATCAACCTGCCCTCATCCGAGGAGTAGCAGCTGCACGCGTAGCCAGCTTCCTTCCATGGATCAGCAGCCACATGAGCTGGCTGGACCCATCAAGGAGCAGCAGCTGTGTGAATGGCCAGCCTCCATCCGAGGAGCAGCTCCTGTGTGAGCAGACTGCCCCCTTTTCAGGAGCAGCAGCTGTGTGAGAAGCCCACCCACTTCTGAGGAGCATAAGCCACACAAGCAGCCTACCCCCATCCAAGGAGCAGTAGCCACACAAGCAGACTGCCAACATCCAAAGAGCAGCAGCCCTGTGTGGTCCACACTGGTCCGAGGAGCAGTAGTCACATGCAGCCTGCACCTGTCCGACGAGAATGAGCCAGGTGAGCAACCCGCCCCTGTTTGAGGAGCAGCAACAGCATGTGCAGCTCATTCCCACCTGAGGAGCAGCAGTCATGTAAGCAGACCGCCATCATCCTAGGAGAAGTATCTGTGTAAGCAACACATACCCATACGAGGAGCAACAGCCCTGGAAGCAACCTGACCCTGTCCAAGGAGCTGCAGCACCCTCCCCCCAATCTGAGGAATATCAGCAGCACCCAGCCAGCCCCCATCTAAAGAGCAGCAGCCACATGAGCAGTCTGACTCTGTCCAAGAAGCAGTGGCCATGTGCAACCTATCCACATCCAAGGAGCAGCACCCCCATAGTCATTCCACCTCGTCCAAGGAACAGGAAATATGCAAGCAGCATCTACCAGCACCCAGAGGAGACATCACTGCTGCAAACAGCACCCACCAAAGGAGCCTCTCCCAACTGAGAAGCAACTGCTACCATGACTACATGAGGAACATCCACAGCTTGAGGAGCCACTGCCATCTAAGGAGCAGCCCATGTATGACTTGACATCTAGATCAGTCAGTGAGACAAAAAATGAGTAGACAAGTAAACCTCCAAAGAAAACAAAAGGAGGAAGCACCATAAAAGCAGCTAAGTGAAACAGAGGCATGCAATATGTAAGAAAAATAATTCAGAATAAGGATCATAGAGTTCATAAACCAGATGGAAGAAAAAAATCAACACCCCTTATGTCAGAATTAAAAACAAATTGATGACAAAATAAACACCTTATGTAAGAATCAAGAAGAAACGAATGAAAAAATCAACAACTTATGTAAGAATCAAGAAGAAATGAAGAGTGATATAGCTGCAATAAAAAATACTATGGGAAGTTTTAACAGTAGACTAGGAGAAGTGGAGGACCAAATTAGTGAATTAGAAGACAGGGAAGCAAAACACAGCCAACTGCATTGTAATTGGAGAAAAAAAATTGAGGAAAGTCAAAGGAGCTATGGGACAACATGAAATGAAGCAAAATACAAACATTAGGGGTGCCAGAATGACAGGAAGAGAAACAAGGGTTAGAATACCTATCTGAAGAAATAATGTCAGAAAACTTCCCTGGTGTGGTGAAGAAAAAATTTATAAAAGCACAGAGAGCTCCAAACAGGATGAACCTGAAAATACCCACATCATAATTATGATAGCAAATATTCAGTACAAAGAGGGAATCTTAAAGGCTGCAAGAGAGAGAAAGGAAGTTACATACAAGTGATCTCTCATTAGATTATCAAATGGTTCCTCAATAGATACACATAAGGCCAGAAAAGAATGGAAAAAAGTTTACAAAATGATGCAAACCAAGGGACTGAATCCAAGAATACTCTATCCAGCAAGGCTATCAGTCAAAATTGAAGGGGAAATAAGGAGCTTCACCGTCAAAAAAGGCTAAGGGAGTTTATCACTACCAAGCCAGTAATGCAAGAAATGCTAAAGGGACTGGTGTAAAATAAATAAAAAGGGAAGAAGGAACACAGGCACAAAAAATAAAAATCACTACAAACAAGCACCTTTCAATAACTTTAAAGTAAATGGATTAAATGCTCCGATCAGAATACAATGAGTGGCTGAATGGATTACAAAAAACACGACCCATATATATGCTGTCTACAAGAAATCCACTTCAGAAAAAGGGACTCACACAGACTGAAAGTGAAGGGATGGAAAAACATCTTTCAGGCAAATGAAAATGAAAAAAGCTGGGGTAGCAGTACTTATATCTGACAAAATAGAATTCAAAGTAAAGGCTATAAGAAAAAATAAGGAAAGCCACTTCATAATAATAAAGGGACTGATACAAGAAGAGGATATAGCCCTGGTAAACATATATGTACCCAATGCAGGAGCACCCAAATACAATAAATAATAAATAAATAAATAAATAAATAACCAAATAAATAAATAAATAACCTCCTGGTAGATATCAAGGGAGAAATTAAGGACAATACAATCATAGTAGGTGACTTTAATACATCACTGGATAAATCCTCTAGACAAAAAATCAGCAAATAAACAGCAATTCTAAATGATTCACTAGAACAGGTGGACCTAATTGACATCTTCAGAGCATTTCACCCCAAAGTCACAGAATATACATTCTTCTCAAGTGCACATGGGATATTTTCAAAAATAGACCACATATTGGGTCACAAGCAAAGTCTTCCCAAATTCAAGAAGATTGAAATCATATCAAGCATTTTCTCAGACGACAATGTGCATGTAATTTTTATTCCACATCTATTCTTGTGTTCTAGTGCAGTGAAAATGATTATTTTGCTGTTACTGTTGTGGCTGTATTTTCTAATTCATTATTATTGCTATGTAAGAAATTTATTTATTTTCTACTTTAATTGATGCTTTTTCTTCTTTGTCTGAAATCAGTTTATCTGAAATAATTAAACTCATTTTTATATTTACACTTCTTATTTAACTTTACTCATTAAATTGAAACAAAAATGGTATACTGGTAAGAGGGGACCATTGTTTTGTTTGTATTTTATACTTTTAAAAGTAATACTTCCTGATAATTGTTACAAAAGAGATATTGGTTTTTGCTCAAATATCTGCAATTAGTTTTTCATATGATCTGATCATATCTTTTCCCAACATTTATCAAAACTTCCCTTTGACATGTTGATATCATTAATTATTTAAGATATGAATGTTAATATAATCAATTTTAATGTATTTCCAAATATTTAACCTTCCTATATTCCTAGAATTTAAAATCATGATTGGCATTTCATTGATTCTGTTATGTTGGTTAATCTTTCCTTTAAATATTGACATTTACACTCATATTGAAGATTTATGTTAAGTGTTTATTTGCCAGAATTCTATGCTAGGTTTTGATAGTCTGTGTGTTTGTAGAATTTCCAGAGGCAACCCCAAAACCCACTCTATCTTGTTGAAGCATAAAATACTTTATTGAATCACATAGGTAGAAAACTTTATTATAGAAAGCCACCATGAATTGGCTTAAAGGTAGTCTGAATGTAGGTAATTCATATAGTTCATGTTTGTCAGAGAGTGTGAGATTAACCACAGAAGTTAAATGTGGAGAGGCCAACTCAATGGTGTCTCTATAGATTCCATGGCCTATAGCAAGTAGAAGAAAGGAGAAAGTCAGGTACAAGAATAATAGAGAAGAAACATGTTAAGTCCCCAATGAGTATAAGATAGTCAAACTACCCCATGGACTTTCCACATTCTGAATTTACAAATGAAGAAAAATCAAAATAAAATTTTCATAATTTAAAGTATTTTACATTTTAACTTTATTGTTGCCAGTATATGCAGTTAAATTTAATCATAATTGTAACATATTTCATGAATACTAAGGATATTTTATCATATCCTGATTGAAAAATTTAAATTGATAAACTTAGAACCTGGCACAACCCCTGTATTTTTATAGATTCAAATGGAATACTTAGAATACTTCCTGTTTACTAAAATGGCAATCCTAATGTAATAATGCAGTCTTTTGTGAATCACAGAGATTAAAGTCATGATCAAAATTTCAAATGGACCAGCTATGGAGATGTTTATTGCTTACCCGTTAATTTTCCTGGTTTGAATATGAAGTAGTCTAACACATTAGAAAATGACAATAGATTATAAGAAAAGTAATTGGGCAGTGATTGCAATTATAGAAGCTATTCCAGATGAAGTATCTTTTTTTCCATGGGCAAATAATAAACCCCTGGCATTAGAAAGTAGTTATATGCCTGCAAACTTTTTTTTTTTTTTTTTTAATTATTGATTTTGGAAAGAGGAAGTGAGAGGAGAAACATTGATTTGTTGTCCCACTTATTTATGTATTCTTTTATGTCCTATATTATGACTGGAACGGAACCCACAACTTTGGTATATTGGGGAAATGTTCTAACCAGCTACCCAGCCAGGCCTTCAAAATTAAAAAAAAAAAAAAAAAAAAAAAAAAAAAAAAAAAAAAAAAATCATCTAGTATGGCAAATATAGATCATCTGGAATTAAGACTTTACCATCCTGCTTTAAGGATATATGATACTTCATATTGGCGTCATAATTTGTGTTGGAGGACACTGACAACTTCATCATCTCCACAAGCCATCATCCTGGGACATGTCACTAACAACTTGATTCTTATGGACCCAGAGAAAACCAGCAGATCAGGGAGCAGCCAGTTTAAGTTACTTAGCAACAATGGTAAGACATGTATCAGAAAGAAGAATGAATTCAGGAAATGTTAAACTGAACATCATTGAATTTATTGGGAACTTAAGTATTTGGGCAATATAGGATACTTCCTCAAAGAGAAAGATATTATGCTTCATTTTCTTGTTTTGTTTCAATCTGGATCTGATTGATCCATAAGTTAGGAAGAAGAGTAGGTATCAATAGGAGACTATTTACAAATTTCTAGGAAGCATAGAAAAAGGAAAGCCAACAAAGGATATTGGGGGCATCTCATGGTAGTGAAGATAGGGAGCTATTATTCTTCTACGTCGGAAGGAGTAAAAGAAAAAAATTAGTTGTACAAATGCAGAGATAGTGACTATATCTACAGAAGATGTCAGCTTGAGAGAAGTTATGCGAACATTGCTATATAAATGTAGCATTCTTAGAGAAAGCAAAATGGACTATTTAGTGAAAGAGATACTCTTTCACTAAAAGAAATCTGCTTTTCTTGGCCACTCACTGATTGGTTCACTACAACAGAGAACACTGGAAACCATTAATTTCACTCCAAAATGTTGGCATTCTGTGGTTCAGAACAGGATGATGTACGAGCAGAGAAAAGTTAGAAGAAACAAACAGAAAATATCCAATATTTGGAGCAGACATGTTGATAGGTACCTTTGGTGTTTTGAGACAAAGTACATGGCATTTAATTGCTCTGCTTTTGCCCATTAACTTAAAACCTGGAGTATTACTAGCTGTAGTTTGACATAGGAACTAGAATAATTTTCCAGCTGCCCCACATATGTAATAAACTTCTCTAATATTCAATACTATGTCTTGAAAGGTTTCACTGGATTTGGGTTCCAATTAAATGGATCGTCAAGCTTTATGGAGTCTAAAAATTTCTGGTAAAGGAATCACATCAGAAACTCAAAGTTTCAGGAATAATCCCATGTCACTTTCAAGAAATAAGTAAATTTCCTTTAAAAATACTCTTTCTTTGGAATAGAAAGGTTTTGCTGGAAACTAAATAATTAGCAATTGGAACTTTAGGAACCATGCAACTTTAGCAGAGATTGTCAATTGACTGCTGTCTGGTCAATGTAGACATCAAGTGAGCTTATTTAGTGGTACCCGATCATTGAGAGTAGGTAGTATATATGGACAGATCTAAGACAAAACCAAGACTGTTTGTTGTAGAGCAGACCCTTCCAGTCTACCTGTTCATACTATTATTAGGATCTCTGTCAACCATTGTCTTTAGCCTTAAATGTGCCCCTATTTGGTGATCATAAAACAATGTCATTACTTCTTAGTATTCAAGTTTGTTGGGGAAAAATAATGAGACTGTCATTATATATATATATATATTTTTTTTTTTTCTCAGAATGGTATAAATCCTTTGAAGCAATTAGGTGCTGCCTCTCTAATTATCTATGTGTGTATATATGTGTGTGTATTTGGTTGAAGTGTGTATATTTAGTTACCAAAAAGTAGAAGTGTGGATGGTGTTTTCTAGGAATATATTTAATGACTCACTTAAAATTTTTGTTCATAATCTCCATGACTCTAGCCTTCATTTGTTGGGCAATGTTCATAATCAAGTGAGAAACATTTTTACCAAGGAATATAATTAGGAGCCAGATAGAGTGGCTGAGGTTCCTACCTGATCATTTCTAACAACTGCCATGAAGAAGTGGGAAAAGAGATGATAGGGAGAAAAACTAGAAAGAGTGTCATATTTTTTTAAAAGAGAAATAGTGTGTGCTAAAAAAATGGCAGCAGGAAGGAAAATAGAACTTGTAGGAGTCTCTAGTGCAATAAAACAGGCATTGATATTTTGTTAAAGACTAAATATGCAATAATTTCAAAAACTTAGAAATGTTTGGAAGTTACTCCTAGGTAAATAACTCAATCTGGAATATATTGGCAATGGACGGGAATGTCATAATAATCAGTGGTAATAATTCTACAGAATTTAGAGTTAGAATATTTACCTTTATTTCTGGCTTCACATGAATTAAAATATTAAAATTATTTTTATTTTTCTAATATTACATAGGATATTGGTTATGGTTAAGTTTAGTCTCCAAATACCATAAGTTTCCTAAATAATATAAATTTTAAAAATAGGTATATTTTGCTTTAGCCAATTTGTCTCAGTGGATTGAATGTCAGCCCAAAGAATAAAGAGCCATGGGTTTGATTCTGGTCAAGGACACATATCTCAGCTGCAGGCTGGATCCCCTCTCTGATAGGAGCAGATGCTGGAGGCAATCAATCCATGTGTCTCTCTCACTTGGATGTTTCTCTTTGTGTCTCCCACTCACTTCCACTCTCTAAAAATCAATGGAAAAAAAATAGGTATCTTTCTTTCTGAGATATTGTGCTTAAAGCTGAATACCTGCTGGAAACTTTTGGGGGAACTTGAGGGTTTGCTGAATCAAGTGATGAAGGCTTAGATCTGAATGTGTTGAGTTAGTATAGCGCTGGGGTGTTGATCTGTGAGTGCCTTGTGTGGGGCCTGGAAGAGGTTGGTTGATCTATTTGGAAATGTCTTTTGTGTGAAGTGTATCCTTGGGCATGTGGAGTTATTATTGATTTGAGAAAATGCTAAGTAACTGATTTACTATCTGAAAAAAGCCAAGTTCTGAAAGTTTAAGGTCTCTTGCCAAAAAGAGGTTTTAAAGCTAACACCTTAATTTTAATGGAGAAAGGGGAAGACAAGTCCTTCCCACCCAGAACAGGTAATCCAATTCCAGCCAGCAGCTATCTTTAAACAATGTGTCCATTTACACTTGAATGGCTACACCTTTTGATAGCCTAAGGGCAAGTTTACATGTAAACAAGTTTGCTTCTCAGTTCCCAGAGTAGAAAAAAAAAAACAAGGTTTAAAATTATTAGATTTTAAAATTTATTCTTAGAAGTGTAAAAGTTTATAAATTAAAAAACAAAACAAAAGAACAACAACAACAAAAAGGAGATTGAAAAACCTGATGAACAATATTAGCTGTTTATTGTAGTAGAGTAGGCGATATGGGAGGGGAGTGGACTGACTGTTCTTGGGGAAAGGGAGAGTGGTGGATGCAGGAAGAGACTGAACATAAACTGTGCACCTATGGATGAGGGCAATGGGGGGTGGGGAGGGTTGGGTGAGAACCTGGTGGAGGGGGTAAGAAATGAGAACCTTTGTAATAATATGAACAATAAAGATTGAGAAAACAAACAAACAGACAAACAAACAAAAAACCTGAATACCTTCACAAAGAATGGCTTTGGATTGCTTATTTTTAGAGAAGGAAACATTTTGTATAGATGCCTGTATGTATGTATGTATGTATGGGTTTTTAATACGTAAGTCAGAATCTAACATAATATAGACATTTTAATTACATCTAGATCAAAAGATCATATTTGAATGTATACTTATTAAACAAGGAGTGAATTTAATTTTATCTTTTTCCCTTTCTTACCCACTCTGTCATTGCATCAATGGCAACGCCAGGAGAGCTACATTTTCCCCATTCTATGAATTCGTATTGAGACTATTAGTAAACATGTATCAATTGCTATCAATTTGCCTTAACTAAGAGATAAACTGTAATCTAGTAAGGTTTTCATTTCTGAGCATTTGAATGTAGGATTTCAAAGAATACATGTACTTTGAAGCTGAGTAGTTCTGATGACAATAGCTTCAAAGGAATTCTCAACAAACCTTTATATCTGTCCTTTCTTAAATCTTAATTATTTTGAACTCTTCTTTAATTTGGTAAGCTGCCAAGTATTTTATTTATTCATTTTTTGTTCTCACCCAAGTAATATGTTTATTACTTTTCTTTCTTTTGTTCTTTTTTTTTTTTTTTTTTTTTTTTTTGAGAGAGAGAGAGAAAGAGGGAAAGAGAGAGAGGAACATCGGTATGAGAAAAACATTGATCAGTTCCTTCCTGTAAGCACACCAATTTGGGATTGAATCTGCAACCTAGGCATGTGCCCTGACTAGGAAATAAAACCCGCAGTCTTTTGCAATATGGGATGACACTCTAGCCGTTAGGGCACAAGTATTTTTAAAACACATTTATTATGTTTGTTTGCTACAGTCAGTTAATATAATTTAGAATCATAGACTCCAAACTAATGTTGTTGACCTTTCTTCACCACATGGAGTAGCAATTGTGTTCAGTTGCAAATGAAGGAAATTTACTAAAGTGACTCAATCACACAGCGTTAATTCTCTTATCTAAAATAACACTGGACTGGGCCACTTTGAGGCTGATATGATAGCTCCACAGTTACAAGTTATCAACCAACCAGACTCCTTTGATCTTTCTGCTCCACAGTACTGGAGTCAGATCTGAAGTTCTCTTCATGTATAAGATGAATTTCATACATGATTTCTATATTATAAAAAGAAGAAAGAATAGAAGATATATATATATATATATATATATATATATATATATACACCACATTTCATCAAAGTCATCTGTCTAGTATACAGGGTTGGGCAAAAATAAGGTTACCACTGTTCATATGGAATATAATACAAAAATTGATAAATAATAACACAAGAATAAACTCTATGTTTCATGTACTCACAACTGTAAACCTACTTTTACTTACAATGTAATTTCTAATATTTCTCATTATCCAGAACTTGGTCATGGTCATAATGCAACTCGGAATCTACAAATCAAGCTTCTGTTACCAATGATTATGTGGAGAAGAACAATTTGTCTGCTATTTTCTTCATGACTGTTTTATAATTTGTTGTGTGTATAGTTAAAATATTTGGTGTTTTAAAATTCTTACTTCATTTGGTTATTATATAAATAACAGGTATAGAATCCCAATGGAAACCATAAAAGGTAGCTTCAGTTTATAATTTCATACTTGAAATGAGTTTTGTAAGAAAGGACAGCCCTGCATGTAATCATTGTGAGAGAACTTGGAAGTAATTATTGATGGCTCTCTTGATTGTTTTTCAGGGGGAAAACTTTTTTTCTCATTTGTATTAATAAGAGAGGCTATTAGAATTTATGTTTTCCTAAGACATTCAATCATTTTACTATGCTGTTTTCTCTCTTCTCTAAATATGTTTACCTTAAAATAACATTTTTTTGTGGAATATTAGAAAACATAGGAAGGCAAATCGCTGTAAATAAAAATTACAGCATCTTATGTCTTTGAATTATCCCCTGCACACATGCCATATTATGTTTTTATTTAGTTTTTAATCTATAATTCTACTATGGTACATTTAAACACACAAGCACATACAAATAGGTTGATACAGGGGTGGGCAAAAGTAGAGTTTATTCTTGTATTATCATTTATTAATTATTGTATTATTTTTCCATATGAATAATTGCAAACCTTTTTCCCACCCATATATATTATCTATGAAACCTCACCTAATATTAACTCTGTAGGAAGGGAAGAGAAGACTTCACATGGTTTATTTTTGTACTCATTTACTGTTAAAAGTAAAACATGTAGACAACAGTAATCAGTGGTTGGTGTAACTAATATATTACTATGCAAATATGACCATAACATAGTTGAAAAGTTGAGGATGACTTTTCAATATAGATTATTGTACAGTTTATCCAGTGCATGGGGTAATTGTAATTTGCCATTGCGAGGGCAGCTCTTCCATTCAAACTCTGTTCTTACTCCTTAACCTATGCAGTATGATCTTTCTAGGGAAAAAATACTTTTTTTTGGCTCTCTTTCTTGGGCCTTTGTTTTTTTTTTTTTTTGTGTGTGTGTTTTTTTGTTAATTGAGACCCTTCAGTCCACAGGCTCATGTTCTATCCACTGAGACAAACCAGTTAGGACTCTTTCTTTGGCCTTCTAACCTCATTTAAAAAATATATATTTTATTAATTTTTTACAGAGAGGAAGAGAGAGGGATAGAGAGCTAGAAACATCGATAAGAGAGAAACATGGATCAGCTGCCTCCTGCACACTCCCTACTGGGGATGTGCTCGCAACCAAGGTATATGCCCTTGACCGGAATCCAACCTGGGACCTTTCAGTCAGCAGGCCAATGCTCTATCCACTAAACCAAACTGGTCTTGGCTCAACCTCATTTCTACTGTCCCTCCAATCTAAGTTACCAGTTTTCACTTCAATATGTTCTCATGGGTTGGTGAACCAAAGTCTGTGAGTCTTCTAATTAGCAGTAACAGAGAAAAAAAGTAACTATTATTCTAGTTTAACATGCAGTTGGATTCTTTAAAAATCAGATTTTCACATTTCACAAGGTAAGAAGTTTCTAATTATATCCCATCTCTTTCATGGTATAGTAGTAACATTGGTTGCATTACAAATAAACCATATTATAAATAGAGCTAGATGCATTAAATAGATGAGGGGGAAAAAACACATTAAAATAAAATTTTAAAAAAGGTTCCATTTATTCTTTAGTTTTTGTAGGTATATATAATGTGTATGCTTCTTAGAAAATGGTTTTAAATGAAATTATACAAATATAAAAATAAATATAGATAAAAACTAATCTATAATAATAAAAGCATAATATGCAAATTGATTGAATGACCAAACAGTAGAACGATTGTCCAGACGACCTTCCAGATGACCTCACTATGACACACACTGGTGCCAGGCCAGCCCAGGTGGGTGCAATGTCGTTGATCGGGGGCCTGGCCATCGCCCCATGATCGCCATGCAGAGGGAGGCCCAGGCCACCGGCCAGCAGGGTGATCGATCAATTGGGGGACACCACAATTACCCCAAAGAGGGATGCCCAGGCTATGGCACAGCAGTAGATGCAGCAGGTGGGCTGTGCCTCCCTCTGTGGGGGTGATCCGTCCTAGAGCCCTGGCCAGGTGGGTGGGACCTACCTCCTTGGGGTGATCCATTGTGGGGCTTTTGGACTGTGAGATGGTGCAGAACGGGCTGAGGAACACCCCCCACCCTGTGCATGAATTTCGTGCACTGGGGTTCTAGTCTAATATATATATTCTATTCTGGCTTCTTAATTTTCAACTGAGTTAAGTGAATATGTGGGTAATGACTTCTAGACTTTATTGAAGTATTAATGAAAGCAGTTTGAATCAAATTTTTATATCAGCTCAAAAGTAAAAATTTATGGCCTGTGTACTATGCATCTATTTTTCTATTACAGCAATACATAAATTGCACTCCTATTAGATCTTAGGTTCCATGGAAAATATCCTAAAATATTATTGATTTGAATATTTTAAATGAAAAATACATTTCTTTAACTATCAGCACTACAAGTACTCAAACTGTGAAATTTGGATTTCATGGCAATCAGTTGGTCCAGAAAGTATATTCCCCTTATTTTTCAAGCAAGGTTGAAATATAATTTTTATTCTCTATTAATTTTACACTTGACATATATTTTGTAGAATATATTTAAAATCATCTGAGAGTTTTTATTTTCCATGAATGAGTCAATTGTATTCTATTTGCAACTTTAACATCAAATGAGGAGGGAGAGAAAGTTACTTCAAGAGCCTTTCTGCATTTATACATTAGCATTTTCCTCATGATTGAGTTTTCATACTGATAACCAAGTTATGAAATTAATATTAATTTAAAAAGACTATGTCTGAGATTTTAAAAATGTAATTAAGTAAATAAATATATATTTGATTCATTCAGAATATGCCTCTCTTTATACATGAATTTCATAAATTCAATAAGATTAGCTAAGACTGTCTGAAGAGAATTTTTTGCTGAGGTAGAGTAAAGGTTATCTAATCCTATAGATTTACATTGAAAATAATATACCAGATAGTCTACTTAGTCATCTAGGAAGCATAACTCAGCTTATTGTTAAGCTTTTAGAGTAATAAAGAGCTCAACATCCCAAATTTATTCACATGTGAGTTAACTTTAACTCCAAGAATATATTCCAAGATTGCATGTATTATACTTTTGTAAAAGGTATAATTCTTTTTATAAAAGACCCTTGTATAGTAATTCACATAACTTTATTCCTATAAAATATGTGCTTTATTATATATAAATTTAAAAAAATGCAGTTATAAGAGCATACCAGATCTTAACTAGAGTTGTTTAATTTCAGAATAAAGCATCTTGTTGAATGAGGAGGATAATCCAAGCCAGTTCCCAAAAATTTATAATAGCCTTCTTTTGTTTTAACCCTAATTTTGAGTCATTTCCTAAGTATTAAAATTCCCTGTCTTCCTTTGATATTGAATTGATTTAATATAAATTAGACATTTTATTGAGAAATAATGGGCATGGTGTTTTTGTGCAAGTGCATTAGTTTCCATGGAGACATATAGCAAATATTTTTTCTGCTATTTCCTTTAATGGAATGTTATAAATTCTTTTTAAAGTCACTTTGTGTGACTTAGTTATTATATAACTGATAGAAACATACTACTGGACTTCATAATAGACAACTATGGCCTACAAGTATAGAAAATAATGAAACCCTTTCCTATAAACAGTCCTCAAACTTAGAAACATGACTTTAGTTTTAGATTTTTTTTTTTTCCTTGAAATTTAGTAAGGAATACTATTTTTACAAGGAAATTCAGCTCTGCTGGCTCACTCTTTAAGACTGGCTATGAACGAATTCAGTAGAGTGAGAAATCACCTCGTGACTCTTGAACTTTCACAAGATAAATAAAATAGTTTGTTATGATCCCTTCAAAACTTTATCTGAGACTCAATACTAGTTGAAATGGAAAAAATCACGACTCAGAATTCTATAATGCTGTACAGAAGGATTGGGTCATAGAGGCCAGGGTTAGTGAGGGCATGATTGCAAAGCTGAACAGGAGCCTGGTTTGACTGGTGAAATCTAGCTAAGCTGTTAGGTCAAAGTTATGCTGACAGAGAGCTGCACCTCTGTACCAGACAGGAATTCAGCATTATTCTGTGGATTTGCCCAAAGAATTGAGTTAGACCAACAAATTGAAAATATCACATCCAGGTGCATACAAATATTACACAGACATTTTATACATGATATTGAATAGTAACATGAGTAGGTTTGGTAAAATATGTGATCTCTAAAATTTCTTATTTATATGGGAAGTTGCTGAAAGATTAAGGAAAGAAACTATGACCCTGATGAATAAAATATCATGTACATTTAAGTATACAAACAAATGTGGTTGACATTTCCTCCCCTTGGAAAGTTCCCTTGTAACTCTTCGCAATCAGCTCCTCCATCTTTAGTCTAGGCTGAATACCATCATGTCTGTTATTCTTAACTTTTATTGCCGATTTTTATGTATTTTGAGTTGTTTTATTTTTAGTATGTTTTTATTGAATTTAGAGAAAGGAAAGGAGAGGAAGAGAGAGACAGAAACATCATTGATGAGAGAGAATGATTGACCTACTGCCTTCTGCATGCCCCACACTACAGATCAAACCCACAACCCTGACATGGGCTCTGACTAGGAATTGAACTGTGACTTCCATTGAACTGACTAGGAATTGATATCCGACTACTGAGCCACACTGGCCAGGCTTATGTTAAGTTTTGTAGACAGTATAAGGTAATGGTTGAGAACTATTTTTAAATTTAATGTAGTTTTATTTTTTGAAAAGACTATGCTTTCCCCATTAGCTTACTTAGCATTATTTTCAAAATTCAATACTTATAAAATAAATTTAGGAACACAGACAACAGAAGGATGGTACCACGGGGAGGCAATTTAGGAGAGGATAAATAGGATACGGAGGGTCAAATATATGATGGAAAGAGAATATGCTTGGGGTGATGAATACACAAAGCTATATACAAATGATGTATTATAAAATTACTAGAGGTCCAGTGCATAAAATTTAGATTTTTCTTTTTCTTTAAAATTTCTTAAGAAAAATTATTTTTAACAAGGAAATTCAACTCTGTTTACTGGCTAACTCGAATAGGGTCCCAAGGCCTTGCTGGTAATCAGGGCCAATTTGGGCCTTCATTCCCCTGGCTGCCAGCTGCTGGCTGGGGCCTTCATTCATTCCACGCTGCCCCCTGGTGGTCAGCACACATCATAGTGAGTGGTCAAACTCTTGATCAGTCGAACTCCAGAGGGCACAAATTGCATATTAGCCTTTTATTATATAGGCTTCCCTTGAAACGTATATAATGTTATTAATCAACTAGAGGCCCAGTGCACAAAATTCGTGCATGGGGGGTCCCTCAGCCCAGCCTGCACCCTCTCCAATCTGGAACCCCTTGAGGGATATCTGACTGCTAGTTTAGGGATCTGGCCTAAGCAGGCAGTTGGACATCCCTCTCACAATCCAAGACTGCTGGCTTCCAACTGCTGCCTGTCTGCTTTCCTGATTACCCCAAATGCTTCTTTCTGCCAGTCTGATCACCCCCTAATCATTCCCAAGCCAGCCTAATTGATGTTTAACTACTCCCCTGCCAGCCTGTTTGCCCCAACTTCCCTCCTCTGCTGGCCTGGTCACCCTTAACTGCTCTACCCTGCAGGGTTGATTGCCCCCTACTGCTCTCCCTTGCAGTCCTGGTCCCTCCCAACTGCCCTCCCCTGCTGGCCATCTTGTGGTGGCCATCTTGTGTCCACATGGGGGCAGGATCTTTGACCACATGGGGGCAGCCATCTTGTATGTTGGAGTGATAGTCAATCTGCATATTACTCTTTTATTAGATAGGATAGAGGCCTGGTGCATGGGTGGGGGCCAGCTGGTTTGCCCTGAAGGGTGTCCCGGATCAGTTGGGGGTTCTCTTGGGACATAGGGAGGCCTGGGCAAAGGGCCCGTGGTGGTTTTCAGGCCAGCCACGCCCCCTGGTAACCCAAGTGGAGGCCCTGGTATCTGGAATTTATTTATCTTCTACAATTGAAACTTTGTAGCCTAGAGTGAAGGCCTAAGCTGGCCAGGGCGGCAGAAGCTTGGCTTCCCCCATCACCCGGGGCAACCCTAGCCTCCTGCAATTCCAGCTCAGTGGCTGCTGACATTTCTGTTAGAATTTACTTACCTTCTATAATTGAAAATTTGTACCCTTGAGTGCAGGTCAAAGCCTGCCAGAGTGTTTGAAAAGTTTGGCTTCCTCCATTGGTAGGGATACTCAAGCCTCCCTCCTGCTCTCTGTGGCCTCAGGCTGGTGGACATAGCTTGTGGGTGTAGCAGAGTGATGTTTAATTTGCATATTACTCTTTTATTAGATAGGATGTCACTCCAACAAATTTAATTATTTAATTAAAAATTGGCTGCTGTGTGTATGTGTGTGTGTGTGTGAGTGTGTGTGTGTCTATCATTGGACTTTGTGTTCATTGACCTGTATTGCTATCTTCATGCTAATTCAATGCTATTTTGGTTACTATAGCTCTCCATTCAAATTTGTAATAAAATAAGTTGTCTTCCAGCCTTACTCTATATTTTCAAAGATCAAATAAGTTTTGAAAGAGTGAACTATATGAACTTATATCTGTTTCTTATTTGGTGTCTTCATAGCACTTCTATTATATCTATATAGAGTGTAAGGGATGGGGAGAGAGAGAAACACTGATGTGAGAGAGACACATCGATTAGTTGTCTCCAATACCCACTCAAAGTGTCTTGGGGGTCAAACTTGCAACTTAGGTGCATGCCCTTGTCTAGGAATCAACCTGAAGACACTTTGGTGCTTGGGCCAATGCTCTAACCACTTGGCACACTGACCAGGGCAGAACTTCTAGTATATTAATTTGGTTTATAAATCTTTAAGAGGAGATAGTCAATAAAATATTTCTAAAAATTATTCTTCTATGAAAATTATATTTCCCTCTTCACATTAAGAGAGCTTATTATTTTCTGCAAATATACTTTTTAAGGTCTGCATTTGAAGTGAAGGAACATACGAACAATGCAATGCATTTGAATCCAGCAATTGGTGTAATATCTCTATAAGATAAAGGACACATTGATTCAAAATAAGTAGAATGTAATTCAAACTGTTGGGGTAACATCACTTTATATTTAACATATGTAAATCCAATTATTTTCAGACTAAAAGGGGAAAAAAAGTTGGAGGAAACAAAATATGAATTTAAATATTGCAATAGATTCTCTCTTAATGAGCTTCCAAAGTAAACATGAACTGAGAAGCATCTGTTCCTAGAAGAAGAAATAATTGTCTTGAACTTACTGTGATACAATGTGTTAATGGTATACTTTACATGATGACTACAGGGATTATTTACAGATAATTGTAACTATATGTGAATCTGCTTTCCATAAACTTACTTAAAAGAAAACAAAAACACACCTTTATTTTTGAAAGTATTACCTATGTTCCACCCCCTTTTTTTCTCCACTGAGCTCTTCTAGTCCACCCCCAACCCCTCCACCTTAGGCCTTCATCACACTACTGTCTGTGTCCATGGGTTATGCATATATGCATACAAGTTCTTTGCTTGATATCTTCTTAATTTCCCCACCACGCACCTCTACCTTCCCTCTAAGATTCTACAGTCTATTTCATGTTCTATGTGTCTGGATCTTATGTTCATTAAATTCCACATATGAGTGAGATCATGTGATACTTGCCTTTCTCTGACTGGATTATTTTCCTTAGCATAATATTATCCAGGTCTCCCCATGCTGTCTCAAAGGATAAGAGATCTTTCTTTTTTACTGCTGTATAATATTCCATGCTGTAAATGTACCACAACTTTTTTATTTTATTTATTTATTTATTTATTTATTTATTTACTTTTAATTTCTTTATTAATGAAGGTATTATATATGTGTCTTTATTCCACATTATCCCCCAACTCCCCCATTCATGCTCTCACCCCTCTGTTGTCTGTGTCCATTGGTTAGGCTTATATGTATGCATACATGTTCTTTGGTTTAATTCTTAGGTTTGTAATGAATGTCTCTTCAAACTTCGGTATTTTAATCAGTTAGCATACTTTGACTTTGTTACCTCCTGTGGGGTCCTGGCCAGATGTTAAAGGCCCATGTGCCATACACATGTGCAAAGGCAACAGCACAGCAGTTTTATGGTATGCACTGCACAAGGTGCACCTTTATCTTATGTAACACGGACGTCACTATTTGGCAAGAAGCCTTTTTTGTCTGAGCGAGTATACAAAGGTGCCGCTGACTGCTGGTTGTGGGCTGCTTTGTTTTCAATAAAGCATGACCCATCTACCTATGGCCACTCACATCTTTTTCCAAATCCCAGGGTCCAAAGAGGTCAAGCCCCTGTCAGAGGAACTTGGATCCAACACCTCCAAGGTGCTGCCTCAGAGAATTTCTTGTGGTGAGGAGAACCCTCACATACTTAGTTACAGGAATATCAGAGTGAAGTGCACTGTCTGAAAGAAAAGAAGACCCTTATCCTGGTTAATTTTATGGTCCCGTTTTACTCATTTTATTGCCAGATTCTTTTTCTCCTTGTATTTAACTGACTTGCATAATGATGATCAAATAATTTGAGTTGCTGTAGAAAAATAGCACAACTGGGATTAACTACAAATTTCCACTGCAAATTTAAAATTATACTTATTCAATTTTAAACCCTCTCAAGCTGATGGTTTATATGTTACCAATCCCAGTTATAGTTTCTGTTCTCATTTTACATAATTATTTCAGCTGAATTCCCAGGTGTTAGGCATTTTATTTCTTTTTGATCCTGGGATCCTTGTTATTCTTGGAAATTTGATATTCACTAAATGTGTATTTTTCTCTTCTCAGGTTTTTTGAATGTTTGTTTGGTTTGTTGGTGTGTGTGTGTGTGTGTGTGTGTGTGTGTGTGTGTGTTTTCTATTCTTAACTTAGCCTCCAAATATTACCAACTCGTTGGATGGATGCTGGATTATCTTCTTTTCTCAATCTCTATATATATTTTTTTACTCTTTTCTCTCTTTGAGTAACATGGTTATACATCTTATTCATGGCAATGCCTTCTAATTTTCAATTGTCCCTAATATCTCAACTGAGGTTCAGAATCATTTATTTGAGAACTTGATTTGGATACCTAATAAGTTTCTTAAACTTAAAATATCCAAGTAAAAATTCCTAATACTTCTATCATTTTCTACTATTTATGTAAATAATTCATGCTATATACACTTGGATTAGGAGCCAACTTTTAGCAGTCTGTCTTTCCATTTTTCCTCACCCTATTTCATATCCCCCCAAACTCCATAGGCTCAAACTTCAAAGTGTATCCTGAATCCGTTCAGTATCTCATTCTCTCCTTTGCTACCAGCCTAACTCACCCACCATCTGCTTGTACTGTTTCCAAAGCATTTCATATGATCTCCCTCTCTTCATGCTGCTCTTAATGATCTATTTTCCACATGACAACATAATGATCATTTTTTTGAAGAGTACTTTAAAACACATCTTCTACCTGCTAAAAGGTTTCCTGTTAAAATCAATTGAAATGAAAAAATGCTTATATTGGCCTACTGGGCCCATACATATCTAAATCTTATTTAATGTTTTACTTGTTACTTTATTTAGAATACACTGTTATATTTCATGTTCCTCAAAAATGCAAAACTTATTTCTGCCTCTCCTTAGCTCTTACCCCCCAAACCCACAAGATACTGTTTATTATTAGCACACTACATCCTTATAGAGCCTCTCTCATGACTCAACTAAAATAGAAATCTATTTTATTGTTGTGCTTTTGTTCAGAATAATTGTTTTCAAATGATCTTTTACTACACTACTCTTGATATCCTATAATAAGTTTATATATCAATAGTATATTTAGAAAACATTTTATACCACAATAAAAATCATATGCAAAATGATTATTCTTGAAATAAAATTCTAAAGTTTATACCTCATTTCTTTAAAAAGTGAATCTTGAAAGATCTATTTGAAAAATACTTAAAAAATATATAAGCTAGTGTCATAAAAATACAAGTCTTACAGGTAGAAGCAACTCAAAGCAATACAGAAGTATTCACCAAAACAACTATAAGTGTTGGCACTTAGTTGTTCGTGTATGTGTACATTTTCTTTGGGAGGAGAAACAAAAGGGTTTGGTTTATTCAAGAACAGCTCCTGTTGAGTCAAAGCTTATTTTTCTCACCTAAGTATTTTTTCGCCTAAATACATGTGAGAGGAGGTAAATGTAAATACATGGAGAGGAACACTGAGGTTCTAGCTCTGAAATGGAAATTATTAGAGTTGGGTTACTTTAATTTTAAAAATAACATATTTTACTATAAGCTTATCAACACATTTAGTGATTGAAGGCATTTATTTTTTAAAATAATTTTGTTGGTCTTCCAATAATATGTTATACATGTATTTTCTATAAAGCCTTCAATAAATATATAAAATAAAATTTTTAAAAAAGAATAGTTTCTCTTTTATCTGAGTTTGTGTGATTTTGACCAACTGTTCTAAATATATAGAATTAGATTACAACACCAAGACAAAAATTATATCTATGACTCAGAAAGCAGAAGCAGAAACAAGAACTAAACTTAGGAACCAGAGCAACTAAACTCTCAGACTGCTTCCAGGAATCATGACCTTGCCTCTTTCTGCTTTTTATGATAAACCTGAGTGTGATGGCTCACTTGTTCTCTGTCCTTTATGCACATACTAGGGGCCTGGTGCACGAAATTCATCCACTGATGTGGGGTGGGGGGGCCACTCAGCCCAGCCTGCCCCCTTTCACATACTAGGAGCCTTCAGGGGATGTTCTACTGATGTCTTAGGCCCATTCTCCATGGAAGCCACAATATGGCCGCCCTTTGTGTGAGGCAACCTGGCTGATCAGGGAAGGCACCAGCCCCATCACCCTGCTGCTGCAGCCATCGTCAGTCACCACAGCCACCAAGGTGTTTTCATCAACACAGACTCCAGTCCCTTCACCATGAAAAAATGACAGTTTTCTTTAGGCATTTTTAAGATGTGTCTTTCATAGGATATGACCTTTCTCCCTCCCTCCCTCCCTCCCTCCCTCCCTCCCTCCCTCCCTCCCTCCCTCCCTCTCTCCCTCCCTCCCTCCCTTCTTTCCTTCTTTCTTTCTTTCTTTCTTTCTTTCTTTCTTTCTTTCTTTCTTTCTTTCTTTCTTTCTTTCTTTCTTTCTTTCTTTCTTTCTTTCTTTCTTTCTTTCTTCGTTCTTTTCTTCTCCTCACTTGAGTATATGTTTCCATTGACTCTTAGAGAATGTGGAAGAGAAAGGGAAAGACAGAGAAACATCAAAGTGAGAGGAATAATTGATTGGTTGCCTCCTGCATGAGCCTTGACCTGGGCCCCAGAAAGGGAGGGCCCTGCAACCTAAGTACATGCCCTTGATCAGAATCTAATATGGACCCTGCGGTGGGCAAACTTAGGCATTATCCACTAAGCCAAACCGCCTAGGGCAGGTTATGACATTTCTTAGCTCTCCAGCAGTGGACCTTTGTTTTTTTCCCCCAGGAGTGTGGTGGAAAATCCTTAGATCACCTTTTTGGATTCTTATACCCAAGTTACTAAGAATATTACCAGTGACATAAAGGAAGGGAGGTTAGCCAATGAGCAGTCAGAAAAGGTGTTTCCTCTGTAGTTCACACCTATCTCCTCAATCTCCAGTTCTGACTATGGCCATGGCCAGCAAGGGCAGGTGGAAAGTTTGGCTTCCTCCATTGCAGGGAAATCCCAACCCTCCCTCCTTCTCTCCAAGGCCCACCCGTAGCATTCTTGTTGGGTTTATTTGAATATTCACTCCTAATTGGCTGGTGGGCATGGCTGGTGGGTGTAGTTGAGGTTCGATCAATTTGCATATTACTCTTTTATTATATAGGATAACCTAATATGGCCACTTCATAGAATGCTGATCTTCAGTTCTAGCCATCATCTCAGAACAATTCCAAATTCTTAGCCAATTATTGAAGCATGTAAAACATGGGCATTTTAAGCATACTTTTTAAAAAATATATATTTTATTGATTTTTCACAGAGAGGAAGGAAGAGATATAGAGAGATACAAATGTCGATGAGAGAGAAACATCGACCAGCTGCCTCTTGCACACCCCCTACTGGGGATGTGCCTGCAACTCAGGTACATGCCCTTGACCGAAATCGAACCTGGGACCTTTCAGTCCGCAGACAGATGCTCTACCACTGAGCCAAACTGGTTTCAGCTTAAGCATAATTTTTTTTCTCACACTTTATTGGATGAGAATTCATAGAACCTCAGAATTTCAATTGACTACTAAGATGGTTTAAGCTTCTTTGCTTGCCATTCCAATTATTTTATGCAAGAATATTTTTCTTACATTTTTAAAATATACTTGGTTAATTGTGCTTTATTTTCAAGTAATTTTTGGAAGTACATATAAAATGTAAATTTATCTTCCCACATTTAAGTCAAATAACTTGTTGTACAAATATAAATCATGGGTTTGCCTTTTGAGGTTCTGCTATCTAGAGAATTTTAATACCAGATTTATTCCTGTCACTTTTTAATAATTTTGTTATATGCCTTCAGATCTTATGTGTTTTTTTCCTCCATGTTTGCAATGTAAAAATAATATTGTCGGTATATATTTAGCTATGGATCTCATTTGAATATATATCTTTTCTAGAGTAAAATGAATAAGGTAAAATGAGTCTGATAAGCCAGATATTATCTCAAAGTGTTTACTGTTCTATGATAGTCAGGAAAAATGTTTTAAAATGAAGCTGATACTATATTTAATACAACATAAGGGCTCCAAAGTTCACATGGAATGAGGACTTGCACAAAAAGAAAGATGAAAATTTAAAAAAGATATCAGTAACCGCAGGACCAGATGCCACCTGATAATGAGGGGTGGGTCATGGGTATTGAAACATGACAGTGGCGAGGGAGCAAAGGTAGTTGGTAGACAGAATTACAGAATTCAGATTTTTAAAATATAATAAAGAAGCTTGTGAAGAATAGGAAGTTAGTATTCAATTATAGCTTTGTGGCAAGAAGTTTTTGGTGTGTGTGTGTGTGTGTGTGTGTGTGTGTAAGAAGATCTTAATATGTTTTAAACAGGCAGGATGGTCATAAATGATGGCACTGAAACTGGTTTTAAGCCTTCACTGACATCCTAACTTACTAGAGAACAATATCATGCCTGTCACCATCTTTTTTCCTCAGAACAAATTATAGAGCCAGATATATGGTAGATGTATAATAAATATTTGTTGAATGGAAAAATCAGAAGTTTATCATTTTTCCTGAATGATCAGTTTGTTCTAAACATTGGATTGAACAGTTTTTCAAAATTTATCTCCTTTTGTTTAATATTTGTACGGGATGTTTTTAATCATTGTTTCTAGATGAAAAGGCATAGGAAAAAAGTTATGTGCCTTCCTTTAAATCTCACAGTAAGCTATATATTCAAAACAACTGGCCTTTAACCAGTTCAGAAGGATTTAAAAGGCCTAGTTTTTGTGTTTTTAAACATAGAAATAGTTGTTATTTTACTCTCCTTATCATGTTACTTCCCCCACTTCCAGAACTTCAATTCAACCACATAGCCACTACTTAAAATAACTCTACAACATCCTTCCCAAGTATTCATTTATACTAATAAATCAGCAAAGCATAGTGGGTTAAGCCATGGACACCGGCCTCAGATAGAGCTTGATTCGAATTCTAGTCCTGTCTCCCATTAGTTGTGTTCCAGATTTCACGTTTCAAAGACTGTTTTTTGTAAATTGAATAAAATTTTAGCACCAATCTGATTAGATTGTTTTGAAGGTAAAATCATACAAAATGCTTGTCATTATTACTATCTCTCAGCAAGCACTCAATAACTCTAAATATTGTGGAGATGGCACTGTCCTTTGAGGAAGCTGGTTGTTGCTGTAGCATTTACTGATAAAGGAAGTATATTATATTGAAAGAAAAACCATTTCATGCTTTTTCTTTTCACTTTAGAAACAACTTTAATGTCTGTTTTCTACATCTGTCCTCTAAAGTGTGATTAAATCATTTTCCTTAAATAATATCCTCCTCAAATTTTGTTTTATGTGATTTTTATCCTAGAGTGAAATAACTCATATGATCCATTTATTTCAAGTAACTCAATACTTGATAGCATTTCTCTCAATCCCACAAATATAATTCATTCTTAAAAATTCAATTTTTATAAGAATTCCATTCTTTAACTTTTATTCTGTGGTTCACTCCCAACCCATCTCATGTCATCTCCAAATGGTCTGCTATTCTACATTCTTCAAAACATCTATTAATCAACCTTTTAATTCAACTTGTTTACTTGCTTGCATGTTGTATTTTAATTATTCTCCACTAAAATTGAAAATTCATTGAAGAGGTTATTCTGTCTTCGTATGACTCTGTCATTTGTGCTTAGAATTGTGCTGGGCACACATATGTAATTGTGATTAAAATTTTGTAACTTTATTTAAACAGACTTACTAACAATTTTTTTTCAGCTTTTATCTTTTACATATGTCTGTATTTCTCTTACAGTAGGGTTTACATAAATGAATTCAGTTATCTAGCTAAAAGGAAAACATAATTGCCCTATTATTCCCCTAAATATTATATAACTATAATTGCACGCAAAGTTTACATTAGCATTTTTGATAGACATTGCATATAGGACAGATTAATTGAATATTCAAGAGTTAAAAAAAATAGAATTTGATCCAAAAAAGATAGTAGGCTAGAATTATAAGCACAGATAATATGATTATCCTTAGGAAGATATTGGATCATCTCTTTTCCTGAGAGAGATAGCGGTGAAGAACACATAGTCAGAAAACAATGATTTGACAGAGAATAAAAAGGGAGTTTACATTTTTTAATTTTCTTTTATTATATTAAACTCTAATAAATATATGTACTTTATATATCCCTCTATTGGATTCTAAATGCTTTGTGACAATGAATTGAAATGGTAATAAAAATCACAAAAGAAACTCTAATTACAAAAATATTAATATTGAAAATAACTCAGAGTTTGAGTATTTCTTATATGTAATACACTAGAGGCTGGTGCACAAATTTCATGCATGGGGTTGGGGGTGTCCCTCAGCTCAGACTGCACCTTCTCCAATCTGGGACCCTCGAAGGATGTTCTACTGCCGGTTTACAGGGATCAGGCAGGCCTAAACTGGCAGTCAGACATTTCTCTAGCAATCCAGGACTGCTGGCTCTTAACCGCTCACCTGCCTGTCTGCTTGATTGCTCCTAACAACTTTCCCTGCTGGCCTGCTTGCCCCCCAACTGCCCCCTGCCTCTGGCCTGCTTGCTCCCAAAAGCCCTCCCCACCAGCCTGATCACCCCCAACTGCCCACCTGCTGACCTGCTAGACCTCACTTTCCTTCTCTACTGGCCTGCTCGCCCCCAACTGCCCTCCTACTGGCCTCCTCACTCCAAACTACCCCTCCCCCTGTTCATCTGCACACCCTCAACTGCCCTCCTACTGGCCTGCTCACTCCAAACTACCCCTCCCCTTGTTCATCTTCACACCCTCAACTGCCCTCTCCATCAGCCTGATCACCCCCAATGTCCCTCCCAACCACCACCACCAGCCTCATCACCCACAACTGCACTCCCCTGTTGGCCTCTAACCACCTCTGCCTCAGCCCTGCCACGGTGGCTTTGTCCAGAAGAATGCCCAGAAGGTCTCCTGGAAGGTCTCCCAGTCTAATTAGCATATTACCCTTTTATTAATATAGAGGTTTGTGCATGGTTGGGCTGTGGATGGTTTGCCCTGAAGGGTGTCTCTGATGAAGGTGGGGGTTCCCTTGGGGTTTTGGGGCAACCTGGGTGAGGCGCCTGTGGTGTTTTGCAAGCCAGCTGTGCCCCCTTGGGGTGAGGGTCCCCTAATATAATTTATAGAAAATATAATGCTACCTTTTACATTTAGAAAAATACTTTAAGAATCATTGCTCCTACTAAGTATGCTAAAGCGAAAGTTTTTGAAAGGCGGCAGTAGTCCTATTCACAGGGTGCACATTTTCATTTTAATCATCATTCCTATAAACTGTCACTTCCACTTTTAATGGCTCATTGATTTTGGAAGTCATAGTCATTTATTATTTCACATTTCTCTCAAGATAGTTGTGTAAAATAATAAAATTATGTCCCCTTAAAAGGAAAATATGAATTTGCATGTATGACTCATTTTCTTAGAAGACTGATATTGAACTGTAGGTAAAAGAATTAGGAATATAAATTTATATAATTTATATTTTGGGGTCATATTTTTAAAAATAGGTATTTTGTATTTGTTGTTTTTCTGAATTCAGAGTAATTAAGCCTCATTAATGTCTTTTAAAAATATATTTCAGAGAGTAAATGAGAGAAAGATAGAAACATCAATAATGAGAGAGAGTCATTTATTGACTGCTTACTTCATGTCCCTTACTGGGAATTAAGCCCCCAACCTGGGCATGTGCTATTGACTGGAATCGAACCTGGGACCCTTCAGTCCACAGGTCAACGCTCTATTCACTGAATCAAATTGGCTAGGGCAAGTTATTTTTACTTGAGATTCCTCTTGTGTTACTACTGAAGTATGTTATGACCTTGATATTCTATAATGTTTAACAGTTGAATTTTATTCAAAGTATAGATTTAACAAGAATGTTTTTATTATTTAACATTATTTATTATGTACATTTTATTCATCTATTTTACTTTTTAACTTTAAATTATAGAATTTAAGATTTACAATACAATTCTGCATGGCAGGATTTCAATTGCCAGACATAAATATCACATTTCATACCTCCACCATGAGAAACTATTAGAAATAGCTGGGAAATAGTGGCCACACAGCATGGAAATAACATACTCACTGACATCACTCAGCATTATCACCGATATTCTGTTAGAATATTTTATCTTGTTATAAAATAATAGTTGTATTATATAGATATCTGCTATTAAAATATAAATGGATCATAGGAAGAAAAATGTTTGAATCTGCTATATATATATATATATATATATATATATATATATATATATATATTTAATGTTGAATTTCCTCAAAGTGTATTAGCAATACCTAACCATACATTTGCATAATAGCTTTTCCTTTTCATTACTCCAATTGATTGCTTAAGAATACTACCTCTATTCCATTATTCCCCTGATAAAAGCCAGCTGCCCATTATGTAAAATTCATTTTATTTAATGCTTTAAAGAGCATTATCTCAACTATTAGCTTTGGTTTTCATCCTAAAATATCAAAAGTGACATAGTCCCTGAAAAGATTCTAACAGGGATTTCTTCCTTTACATTAATATTGGTGTTTGAAGAAGGAAATATAGATGGAAGGAGAACTTATATTCTTTGTTACTTATAAAATCTTACCACTTACATTCTGTAAATATTTGTTTGACTCTTCTGGTATTAGGGGCAACATATGCCAATAAAATTTCCTAATATTCTTCCAGTCTAAGTTTTGTCTCACATTATTCTGAAATGCTCCTAAGTTCAAATCTTAGGTAAGGAAACTGAAAACTGTATACCATCCCTGAGATACAATTAATATACATTTCCCAAATCATGATCAATTATCATAGGTATCTAGCCATTAGTTCAATATGTGTTTTATTATTATTATTATTATTATTATTATTATTATTATTATTATGTATAAGGGACTATATACTCTGGAAGACACAATAAAGAGGTAAGCTCTGGTCACTTATTTAATGAGGCTAGTTTTTAAAAAGTGAGAATAGTACTACATAAAGATAAAACAATCTAGCCAGCTGATGGTGCTGCAAAGATATGGCTAAGGAGGAATAGCAGAAGACGTTATCTACAGTTAGGCAAAAAGATCTCATGAAAGCGATACTCTTTTTAGTCAAAATTCAATTTTTAAATTGAATTGGCAATATTTATTGAAGTTCACATCTAATTTCTGCTTTACAAAACATAATAAATCATATCACAATATCAATATTAGAGTTTTATGAGAACTCAATAGACAAGTCAACTATACTTAATAACATCTATAGACACGATAAACGACCTTACTTGATTATGCACAGTGGTTTCACTAATTAGATAAGTCAATGATACTGATATTATAATACCTAAGTGAATTCTGGAAAACATTTTTATTATATACTTATTAGACATTTTGAAGGAAAAATGGCTTAATTTGTAAACAATTACTAAGAGTTTTCAATAATAATTTATTTATATTTTATAAGATTTTTTATTGATTTTTAGAGAGAGATGAAGAGAGAGTGAGAGAAAGTGAAACATCAATGAGAGAGAGTAAAACATTAATATGTGAGCATGGACCATCAATCAGCCACCTCCTGCATCAAACCCACACCCCGGGCATGTACCTTGACTTGGAATGGAACCAGCAACCTTTGGATGCATAAGATGAGACCCAACCAACTGAGCTACACACCAACCAGGGCTTTCCATAATAATATAAACATAGTGTTTGTGATAAATTGGATATTCCCATCCATTTGTTATCTATTCAAAATAAATATATTTTGTGAAGATGAGAAAATTAATCAAAGCAAGATTAAATATTTTAACAAGTCTAAACACTAATAACTGATGAGGAGGAATCCTGGACTTTTAAACTAATTAGCAAAACTTAACATTTTCATCTCAAACACTGTGTTGTATGCCCCTCACAGACAGATATATTGGGTCGGCAGCTAAGTAATTGCGGGTTTCACACATATATGGCTTCAGTTGAATTTTTAGGTTTGCAGACGTAGTACAAATGTAAAACACATTTTGTTATTTGATAGTTGGCTATTCAGCTGTTAATAAGTAAAAAAAGTTTTTTGATCTGTTTTGTAGTTTTCGTTTGGCGTTCGTTGAAAAATGGAAAATCAAAAGGAACATTTTTGTCATATTTTGCTTTTTTATTTCTGCAAAGGGAAAAACGCATCGCAAGCTCATAAAAAGTTATGTGCTGTTTATGGTGACGAAGCCTTAAAAGAACGGCAGTGTCAAAATTGGTTTGCCAAATTTCGTTCTGGTGATTTTTCACTCAAAGATGAAAAACGCTCTGGTCGTCCAGTTGAAGTTGATGACGCCCTAATCAAAGCAATAATCAATTCGGACTGTCACAGTACAACACGTGAGATTGCAGAGAAGCTTCATGTATCACATACATGCATTGAAAATCACTTAAAACAACTTGGCTATGTTTTAAAACTCGATACATGGGTTCCTCACGAACTGAAAGAATCACAGTTAACGCAACGCATTAGCAGCTGCGATTTGCTAAAGAAACATAATGAAAATGATCCATTTTTAAAACGACTGATAACTGGCGATGAAAAATGGGTTGTTTACAACAATATCAAGCGGAAAAGATCGTGGAGCAGGCCAGGTGAACCAACTCAAACAACATCAAAAGCTGATATTCATCAAAAGAAGGTTTTGTTATCAGTTTGGTGGGATTACAAAGGAATTGTCTACTTTGAACTCTTACCACCCAACCGAACGATCAATTCTGATGTCTACATTGAACAACTAATGAAATTAAACAATGCAGTTGAAGAAAAGCGGCCCGAATTGACAAATCGAAAAGGTGTTGTATTCCATCATGACACTGCAAGGCCACACACATCTTTGGTCACTCGGCAAAAATTAATGGAGCTTGGTTGGGATGTTTTGCCACATCCACCATATAGTCCTGACCTTGCACCATCTGATTACTTTTTGTTTCGATCTTTACAAAACTCCTTGAATGGTAAAAATTTCAATAATGATGATGATGTCAAATCGTACCTGATTCAGTTTTTTGCTAATAAAAACCAGAAGTTTTTTTTAACGTGGGATTATGATGCTGCCTGAAAGATGGCAAAAGGTCATTGATCAAAATGGGCAATACATTACAGAATAAAGTTATTTAGTTCCATGAAAAAATTGTCTTTGATTTTCTTTAAAAAATCCGCAATTACTTAGCTGCCGACCCAATATATCTAACTGAAGTACCAGTGGAGGGAGGAGGAAATATTTTAATATGTATTTATTGATATCAGAGAGAGGGAGAAAGAGAAAAACATTAATGATGACAAAGAATCATGGATTACCTGCCTCTTGCATGCCTCCTACAAGGGATTGAGCCCCAAACCTGGCCTGTGCCCTGTTCAGGAATCAAATCTTGACCCTCTGGTATATGGGTCAACACTCAACCACCGACCAGGCAGGAGGAAATATTTTAATAAATTATGAACAAAAGTTTAAATATTTGTACAAGTCTGGTAGTAGAATTGCTTTAGGTTGTATTAGGTCAGTGGTTAATCAAAGTAATCAAGGAATGGGAAGTTTGGTCATTTTTTTTCTTGTTATCCTTAATATGTTCAATTCAGACTAATTATCCTCATAGTCAAAGAATGGGTGCCTTAGCTCAAAGTGTAAAATATTGATTTGAAAATATACAACCAAAATAAAAAACTTTTTTTAACTTCATTTTTTGGTAGAGTCAAATGATATGCCCACACCCAACTCTGGAAGATACAAAAGGGGGTGAGCTCTGGTCCATCAATGGTATAGGACTACATTGTGTGTTTCCTGAGAACTGTAATGGAAGATGAACAATAAGACTATATTAAAGCCTAACCATCACGAAAAGAGGAAAAATTGACTCTTGAGCCCACAAATCATTTCTACCATATTCTGTTTCCTTCCCCTTTATGACATTCATCAGTTATACAGAGCACACCTCAGATGCATGTCTGCAGGCTTGTTTTACTCTGATTTTTCCATTTTTATATTTTTTCACTGACCTTTCTGTTTTACCTACGAACGAGAGGCCCAATGCACAAAATTCATGCATGGGTGTGTGTGTTCCTCAGACCAGCCTGCACCCTCTCCAATCTGGGACTCCTTGAGGGATGTCCAATTGCCATCCAATAGGATCGGGCCTAAACGGGGGGGCGGGGGGGAATCCACCTCAAAATCCAGGACTGCTGGCTCTCAACTGCTTGCCTGCCTGCCTTCCTGATTGCCCCTAACTGTTTCTGTTTGCCAGCATGATCACCCTCTAACCTCTCCCCTGCCAGCCTGATTGCAGCTAACTGCTCTCCCCTGCAGGCCTGGTCACCCCTCACTGCTCTCCCCTGCAGGCCTGGTCCCCGCAACTGCCTTCCCTTGCTGGCCATCTTGTGGTGGCCACCTTGTGTTCACATGGGGAAGCCATTTTTGACCACATGGGGGCAGCAACCTTGTGTGTTGGAGTGATCATAAATGTGCATATTACCCTTTTATTAGATAGGATAGAGGCCTGGTGCAGGGGTGGGAGCCAGCTGGTTTGCCCTGAGGGTGTCTGGATCAGAGTGAGGGTTCCCTTGGGATGTGGTGTGGCCTGGGTGAGGGGCCTGTGGTGGTTTGCAGGCCAGCCATGCCCCCCAGAAACCCAAGCAGAGGCCTTGGTATCTTGGATTTATTCATGTTCTATAATTGAAACTTTGTTACCTTGAGTGGAGGCCTAGGCCAGCCAGGGTGTGTGGAAAGCTTGGCTTCCTCCATTACCAGAGAAACCCAAGTCTCCTGCTCACTCCACGGCCACATCTTGGTTGGGTTAATTTGCATACTAACTCCAGTTTGGCTGGCGTGTGTGGCTTGTGGGTGTATTGCATATTACTCTTTTATTAGATTGGATTCCACTTTTTATTAGATTGGATTCCACTTTTAATGCATATTACTCTTTTATTAGATTGGATTCCACTTTTTACTGTATTCTGAATAATTCTTTTTGCCATAAAATATCTGTGTCATTGAAGGATATTATAATCATTCATATTTGTAGAATTAATGCAACAAAAACAAGATAACCATTCACTTGATCATACTGACAACCTCTCACAACACCATTTCATTCATCTAAAATCACAGAGCATGTACCACAGTATTCAGTGAAAGCCTGGGGGGAAATGGAGAAAAAGAGAATAATGAGAGACTCAGACTGAGAAAAAATAGTAAATATAAAAACAAATTTTTATATATTGGATGGTAGGCAATATGATAGATAGGGGATATGTTAACAAATAATTATATTGAAACATGTCAAGAATTATTAGAATAACGTGATAATTGAACATAGTGCAGGGTTTTTAAATTCATTCCTGGAAGACAAATTCAAAACTTCATTGAAAGAATAAAATTAGAGCCTATTTTTAAAAATAAAAATTTACTAGGGAGATAAGATGTACATCCATTCTATAATAAAGGAAAAGTTTTTATAAATTCAAATGTGTATGAATAATTGTTGCCAATATTGAAATGGTAACCTTAAGGCATAGTATATTTCAAAAAGTAGTAGATGATGAAACCAAAGAGTTTCATAATATCTATGAATGTATGCTTCCAACTATTCTCAAGATATTTTACTTCTGTTATATATGTGATATCTCATTTGCTATTGTTTTATTTTTTATCAATGCTATCTGTGCCTGAAGGTAAATGCCATGTTTAACACAATGTGCTTCCTGGACTTTTCAGAATTATAATAAAGATTTAAAAATAAATCTGAGTCATCATAGGTAATACTTGGTAGTGTAAATAGGTTGCTTGCAATGTGTCTCCTGTGTTGGGAGAGAGTTTACGTGTAAAGGTCATTTTTACTGGATGGTAGTGGCTAGTTGTGCTTTAAGCTAATACATGCAGCAGTAAGCCTGATACCATTCTGTATGCACTACATGCTGTGAAGGAAACCACACTTTGATAGAAATAATGGGAGAAAACCTTTGAAAATGTGAACTTTAATTTGATTTGACATGTAGCAGTGTTCTAGTCTTCGGTAGGCTTGCAAAAACGTAACTTAGTATGTACATTTACAATAAGAATGCTTGTGAACCGAATCCCAGATTTTGGGGGTAAGGGTTGTGCATACATTTTTGCATATGCTAACACACAAGTAAACACACACATGCTCAGAGATTTAATATTGAGATTAGGCATTAAAATTTATATATTCCACTCAGGCCAACTCTTACTTTTCTGGCACAGTATCACTTTGTAGATGGTCAGTTCCACCAAGCTTAGGTCCTTCCTTATCTTTGTTGGGAATAGATGAGTCTCAGGGTTATTTTTTTTCCCCCCTCAGTAAAGCTGATTTTCTTTTTCTTTTAAAAAAAGTATATTTTATTGATTTTTTTACAGAGAGGAAAGGAGAGGGATAGAGAGCTAGAAACAACGATGAGAGAGAAATATTGACCAGGTGCCTCCTGCACACCACCCATCAGAGGGTGTGCCCGCAACCAATGCACATATCCTTGAACCTGGGACCCTTCAGTCCTCAGGCCGACACTCTATCAAGTGAACAAACCGGTTTTGGCTGAAAGATTTTCTTTACTTTAAAAACACAGGAACTGTAGAAAAGAATGTCTAAGTAATTGTGATGTATACTAAATAGCTCACTAAATGATACATATAAAAGAAAAACGTAAATCTTAGAGCAACATGACCAGTAAAGCCGTGTTTTTAATCTGGAATTCTTTCTCTTGATATGATGCTTATTTTACTTTATTTTTCGGTTATCTCATGCTGTAACTATTTTAACTGTGTGCCTATATTCAGAACATAAATAATTAGTTTTATGATGTATAGCAAAGACCTAAATGTTTTAAAATAGTTTGAATAGTGAGGGCTATCTGTGTAATTAATGGTCCATAAGTATTGCTATGAGGATTTAAGCAGATTACCTATATATGTCATCCCAACCAAATTATCAATATGTATTTTGTTAAAAATCTATGATGAATTAATTTTGTTGAGACAAAAAGGTGTGCTCTTTGTTTTCATTTAAGGTTCACTTAATGGTTATCAAGCTGAGCTTTTCTTTAAAAACTAAATTCATTTAATTGACGGAAGGGCTGCTTCTTATAGTCATCACAGTATGATTCAATTTACCTTTGTAGGCTGGATGCCATTCTGAAGAAATTCTTAGTGGGGTTGAAGCTTATTCCTAAGTAGTTAGTGTCTATTTTTACACCTTAGTGGGGACACACATTCAAAAATTTCTAACTTTTAAAAGAATAAGAAATTAGAAAGTAAAGTGAAAAATGATAAAATGATATGTATTGTTTTGAATACAATGTCTTTTGAGAAAATATTTACCAAGATTTAGACTGCCTTTACTTTGTACTAAAAATGTTTGATTCAGCCCAGCTCGTGTGGCTAAGGGGTTGAGCATCGATCCATGAACCAACTTAATTCCTAGATTCCTGATCAAGGTACATGCCTGGGTTGCGGGCTTGATCCCTACTAGGGGCAACCGATTAATGATTCTCGAGATAGAATCATCATTGCTGTTTCTATCTCTCCCTCCCTTCCTCTCTCTGAAATCAATAAAAACATATTTAATTTTTTAATTCAGTATATCTATTTCATTGAAATAAAGTAGAAAGAATAAAATAATTATAATGAATATATTATTTTAATGAAATGAAAATAAAAGCTATTTTATTATTAATGCTTAGTAATATTTCCTTTGTCCTAAAAAGCTAATTCAGATAGTCACTACTTATATAGAAAATGCCTTCTAGCTAATTTAGAGGTTTAAAATATTATAGCTTTCTTCTAAATTAATATGATGTAGAATAAAATTAATAAAGTGTCTCATCATTTCCAAAAATACTTTGATATAGGGCTGGTATACCATATTTTCACTCAGTACAAAGGCTACACACATTGAATAAAACATAACAAGAAAAATATAGGCAGATATTTTACTGAAATACTGAAATATTCTCCTATCATTTGACTACAAGAGATTAAATTTATAATTTGATCTAATGCAAAGTGAGGTTATCTTATTATTATCATCCAAGTTCACAATTTATTCTAAAAAATTCTGACTTTTGTTGGTAGACTGAACAAGCTCATAAATTATCAATAGTGACTTTTCTCCAAAAAGAAACATTGTGCATATAGTAGACTAAAACTGTTTGAGTTTAAGCAAATTTAAAAATTATTATTCCCTGTTATTTCACATTGGTATATTTATTTTTATTAAGAATGAATAATACTTAATACAAAATATTATTAAGGATGACTTTGAAATGTGTAGTTTAGTATTCTGTGTCCTAACTTTGATTATTCAAATAACAGATCAATATAGACAACTTATTGCAAAAACAAAATACATTGTAATTTTGGAAATAAGCCTTTGTAAACATTTCTTTGGTTGTGATTAACATTTGATATCTATAGTTCTGCCATGGATAATAGATTTGAAATTTGTCTTTAAAAAGACTTTGCTTTGAAAAAGAAATATGCAATAGAAGGTTTATTATTGTAAGATTCAACCAGCAAATGCATATTGAAATAATTCCATGCTTTCATTTATGCCTGTAGCAGATGCATCCAAATGATAGCGTGAAAGTCTCTGAATACTGTTTTGACATTAAAGAGCAACAAATTCAGTTACAATGTGTTAATTTGTTTCTACATTTGCTTCTTTGTTGTCTCATACTGAAAAGACTGAATGATCTTAAACTTGTGAAATTACTGAATATGCTTCCTCTTATATTTGTAAAGAAAGAGTCTCTTTCAGCATGAATGCACACTATTACTGAGTGGTATTGTTGCCACTTTTAATTTTGGACACAGTAGCCTTTACACAAACAATTAAATTTTAATTAAAACTGTCATGTCAGTGTCTGTGTTTTTATATTAAAGAAAATATACCATGATTTCACCAGCATTGAACTGTACAACAACAGTTGTTTTATTGTCAATTAATAGGTTAGGCACATGCAAACCACTTCTTTCACTGCCTTGTGTATACAGTAAGTAACTACCTTTTAGAACTCTCACCATTGATTGGGAAAATGGGATTGCATGTTAATCACATCAAAAAGGAAATGTTAACTTTGCTTTTAAATATCACTAGAGAATGAGAAATGTTTCATCTCTGACTAGAGAGGCTGTAAATCCTTTGCTCTTCTGTGCCTTGACAGTAAGTTACACTAATAATCAATACCCATGTATTTGCCTTTGTTCACATATATGTGATCTCCCTTTCCCAGAAATAGTGGATTAGGTTATGTGGGGAAACTTTCCTGCTGAATATTAATTGGGAAAGTTGAATAACATATAACTTTACAATCTTCTTTAAGAGAATATAGAGCTGACAAGATAGTAAAAAAAAAAAAAAAAATACTCATCCAAATTCTAATAAATATTAATGTCCAAAGAGCAAAACAGCCTGAAAGTGCTTTTAGTCTTAAGTGCATGTCTTTACTTATCTTTTGTTGGAAGAGAAAGAGCAAAAAATCAAAGTCTCAGAAAATAGTACTCTAACAGAGGACCCACTACACAAAAGGAGTATTACTCTGGGTTAAAGGCACAATATAAACTTAGTAAAAAAGTAAAAGTTTAGGTTTTAAGAGCTTTTGTGTCCTAGGGGCTATCAAGCCTTCACTTGAGTTGAGGTGATTTCAGACCGGTTAAAGCAAATTTTGCATCTTTCAAAGAGAATAACTTCATTCATGGTTGTGCATTTTTTTTTTCAGCAATAAAAAATAATGACAGCCCAGTGGGTGTGGCTCAGTCATTGAGCACTGGCCTATAAACCTGGAGGTCACAGTTAGATTTCCAGTCATGGAACATGCCCAGGTTGTGGGCTTGATCCCAAGTGGGGGGTGCAGGGAGAATGCAATCAATGCTTCTCTCTCATTATTGATGTTTCTATCTCACTCTCACTCTCCGTTCTCTCTGAAATCAATAAAATCATATTTAATATGATAATAATAATAATAACAATATAAAGACACAGTATGGATTGTTTTTTCAAGTATCAAGGTAATAAAAGTCTTTTCAGTCCTGGGCAGTGTGGCTCAGTTGGTTAGGTGTCGTTCTATGCACTGAAAGGTTTCTGGTTGGATTCCTGGTCAGGGTACATGGCCAGGGTGTGGGCTTGATCTCTGGTGGAGGGCCTGCAGGAGGCAGTTAATCGATGTTACACTCTCTTATCAATGGTTCTTTCTTCTCTTCTCCCTTCCTCTCTAAAAATATATAAACTATTCTTTAAAAAAAAGAGTCATTTTAGACTCCAACTATGAAAAACATAGACCTTAAATTAAGAAATTTTACATGAAAATTTCATATCTATATCTATATCTATATCTATATCTATATCTATATCTATATCTATATCTATATCTATATCTATATCTATATCTATATCTATATCTATATCTATACCTATACCTATACCTATATCTATCTATCTATCTATCTATCTATCTAAACCTAATTGATCATTTGACCTTTCGACCATTTGACAGGTAGCTATGATGCACACTGACCACCAGGGGGCAGATGCTCAATGCACAGCCATGGAAACATAGAACAGATTGATGAATGTCAGAGGGAAGGAGGGCGGGGTGTGGGTAAGACATTAACCAAAGATCTTATATTCATACTAGAGGCTCAGTGCATGGATTTGTCCATGGGTGGTGTCCCTTGGCCTGGCCTGTGGGGATCGGGCCAAAATCGGCAGTCTGACATCCCCTGAAGGGTCCCAGATTGTAAGAAGGCAGAGGCCAGGCCGAAGGACCCCACTAGTGTATAAATCCATGCACTGGGCCTCTAGTAGGTAAATAATATCATTGAATGTAAATACAATAAATTTCTAGTTAAACAATAAAGGAAAATGGTTGTCATTATATATACACAAAACTGAAAAACTGATTCAATGGACAGAGCATGATACTGAAAATCTAACAAAGGTAAAGAAAAGCATTATATATCTATATATGGTGAGCATAGAGATTCCTGACCCACCAAGGAATGACTTGTTATCCTTGTTGCTATGAATGTTATACTAAAATATTTAATTCTCAGTAGCTTTAAGGTTTGCTTCAGTTGTAAATAGCCACTCTTGCAAGATCATTGCTTCCCTGGCTAAATATATCTGATAATTGATTGGAGCGGAGATATTAAATCCAGGACAGTTGAACTTGGTTTGAGCTATTTTAGCTCCAGGGATATCTATGGAGTTGCTTGAAGATACTAGGCCTATATCATTGCTCAACTTCTTCAGATCAGTTTGGTCCACACATTCTCTTCATAGAGAATTTATTCTGGAAATTATAGACATGAAAAAACTATGTAAGGAGTAACATGCAAACCAAATCCCATGATGGCAAGAGCCAATACATCGAAGAATCCACAAAATTCCAAAAAGATTCAAAAGATTGTTCAAATTGGATAACAATTATTCAAACATTTTAACCAATCACCAAGTTCATGAAAATATTCAAATCTTACATAAAATTTTTCAGGATAAAAAAGAAGGAACACTGCTTAAATGATTTTCTTATATCAAAAACAGAATTACATGAGAAATAAGTGAGAGGAAATATACAACTATAATTAAGCAACAAAATAATTAACCTAAATGTGAATGTAATTATTTACCTCAATAAGGTCAGGAGATTATGGATATGATAGGGAAGATACATGCTTAAATCTTATAAATTGCTACCCAAACTGTTTCTTGATAGATCTGGGAGTTATATTAGTGCTCATTATTCATGTATTTATCATATTTTACATTATTTCTATAGTAGCATATATGTTTTACATTTATTATATCTGAAAAAAGCTAAGATTGAAGGAATTTGTAATTGAAACATCCACAATATTAAATTGAATATAAAAATAATTGTAAATACCTTGACATAACTTGATAAATTAAATACTCTGAAATGGAGAAAGAAGTGGAAAGTTACAATCTCCACCGGAGTATTTGGCATTCTATGGATATGGACACAGAAAGTTACCATCTTAGGAGCTGAAGTAATATTTGAGCTATTCTAAGAAAGATTGTGCCCAATCTAGTCTTGGAATTTCAAAAAATCACAGCTATCAGCAGTTGCTAGAGTACTGGCAGGGACACAAGTGCATTACATGCCCTCCTGATGCAAAGCAACAAATCTGGGAAACCGTGTGCTACAAAACATCTGTCATAGGTCCAATCTAGTGGCCATTGCCGTTTTACTCTACCCATCATTAGGGTGAATTTATTAAGGGTTTTAACTTTTACTGGAGATGTTTTAATTACAACAATTTCAAAATGTAATTAAACAGCACATTTTTAAAGAATTCAAGACAACCATACCATCATTATTATTTTTTTAAAAAATCTTTATTGTTGAAAGTATTACAGACGTCCCTTTTTTGTCCCCATTGACCCCTTCTAGCCTGCAGCCACCCTCTGGTCCAGGCCTTCACCATATTATTGTCTGTGGACATGGGTTATGCATTTATGCATACAAGTCCTTTGGTTAATCTTTTTCCCGCCTACCCACCCATCCCACCTCAACCTTTCCTCTGAAATTTGACAGTCTGTTCCAGGAAACACACACACACACACACACACACACACGCACACACACACACACCACACACACACACACAGACACACACACACACACAATAAAACAAACAACAACAACAAAAAAACTGTATGATTTCAGTAATATGGGATATAAAACAAATAAAACAAAGAAACAAAAACTCATAGACACTGACAATAGTATGATGGATACTTTAGGAAAAGGGGGTGAGAGGAAGATTAAAAAGGTAAAAGAGTGTCAGATATAGGATGATGGAAGAAAACTTGAGTTTGGGTGGTGATCACACAGTATAATATACAGATGACATCTTATAAAAATCATACAGTTGAAACCTATATAATGTCATTATGCTTATATAATATAGCCCCAATAAATTTAATAAAAGAAAAAATAACCTTAGTAAAACTAAAAAAAATATCACTTTTAGCTCTGTTTCTGTTAAAATATTTAGGTAGATTCTTCTATTTATATGGCTTTAGCATTATCACTGCTAGCATAAACTTAATTGCTAGCATTGGGCAATTATTAAACGACAAAATCAACTTCGTCATAAAATTCCTAAGAATGCCTTTAAATCATTGATTTTATACTTTCTCTTGTACTTTATGATGCTCTCATTTTGGGGAAGCTTGTTTTTCTTAGGTTGGAGATTGACAGATATATATGTAAATATATATTTCACACACACACATATATATATATTTGTAAAATTGACAGATACATATATTTATAAATTTGAATACAATTGTCATGATATATACATTCTTGAGACAGTTGCCTGCCTTCCATTGACAAAATAAGTTTTTTGGGGAGAAACACACAGTAAGCAGTTCAAAATGAGATAGTTCAGTGCTATTGTTTGCCCTGTTGGTGGATTTAGAGGTAATTGAATTTCAGAGAACCCCAAAGAAGAAATAATATATCTAGTCATTGGTTTGTCTGCAGTATTGTATAGACTATTGTAATTTCTTCATGTTAAAGGAATTATAAATGAAAGGCCTGGAGGAAGCCAATGTATTTGAGAGACGTTGGCAGGCATCCCATGGAGGAGCACATGTACATTACTTTAGCCCTGTCAGATGCCAGCCAGGCTTGTTCCTTTCTCAGAAAAACACACACATGCATGCTGATAAACTGAGAATAATTTTCTGAAACATGGTGATAGACATTGTTTCCTATGAATGCATTCTCAGCAGTGAACACAGTGCTGTGAATCCTTTACTGGCAAGACAGCAGATTAGAAGGAAGGTTTTAATTAGAAGAAATCCCTATACCTTCTCTGGACTAAACTGCATGATTCAGAGAGGCTCTAGGACACATACAGTGATGAAACATATATATTAGTAGCTAACTTAGACATGATGCCTTAAAAAGGAGATTGGTAAGTGACATTATAGATTATTTCGAGGTAAAGTGTCCACGAAACAAACTATATATTGTATGCCTATAAATAAATCAAATCATATAAAAAGTGCTCTTAGAAAGAAAAAAACACACATGCCATTATCTAGGATTCTCACATATCACACAGCAAGCACTTACTTCATTCATTGTAAAATTAAAAAAAAAAAGTAGCTAGAGGCAAAAAACAACTTATAGTTTACAGTAATAAGGCATAAGAAAAGCAAATGATTTATACTGAGTTCCTCTCTGAGGCTGAAATCTGATCATTGTAAATTCTATCTGTGGCTCCATAAGAGTTAAATAATTGAGCAAGAGGAAAAATTGGATGAATTATTTTAAGTAGTTAGGGCATGGTACCCTGAGTACACTATTATCACATAGGTCAGCTAGACACTGACGAATAAGATTTTGAGATTCTACTTACCTTTGGTGGTTTTTTAGAGTCTAGTTTTAGCATTTTTGGGAAATGAGATTGAAACTCACTGGACTGCTTGCAATTTTCATCATCACAGGAGAACTGTTTGATTTCAAATGTGCCATTGAAGAAAGATGTTGGACTTTTTAATAAGTATCTTCATGTTAAAAGAATTACAAACAAAGCAAACCCATTTATATATTGTTTTAAGGGTATATTTTATACAGTAGAGTAGCAGCTATATAAATTATGAATATTTAATTAAGTATTTGTAGCCTATAATCAATCCATTTTGCAATCCACAGTATGATTGAAAATTACCTTTGAAAAATTTTGACCTAAAAATTTGTGCCATGAAGATTGGTGTTCTGGAAATGCTTTGCCTAATTCTCATGTTTTCCAACATGTTTAACTGAGTCTTGTATTGTGATGCAGAAAAAACAACATAGCTGAAATAAAATTTACATATTCATCACTTATTCATCATCTTAAAATATTTTTTGAAGTCTGATACACTAGATATGATGAGAGTTACATCAACTCAGATGTTGATGTAACTATTACACATCATGTTCTAATTTCCATTGTGATCTTAAGAATTTTTAGGGTAGAAGATATTATTTATTTCCCAAATGGAGTAAGCAAGTGTTGTTTTTATATTGTAACATTTAACTAATAAATACTAGGTATATCATCTTGTCCTCAATATATCCATTGGGAATGGCTGAGTGCTAAATGAAAAAGGAACTATCATTTTTCTAAAACTGATTTAAGAATTATTACTACAATTGCAATTGAGTGGAATAAAAAAATAATTTACTAAATAAGTAATTAATGAAAGCATTATCTAAAAAATGAATTAGTCTTTTTATTTATTCACTTCTTTGTATTTGGCTGACTAAAAGATTCTGAGTAAGAATAACCAGAAAATTCCTCTATAATAAAAGGCTAATATGCAAATTAATGGCGGGATGACCCTAGCTATGTCATGCACTGATCACCAAGGGGATGACCCTAGCTATGTCATGCACTGATCACCAAGGGGAAGATGCTTAATGCAGAAGCTGTCCCTGGTGGTCAATGCATTCCCACAGGGGGAGCATTGCTCAGCTAGAAGCTGGGCTCATGGCTGGTGAGCACAGTGGTGGTGGTGGTGGGAGCCTCTCCCAACTCCACAGTGCTAAGGACAACTGACGGCTAAGCCTTCAGTTGAACATTCCCTGAGGGCTCCCAGACTTTGAGATGGCACAGGCCTGCCTACCTGAGGGACCCTTGCACCCCGAGAGCACAAATTTCATGCAGAGGGCCTCTAGTGTGCATATATTTGTAGGAAAGGTGCAAAAGATGTAAAATTTAAGAGAAGTTAATATTGATATCATTGAAAGCTGGAATTGATCTGGGGCAGCCAGGTAATTGAGGGTAGGCAAAAAAAAAAAAAAAAGAAAAGGAAAGAAGAAAGAAAGAAAGAGAGAAAGAAAGAAAGAAACTAAACTAAACTAAATTTTGTGATTTAAAGAAATCTTGGCTTACTTTACCATTTTGTATCACTATAAAATTATAATTCAGTACCACAATGATAATGAAAAGATAAAAAATTTATGAATGTATACAAACCACCATTTTCAAGAGTAGTCAAAGAAATGCAAATTAAGTCCACATTTACCCTTGAAATTGGCAATCATGAGACAGTGTAATTAATAATTGCCTTAAGGGACCATGGTCAAGAGGACAGATGATAGGAAATATGTGATTCGGTACCACATATGGAGTGTCACCTGGCAATACAATAATCAAGAGGTTAAAATTCCACCTTTTAGGGATAGGTGGTTTTGATTTAAAGCAATTTCAACTCTGTCATGTGTTTGTCCCATGATATTGGGCAGAACATTAAACTTCTGTTTGCCTCAGTTTCCTTATCTAGGGAACGGAAATAATATTAATACTACATACCTCATAGGGACCTTATGAGGTTAAGGATGTTAGTTTCTGTAAAATCCTCAGATTAATACCTGTCTCATAATACAGGCCCAATAAATGTGGTATAGTGTTGATAATCTTTAAATGTTCATACCAGGCAACTTCACTTCATGGACTTGTTTTTCTTTTTTTTGTTTGTTTTGTTTTTAAGAAAATTATCAGATCTTACAGAAGTATATGAAGAAAGGAATCTAAACTGAAATAGCAGAAATATCCAGCATTAGGCAATTGGCTAAGCTTGTGTGTCTATGGGGACATTATATATATATATCGTGTTTCCCTGAAAAAAAAACATCCTCCAAAAATAAGACCTACTTACAGGTTTCCTTCTGAGTGAAATATAAGGCATCCTCCCCGAAAATAAGGCCCCCCCCCTAGGCTCTATCTCAGAATGAAAATTAATTTACCTTAAACTGGTCGCTAGGGCCGCCCTGACTGCGGTCTGGCAACCAGTGATGTTATGCGGAGTCCTGATGTCACTGCTGTGTGGAGGCGGAGCCGAGGTCAGAGTGAGCAGTGAGCATGGGGCGGGAGAGAGGAGGAGACTTTCGCAGATGCATGTAGAAGAACAGGAGGATTAGAACGGACAGGACTCAGCAAAGATGCTGAGTAGTACTGGTCTGTCTCTGGTGACACTACCTGACACTACTGAAGGTTCTCAGTCAGTGGCAGACCCTGCTCCAGCCCAGATCCAGTCCCCAGCAAGCCCAGTGACAGTCCCCAGGCAGGCCCCAGGGGGTAAATGTCTGATAAAGGTGTAGGGGGGATGTCTGGTGAAGGTGTTCAGTGGCATAGGGGTGGAGGGAGGGGGATCACTTAAAATGACACAGGAGGATCAAAAGGGGTTATTAAAATGGTAATTCCCCCCTCTGATTGTCCTGTGCCATTTTGATTCCCCCTTCTGATCCCCGTGTCATTTTAAGTGATCCCCCTCCCCCCACCTTGATACCCCAATTCCTTTTTTTTAACCCTAGAAATGAGCGCAAAAAGAAAAAGCTACTCTGTGGAATACAAGAAAGGAATTGTGGAAGACTCTTGGGGCCAAAATCTCACTGCTTTCTGCAAAGAGAAGATGTTGAGTATCCGATTGGTCCGAAAATGGCGAGCAGAGTATGGTAACCTCATTGAACAAGTGGACAAGGGAAATGCTAAAAAGCACAAGTGTGGATCAGATCAGCAACCATTATTTTCCGAGCTGGAAGACCTGATCTGTGAATGGGTTGTTGACAGGAGAGCACAGGTTTTGGCGAAGACTTCAAAGCATCACAACACTGGCTGGATAATTTCCTTCAGCAAAGTGAACTGTCTTTAAGAAGATCTACAACATTGTTTAGGTTGAAAGATACTCAAGTTATTAAGTGGGCATTTGCATTCAATTTCTTTATTGATGATGCTGACTTCTCTAAATACAATCTTTCCAACATGATTGCTATGGATGAAACTGCAGTGTTTATGGGCCAATCATCTCAAACAACAATTGAACAGTGGGGTGCCTCCTTAGTGTACATTCCCTCCACTGCTTACGAAAGTGCACGTGTTTCCTATATTTTGGCAATTCATCTGGAAGGCACTAAAATCCCACCTTTAAGCATTTCTAAGGGTAAGAAGGAAAAGATTGAACGTGTTTTGGGCATTTTTATTCTTGAAACTGAAAAAGCATGGGCTACACAAGCAGTGGCCCAGGAAGTGAGTCGATTTAATGCTGCCACTTGTTATGCGAGGGAGCCAAAGAGGTCTGATAGTCTGGGATGCAGCCAGCACTCACCACGCTAAAGACATGAAGACATTTCTTCACAAAAGAAAAATAGATCAGATAATGATTCCTGCAGGAATGACGGCCTATCTCCAGACTCTTGATATTGCAAGAAAGAAGCCATTCAAAGACAATTTGCGCATGGAAATTAATGACTACATTGAAAATAGAATGGAGAGAAATCAGCGTGGAAACTTTGTGAAACCTAAACTGCAAGAAGTTGTGACTTGGGTGAAGAATTCATGGGAGAAAATCACTGACAGTTGCATTGCAAATTCACTGCGAACAGGCTACCTTGACAAAAAGTACTCATTTAACAGCAGTGCTATTGCTAAACATGAAAGATTTGGTCCACTGATTCTGAAAGAAATGGAGTCACAAGAAATTCACCAGGAAATTCAGGAATTGGATTGTTATGATGATGTTCCAGAAGATGATGACATGATTGTCATTGAATAAATGAGTAAATTCTTGATACTGTAGGATTCAGTTTGTCTGGTTTGTGTTGACAACTACCGTACTACCGTACCATATAAAGGTAATAAATTTCCTTTATTTTCATTTAACAATAAATGTGTACCATATTCTTCTTCATGGAAAAATAAGACATCCCCTGAAAATAAGACCTAGCTCATCTTTGGGATCAAAAATTAATATAAGACACTGTCTTATTTTCGGGGAAACAGGATATATATATATATATATATATATATATATATATATATATGTAATTGATTTTTTACAGAGAGAAAGGAAGAGATATAGAGAGTTAGAAAAATTGATGAGAGAGAAACATTAATCAGCTGCCACCTGCACACCTCCGACTGGGGATGTGTCCTCAACCAAGGTAGATACCCTTGACCGGAATTGAACCCGGAATCCTTCAGTGAGCAGGCCGACGCTCTGTCCACTTAGCCAAACCAGTTGCAGCTAAAGTTTCTTTATAGGAGTTGTTTTTAAAACAAAATACCATAGCACTGCATATTTTATAAGGACAAAGGTATATGTTAAAAAAAGCATATCTTAGGCTAATATAATAAATGTATATATTAGCACAACAACAATGAAAAGACAGGCATACATATGTGAAGAGTAGTTATATTTGGATGGTAGATTAAGGGTAAATTTTCACTTATGCATGTGGATAGTTTGTAGCACTCTTCTATATTTCTAATGTGTTCTTAAAAATTCATAATTTAAAATCTAAACTCATAGTACTTTAGAATGGGACCTTATTTTAAAAGAATCATTGCAGATCTAATTGATTAAGATGAAGTCCCACTTAAGTAGTTGGTCATCTAATCTGATATGAGTGATGTCCTTATAAAAAGGGGAAAATGAGAGGAAGATGGCAGCAAAATAAGCTCCCCATTTCCAGCTAGATTCAGTGTGTGACTTTAATTCCCTGTTAACATGTGTGTGGGAAAAGGGTATTGCAGACTGGGTTATTCACACCCTACATATTAGCAAGAAAATTCCATTTTCAGGACTAGCTTTGGACAGCTCCTAGGAAGTATTTTCTGATCCCATGTATATTCAACCTGACATGTGTGTTCATATATGCCAGAGGCCTTGGGTCATATTGTATCAATTTGATCAGGCAGTATATGTTAACAACTTTTTAATAGCCATTTTAAGTTTTCTTTGTTACATCATTTTATGTATTCAAAAATTAAAGAATATCTTACATGTAATAATATTATTCTTCATCACTATTGTGTTGGCTATATGCATTAACACCCAAAATGTTTAGGTATAAATAATATATATACATGATCTACATAAGATAAATCACAAAACTCTGATGAATAAAATGAAATAGATATTTTATGTTCATGCATAGAAATGTTGAATATTGTCAAGATAACAGTTCTGTTCAACTTTATTTATAGATTTAATGCATGTCCAATAATAATCCTAGCAAGTTATTTGTAAATATCAACATACTGATTCTATAGTTTATTAATGTGAGTTACAGTGACCACCTGATTTTAGTCTGGAAGTCTGGAGTATGAGTTGTTTGGGTCATGCTAGCTCCGCACACCTGTATGAGTGACCCCCAAGAAAACCCCCAGAAACCAAAATTTAGGTGTGCTGCCCCTATTTGTAACACTTAAAATATGTTGTCATATATCATAACTGGGAGAATTAAGTGTGTCCTGTGGGGTGACAAATGAAACCTTGTACATTATTTCTTCTGGCCCTTGTTTTGCCCCATGTACCCTTCCTTTTGCTGATTTAATCGGTATCCTTTCACTGTTATGTACTGTGATCATGAGGATAATAGTGTCCCAATTCTACTGGCAAATCATGGATCCTGAGAATGGTCTATCAGTCTCCAAGTAAAGCATTTAATCTTACATTGTCATAAATTATGGGGATTAGAACACAGGCACGTTTATAGTACCGGTGTTCTTCTTATAATGTAATAGAGTTGAATCATTTTTTTAGTTTATAAATAATCATTTTTTTGCACTAAAACAAAGGCATCCATCTGTAGAATCAATTGAAGGTAAAAAAGCTATTAGGTGACCATTACAGTAAAAATGAAGGAGATAAGGAAGGAAATGGGGGAAGAGAGAGAAGGGAGAAGAAAGGAGAGAAGGGGATATGCAATTTGCTGTTACAGAGTCTAATGTAGAACCTATATTTTTATATAAGATATTAAAAGTAATAAAGTGGACAATATGAAACAGCATTACTAACAAAGGCTCAGTGAATTTGATAAGGAGAATGAAAAAAAGACAATGACTCACAGAGGCAAATAGTAGCTTTCATGATCCTTTAATATCTATTATAAATGGAATGTGAGACTAGAAATATTGATCATTTGGAATTTGTTCTAAGTGCTCTGACATCCACTTTGGGAAATAGGGAATTTAATATGAATGTCATGCTACAAGAATGGATGTTTTGTGTCTCCTTTTTAATATAACACTTTTTTTTAACCATCTCAAAAAGAAGTAGTTCTCTTGCTAGCTGTTAACTATTCCAGTGCAAATAACCACCTCCTTCTTCTTTGAGGGACTAAACATGTTTAACCTTTTAAATTTCCAAATTTAAATGTTAGGAAAGCAATATGGAAAGAAGGATATTTCCATCTTCTATCAATTTGACTCCATTCTCTTTTTAAAATTTTATTGTTGATCCCTAACTGGTCTGGTTTGGTGGATAGAGCATTGTCCTGTGGACTGAAAGGTTCAGGTTCAATTCTGGTCAAGGGAGTGTACCTTGGTTGCAGGCACATCCCCAGTGGGAGGTGGGTAGGAGGCAGCTGATCAATATTTCTCTCTCATTGATGTTTCTAACTTTCTATCTCTCTCCCTTCCTCTCTGAAAAAAATCAATAAAATATATTAAAAAAATTATTGTTGACATTATCTCCACTCCTTTACCAGCCTCTACCCAGACACTGCTCTCCTCCCTCTGATCATTGCCACATTGTTGTCCGTGTCCATGGTTTATGTGTATATTCTCTTTGGCTAATCCCTTCACCTTCTTTAATCCAGTTCCTTTCCCTTCTGAGCTCCCTCAATCTGTTCCCTATATTCATGTTTCTGGCTCCATTTTGTTCATCAGTTTATTTTGTTCATTAGATACCACATATAAATGAGATCATATGGTATTTATCTTTCTCTGTCTGGCTTATTTTGGTTAACACAATAATCTCTAGGTTAACCAATGATGTTGCAAAGGTAAGAGTTCCCTCTTTTTTACAACTGCATAGTATTCCATTGTGTAAATGTAACATAGCTTTTTCTTTTTTTTTTTTTTTATCTACTCATATACTTATGCACATTCTGGCTGTTTCCAGATTGTGGCTTTTGTAATAATGCTGCTATGAACATAGTAATACATATATTCTTTCTGATTGGTATTTTAGGAGTTTTAGGATATATTCCCAATAGTGGGATCACTGGGTCAAAAGGCAATTCCATTTTTAAAAATTCTTTCTTTTATTGATTTTAGAGAGAGAGAGATGGAGAGACAGACAGACAGAGACACAGACAGAGAGGGGGAGATATGGATGTGAGAGAGAAATATTAAATGGTTGCCTTCTGTATGCTCCACAACCAGGAATGAACCTGAAACATGAGTATGTGACCTGACCGCAAATCAAACCTGCCACCTGTCAAGGTATGAGACAATATTCCAAGCAACTAATCCACACCCACTAGGGCAAGGCAATTTTATTTTTAATATTTTGAGGAAACTCCATCCTCTTTTCCAAAGTGGTTGTACCACTCTGCATTCCCACCACTAGCTCTAGAGTTAGTTCCCTTTTCTCTATATCCTCCCCAGCAATTTGACTCTATTCTTGAAGAAAATGTCATTTTTTTTCTACTAAGAAATCATATTTGAGTAAATAAATAATTTTCATCAATTAACATGGATAACTATTAATTTTTTAATTAATTAATTCAGCCAGGTTGAATTTTGAGCCTGAGTTAGGATTACTAAGTAGCATCTTTGAGCACAAACCATGTTAATGTGTACTATCAAAATCCTGTTGTGCATCCGTTTTCCATTTCCTTGCCACTACCTTACTTTGTTTTCTCCCTAATATTTTGTTCCCTGAATTTTTGTTTTGTTTTAGGTTGTTCATTCTCTAATCTATCTACTCAACCTTTGTTTTCCTTCAGTCACATGAATTTCCACACATGAGCTCAGCTCACCTCCCCACATGGAGCCTGGTAATGACCTCCTTTAACTTTCTGCGGGGCAATCTTCATCCCCACACAGGATGCCATCTGGATGGCCAGTAACCACCCTAGTTCAGTGTCTTCACACGTTTTAATTCCTCTCTGATGGTTCTTGTTCCTTCTCCTCTTCATCCAGCCACTCAGTTTTTCTGATTTTCAAAATTTGAGTTAAAAATCTTTTTTCTTTCTCTCCATAAAGCATTTTTATGAATCATAGGACTCATATTCTCTCAGTGCTTTACCATCTTCAAATAATCTAGTGGTTCATTAATATATTTAACAGTCTCTCCCACTATGAAGTAAATCCTTGAGGGCACATGCTATGTATGTCTTATCAGAAATTTTGCTCCTGACCCTATAGTAGTGACCGCAAATATTAACTGTTTAAATGAATTTAATACATGTTTAGTGAGTGCTGATGTAGTGTTAAAATGCAAATGTTTGGGTTTAAATTGAGTGATTTCTTTCCCCTTGTATGGATCACAGGTGCTCTGTGCCTATCCTGTATTTCTGGGATTGTTTCTCAGTTCTATAGTTACTATGCTTTAATTTTAACAGATGAGAGTTTCAAATCAAGGGTAGAAGATAGGAAGGGCTAGAAGTGGGGGCTGGGTCTCTGCAAGATCTGTGTTTTTATTTCGCATCAGAAATGAACTTAAAACAGACTGGGGCATGCATATAAGCCTAACCAGTGGTCACGGGCAACAGAGGGGTGGGGGCATTCATGGGGAGGAGTTTGGGTTGGGAATGGGGGGATGAAGACAAATATGTGATACCTTAATCAATAAAGAAATTAAAAAAAAAACAGACTGGATTTTTCCTTTTATTTTGTTGTCACAATATTTTTCCATACTGCTCCTCAATGAATATTTATCTTATATTTATTAGCTTGTCTTAGTTACCTTAGAAACAATCCAATTTTTAAAGGATATATTCAGAACATGCAACCCCACAGAACACCTACTGTGGTTTCTAACAGGCCCTGTGGGGAAGATAGATGGTCCTCAGTACACATGGCTCTAGTAATGGTAAACAGATTTAGATTAGACCCACTTTGCAGCAATGTGAAGCCAGGTTAGAGAAAAATGGCAAACTCTCAGACTAACAGAAATTACAATGTGGTTGAGGCAGAGTGTCTAGGAATAAGGCTGGAGGGTAAACAGTGGGAAAATAATAATGGGACATTTAAATATTACAAAAAATTGTATAGCACCCACATGTCATTGGAAAGGAATTGATGTTTATGTATGTAAAGGTTTGATGTGATCATATTTTTTAATTGTAAGAGGGACCAAATGCATGAAGATTTTAATTATTAATAAAATTGACAAGTTCCCATCAATCATCTGTTATGATTTTTCCACACGTTATGCTAGGCAGAGTTACCCAGCAAGAAATTGTAAGATAATCTTAACAGTTGAAATCAAGATGGGGACAAAAAGGTAAATAAAAGAGAGAGTTTTAAATAGTTAACAAAATTGTTTGATCAACTGATATAAAGTATAATGAAGAGGAAGAAATTAAGGGCAAAACTGAGGTTTTCTCAGTGATAGAGTCTTCAAAGTATAACATTTAGAACTTTGCTCAAAGCCATAATAAAAAATTAATTCAATTTTGTACATTTAATGTGGAAATATATTTATATAATCTGGAGGATATGTTAACATATAATTATATGTAATTTCCTGGTGCCTGAAATAAGAAAAAGCTAGGAAAAAAATGTAAAGTTGACAAATATTTAAAAAGAAGAGGAAAAGAAGAAGACATATAAATAGATCTATAAATCCAAGAGTTCCATTAATAATACATGAATTAATATGTCATACAAGTACATCACATGAATATTTCAATAAAATTATTAGTAAGCAAAGGAATGGATATTAAAAATGAAATAAACATTTGCACACATGCAATTGGCCAAGATAAAAAAAATATTCTGGCAATTTTTAAAATTATTTTTATGACACTTTGAGAACTCTGAATTAGTATAACTTCTTATAAAGTAATTTGGCAATATTATTATGCTAAGTGTCAATATTTTATGACACTTTGAGAACTCTGAATTAGTATAACTTCTTATAAAGTAATTTGGCAATATTACAATATTATGCTAAGGAATTAAAACTATACTATTTCTTATTATTGATAGAAATATTTTCTGTTTAATTAGATACATAGCATCAGATATAAATGTTTAATATTTTTATAATGTGGAAATGTCAAATCAACTTTATTTCTAAATCAGGAAATAAATATATTATGGTGGATATAACTGCTGGGACATTACTAGTATTTTGCAGTTTAAAGATTATCATTCTAGCCCTAACTGGTTTGGCTTAGTGGATAGAGCTTCTGCATGCGGACTGAAGGGTCCGAGGTTCAATTCTGGTCAAGGGCATGTATCTTGGCTGTGGGCACATCCCCAGTAGGAGGTGTGCAGGAGGCAGCGGATGGATGTTTCTCTCTCATCGATGTTTCTAATTCTTTATCCCTATCCCTCTCCATTCCTCTCTGTAAAAAAATCAATAAAATATATATTTTTAAAAAGATTATCATTCTAAATAATGTTGGATGACTGGTAGGAAATGGACAGATTGAAAGCATCTCATAAATATTTGATAAAATAATTTATTAAATAACATGGTAATACAAAACTACATTTCTCTAAATCAAAATATATCCAGTAAAAATATTATGTATTTTCATATGCATATACAACAAATAGATGTGTTATTGGTATTAGTGGAGTTTTTGGGGTGCTATACGGAAAATCATTTTCTGAGTCTTCCCACAGGAGAATGGGATTTCATGGAAAGTTTTATTGATGTTTTAAAACTAAGGGTTATCCCTCCAAAGTCCCATCTCTGTTTCGCCATGTAAGAAGTCCAATCTTGACTTCATCAGACCAGAATGAATGCCCCTTCCCATAGTGTCTGCTCCATGTTAAAGTAAATGCAGTTCAGCATCTGCTCTGGCCAGCTCAGCTTGTGTCCCCAGCTGCAGCCCATTGTGTGGTAGTTCCCTGGGGAGCATGAAACTGGAGTTTGCTGGTGAAGCTGCCCAGACACCATGCTTATAATGCCTGGCCTCCCCGTGCTCTCTTCCTATTATTAATATTGACTAGCTAACTATGGTGACAACAGATGGGATTTATGAGGTTTATATGGGTGATTTTAATATTCCCCATTAGAGTGTTATGCATTTTGTAATGTTTCTACCCAAAATGTACATAAATTTATTCATTTAAAACGCCCTAGTTCTCTGATATATCATCCATGTTCTCTGCAGGTAGAAACACCACACAAGTTAAGATTACAAAATAATGTAAATCAATTTATAGGGCTTTAGAATCTAAGATTTTTTCATAATGGATTTGCTGTTTCCATTTGACCTGTGTACTGAATCTGAGTGAGAACATCTTTCATCAGGTTTCCTCTTCTCCCTGCATGAGGAGGCTTTGGCCAAGGGCTCAAGAGAGAAACTGAGGCATCAGGTAAAGAGACTTAGAACTAAAGATACCTGGGTGAAGAATGCACATGCATAAGAGCATGAAGGGCTAGCGGGTCTGAGTGCTTTACTGTAACTCCCTTTAGGGATGAAAAGGCCTGGGCTGCGCACCATGGCTGCAGCGAAGAGGGCCGCTGCTCCCTGTGAAACCCGCCAAGTAATGCCATTTCCAGTGCCGAAGGCCAGACCTGACAAATCCCACACAGATTGTTAATCAGGAGCCAATCCCCTCAAAATGAAATATATTTTGCCATAAAAGTTCTCATAAATTATGGTACAGTATCTTAATCTGTGGGGTGTTAGGCAATGTCATTTCTACCCATTTGGAGTTCTTTTTTTAAAAAAAGGTTTAATCCCAGAAGTAGTAAGCAAATATGACTGATTTCTCTGGTAGAGAAATTGTTGTAGAATCTTGCTATTTTGGGTGTTAACAGACATTTTTCCCCTGAGAAAACAATGACTATCATAACTAATAGTTCTCTCTGAATAAGAAAATCCAATTATTTATAATTGGGCAATCATGCATATTAACTCTCAAGGCTAAAATCTATATAAAACCCTCATATGCAAATAGACTGAACAGCGGAACAACTGAACAACCAAACGCTATGACATACAATGACCACCAGTGGGCACATTTCAAACATGGCAGGCGTCAGCAGCAGGTGGCAGAACGCACAACATGGCCGGCATCGGTTGCAGCGGGATGGTGGAGCAGGTGAGTGGGGGTGCCAGAGCAAGGCGGGTCACTGGCCACTGTCATCAGGGCCAGCTTCTGGTGGTTACTGAAAATTCTTTGCTGCTGTGAGCCATGGTCCGCCTAGCACTTGCACCTGCTTCTGGCCCCCAGTGCTGGTCCCAATCGCTTGGTACCATCAGTGGGTTTGAGCTGTGGCTGCCAGCCCCAATCGCCTCTGAGGGCTTCTCCCCCTCCCCCTGCTTCTGTGGGGTGATAGGGGCAGTAGCTGCTGCTCCCACTCACTGACAGTGTGGGCCCCACTCACATCTGCTGATGATGCCAGCCCCAATCTCTTGGTACCATCAGCAGGTGCAAGAGAGGTTGGTCCTGTCAACTGGTGGGAGTGGTGGTGTCAGGAGTGGGGCTGCAGGCAGACAGGGGACTGGGGGCTGAGGCGGGAGGGGCCAGAAGGGTGCACAGAGGATGGGCTGAGACCCACTCCTGTGCCCACTGCAGATTTGTGGACCACAATTCCTTTCAAGGTGCATGAATTTGTGCACTGGGCCCTTAGTTATATCTCTAAGTAAGTTTGACTAAAGATGGTGTACTAGCTTATTTCATAATGTCAGATATAAGTCATCTTGTCCATTGCACATAAAGATGAACATCTTATTTCATGGTCAGTGTTATGTATTTAATTCATGACTGAAATGTGGCCTATTTTACTTTCTTTCTGTTGCTATTCCTAGAAATTACTATTCACATATTTCCTAAATGGAAGATTTAATTAGACAAAATTTCCCAAAGACGTAGGGACTCAATAGATATTTTGGAATAACTAAATGATACTTAGATGTTGAGGAAACCCATAATTCAGCAATTTTATTAGAAACAATGTTTAATAGGAATACATAAAAATTTAATTCTGCAATTATCATATTATGGTCTAAGTTGTGATGTATTAGATGGTCTGTAGAAGGACTTAAATGCTGAATATTCATCATGTGCTTTTCCTCACCAATATTTTATTGCTTGACCTACTTTTTGTTTTCACTTAAGCAGAGCTTTTGTTAGCAAGCAGTGTTACTCACCATCCATTTTTTTAAATTAATTAGTAATATATAGATTATTCTTTTAAGATTAACAACTGGGTAATTATTATATTGATAACCCATTCACTTTAAGATATTTGTATATTATTGGTATATGTTCTGTGATAAGTTGCAAAATTATACAGACATTTCTTATTTCTTGATGTTTATACTCTAACTTAGGCCCAGTGCACAAAGATTCTTGCATGGGGTTGTGGGGGGTCCCTCAGCCTGACCTGCACCCTCCCCAATCTGGGAGCCCTCAGGGGAGCCCTCTCCAATCTGGGAGTTTCTGTCTGTCTTTGCAATCTTATGAGCAAATTGTCTGAGACCCCAACCCAGTTTGGTTTGTTGCTCACAGAATAATAGAGGCTTTTTTTTAATTTGCTTTACTGGTGGAGATTTCCTGAAAATGTTTGGATATCTTCCCTTTAAATTGTCCTAGACACTCTGATTTTACTTATGTCTCTCACCTTTGCTTTCTCTTTATCCCCAACTGCAACAATAACTTTCTCCAGGCTCACTTTGCTCTAGTGTCTAGGAGATCCATCTGCCACCAGAACTACAATTCCCAACATTCCTGGTGCTCCCCGTGCTCTTGGTTTGCCCTTCCTGCTCTGTATTTGTCTTATAGCCTCCCTCTCTGCCAAGTCTTCCAAGCCGCCAGCTCTCCCTCTCTGCCCTCTTCTGGTGGCTCACTCTACTCTCTGCTGGCTCTCTCACTTTGCTCTTTGCCCAGCACCTGTGTACGCAAATTAACCTGCCACCTATGTTGGGTTGATTTGCATACTCACTCCTGATTGGCTGGTGAAAATAGTGGAGGTATGGTTTCTCTTTTACTATGTAGGATCACTGAAAAGAAACATGAAAGAATGGGGGATGATGGTTCTTTCTTTATACACCCAGGTAACAGGGCATAGTATTCTCAGATTTTAATATATATATTAAAATTTTAATATCTATATTTACTCATATTATCCTAAAGTAGTCAATATATTTGTAGGGCAGTGAAAGATTACTTATTACCAACAGGAAGAACCATATTCCTTTCCATTTGCCCCCAGGAGAGCTGATGAGAACCAGAAGTCTTTCTAATCTATCTGTGTCAGTACTATAAAAAGGAACCTCAGGTATATGAAATTAGGAGTTTCTCTAGAAAGAGGATAGTATTTTTTCTCACTCTTCCTCAGGGAAAAAACAAACAAACAACCTGTTGTTTTATAACATAAACCAGTTCTCCTCCCAAAGAAAGACCAAAGAATTTGGGGTTCTTATTATTTGGAATAAACAGTATATGCAGGGTGAAGATAAGACAGGGTTTTTCAAGTTTAAAATGAGAATTATTTTTAAAAAATATAAACACATAGGAAAAATAACTCTTAAAATTCTCAGAAAGATTTTTGGCATTTCAGTTGCTTTTTGCATCCACCCAAAACCCTCCCCCTGAACCTGCTTAAAGAAGGTGAGAAAAGGTTCATAGCTTTTGAATAGGAAGAAATAAATAGCTACAAGTAGAGCACCCATGGCATGTGAGGAGGAAATGTTTCTGGGAGAAGTAAAAACAAACATTCTCCATCACATGGCATGTCCATTTCCATAGCTCTGGAGGCCAGGACTTGAAAGAACATTGAGGAATTTAGAGAGAAGACTTGTGTTCCCAAAGTGATAGAACAGAATTCAATGGGAAGTATTTAGGCTGAAAAAATTAATGTCAGGGAATTTTAAGGCATGTTTACTTAGGGAAAAGGGTGTTGTGTTGGCCATCAATTAGAATGTTTTTTCAAGTTTTGAATGGCATTTAAATAAACCATGACTACATGGAATAAAGAACATATTCTTTTATTTAGAAATTAATTTGAAAAAGGTACTTAAAAATATTCTCCTATATTACTTTGGATTAATTACAAAGAAGTAGAAAGGGAAAAAATCACTTTTATGTCTTTTAGTGTAACTGCTAATGTACAGATATTTGTATTTTAAGAAGACTATGAAGTATCATAAAATGTGTAAATGAATTGTAGGAGCTACAAAAGTTTAAAAATCTTAAGTATGCTTCTCTAACCCACACTCAGTTATGCTGCTTGACCCCACACAAATTGCTGTTGCCAGAAAATTTTAGTGAAAAGGCATTTTTTAAAGATATAATACTGAGTCTTATGATCATAAAGGCATATATTGTTTTTGTGAGCCTGTCAGATGATAAATGAGTATGTAGCTTTCAGAAATTAATTAGCAGGAAAGACTATCTACCCATTTTAGTAACTTTTCAGAGAGAGCATGCATTCAATTTTATGTCAAAAAATTGTCTCTTTTTATAGCTATTAGTTAGCAATTTTTTTAGAATCATAAATCTGATAATGAGTGAGCTAAGTGTTAAGCCAGCTAAAAAACATAATTGATATAGTTTGAGTAAAAATATCTCTATAAGAACATAATTTAAAGTTTATAAAAATTGATTATTTTTGCCTAAGAATCTTTCATATGAATGTTAATATGTAATTAAAACAGTATCTTGTTACTTCTTTCTTCTTAAATGTCATTAATAGTCTACACTTAGTGTTTGTTAAAAAACACAAAATTTCTCTAATTCCAAACTTATCATGGATCATAATCTATCACCTATGTACTATATCCTAACCTATTCCTATGTTCATTTTAATTCTTCTAAAGTTATCTATATAGTAGAAGTCCAGTACATGGATTCATGCACCAGTGGAATCCCTCAGCCTGGCCTGCAGGATTGCACTGAAATCGGCTCTCTGACATCCCCTGAAGGGTCCTGGATTGTGAGAGGGTTCGGGGCAGGCTGAGGAACCCCACAGGTGCATGAGTCTATGCACTGAGCCTCTAGTATATAATAAATTATATATATATACATATATATATATATATATATATATATATATATATATATATGCTATTAAATAAAAGCATTCACTGAAAAAACTTGGGCCTACCAAAAATATTAATATAGCTAATAATATATAATATCAGATTTGATTGTTCAGGTGTTTGATTGTCATATAAATTTCATCATTTTTATTCATTAATTATTATTTTATCAAACATTTATTTAGGGCCTTCTATGTGTCAGGGAATAGGCAAGAGAGAGCTATAAAATGTGACTTGTACCCAAAGCAACTATATAGCAGCATAAATTAGTCTCAGTGATTGTGAAAACAGTGGATTTGTACACTGGTCCAGTTCTATTCTTTAGTGTTAGAGCAAGACACTGTGGATGACAATTGAATTATTTTTGTTAGTTTAGTTTGTTTAACCGTAAAATAAAAACCAATAGTATTATTAATAAAACTAAAACTACTGCAAGTGAATATAGGCACAGACCTTACACCTTTCACACAAATAATAATAAAAAATGTACCAGAAACTAAATGAAAAATACAAAACTATAAAAATCTCAGAAGATAACATGTTTATTTCCCTCTCTAAAAAGCCATCTCCTTCAAATTGTTGAGTTTTGTTTTGTCTTTTTCTTTTTTAACCAAACTCCAGTAGGGTCCTAATAACAGTGATGCATGACTCAAAGATCACAAGGTGATTGATGGCTGTCTATACGTCTGGTAATGACTCAGTCTGAAATGAAAATACAATTTATCTGGCGTGAAAAACACAGTTGTCCCTAAAGCCTTTAAAGCATCAATGTTGATGTTCATAGGAAGTAGTGCTAGTGATTATGGTTCCAGTTTACCACAGTTAAGTTTAGTATTTGGGGCATAATTTATTAACATACCAAGTATGTTTTTAATGGTGTCCATAAGCAGAACTGGTGATCATCCAAGAGAAACCAAACTTTTAAGTTGAACTATATCAACTTCGAAAAGTTAACGAGTAGCCTGGGGAGTTATGATTTATTGTCAGTCCACCAAGAAATGTCAGTGCCCTAGAATACGAGGAGGCAAGTGTCATCTAGCTGGATTTGTGAACTTTTCACTTTGCCATTCAGTAGACAGCAAACGGAAAATTAGTCTATAAATAATTGAACTTGCAATTTTTTGAAAATCTATCACAGCATGTTAAAAGCAATTTTGTTCTTGAATTAGCTCTCGATGAGTAGTAAATATGTCAAATAATCTTTAAATAATGTAACATATAGAGCAACAGATAAGGTTAAATAAGAATAAGAGAAAAAGAGACGTTAGGAAACATATAGAATGAATGATTTTGTTTGTTGCATTTTCCATGTGAGAAAATTGGAATATAAATCTAATTTTTAAATGCCAATTAAAAATAGGCAATTTGCATAATGATACTTTAATATTCTAGAAAATGATGTGAATTTGTAAATAAACATTTTTAATGTGACTTTTTCTATTCTGTACACAGAAGAGCATATGTTTCAGCCTTTGTAAGAATGGAAATAGAATTACAAGTGAGTCAGTGGCTCATTAAGATATAGGGAAAGATAAAGAGAAAAAAATGATTCAATAGAAGGTTATTGAATGTTATTCTTTCAAAAGTATTATGAACAGATATCTATTTAAAAAGACACTAAGTATTTAGCACTTTAAGGAAACAATCATAACACTAAAACATGTTTTATTATTTCTGTGTCAAGATACCTATAATATAGAAATCTATACTAATAAAAGCCTAGGTGGCCTCACACCATTGCACGACACCCTCACATCATCACAAGATGGCTGCCCCATGTCGTCATAAGATGGTTGCCCCCAAGCTGTCACAAGATGGCACCAAAAGATGGCCACCCCCATGTAATCATAAGATGGCCTTCTCTACCTTGTCATAAGATGACCACCACACGATGGCCACAACAAAATGGTCACCACAAGATGGCCAGCAGGGGAGGGCAGTTGGGGGTGACCAGGCTGGCAGGGGAGGGCAGTTAAGGGCAACCAGGCTGGCAGGCAGAAGCAGTTAGGGACAATCAGGCAGGCAGGCGAGTGGTTAGGACCCAGCACTTCCAGATTGGAGAATTTGCAGGCTGGGCTGAGGGACACCTCCCCCAGTGCATGAATTTTGTGCACTGGGCTTCTAGTATATATATAACAAGAGTGATGGTAAAGAAATTACACTTGGCTTAAGTACTTCACCAAACAATAAAATTTTATGGGGATCAATAATTATGAATGTCCTATGAAACTAAAAATGATATGAAATAAAGTTCTGTAAGCAATCAACATTTACTATACAAAATATTAGTTTGTATAATTAGATTTATTATTAATTTTTAAAATGTTGTATAACTTCAAACTTAGAAAATGTTTCTTACTTCTGAACCAATGAGAATAAGTAACTGATATGATACCTTATTTCCCAAGGATACTTGATTGTATATTTGCTTACAAATAAGACATCCTCCTAAATAATCATGAATAATCATCAGATCAGAAATTCACGTCAGGGAAGTGCTTTAAGACTCTGGAATACTCTTATCCTGGATAAGACTTTTAATATATTTATTCATTTATGTCACTATGTTGTCTATTTCACTAATCAGCCATAACCCCTTATTATCATTACTAGAAGCCCAGGGTAAGGATTCCTGCAGGGATTAGCCCGCTGTGAAAGTGCTGCTCATCTCAGTCAACCAAGCAGCTGGAGACCTGCCCTCTGAGTGGCACTCCCACTGTGGGACCACACTGACCACCATTCAGCAGCTCCTATATTGAGTATCTGCCTACTGGTGGTCAGTGCTCCTCATAGCTACTGGTCAACTAGTCATTCTGGTCGTTTGGCCATTTGGTCACTGCGCTTCTGTACATATATATATATTTTGATATTTGAGCTATCCCAGATTTGGAAAGTGAAAGCCCCTTCAGTATAGTTTTTGTGTGACTTTGACATGCTTGCATCATTCTTTGAACGGATTTATACCTTTTGGTATGTGTGTGGACACACATAGACATGCACACACAAAATGTTTCAGATCACTTTCTGATTTTTTGCCCCAGGCTCAGAAAGAGTAATGATTCCAGGGGAACTTGGTTCCTTTCAGAAGAAAATAAAATCATTACCTGGGCAAAAGTTGTGCGCTATGTTATCTGCTCAGATGTCACTGCTTTTAGGCTTTGTCAGTGAACAAAGCCAAGAATTACATGAATGCACATATACATATACATATATGTAAATGCATATATACTTATATGGTATGTATAATTTATAAGTATAATTATTTGCATATATACATGAATAGATATAGAAAAAAACCTTACAGATTGACACCAAATCTCTAAATCCTACCCAATACCACAATGTTTATTTTTATCATATTTATCACTTTATTTTTTATCAGGGAGAGAATGGGCTATGATTATTTTACATCAATTTTGTTGTTTGAAAAAAAATCTGATTTTATACCCTTATTATCCCCTTGCCATTGCTGCCCATTCTCCTTGAACCTTCTTCAACCTATTCATGTTCTACCCACTTCCACTCTGCGTAATTCATATGTAGCTACATGATACCTAGTAAATGTGGCAATAATTGAGAAGATAAATTATGATGGATAATATGGCTTGGTAGTCACCATCCATTTTATTTTATTTTTTAAGTTTATTGGTTGATAAAATTTTGTAGGTTTCATTGTGTGCCCAACACTCAAAGTCAAATCTTCTGTCACCATATATCTGACCCCCTTTATCCTTTAATATCACAATATAAGACTGATATATTCAAACACCTAAAACAGTACTTGATATTAAAGGATAAAGGGGGTCAGATATATGGTAACAGAAGAAGAAATACTCCTTCCCTTTATTAATCACCATATTGCTGTCCATTTTTATGATTTTTTCTTCATTTGTTATTTTCAGTTTCATATTCCACATATGAGTGAAATCATATGGTTATTAAGTTTTTCTAACTTATTTAGCTTAGCATGAGATTCTCAAGATCCATGTAGTCACAAATCCATTTTAATATTCTTCTAAAATGCATTTCTTGATGGCAAAGTTGAAAATTGATAAACTGCATTTCCAAGACATTTGCAATTATTGTTTTTGGTGTGATTCAACCACCACCAAATAGATGTTATTCATGCAATTTTGGCAAATTGAAGGGAAAATGATTTTTTATATACCTGGTATTTTTGCAGACACATATCATAGAGATATTCAGTATTTCTTAAAATATATTTTTACTCATTTCATAGTTTCACCATGATGAGAAACTGCTCCTTGTTTCTCATCATGGTGCTTCTACTCATGGCTGACCTACATAGACTGTGCCCATTTACTAGTAGTAGTCATAGCACTGTAGCCAGAGATTGTAATGGCAACTTCTAGAATGAAGGACAGACTATTGCTGCCTTAGTTACCTGATTCTTGATATAAATCTCACAATCTTTTATAAATTTCAAACTAGATTTAGTTTCTTTAGAAATTATAATGATGTTATAATACATTTAGTATTTGTATATATATAAAAGTTTATCTTTCTGCTGGGATCTAGAATAAGAATATATATTTAACATAGTCTATAGACTGATATATTCAAACACCTAAAACAGTACTTGGTCCCAAGACTGTTCAAAATGATATTGTAGACCTAAACATAATCACTTGATATACTGTGTGGCTCAGAGGTTGAATGTCAATCTATGAAGCAGGAGGTCAATTCTTGGATTTCCTACAATATTCAAAAACAAGACTAAATATCTCTCAAGGAACCTCAAAATAGAAACAACCTAGCTAGCCATTTTTTTTTATTTCATTTTATGTTCTAGTAATTCTCTTTCATTTTATGTTCTAGTAATTCCCATTGCTTTACACTCTGCTTAAGTCACACTGGTCTTCTTGATGTTTCTGGACTATAACAGAAATTACTCTCTCTCAATCTTTGTAATCAATCTCACTTTATCGGGAATGATGGCCTTTGCTCAATTATATCATGCACTCTGTATAACATAATATCCACTTTTGCTAGCTCCTTAATAATAAATATTAGGTAATATATTATGTATTTTCATAGTAATGATATCCCATACTTAACTTTCTTCACAACTATATGAAGGTTACATGAAGATAGGCATTTTAAAATATATATTTTATTGATTTTTTACAGAGAGTAAGGGAAAGAGATAATTAGAAACATTGATGAGAGAGAATCATTGATCAGCTGCCTCTTGCATGCCCCCCACTGGGAATGTGCCAGCACCCAGGATACATGCCCTTGACCGGAATCGAACCTGGGACCCTTCAGTCCTCAGGCTTTATCCACTGAGCCAAACCAGTTTTGGTGAAGATAGGCATTTTATCTTTTATTTTTTTAATCCTCACCTGAGGATATTTTCCCATTGATTTTTAGAGAGAGAGAAAGGGAGGGGAGAAACAGAGAGAATGAGACATTGATGTGAGAGAGACACATCAATTGGTTACCTCCCGCATGGACCCTGACCAGGGCCAGGATAGAGCCTGCAACTGAGGTACATGACTTTGACTGGAATTGAATCTGAGTCCCTTCAGTTCATGGGTTGATGCTCTTATTAACTAAGTCAAACTTGCTAGGTAGGCATTTTTATACGCTTTTTGTAATGTTCATATTCCTGGATATTGAACAATGTCTACCCAATTGCAATCCTATAAAATAAAGAGCTAATATGCTAATTAAACCAGATGGTGGATGAACCTTCCAAATGACCAGTAGACAGGAAGGAGGAGGCAGGGCCTCGGGGCAGCTGGGGCTGCAAGGGCTGAGCCCCTTGCACAAATTTTGTGCATTGGGCCCCTAGTACTTAATAAGATAATTGAAAGTGTTCACAGAACTTGACATTATTTATCCATTTCAATATAATAGTAATTGATAAACATTTAGATTGGAATAAACATATTCTATAACTAATTTAACTGCCAGAACTCAAAACTCCTTATAACCAATGATTCACTATTGATTGTTGCAAATTCCAGATAAATTACAAAATAACTGTCCATGGATCTTTGTAGATTGATACTACTGGACAATTCTCTTTCCAAGGTGGTCAGCAAGAACATAAAGTTTGCAGTGTAGTCTACTAAGAGAAATTCTATTTTTTCCCATCTTTTAAGAACACCATTATTTGAGGTCTCAATGCCCCTGTAGTCTAATCTCAGCTAGTATAGACTGCAACAGAAGTAGGTGCACTGTAAGCATACATCACATCCTCGTGTAAATTATTTCTACATTCAGAATTTGTTGAAACGTGACCTTGTATAGACAACTTCCCAATAACAATGGAACCCTGCTACTATATCTACCTAGACTTATGGATTGATAGGTAACATGGCATTAGAAGATTATGTATTGGTAGTTCATGATTCACCTCTGGTTTCTTAAAATAAGTGGCTCAAAAGAGACCAGTAGAGGTTTTTGAGCAGAGAATCTATCTGATGTAATTTTTAACAGTATCACTCTGCTTACTACTGGAGAAAATGGTAGAATGAGAAAGGCAAATTGGCACTAATCCAGGAAAGAGATTTGAATCTTGGATCTTGGTATAAAGGATTTGGAAAGAAGTGGATAGTTTTTAGATATAATTTGAAGGAGAACAAAGAGATCCTACTGAGAAATGTTTTACTCCTTTTTCTGTCTCGAGCACAGTGATTCCTCAATAATATTACCAATGTTGTTGCAATATGACTCAGATAGTGGTTATCTATAGACTCAATAATATGGACTTCCTCTTAAAAATGGTAAGTTCTCACTTGGTGTCAACATTGCAACTTTAAGTGAAACAATGTCTGACAAAACCAATTTTACCATAGGCTAGTTGATATGAACAAGAGTTAAGTTCCAACAGCATCCCATTAACATTATAGCAAATTGACATTGAATGAAACAATGCTATTCAAGGCCCTGCAGCAAGTTAAATTGTTCACATCTACTGTCAGATATACAATCTACTAACAGCTAGGCAAATACTATGATATGGAATTAACACAAATGGGTCAATCTATTACTTTATTTATTTTTCTCATTAAGAAGGATGTAATGTTATTTATCCATACTATATTAGATACTTAATCTGGTTATGTACTCAACTTCACAACCTTTATCTGGAAACTTACTGAATTCCTCAATGGTGGTCACAATCTATTAAACAAAATTGCTTTTGAACATAAAAGATTATTGTATATAAAACTGATGGGTCTCATCAGTCAAAAGCAACTGCTCTTAAAATAATTTGCACTAGTTTATTAAAGACTTAGTTTTCATATTTATATCCTTTAATGTTCGGTATGCTTCTTGAAGTCAATGTTATTTCTCCTTGAATATTATATCTCTGGTCCTTGTTTCTGGATTGACACATGATAAGTAAGTAGGTCTAGGAAACAGAAAAGATAATCAATCATGTTTAGTAAATGGATGGCTTCAATGATTTACAGATCATACATGACCTAGTTTTTTATTTAATGGTAATGCTTATTTATACATTCATGCCTTCTCCACATGTTTATTATTTTTAAAACTTATTTGTCCTATACTTGTAAATGGTAATAGGTACTTTCTCAGAAATTATGTGGAAAGATTAATAAGGCTAACTTATCTTCCTCTTCATAGACAATGATTCTTGTCTACTTAATATCTGATATTTGTTAAAGAGATGATACTACTAAAATTATAATTTCTAGATATGAAATTTTTCCAAGATGGTAATGTAGACAAATAACAAAAATTATAAGAAGTGACTTAAAATTGGTAATACAAAATGTAATCATAAAGCATGATAAAAGTAAAATACCTTAGTTGTTTAAATATATCTTTATATTTGAAATGTTTTGTTTTAGCCCACACTTTGGAAAAATAAAATACATAATCCTTGACATTAATGATCCTTAATATGTCTTTTACTAAAAAATATCTTTAAAAAGTTATAAAATAAGTTTACTAGCACCTAGAAGAGAAGAGATTACTCTGAAGAACAAGATTGGCAAGATTGCAACTGCGAGTGATTGCTCATTTGCTTAGTGACCTAGAGAATAACTGGCAATTTTTGCAGTTTTCTTGTTTGGAGGGAGTAGAACTTGTCTGCTTTGGCGAGCACGTTTGCTTCCTGACCAGGCAACAGGGGAAATGTTCTGGCCTATTTTATGAAGGTGATTTACTCCTGGAATTAGTTAAAAACAGCATTGGTTTTTTAAAGTACAAGTTCTATCAAACTAATCTAAACCTGATCAATCAAGAGGAAGCAATAGATGCAATCTTTCTTGACATGAGCAATGATTCTGTAGCTACAGAATCAGTAAGCAGAGAACACATGTTTTTGTTAGAGCCTGACTTTTATTTGCAAGCAAAACTCCTTGTTCAATTCTGTATTTAAAAAAAACATGTACTGCCTTTTTGGCAATAAATGAATGAACAAGAACAATAAATAGGCATAAAAAAGTAAATGAATATTCTTTATATATAAACTGAATCCAATGTCATATACTACACTACTATTATTATCAGATATATTTTGTGCATTGTTAGTTATTTTACATGTATATTATACTGTATATTGGTATACATTCACCCAACCATGTATGTTAGTTAGTATTACAAGGAAGCTAAATTCATTCCTGGCCAGGAGCCAAAATTTGTATGGTGAGGCTTCTCTACTCATAAACTAATGCCAATTAATTATATTCTGTCACTTTCCAATATATTATTTTTATTTGATTTATTTTATTTCCTTCTGTTGAAACAAACAAAAAAAAATGTTACACTTTCCCAATTTTTTATGGGAAGGCATAGATAAGCCCCATTCCAGGCCACACTATTTACTTGTTGGATATATAAATTGTACACATTAACACAAATGGCTTTGATTGGCATGAAATAAATATATATTGCCTGTATACTTGTTTGTGTACTTCTTGGGCATTTTTTCTAGCACGTGGCTTGCTGTCCATTTCTATAACAGAAATATATTTCTTCACTAGAAATTATACCAAATCCACCATTCTGGTAACAAATAATATTTTTTACTCCATTTCAGAGTAGAAAAGTATATTTAAAGTCATTAATTTTTCATCTTTCCTTTTGTTTTAAATTTAAATTCTTTCTTGTTTAAAGTATTACATAAGTCTCCTTTTTCTCTCATTGACCTCTCCCCAGCTGCTCCCAGCCTCCAGCACATACCCTCCCCCTCCCCCACCCCTGTCTGTGTCCATTGGTTATGCTCATATGCATGCATACAAGTGCCTTGATACAAGTCCTTTGGTTGATCTTTTACCCTCTCCCCTGTTCCCGCCCCAGCTTTCCTTCATAGGTTGGACAGTCTGTTCAATGCTTCTGTGCATCTTTTCTATGTTTCAGTTCCAACATTCACTTAACCCTTTTCAATTAAATTAAAATTATATCTATTGAACACTTCTTCTTTAGCTGGCACTGTTGTAGGTTCTAAATACATAAATATATAGTGTTATCCTTCAAGTGGCTCATAAATTAATGAAGAGATAGGAAAAGATATATATATATATATATATATATATATATATATATATATAAATGAGACCAATACAATTTACTTATTAGACATTAGGTTTTCATAAGATATAGTAAGAAGATGGGGAATATCTCTGAGGAAATCAGGGATGGCTTTCAAGTTGACAGTTCATCTTGGGATTGGAAATAATGAAAAAGTAGGAGTCAGAGAAGAAAGAAACAGGCTGAGAAATAGCTCATCTGACAGTATTTCAGATATATACAATGACATGTAGGACATTCAATACATCTGGGTCATAGCACTTGTTGAAAATAAAAAATATTTTTACCCTGCTCTCTCCCTCAATGGTTAGGAAGGTTTGGTGAAAGAAAGTATTTCCATCCTTCTACTTTTCCCATCAAAGTCTTGTCAGATTGAAATGTTTTGAAATACATTTTACATAACCAATGAAAATCGGGAGTTATAATCATTAAGGTTAGAGTTGGAGCCATAGGTTTAGATAACCTGCTCCTGATGTCTATGTGGAGTAAGAAGAAAAGAAGTCTGAAGATCTAACTTGATGAATATTAACACTGAAAGATGAGTAGGAAAAGAAAAACACATGCAAGATCATGAGAAAGAGTAGTTAGATACATTAGAAGGTGGAGAAGATATTAATGCAAAGGCCACCAATACTGACAAATCTTTCAAGGTGTGTGGTAGCAAGATGTCAAGTAAAGTAAATATATCCATTAATTGTCACTGGTCAGAGATAACTGAAAATATTTGTGGAGATGCTCCATGAAGTGGTTGGGCTTAACTCATGCAATGAGCCACAGTGCCAATTGATGGTAAGTAATTGCATCAAGTAATAATGCTTACAGTGGTCCTATAAGGCAGGTTCTATTAGAGCCACTTTTTAGAAATGAGAAGACCATGGTTAGGGAATTAAAAAAACAAAACACAAAAATGTTCCAGCTAATTATATATAGAGCTGTGATATAAATTCAAGTGACTGACTTACAGTGATGTGTTGGAATTAGCCCAAGCTCTTCAGAGGCATTTATTAAATGTTCCAAAAATGTGTTAAGTCATTGGTAGCTTTGAGATAGGTCATGGTGGGAATATTTATACCACAAAAATTGGCAGTAAACACTCTGTCAGTTGTTTTTCCCCAAAAAGATACTAGAGGATGTTTACTATGAAATTACTGCTCAAAGCATTCACTACTATGGTATTTTGGCCTAAGGATAGATTATTATTAAAGGAATTTATACATACTATTAAGCTTAGAGTGATAGTTTACTCAAGCATGTAGATACACACAATGACATGGTGAAAGAAAGTATTTCCATCCTTCTACTTTTCCCATCAAATTCATATATAGGTGTGGCAAAAGTTTATAGTTGTGAGTATACAAAACACAAAGTTTATTCTTATATTAATATTTATTAATTGTTGTATGATTTTTCCATATGAATAACTGTAAACCTATTTTGCCCCATCCTGTATTATATGAACACTAGATATGTTCTAGATCTATAAACTTTTGAGTTAGCACTTAACATAATAATTTAAATTACCAATAAATACTGATATGAGCTTTTACATATACATATATGAAAATATCCAAAGTTAAATATTTTAACATTCATTTCAATTAATAAAATTTATATATATTTTAATAATTAGCTACCTATTATACTTGCACACTCCTACTTTCCACATGCCCCTAATGTAGTATTATATTTGAAACCCCTGCAATCATTGATTTAGGAAGCTTTTGAACTTTATGCATTTATATGTAGACTAGAGGCCCAGTGCATGAAAATTCATGCATTGGAGGGGGTTTCTCAGCCTGGCCTGCCCCCTCTCATAGTCTGGGAACCCTCAGGGGTGATTCTACCTGATAATCAGGGGAAAGTGATGCCTCATCACACCTCTGCTGCTGCCACTTCCAGCAGTACAACCCTCAGACCTGCCCTGGTTATCTGAGCCTTGGACGGGCCCTGGGTGGCTGGGGAACTGAGGGGACTAGAAGACTCTGGAAGCAGGTGTGAAGAGCAGCTGGGCCCATTTGGGGGCAGGCCCAGCCTTGCTACATGCTTGCCACACCAGGGAGGCTGAGGGGCCTGGGAACCACCATGTTGAGGCTGTGGGTACAACCATATTTGAGGACGGGTCAGCAAATTAGCATATTCCCTCCTTATTGGCTGTGGGCTCTGCTATCTTTGAGGGTGGGTAGTCAAGTAACATATTCCTTCTTTATTGGCTGTGGATGCTGCCATCTTTGTGATGGTGTGAGGATCTCTTCACATTGTAGTTTCAGTCTGGCTTAGGAATTAATACCAACAGTTGTTCAAAATAGAATCAGGGCTCATACAGAATATGAATTCACTTACTGAGAATCAATCTGAGTACATGGTGGCGGTAAACATGCAAAAGCAGACATTGTGATAAAAGGACAAAGTATCATAAAATATAAACAGAATAGAGCATAGTGATCCTAAAAATTTGGCTAATGTCCTTTTTAAAAAAACAACAACAAAAGGAAGTAGCAACAAAGAATCCATCAAAATGTTGATTAAGTGAATTTTAATATACACTTACCAAATGGTATTCTACTAGGATGTTAAATACAACCTTTATCAGATAATTATGGCCTATAAATTTTTATGCATAATTAAACATGCAGTAGTTTTGAATTAGCCTTGTGAGTACTATGTGATACAAATAAACAGGTCTACAAATGTTTGACTTAAAATGTACATTATCCTGAATTCTAAATTTAGTGGCCTTTGATTCAATAATTCATAGCATTAGAAACCAGGGATCTGGAAAATCAAGGACCTGGAAAATGCCCTTAGTCTTCTCTGTTTTCATCTCCTCACCTCGTAATATCTGATATATCTAGCATTTCAACTTGGTCTACAGTAGATATACCGCAGCCTTACATATTTTACTAGTGTGTATCCTAATTCTGTAGATTGTAGTATATCTTAATACCTCTGGAATTTATATTTATGTGTGTATATATGAATGTATATCTTAATATTTTAAATTGTACTTGTCCAGGACACTTTCTAAATGTTTTTACCTTCTCCATCACTTTAGCACTAATGTTGAATCATATATCTTTTAAAGGATACACAGAAAGTCTGGCTGGTGTGGCTCAATGGTTGAGCATTGACCTATAAACCAGGAGCTCACATGCCAAGTTTGTAGGCTAGATCTCCAGTGGGAGGTGTACAGGAGGCTGTCAATTAATTATTCTCATCATTGATGTTTCTATTTCTCTCTGCCTCTCTATCACACACTGAAATCAATAAAAAAAATATAGTTTAAAGGTAATATGCCTAAAGAAAATAGCACAAACCATAAATTCACTGCTAGGTAAATTTTCATTAATTAGACCTGCCTTTATAACCAGGATCTTTCTTAAGAAATAAAGCATTTACCTCATACTACAGTTCTCCCTTGTTCACCTTTGTAGTCATTAACCACAATAGTAGCAGTACAGGCAATTTTACCTCTTTCTTTGGCTTATGTAAGTGGAATCATATAGTGCACACTTTTTATGTTTGTGTGTTTAGCTTCTTTTGATAAAGGATTTATTTGAGTAGCTCATGTACTGTTGGATACACTTTTAAATTATTCATTCTAATTGCCACATAGAATTGAATATGTTAATAGGTTACAATTTATTTATTCAACTGCTGGTGGACATTTGATTAGTTTTTAGCTTGTGGCTATTATAAGTAGTGTTAATATTAATATGTAGTATATATCTTTATATACATGCATTTCTGATGTATGTATGAATAAGAATGGAATTACTGAATCATAAGAATTGCATGTGTTCAATTTTAGATGCTCTCATTTTTTCAAAATGGTTGGACTAATTTACACTCCCAATGGCAATATATGAGAGTCCCCGTAGCTCTAAATTCTTGCAATGATAACTTAGAATTTTTTAAAATAATTTTACTGGGTCATAGTAGAAATTCTTATGAGACTCCCTAAAACCATTATGTATAATATCCCTGATAAATTGCATTTATTTGGTCTCATCTGTTCTGCTTTCCTCTTTCAATGTATCTTTCTGATTCCAACTGAAAAAATTTCTGAGCTTTCAAGTTTTACATTGGGCCCACCATAATAATCCAGGTAATCTCCCTGTTTTAGGTCTGCAATTTATTTACATATGCAAAATGCCTTTATATCAGTACTTGAATTAGTATTTGACTGAATAACTAAAGACTAAAGAATGACAATCTTTGGGGTGGGGGTGATCTGACTACCATACAAACTAATGAGTCAGTAACACATTCCTGGATACTGGCACAAACTTGTAAGACAAAAGCTTTTATGACTCATGACAAAGCAAGCAGTACCTTTATCACAATATATGTGTAGATTTTCATTGTTCCTAGTCCCATAGGTATCACATAGATAGCCAGATGATACGGAAATGAATTCAAGTTTTTGCTTCCTGCCACAGTGAAAGCCAAACTCATGGGACAGGTGCATAGGAGAAAGAAAGTGGTTTATTCAAGTGTTGACAACTTGAGAAGATGGGTGACTCTTGTCCTCAAAATTACCTTAACAGCTCTGTCAAGCTAGCTAATTACATAGAGCAAAAGGAAGGTGGGAAATGAGGGGACTTTTTTGCAGACATGTCATTCTGTTCAGCTAGTCATTCTGTTCCTGATACTAATCTTGCTCTCCTGTGGCTGACCAGAGAGTCTGTACATTTGATGGTGTCTGGAAACAGGAATAGCAAGCTCTGCTAAGATACATTAAAATATGTGCTTTTTTAAGTACATAAATTTTCATTTTATTATTAGTTATCTCTCACCAGGATTTCAATATTAGATTGAAAGTAGCAACTTCATAGTGTCAATTTTCACTTCATATTTATGGAGTCTGACAGGTATTAACTTCTGATGGAAGAGGTATATCTGCTATGAGGCAAATCTTAGAGGGTTAAAGGAACATAGTTGGTTCAGGATTAGTATTTGGGCAGACATATGTTTTCCTGTAGGTGTGATACGGGCTAATATTAGTTTATTTCTAAATATAATAGGAGGATTATTAGAAGTGTAGTCAGCCTAAATTTAGCTAATCCCCAGAGAAAAGAATCAAAACCTTGCAGTATTCAAAAGAAAAGAGAACTGAATTGATGTCTGGCCCCTTTAAATAAGAATGAATAGTGGTGAATTGTTTGCTGGAGTCAAGTTGATGGTTGTCTAATTTTTATAATGGTGGATTCTATTGGGCATGGTTTTTATATAAGTATTAGAGGCCTGGTGCATGAAATTCGTACGTGGGGGGAGTGTTCCTCAGCCCAGTCTGTACCCTCTCTAATCTGGGACCCCTTAGGGGATATCTGACTGCCAGTTTAGGCCTGATCCCACAGGGACAGTGGGACAGCCCTCTCACAATCCGGGACTGTTGGCTCCTAACCGCTTGCCTGCCTTCCTGCTGATTGCCCCCTAATCACAACCCTGATAGCCTGATTGACACCTAACTGCTCCCCTGCCAACCCAATTGCCCCCCAATTACCCTCCCCTGCCATGACCCACCTCCTCCACTGGGACAGGCCTCCTCCATGCCACGCAGAGCTGCAGGGCCCCTAGGCCTCACCAAGTGGACCCCACCTCTCTGTGCGTGCAGCCATCTGTGACAGCCGTCTTGTGACCATATGAGGATGTGACACCACCTATGCTATTATTAGTATAGATAACAGGAAGAGTTAATAGCCATATATACCCCTTTTTGTTCAGCTAGAATATAACTGAATAGGTTTTGCCAAGCAAGACAATTTCAGAGAGTTAATCAAGTGTTTGGTGGGTAAGAAGAGAGGTGAGAGAGAGGACTATGAAGCAATGAGGGAAAGTAGATGTTATTGGGGCTGAAGGATTGACCTATTGGTGTTGTTTAAGTATTGTTGAAGCTAACTATTTTAAGGATCAATTGGAGAGATATAACATGGTGGTCAGAATTAGGAATGAATCCTGTACACACCTCAATCCAGACATGTAAAATTAATGGGAGTTTAAAAACTGTTTACTTATATGTCTGCTAGCCTCTTACTCTATATTCTATGTAATTTCCTTAACAGAAAAAAATGATTTCTTTAAAGCTTGTATTCCTAGAACCCTCAAACAAAATTGTTACTGGGACATAATAAACACTTAATTTTTGGTATGTAAATTATACACATATATAAACATATATATAATACATATAAATGTTGGATGTATCAAGTGCAAGAAATTATCAAGTGCAAGTCAATTAATATGTACATTTATGAAAAATGTATGAAATTCTCATGAAATTAATAACATAAACTTTAAATGTGGTGTGATAAATATTTATTTTTACTTAAATAGCATGATACATAACCCTGGCCAGTGTTGCTCAGTGGGTGGTGGTGGCAAGTTTGATTACCAAGTTGCAGGTTTGATTCCCGGTCAGAGTACCTGTGGGAGGATACCGATTGAAATTTCTTTCTCCCCAGCCCCTTTTCTCTAGCCTTTTCTTCTCTGAAATCAATGGGGGGAGAGGGGGAGCTTAATACTTGCTGATGGTTTTGGTAAAAACTAAATTTTATCCTGTTTTAAATTGACTTTTAAATCAATTTTATTTTAAAATGATTTGGGGGTAGGACTTAATTTCATATATATTTTATAGTCTATAGTTAAAGCATCTCCAAATGAATATTCCTATAATCAGATAGAGATGAGGTTGTGGGGAAGAGAAATGTGGACAAGAGAAGGAAAATACTGGTGACAAATTATGGACATAGATCACATTGAGAAGCCTCTACAGGTAGAGAACAGACTATCTTAATGTGTATAAAATAATAATTAAATCTGATATTCTTTAAAATTCTGTTTAGTGTGTATGCATTTCTCTGGCACTATTTTGTTCTTATAATATATGACTTTGTTATTATTTTTAAATAGTTTCTGCTTTCTGTTTTAGTTTTTCTAATATATTTTGTAAACTTGTTATAGGGTAGAATTTTTCTTTTATTTTATATATTTTATAAGCTCTCTTAGATCATTATACTAATGAAACTGTCACTCAATAATGATGTGAAATAAAAATTTATTCTATGTTTTTTCTTATCTTAATTTTCAAATTTTTCTCTATTTTTCCAATTTACTTAATAAGTAAATACATAGTCTATATTTTGACCTAATTTTTAAACAGGGCTATTTTGAGATATGAAGTTTTATACATATAGATAACCTTTTCTAGTAGCATTGATTCATCTAAATGAAAAATTTAATGTCACTGTAATTTTCCTAATAAGTGGAATGTGGAACATTTTGTATGTATTAATTCATTGACATGAATTTAATTTTTTTATTCTATAAATGTATATGCATATGTATATAAATGCATATATAATTTTTCTCTCTTGATTTTTCAAATTTCTATGCAAATGAAAATATGTAAAACATTTCATAACTGCTGAATTAGAGGAAAACCCATGTCCCTCTACTTAGACAGCACTCTTCGTAATTATATATAACATCAATTTTCCTCAGTTTCCTCATTTAAAAAAATAGATTTGTACTGAATAATCTCTAAATTGGTATAACTTTTATTATTAAAATATTTGGATTTTTAAAGATTTGTTGTTGAAAATAATGTCCAATAAAAAGAAAATGATGTCCAAAGATGTTTCAAATAAAGTGTTCCTATACATAGTACTTTATTAAAAAAAACTAGAGGTCTGGTACATGAAATTCGTGTACAGGTAGTGTCTGTAGGCCTGGCTTGTGATCAGGGCCAATCAGGGCCTTCTGGCTGCTAGCCAATGCCTTTCTTTGTTCCATGCTAGCCCCTGGTAGTCAGCACACATCATAGCGAGCAGTCAAACTCCTGGTCAGTTGAACTCCCAGGTGGACAATTTGTATATTAGCCTTTTATTATATAGAATGAGTATTTGCCTATTGTGTTGCTAATTTTATTTTTATAATTCATATAATTTTCCCAAAATATCAGTTTTTCAGAAATATAATTTGAGTTCAAAGAGTTATAACTAAAAACTAAAGACAAAATATATATATGTGTGGACTATTGAGAGACTATTTTCCATGTATGTCTTATATTTTTGCACAACTTGAGAGTGAGTCAACTCTACCTGTTCTGAACTATCTATATGGTAAATGGTCTTGGAATATATATCTATATATTCCCTTGATGCAAAAGGCAGATTCAATGTAGTCCTAGAATATAACATCTGAAGCAAATTGCGGGCATGGTTGCTGTCCAATGTAATAAATGAAATGCTTCCATCAAAAACAAAGAGTAGGTATGTTAAATAACAGTTCCTCCTTAAGCTGAGAGTTCCTCTCCTTTAATGCAGTTCACCACATGTATACAGGGATTTGTCTGAACCTATATTTTATGTCACCCATATGAAGTCATATTTTGATTTTCATGCTGCTTACTGTGACATCAGTGTTCTATATCTTTGACCCAGGAGTCTTAGATCTTTTAACATTTATGAAATTGTGGCTAACTTGTTAGATGGAAGCAGGTAAAAAATCTCAGATCTTTGACATTTTTTGGAAGTTTAGATATGGATACTCACAGATACATGGATCTTTTGAAGATGAAGGATGAGAATCTGTTGAGTAATTTATAGGACTTAAGGGAGTCCATGACTTTCACTGGGAGAAAATTGAGGGGATGACTAATGATTGAGTACTGTGAAATGAGGTAAAACTCACTTTCCTTAATGGTATCCTTGTTGCTGCTTACTCTCCTATTACTATAGAGGGGACATTTCTTTGCCATCTGGCTTTAAGCTCAGGTCTATCCCATTGTAATAATGATGATTAAGATTCATTCTGAATGGACATAACTTTGTGACCTACTCTCTTTCCCCCTCATCTGACAACAGTTACACAGATATGCTGTCATCACAAAATAATGATAGAAAGAAATGCATGATCACTATGGGCTGAAATCACAGCACTTTAAAAACCTGGAGTCATTGTGGGATAAAGAAATGGGATGCATAATGCTTGTAAAAGAAGAATAGCATTACCCAAGATGAAGAATAGCAATGCCCCAATACTAATTGGACATTTCTATAATTTATCATGGCAAGCTTATATTGTTTCACAAGAACAGCAACAAAGCGTCTTAGGGTAGTCATTGAGTATCTTCTACTATAGGGAAGAGCTGGCACACCTGAGGAAATTTTTCTGGAACAGAAAAACTTCCACGTGCAACCACAGGTAAGGCAATGAATAGTATTTTATTGCCTCTGAAGGGATTTAAAACACCAATGTATTGGATTCATCTGTACTAATAAAAGGGTAATATGCAAGTTGGTCACAATGCCCTCACAGTAACAACTGAGCAGCAGGCTACATAAGGTGACAAGGCCAGCAGAGGGTTAGCAAGGGATGACTAAACAAATAAACAGCAGACTGCATGAGGCAACCAGACCAGCAGGGGGGTTAGCGAGAGGGACTACCAAATAACTGAACAGCAGGCTGTGTGGGGTAACCACGCTGGCAAGGGGGGCAGTTATAGGTAACAAGGCTACCAGGGGAGAAAGTGAGGGGTGACAAGGCCAGAAGGGGGGCAGTTGGGGGAAACCAGGCCAGCAGGAGGGCATTTGTGGGCAACCAGACGGGGGGGGGGGGGGGCAGTTCAGCTGATCAGGCTGGCAGAGGGAGCAGTTAGGAGTGATCAAGCAGGCAGAAAGGTGAGCAGTTAGGAGCAAGTGGTCTCGGATTGTGAGAGGGATGTACAACTTCATCCCCAGGTCCCAGCTTGGATAGGGTGCAGGCTGGGCAGAGGTTACCCTCTTCCCCATGCATGAATTTCATGCACTGGGCCTTTAGTTAAGGAATAAGAAACAGAACCAAATATATCTAGATAATTCTTCCAATTAATTTATCTGACATGAAAAACATTCCTAAAACTGGTGGAATATGCTTCCATTTGTTTTAATTCAAGTAACTCTTATGTTGGAGCTATTATTATGACAATAAGGGAGAAAATAAGTGGGATAAAAATGAACTTATTTTAACAAGGTACTATTGTCTTAGTCTAGCCAAAGCATGCAAACTGTGTGTTTCCAACAAAAAAGTAAAGTGATAAAAGAGTCAGTGGATCCTTAAAGCTGAAATTGATGGTATCTATCTATCTATCTATCTATCTATCTATCTATCTATCTAAGCCTAATATGCAAAGCATCCCCTAGGGAGTTCAACTAAGCAAGAGTTGTAATATGGCTATTCAGATTTTCTGATTCTTCCTGCTTAAGTTTTGGAAGTTATGTTTCTAAGAATTTATTCAATTTACCCATCTTATCCAATTTTTGGCATATGGTTGTAATTTATACAACTCAACATCAGAAAGAAAAACAAATCCAATTTAAAAAATGGGCAGAAGACCTAATAGACATTTCTCTAAAGAGAACATACAGATGGCCAAAAGACATTTAAAATGCTTAATATCATTAATCGTCAGAGATATACAAATTAAAACCACAATGAGATATTACCACATTGTCAGAAAGGCTTTCATCAATAAATCAACAAATAACAAGTACTAGCAAGGATGTAGAGAAAAGGCAACCCTTATGTACTGCTGGTGGGTGTGCAGACTGGTTCAGTCATTGTGAAAAACAGTATGAAACTTTTGCAGAAAATTTAAAATGAAACTTCTTGGAATATATGCTAAGAAATCAGAACTACTAACTTGAAAAAATATATATATATATACCAGTATGCTCATTGTAGCCTTATTTATAATAGCAAAAATCTGGAAATAGCCCAAAACAAAACAACAACAACAACAACAACAAAAAACTATGTTACATTTGCACAATGGAATATTATTTGCCTATAAAAAAGGGACTCTTACCTTTTGTGACAGCATGGCTAGACCTGGAGATTGTAATGCTAAGTGAAATAAGCCAGTCAGAAAAAGACAAATACCATGATCTCTGATATGTGGAATCTAAAGACAAATTCCATATGATCTCTTATATGTGGAAACTAATCTATAATCTCTTATATGTGGAATCTCTACATCAGCCGTTCTTAACCTGTCATGACCCACAGGTTGAGAACCGCTAGCAGGGTTGTCTAAGACCATCGGGAAACACAGATATTTACATTGCAATAAATTAACAGTAGTAAAATTCAGTTATGAATTAGCAACAAAAATAATTTTATGGTTCGGAGTCACCACATCATGAGGAACTGTATTAAAGGGTCACAGCATTAGAAAGGTTGAGGGCCACTGGTCCAATGGAAGTAGGCATTGAAAGGCCCACTAGCTGGCTAGTATGACACATGAGAATAACTGAGTGATGTAAGTCCTCCGTAAAGGCCCTAAATTGTTATTATCAGGAGGTTTTTTGTTTGTTTGTTTGTTTGTTTGTTTCCCGCCTAGGATCGCTATGTGTGACCTAGGACTGCATGTCTTATGTGGAAACAGAGGATGTCCTTGATTCTTTCCTGAAAACACAGCGTCTTTAACAAAGTCGTTATAAACCCCTTCAACAGTTTAAGGAAGCACAAGCAATATATCATGTAGCCTTCCGATAATTGCAGCTCCCTCTCCAACATGGGGCTTGCATTGGTTATTTGTGTAAGCTCTCCAGTGCAATAACAGACTGATTATTTATATGTATCATTTGGGAAGTTGTCTCCATGATGGTAATCATCCAATTAAGAAAAATAAGAGAAAATGTATTCTTAAATTTAGTTGAAGTGATTAGTAACAGCACCTCCACCACAAAAGTGATTCTGGTTAGCTTCAACTCTCCAGCTGGTGTGGCTGATATAGAATTTCCCTAGTCTTCCCTCTCAAAGGCTAAGGTGAATTCCGTGCAACTGTTAGTTTATCCTACTGTTTCCGAATTGATGAATTTGGCCAATTGGAAATGCCAATAAAAATGTAGATGATAAAGCCACCGGGATTCTGGAATTTCTAAGGTAGATCCTGTTGTTGATGACATTTTTATTTTTACTTCTTTTAAATGCTTGAGATAGTCTGAAACTTGTGGATAGGAGTGGAGAGAATTGCTGAAATCAATACTACAGGTTGGTTTCATTTTCCTTCATGGAATACTATTAAAAATGCCTTAATTGAATGCTATATGAGACAACTTAAATGGATATAATCTCAGTCTTCTTTAATAAAATTAATGAGTGGATAGCAAACTCATGGAAAATTTTCATGAATGAATGTGGAAATTTTCAAATAGAATCAAAGTGGGAATCTCTTTGGAGCTCTCATAGTTTTTTTTGTTTGTTTTGTTTTGTTTTTTTTGCTTGTTTTTGTTTTTGTTTTTTATATCTGACAGGCAAGTGACTGAGTCTTTAGTATGGGACAGTTTTTCATATTTATATGCATACAATTTTACGAGTTGAATAGGCATCAGTGTCAAGTCTAGGCATGCTGAATATCCATTATTATAAAGATAGCTACAGCCCAGTCCTTGGCAGTGCTGCCATGGAAGCAGGAGAGGTTCCCACCACTGCCACTGCACTTGCCAGGCATCAATTCAGCTTCTGGCTAAGGGGCAGTCTCCCTGTGAGAGCGCACTGACAACCTGGGGGCAGCTCCTGTATTAAGCATCTTCCCCCTGGTGGTTAATGTGCATTATAACAACCGGTTGTTTTGTCCTTTGGTCAATTTGCATATAAGCCTTATTATATAGGATATTTCGTCCAGCAGAAAAGCAATTCTGAGAATAAATAATGAAACTAGAGGTATCACTCTCACTGACTTCAAATTCGACTACAAAGCTACAATAATCAAAACAGCATGATAGAGGCATAAAGACAAAACAATGGGATAGAATCGAGATCCCCCCAAAAAGAATCACAAGCATATGGGCAAAATATTTTTAACAAAGGAGCCAACAACTTACAATGGAAGAAAGAAAACCTCTTTAATAAATGGTGCTGGGAAACAAAAACCACATGCAAAGAGAATAAAACTAGACTACAGTATTTCCCAATACATATAAATTAACTAAAAAATGATTCAAAGACCTAAATATAAGACCTGTAACAATAAATTACATATAAAAAAAAGCAAAGGAGCTAAAATCATAGACTTTGGTCTTAGTGAAGATTTTATGAATTTGATCCCAAAGTCAAGAGAAATAAAGGTAAAAATAAATGAATGTGACTATATCAAACTAAAAAGCTTCTACACAACAAAAGAAACCACCAAGAAAAAAACCACAACCAAAGGAATGAAGGAAAACATGCAAACAACACATTAAAAAAACAGTTAATATATTTTTAATAGATGAAGAACTCATACAATTCAACACCAAACAAACAAAAAATCCAATTAAAAAAATAGGCAGAGGACCTGAACAGACACTTCTCCCAAGAAAATACAAATGCCTACAGATATATGAAAATGATGGTCAACCTAACTAGCTATTAAACAAACAAAAATAAAAACTACAAGGAGATACCACCTCATACCTGTTATAATGGTTGTTATTGACAAGACAAGTAATAACAAATATTGGGAAGGATGTACAGAAAAAGGAACACTATTCACTAATCTTGGGAATATAAACTGGCACAGCCTCTATGGAAAACAACATAGCTTCCTCAAAAAATTAATAATAGAGTTACTATGCCCAACAACTCCTCTTCTAGGTATCTACAAAAAATAAATCAAAAACATTTATTCACAAAGATATATGCACCTCTATACTCATTGCAGCATGATTTAAAGTGGCCAATACATGAAAACAGCCAGAGTTTCATTTATTTGTGATTTAAAGTGGCCAATCCATGTAAATAGCCAGAGTTTCATTTACTTGTTGACTAGATAAAGAAGACATGGTACATATATACAATGGGATACTGCTCAGCCATAACAAAATATGAAATACTGCCATTTGCAACAACATAGGTGAATCTTGGGAATATCATGCTAAGCACAATATGTCAGAAAAAAATTATGAATCATATTATTTTACTAATATGTGAAAACAACAAATGAACAATGAATAGCAAACACACAAAAACTCATAGACTTGGGCCGAAACCAGTTTGGCTCAGTGGATAGAGCGTTGGCCTGCGCACTGAAAAATCCCAGTCAAGGGCATGTACCTTAGTTGTGGGCACATCCCCAGTTGGGGGTGTGCAGGAGGCAGCTGATGGATGATTCTCTCTTTGATGTTTCTGACTCTCTGTCCCTCTCTCTTCCTCTCTGTAAGGAATCAATAAAATATATTTTAAAAAAAATAACTGATAGACTCGGGCAACACTTATAGTAGTTACTAGAGAAAAGAGGGGGAAGGTATATGGTGATGGAAGATTATTTGACTTTGGGTAGTGGGCAGTGGGCACACAATGAATTACACAGATCAAGTATGAAAGAAGCATACACTGATATAATCTTATTAACCAACCTCACCACAATAAGTTTAATGAAAACATAACAAAATAAAAATATTTGAGGGGTTAGATTTTAAAAAAACACAAAAAAGGGCAATTATTGATAGGTTTATTTCCTAATATAGGAGATTCAGAGTTCCTTTTTTATATGCAAACCTACTATATGTGCAGGTCATCCAGGCCCATAGTATGCTGCCCCCTGGAAATTTGGGTCAAGTGGAACCAATATACATGATGATGCTCATGAAACTCACTGGGCTGTGAGTAATAACATTTATTTGTCTCTCATCCATGAGTCTCATGTTTTATGCACAGCATCAAAGAGAGTATATTAGGCAAAACTTTTTACAACACAAATAGTATAAAATTTCAGATCTTAAACATTTTTTGACATGATTGTAAAATGTTCTAGCCAAACCTTTTAAATTATACTAAGTCAAGAATAGATGCAGACACAATTTACATCATTTCATTAAAAGTAAAGAAACATAATATTAACTTTTAAAAAATATATTTTATTGATTTTTTTACAGAGAGGAAGAAAGTGGAATAGAGAGATAGAAACATTGATGAGAGAGAACCATCCATCAGCTGCCTCTTGCATACCCCCTAATGGGGATGTGTCTGCAACCAAGGTACATGCCCTTGACCTGAATTGAACCTGGGACCTTTCAGTACGCAGGCCGATGCTGTATCCACTGAGCCAAACCCGTTTCTGCATAATATTAACTTTTTAAAATATAGTTTGGTTCACATTTTGTATTAAGACAATTTTATATTAAAGGACAATGCATTTATTTATTTATTTATTCATTTAAAGACAGTTGAACTCCTTTGAATTATTCGCAGAATATAAAGTTATTCATATTTTAAAATGATATATAGGGCATCGTAAATGCTCATAATAACAGGAAGTAAGAAATACAGACTTCAGAGCAATTTGAGTGTACCTTCTTAAATGCTTTAGTCAGAATATATTTATGTAGTAATTTGAACTATTTCTGTATTTTATGAAATATAATATTTCTAGTTTATGGTTTTTATAACATCATGCACATTATTTTATTTGATATGTTTTTACATAATACAACTTTGACATCTGGACATAAAGTTAAAACAAGTCTAAGTTTCACATTTTGTGACATTAAATTCTTCTTTGTTTGATAATATAAATGCTAAAATCTGATTTTTATTATTGCAAGATAGGCATTTTTGTACTCTTAGAGGTCATTTCATTGAAGGCTACAGAAACAGTTGTCTGATCAAGCATGAAAAGAGGTACCTGCAAATACTTAAAACTTCTTTTGAATTCCCAAGGGCAATATTTTAATTAAGTTTCTATAATATTATATTGTTATAAAGCTGGTGAAAACAAATATTCAAATGAATCTGTTCAAATTCAAGAGCTAAGCAAACCTTTTTTTTTTCCCCAAATATTTGAATGTTTGGGTAAAATAATTAATATACTCTCTGCAAAGTTTTTACTCTTTTTAGTCAAAATTCAATTTTTAAATTGAATTGGCAATATTTATTGAAGTTCACATCTAATTTCTGCTTTACAAAACATAATAAATCATATCACAATATCAATATTAGAGTTTTATGAGAACTCAATAGACAAGTCAACTATACTTAATAACATCTATAGACACGATAAACGACCTTACTTGATTATGCACAGTGGTTTCACTAATTAGATAAGTCAATGATACTGATATTATAATACCTAAGTGAATTCTGGAAAACATTTTTATTATATACTTATTAGACATTTTGAAGGAAAAATGGCTTAATTTGTAAACAATTACTAAGAGTTTTCAATAATAATTTATTTATATTTTATAAGATTTTTTATTGATTTTTAGAGAGAGATGAAGAGAGAGTGAGAGAAAGTGAAGCATCAATGAGAGAGAGTAAAACATTAATATGTGAGCATGGACCATCAATCAGCCACCTCCTGCATCAAACCCACACCCCGGGCATGTACCTTGACTTGGAATGGAACCAGCAACCTTTGGATGCATAAGATGAGACCCAACCAACTGAGCTACACACCAACCAGGGCTTTCCATAATAATATAAACATAGTGTTTGTGATAAATTGGATATTCCCATCCATTTGTTATCTATTCAAAATAAATATATTTTGTGAAGATGAGAAAATTAATCAAAGCAAGATTAAATATTTTAACAAGTCTAAACACTAATAACTGATGAGGAGGAATCCTGGACTTTTAAACTAATTAGCAAAACTTAACATTTTCATCTCAAACACTGTGTTGTATGCCCCTCACAGACTCAGATATATTGTAAAAGGAGAAGTTATTATACTAAATATGCATAAGCCAAATCATTATAATCCTCATAGGAAGCTCTGTTTAATAGTGATATAATTTTTTCTTATGACATTGAAAAATAATCTTTCAAATTGCTTTTCAAATATTTATTCTCAAAGTTAAAGTAAACATTTATAAAGGCCAAAAAAGGAAGTTACATATCGGCAGTCGATATAATCTAGGGAATTTTTTATCAAATTGCCAATGAATTTTAAATTGCTTGCTTACATAAGCTGACAGTCAACATCTCAAAAATCTTTAAAAAGAAAACAATAAATTTAAATATAAGTACTATTACTGGCCATAAAGAGCCTACATGGGAAGACTGATATTGCACATATACTATCAAAAGAAGAAAAGTCTTTTTTTTTTTTTTTTTACCATTGTGAGAATTAAAATTATTTTTTTCAAATACAATTGGCACTTTGCATATAGAGCAATTTCATTCAAGAAAATAGTTTCCAAAGTTATTGTTTTAACTAAAACCCTAAGTTACTGAAATTGTTCTTAAGCAATTTTATCATTCCACTTAAAAAAATCATAACTAGATGCTCTGCATAATCATGGAAAATTTATTTGTTATTGAACTGTAATGATTTGGATATAAATTGTTATTGCTTCACTCTTATGGAATGCAGTAAATTTCAAAAATAAAGATTTGTGTTCTTTTCAGGGAATAGTCTCATTTTCTGAAGAGTGTCAATAATACCCTACATTTCTTCAGGAATAACACAACAAGTGTGTACATCTCTCTGTTTAAAGAAAGATACCCTTTTATATTCTAAACATTTAATTTCTCAAACATAAATGCTACTTGCATTATTCTTCATACTAAGACAGCCTTCTAAAGATAGGCTTTATGCCCATAAAAACTAGACACAATCTGCACATAAAATTTATAATATTTTTAGGCTTATTGTAATTTTTATTTAATATAATTTATTGTGCCATTCAATATTTACCATAAAATATTATCCCAATAATCATGCCCATTAACTGTAATATATCTTTCTTACCTCTCCCCTGCCCTTACCCCAGAAATCACTATCTATACTTTGCAATCCTTTTACTTTGAGAGAGAATTTTAGGCGTATAGAGAAGTCATCAAATTAAGAAATTAATGATGATATAGCACGATTATCTGAACTATAGAACTTATTTTGATTTTACCACTAAGTTTATGGTTCAGGATTCAATTTAAAATTGATATATTTCTCATGTTTCTGTGACAGGCAAGTTAGTGTTGATTTCTACCCTAATCCCCAATTTATACTCTTCCAAGAGTTTCATATTCTCATTAGAAGCCAGATATACACAAATTCATCCAAGATCAAGTGTTCCTTCCCTTAATTGCCCGCACCGGCTTACCCTGGCTTCATCTGTGGCAATTACTTCAGTGATATTCTACTAGTGATTTTCTATCACCATTCTTCCTACATTTTTAATTTGAACTCTTCTTAAAGAAAGAGTTATCTTCCTCCCTTCCCCCTGACTCCCTTCCTCCCTTTCTTTTTTCTTTTTCTCTCCTTGTTTCTTTATTAGTGTGAACTCATAGATGTTTGTTTTATCTTTTGGTTACAGTCAAGTGTTATCATAATTCATTTTATTACTCAGGGTATTTCCAAGGCCATCGGGAATTCTTTCAAGTTAGTTCCTTACACCCTTTTGACATTCTTGTCTTTATCCTCCATCTTTAGCATTGGAATCATTGGAGTTTATGAAGAATTATAACTTTTCCTAGTGAATAATAAGATCTGGGCAGTAGGTTCACTTGTTGCTACTAGTAACTAGAGTATAAAAGCTATATTTTGCACTATAAAAGGCAAATATATATATTTTAGTGATTTTTGCTGTCATTGGTCTCAGAATAAATTTGGGGTTAAAGAAAAAAAATTATACTGTAGTTTACTAATAGAATCAAGTTAAATTTGTTCAGTCTGTAGTCATTTATTTTTATGTTTTCATCATTTGGAAATTGAAATCAGAAACAACAATTTCCATTGTACTTATTATTATCAATATCATTATGTACAATGACCACAGTGCCATAAAAAATGGGCATTCAAGAAAATAAGTATTGCAGATTATTACTGATAATTATGTTTTGAAATAAAAATAAATTAAGCATAAAATATTTTAACAAAAGAGAAGAGTAAAAAAAAAATGAAGTTTTTCCCAAACAATTGTTGTTCTTGAAGAATTTAAATCCTGGCGGTCTACTGTCACCATAGGTCTAAAGACAGCCATGAACAATCTTGCATGTGCTTATACTGATCTATACTAGGATCCTTGATAATTTTACTCATTGCATCAGAACTGTTTGTGGTGGTGGCTTAGAATTTGGCATCCCAAAATGTTTTGACTTGGAAAAAAAAAAAAGATTTATTTGACAACCCAGGTTTAAGTATTGCACATACAATACAGTCTTGAAATGCATTACCTACTTAAAATTAACATCGATTCAAAATTAAGAATACAAGGCTTTATTTTGTAGGGTAGATTCCTGTAATATCTAACTTGAGGCATAGTTGGATTTTGGAATTCTAAAGTTAAAGAAAAAAATGTGTTCTTTTTCTTTTATAAGTTTTATTTTATAGATTACCTAATAATGCATTACAAAGACTTGTGGAATTAAACTACTTATATTTTTAGCCAATACTACTTCTTAGAGCATTATTAAGTTTAATTAATTTACATATGAATGTATTTTTCAAATAACTATGATTTCAATCATTACTCAAACTTTATAACTTTAAAAATATTGCTGAGAATTAGATAAGTATGTATTATTAACGATAGTGTAGTTAACTTGGTACTTTAGTTGCTCTAATCTAGTGTGAAAATAGAATAAACTATATAACTAAATGTTTTTGCACTGTTTTTGTTGGAAAACCAGAAATATCTGAATGACAGCCAAAGGAGCTCTCCTTTGAATAAAGTTCATGGAGATTGGTGCTTAATCCTTATAATAATATCTAATTTGGCAGCTCAGAGAAATTATTTGTTCCACGCTGCTTATCTGCCCCAAATTGAACTCTTTCATGCTTCAGTGGGTGCTCCTAATTCTAATGTACTTTTGGTTGGATGAATATGCCATGTTCATCCTATCCACAACTTCCATTAGTTTATTAGAGACTTGGCAGTCATAATTTCAAGAGGCTTATTTTTATTAGACACAAAAGTTCAAATGCTTTAAGCCTCTTAAAACAGTAGTTATAGCATCTCTCTGCTACCCTATACCTAAGGTGACCAGACAACTTTCCACCCACACTATGATAATATGGAGAGTCAAAGGAGTACAGTTAGTAATGACTCCAGGACAAAGGAGAATATGTATTGTCTGAGCATATCAAGTCAGATGGATACCTTGCATATACCTATTTTATAATTTTAAGTGATACTCTTTCTTTCTTTTTTTTTTTTACATTAATGTTTCAATAGATATGCAGTAGTTTGTACAAGGCATAAATTATTTATATTTAACATCAGAATATTTTTATAAATATGGAAACTACTAGAGTCCACTTTTATTATTAATATCATTTATTCCTCACTTGAGAATATTTTTTCCATTGATTTTTAGAGACAGTTGAAAGGAGAGGGAAAGACAGAAAAATATCGATGTGAGAGGAAACACATTGATTGGTTGCCTCTTTCATGAGCTCCAATTAGGGCCCTGGCCAGGGAGCTTGCCCTTGACTGTAATGGAACTCAGGGCTCTTCAGTCTGCAGGCCAATGCTCCATTCACTAGCCAGGGCTTTACTTTCTATTATAGTTTATTTCATTCAATCAACTATGATCTACAAAAGGCACAAACCTATATATTTTTAATTTTTGTTATCAAGCATATGCATGATGTTCACATTACATTTTTTTTTCTTCTGATGAGGAATCTGAAGGACAGATAATTTTTAACCAGATCCCATTTAATTCCAAATCTTTGTTCACAAAACCCATAGAAAAATTAGTACTATTAGATTTATATTTTAAACTTTAAAGATATATTTGTTTCTTCCATTTGAAATTCATCTAACACTCTATTAATGGCACATACAACTTTACTAAATATTAATTTGTCAAAGAAAAAGAATATGATGGAAATGAGATCATACCCTAAAGTCTAATTTCTGGAATAAAATATTGGCTTTGCTATCTACAAGTTATGTGATGTTAAGGAAGTCACCACTTTCTTGACCAGAATTTTATGATTCTGTGACTATCAAATGGGAATCATAGTTGTTTTGAAGAATAAATTAGTTAATGTAGATAAAGTGTTAGTATATACTATAATAGGTAAAACTTAAATATTTACTATATTTGAATTATTTTTATGTTTATAAGAAAGTGTAGATACATATGTATATTATTTGTTTATGAATATTGTATGTATCTTTATAAATAATATATGCATGTGTCTGTTTATGTATTTTTATAATTTTGTCTATCATTCACTATGTTTATAAATAAATCTAAATACAAGGAATTATGTTTATGTGTATGTTTTAATATTTATAATATTTATATTTTTTATAAGTATAAAGTAATTGAAGTATAATACTTCTAATAAATTGGGTAACACAGGTAAAGCACTGGTCACTATTGCATTTTAGTCATTTTGTTATTTCATTGCTAGGGAAAAAAATTGATTGACCTGGAAACTTAGTAGTTTCACTCACTATAATATAATTTTTACAACACTACTGTGAAAGTGTTATTAATAGACCTATCAGAGATTGAGACAAAGAGGAAATAATGATTTAGGTGTAATGGTAATTTATAACTGTCCTTTGGTACCATCTTTATATCCAAATCAATTTCTCATTCACTAGAATATAGCTACTTTAATCTTAGTGACTATATTTGTTTTAAAGGCACATGGTAGAATATTGCTTTTTGGAAGATTTGAAAAAGTAAAAATATTCATCAGTTATACATTTTCTGCAAACTTTTTATCACCTCAAAACAAAAACTGATCATAAAATTGACATCATCAAAATTACTTTTATTGAGTGTTTACTATATTTACTTCTCAGGGAACCTTTCAATATTTGTGTAAAGTACAGATTTAAAAAGCAAAATGAGACTAAACTAAATTGCAAGTGCCAGGGTTTTTGCCAAGCTTGGAGAAATATTGATAATGGTATAGCTCTGAAATAAACCAATTTGTTTGGTCCTCAGACTACTGTGTTTCCATGTGTTTATTTTCTTTAGATAGAAAAATGTCGCTTCAATAGATGAAAAATAGATTCTCATCTGAAGAAAATATAAATGGCAGAGAAGAGTCAAGTTGCAAAATACAACCAAATTTGACCAAAATATTATAGATTGGGTTCTAAATTCTATCACATTTTCACAAAAGAATGCAATTGAGTCAGATTTGTTATTAAAATCATGTAGCCATATAAAGTATACGTATGAGAGAGAACAAAAAATAATTAAAAAATATTGAAAATATACTGACTTTAAACAATCATCTCTCTTGATGTTTGAAATGAATCTTATCTATAATTTAAATAATATTTTTTTTCTTTTCACAAAAAGCAAATGAAAACATAGTATTTAATAAATAGTTGTCACATAATAAAATTAGTTATGCTAACTTCTGTTGAGTTTAAAAGATAGTTCTTTTTACTTATTCCTAGCATCTTATATAATAAAAGCCTAGTATACTAAGTGTCCAGTCATCTGGTCATCTGTTCAACCAATCAAAGCATAATATGCTAATTATATGCTATGGCTGCTCAGCCCCTCTCTATGACATGTACTGACCACCCAGGGAAGACAGTTGACCGATAAACCAGTTGCTATTACATGCACTGACCACCAGGGGGTGGACACTCCAAACAGTAGGTTAGCTTGCTGCTGGGGTCTGGCAAATTGGGACTGAGCGAGATGGGCCAGACACATCCTGGAGCCCTCCAGCAGTACCTCCCTTGCTAGCCAACCTCCAGCATTCCTCCTCTGCCCTGATCATGCACTGGTAGGGTCCCTTGGCCTGGCCTGCGCCTTCTCACAATCCAGGCTGAGGGACAAATAATAGTGTATACAAAAAATTAAATATTATAGCATAGACATGACAATAATGTTATCAATTTAACCTATACAAATTAGAGTGCAATTTCAGGTAAGAAAGAATTAATGCATAATAACTTTTCTCATATTCAGAGGGCCAAGATATACTTTATTGTTATGGAGATAGATTTTTTTTTGTCACATGCGCATTGAATAACTGATAATTAATTAATATGCAGAAGTTCATGGAAGATTAAGACACTTATTTCTTAGTTGCAAAAAAGGTGAAATTCCTATAATAACTGCAACATTCAAAAAATTCTACTAAATATAATTCAACTTAGTTCATGAGAATTTATTAAGTTTTGTTAAAAGAAGAAAGACTGACTTAAGAGCTATGCGCTATGATTCGCTAGCTGTCTAACCTTAGGAAATTCATTTAAACTCTGTGTCCACTTGTTCATCTATAGCTCAGGAATGCTAATAAAAATACAGAGGGATATTGGAAGAATTAAAGTAAATGCATATAAAGCACTAATAAAAATTCTGCCTATTTTTTCATATTCTCTTTTAAGTTTAACATGACATATGCATTTATAAGACTTTTAATAGTATTTCAACAAATATTTTTTTAATGAAAGGAATAAAAACTATTATAATTTTGAGTTTTTCTTTAATACTTCCATTCTTGCTGAAAATTTGCCATTTTCTAGAATCGTGACTACCTTACAATGAGAAAAAAAAAATAGTATGTTTTTCAGGGTATTATGACATTTATGCAATCAGTTGTTGGAGGAAGCGTTCTACATGTCATCATGGTGAGATGAATAGCTCAGCTCTGCCTCCAGCAATATCAACAGTATTTCTGCAGGTGACGTAGGTTTCTGCAGTCAAAAGCAGTTTTGTAGATGTCAGATAGCAATGTTAACTCTTGCTAATGTTAGTTACCTATGTACCCTAGAAAGATGATGTGTTTTCATAAGTAATTAACACATTTCCCATAAAATTTATAAATGTTTTATCATTACTATTTATCTAACTTTTCTTCTTGTCAAATGTGGTTTTGTTTAGCAATCAACCTAGATTTTATGGGTCAATTAGAATGCAATAAAAAGCAGTTTGTTTTGATAACACTTTGAAATATTTTCTGCTAAAGTTAACTCCAAACTACTCTTCCAATGACTTTGCCAAAGTAGTCACTTCTAGTTTGAAGGCCCTAACCAATACATAGGCTTGGTCTAAGATATAAAATTTCCCTGTAAGTAACTAAATCCAATTCAATTTTTACAGAGGCAATTCTTGGTTCTTATAAGTTCAAGACCTGGAAGAATTTATGCAAGATGTGGACAATGAAGAATTATATATGGCCTCTGTGAAGAAGTTTAGGATATAGAAAATATTGCAGATAAATATGAATCTCATTATGAAAAATAAAAGCCATGTTCAATAATATGTGCAAAAATAAATGTGAAGTGCTTTATTAGAGAATAGTAAATAAGTTTTCTTAAAGAGATAGAATTTGAAGTGGTATAGACATAAGCATATTTCAAGATGCTTTCAAATCTACATCAGTTTAACTTTGACTTTAATATATCTCATGTGATAATTTTTGATATATCCTATTGTATACCAAGCTTCCAAAAAAAATGTTCCTACTGGACTTAGCCCATCCCCCTTGAAATGAAATAACAAATAAAAAAGAAACTCAGAGATGAACCAATATGAATATCTTTCAGGAAAATTATTGTTAAATTTTACTCAATAGGTATAAATTCTACTCAGTTTAAAAATTTTATCTTTAAATATTTTACTTGTTATATTTTTGTTTATACTTTAATATATCATTGTTATATTCTATTATTAAATAAAGATACTTGAATGAGATTTATGTTACAGACATCATAATGATTTTTTTAATATTTAAAATATCAAGATTAGGACATTCATTTATTCAATAACATTTAAAACCCAATATTAAATTAGTAACAAAATTTGTGTATTCCATAGGTCTTGTTTAATCAATTAATGATTTTTATTATTGTTGGAAACAATATAACAATTGTTACGATTGTAACAATATTTAAGACAAGTAATTTTTCCTAAATTTACCAGGTTAAGAGCTCTATGAAATTAACAGACCTATAATATTTACAAGTCATCTTTCCAAACTTTCTTAGCAGTCTCTCTTTGCTGTCATCCATGCCCCAGAGTGTGTTAATTCATCATTCTTTTTTCTGTCAGCTGTCTGCAGTGTTAGTTGAAGATTTTCAAAATGCCTGAAGGGTGCACTGTCAGCTGCAGATACCTGAGTCAACGTGGTAATATCAGTTGATTTCATTCTAGGCAATACACATACACACATACACTGGCACACAGTACACCTTGTAGAGGCACTTGACACATTTCAAAATATAACCTTTTGTGATTAAGTGCCTGAAGCAGTGCAGAAATTTCACAATAATATTTCTGCCCCTCGATTATTATTTCAAAGTTTTGAGAAGAGATATTCTTCAAGAGTTGCTTCGAAAAAACTTAATGCTCCTCCTAATACTTGAATACATTGGGATATAATCTAGACTCTGCATTGTTTTATTTTTTAATGAACTTCAGCAAATAAAGAAGCGAAATATACTTACTTGCAAATATAACCATTGGATCAGTAGGGATATAACATATACACAGAGGCTGTTAATTTAAAAAGCAAACTCCAGTTCCTTTATAATGTAAAAAAGAAGGAAAGAAGATGGTTGGATCCAGGCACACATATCGAACTTAAAAAATTCAAGTCCAAATGCAAGTTACATTCTGTTGATATCTCTGCCCTGCCCCCCTGATTATTTTATCTCTGGTTTTCTCATAGCTTTCATATTTCTTTAGTAATATTATAATCCATTAAATGACCACCCATGCTAAACATGCATAGTTATCATGAACTGATTTGCTTTGGATCAAATTAGCATCTGAGAGTATTCATATCACTTTGTAAAAACAAACAAACAAAATCTGAGAATTCAAGTTTCTGAGCATTTGTCATGAAGTGTGTAAAATTGCTTAAATATGTCATGATATGTAAGACTTCTTCTAGGACCCAGAAATCAAAGTTCCTATTTGTCCTAATTGATGCCAACTTGCATGGCAAGAAATATTAGCGATTACATGAACATCTTTCCTTCACCCACTTATAGAAGTAAAATATTTTTGAAACTATTATCTAGATAAATACTTGAGTAGTATTTGGGCAAGTGTATGGATAATAAACCCTATAGCAGTATCCAATATTGAGTGAAATATTACTTCTTTTTATTGATTCACAACACATGTTTATGTTGTATATAGTTATGTAGTTTTAACTACACAGACTTAAATTTTCTCATCTCATGTAATTGAAAGAACAGTCATTTTGGTCTATCAGACTACAGATACAATGTGCCCACTGGTAAATCCATTGTCAGCGGAATTTACTGAACCAGAGGACACTGAAAAATCCAGAACCCATCTGTAAAGGATTAGCAAAGGAATAGTCAGAGGTGGGTTCAGGTTTCCAGATTACAGGCCCAGGATGTGCCATGGAACACAGAGGAAAGCAAACTGCAAATATCTTGAATGTAGGAAACCTGATCCAAAAAGGAATTCCAAAGTAAGAACGCAGAACAGTGAGTCCAGTGGCTAGGCAGATATCAGGGTCAGGGGAAATACCTAAGGGGACAGTTTCATTCCAGCACATGTGAGACCGAAGATGAAACTCCCTAAAAGACAAGAAAGCACTGATCTTAATTTATATTTTTCTTATTCTGACTGGTTGGTGTTTCCTTCTTTACTAATTACTCTTATTTGTTTATTATTAGAATTTGAGTTTGTCATTCCCTTTGAAAAGTTCTGATCCATAATTTCATAGGATACTCTGTAATCCCAACCCAAAATGTTGTACTATAGAAATCTAGCTAGTTTAAAAACCATTGCAATAAACAATGCATTACTTTAGTAGCCTTTAGTTGTGATGTGCTTTTGTATTTGTATATATATTTTATGTGAGGCTGTATTCCTATAAATTCCCAGACCTATAGCTGCACAGACATATATTACAATTGTGGGCTATTTAAATGTATTCAAGTGTGATTGTGTTTTTTGTCTGTAGTAAAATTTTGTTTTATACTCTTGGAAGTAGCCATTAGTGCACAAACAACTCACATTTTAATTCCTATTATAAATAAATTATATCCAAGGTCATATCTAAGAATTTTTATAAATGATTCTAATTTAAGAGAGGTTCATAATTCCTTTTTTTTATTTGAAAATCTATAGCTCATTTTCTTCTTCTTTGGAGAAACTTTTTCCTTTTTATTTTCCCTCAAGGTCATATAACGCTGTATCAGATAGCAACAGAGCTTCTGCAATAACAGCAGATGCCAACTTAGATTAATGTAAGTGAATATTTTTTTTGCAATTTTTATAGTTTCTCTTCTTTGCACCCATTTTGACAGGGAACAATGTTGGGTTCAATGCCAGATGCCCTAGAGGTGCCCTAGAGTTATTTTAACGGATTCAATTTGCTTCGCTTTTCATGTAAGAATAGCTTTTCTTCTTAGATATTTTTGAGATATAGGAGAAACTACTTCTTACATAAAATATTTTTAAAAGTTTACTTTTTATATAAACTTTTATTATAGAATCATATAATTTTAGAACTAGAAACCATAGTGATCACTTTTTCCAGTGTTTCTCAAGGTACATAGGATTAAAAAAAAAATCTATCATTCATTTCATGTTTTTCTTCATGAATATAGTGATTATTGCCTGTTTTTCACACTTTTCCTAATCTTTCATTACGTCCACAGTGCAGAATTTAACAGGTTAACTTCTTTGCAGTACATTTTGAGTTACAAAACATTGGAGTCATTCACCTTTTTACTTCCCATAAAGAAACAAAAGGCCCTAACTAGTTTGGCTCAGTGGGTAGAGCAATGGCCTGTGGACTGAAAGCTCCCAGGTTTGATTCTGTTCAAGGGCATGTACCTTGGTTGCAGGCACATCCCCAATTAGGAGGTGTGCAAGAGGCAGCTGATTGATGTTTCTCTCCCATCAATGTTTCTAACTCTCATTCCTCTCTCTTTCTCTTTGTAAAAAATCAATAAACTATTTTTTTTAAAGGAAAGAAACAAAGGTACAGAACACTTTAGCTCATTGCACAAAAGCACACAAATATCAAGTGGCAGAGGCAGACCTAGAAGTGCTAATGGCTCCCAAGTGTGGGCTGGTCCCCTCTTATAACTCTTATTCTATTTTTCCCTACTACACCCCCCTCCAACTTCATAATTTCACGATTGAAAAATACTGGCTCTTCTTTGTCTATTTTTCTGTTTTGATTTTTATTTTATTTGTTTTCTTCTTAGTTTCAGTAACTTTTTTGTATTTAGGTACCCTGTGTCAGAGGGTAAAAGCTAAATCAGATTATCTATATACTAGATACCCAGTGCACAAATTCCAGGGCTGGCAGGTCCTGATTGGGGTCAATTGGGCCAGGCCGGCAAGGGGAAGGAGCTATGAATTGTTGGCTAGCCAGCCCTACCCCCAATTGTGTTGGGGGGCTGATTGGGCTAGGGCTGGCCAGAGGGAAGGGCCATGAAACGTTGGCCAGCCAGCCCCGCTCCCTGATCCAACTACTGGTCAAGGAGACAATTTGCAAATTATCCTTTTATTATATAGGATATAAAAGCCTAAGCAACCTTCTGACCATAAGACCGTTTGACCGGTAGCTATGACACACAATGACCACCAGGGGGCAAACACTCAATGCACAGGCATGGAAACATGCAACAGATTGATGAATCTCAAAGGGAAGGGAGAAAGAGGGAGGGTGGGAAGAAATTAACCAAATATCTTATATGCATACTAGAGGCCCACTGCATGGATTCATGCACTGGTGGGGTCCCTCAGCCTGGCCTGAGGGGATCAGGCCAAAACCAGCCTTCTGACATTCCCCTGAGGGCCTTCAAGATTGAAAGATGGAGTAGGCCAGGCCGAGGGACCCCACTGGTGCATGAATCCGTGCACCAGGCCTCTAGTGTTATGAATAATATTATGATTCACATATCATTTAATGTCCCAATTTCAATTATTCTCTCCAGTGTCCTAGGTGATTTGAACATTGTCTATCAAGCAGTTCTGTGCAGTGGGAAAGAGTCAAACTCAAGTTTCACATACTGACCTTCTGGGTTAAAAACCTTAGGGTTTTATTTACTGTACTAGAGGCCTGGTGCACAAAATCCATGCACTGGAGGGGACCTGTGCCCTCTCACAGTCCAGGAGCCCTCAGAGGATGTCCCACTGACTGCTTAAGTCCCCACCCCACAGGGAGTGGGTCTAAGTCAGCAGTTGGATATCCTTAGCCCTACTACAGAGGTGGGAGAGGCTCCCACCACTGCCACTGCACTCACCAGCCACTGACCAACAGGGGGCAGACATCCAGGACCCAGGCATTGCTCAGAGGCCACAAGGCACCCAAGGTACATATGAAACAGTCATGGGGATTTAAAATATAGCACATAGGGAATATAGCCAATAATATTTCAATAACTGTGTATGGTGCCAGGTGAGTACTAGAAATCTTGGCACTGTGTAAAGTGTATGGTTGTCTAAGCACTACACTGTACACCTGAAACCAATGCAAAATAGTATCAAAAGTTAACTGTAATCGAAATATAAAAATAAAAAGTGCAAAAAGAATAATGAGACAAATACTATTCTATTTCAGAAGAGTAAATTTTTTGCCCTTATTATTTAGTCTAGCTTCATAATAGTTCTTTCTTCATTTCAATGTCAAGTACCTAGTCTAATTTGGCTCCATTGAAGTAAAGAAGTAAAATCACACTTTCTTTGGACCCAGCAGTTGGAAGTGTCTTTACTGAGAATATTAGGATAATTAATGTCCTTAACAAATATATGTATAGACAGGCAAATAATGATTAATATCATTACCTAGAAATATACCACAGCAAGTTGCACTCTATTTTTCTTATTTATTTAATTTATTTATAAAACTCTATTTTATTACTTCTATTACCTTTGTCTTTGAATTGCAGTGAGGAGTAAACAATTCTGATGAATATGATAATGGTGATGAAGGAAATCCTGAAGAAATAATGGCAATTATAACTTGATCATGTTCATGTTCATTTTTTTATTGTATCTTTGTATGTTTAGTAGCTTTGTATGTGTCTGTGTTTTATGTTGCAAATACCTGTTCAACTCTCTGGGGGGAGCGATTAGGTCCTTCTTATTTGTATCCTCCATAAAGCAAGTAAAAATAGGTTGAAAAATAACTGGAAAATATTATTTAAAGGGAAGAGAAAAATACTCAAATTTATTTTCTTTATTCCTTGAGAAAAATGTCACTGAGTTATATCTCTGTGCTTTTTCCTACTTGAATCAAATACTTTAAAGCACACTAGATCTCTGCCTGCTTTTCTCAGTATATATAAAAATACATCATGCTTCTTTATGTGGACATTGAGATTTGAAGTGTTAAAGCCACCCTTATCAAGAACTATGATGTATCTGAGAATTTTTAGTCTACTTGAAAACTAACAAGTTAGCTTTCTACAGTTATATGGATGCTGGCAGAAAATATAAAATCCCTGGGTCAGATACAAACTAACAAGAACCAGGTTCCCAACATTAAGAGGGCCAGGTGACAACTGCACATGGAGAGGGATATGTTATAGGAGAGGAACACTGAATTAAGGAAGACCAAATATTTTAAAATAGATAGTTTGCATGCCTGCTATTTCTCAGGAGGGAAACACTAACTATATATCTTCCAAGCCTGGAGAAGTCTGCTCTTAGCTCTACAGGAAAACATTAATTTTGAATTCCACGGTAGTTTGCTATATGAGCATTCTTGGAAAGATAGCCTGGCCCTGACCAGGTGCTCTGTGGTTAGAGCATAATCCTAAACACCAAGGTTGTGTGTTCAATCCCCCATTAGGGCACATACAAGAATCAACGAGTGAATGCAACCAATGAAAATAAATTGATGTTTCTCTCTCACACATGTTCTCTCTCTTCCTCTCTCTCTCAAATCAATTTTAAAAAATGGGCAATTAGTACTTGTGCTCTCAAGATGTAGATACACACACAAAAAAAACTATGGATAATTGTTTTCTAATAGTCTCTTTCTGCAATGGTTATATCTTGATTATAAGATTAAAAAGGCAGCATGATATTTAGTCTAAATCAAAGCATTCCAACTCTGTGTAGCTCAGTTGGTTAGAGCATATTCCCAGTATACCAGGGTTGTGAGTTTGATCTCCAATCAGGGAATATAAAGAATCAGCCAATTAATCCATAAGTAAGTGGAACAACAAATTGATATTTCTCTCTCTCCTCTCTCTCTTTTTCTCTCTCTGAATCTCAATAAATAAAACTTTTTAATAAAAATAAATTTAAAAATCCCATATCAAAATGTTTTTTTTTCTTATTTGTCAACTGAGACAGTCTTATTTTAATTTTTCTATTTATTTATTTGTTTGTTTACTTATTTATTTTTGTTAATCATCACCTGAAATATTTTTTCCATTGATTTTTAGAGAGAGGGGAAGAGAAAAAGAGAAGGGAAGAGAGAGATATCCATGAGAGACACAGTGATTGGTTGCATTCTGCATGCACCTCTATTGGGTTGGGGATCTAACCTGCAACCCAGGTACATGTCTCTGACCAGTAATCAAACCCAAGACACTTTGGTACATGGGTCGGTGCTCTAACCACTTAGAATACTGGCCAGGGCTGTCTTCTATTCTTACTTCTGAAGAAATAATCTGTATTTTTGTTGCTTTAAGATATATGGATCCTTTAGCACTTGTTTTCTGCCATTTTAGACTTGTTTTGTTTTATTTTATTTTCAATTACCCTCAGTTCAAGTCAGGAGGTAACAATGCTTGTATAGTTTATATACTTCCTTATAGAAGTAGGAAAATATTCTGCTTAACCCTTATATAATACACTAAGTAGGAAGTTGTGACAATAGCCCTGGGAATTAGCACAAGAAAGAGGCAAATAAAGCAAGAAGGAAACATGTAACCAAACTAGATAAAAGAAAACAAAAACTGCTAAAAGTGAACTACTGCGAAGTCTGCACTCTATAATTACTTAATTCTCATAATTTAAGGAAAGGCTTAAGACATTAAATTTTTATCTATATAGTTCTGTAAACATATCTGTACTGTAATATAAGATTTAGACTAGCCTGGTACCAATTCTTCCTACCTTATATTACATATTATTTATTTTTGACTTTTCTATCCTCTTACTAGCTATATATTTTATGAGAGTAGAGAATGCATTTCTTTTCTACACTACTGTAATGCCTGCCCTGAAAATGTGCCTGGAAGAATAGGCAATAATGGATATAAGTTTAATTAACAAATAAAGTATCATTATCATGTCTGTAGTCTCTGTTTAAGTAGTGCGATTTATTTAATTTCTTGTTGCATAATAAATAAACATATACAATATGTGTTTAATATTATCATAGTTTAAAGATATAAAAAAGAATTCAAACTAAATGATCAAAACACTCATTGTTTTAGAAACAATGAAAAGTACTTGACTTAATTTTCTTTTAAGCTCATGCTTATAAAATATGTCAAGATAGAAATATTATTCAGATAAAGCTTTAAAATGTTTTCTAATCACCTCCTTTTAAAGTCCTTTTGTATGCAAGGGAGTAGGTGCTCTGTGGTGCTACTTAACAGCATGAACTTTGAATCAATACAAACCGGGGTTCAAGTCTAAGTTCTGCCAGTATTTATGTGACTTTGGCAAAATGTTAAACCTTCAGAAGTTTTGGTTCCTTTCTCTAAAAGATAAAACTAATAACAATGTATAACTTTCTGAGTATTACATGAGATTATTCATGGACAATTTAGCATTTTGCATGTTATTATTATTATTATTATTATTATCAATCTTAATTTCTCAAAATGTTATTTCATGAGAAAAATTAAGAAACCCTTTTATTATATTGTCTGCCATATTCTGAAAGTCATACCCATAATTGGGGGCTTTGTCTGCTTGAAAATTTGCCTTGTTAATCTTATTTCTAAGATTAATTTATTTATTATTTGAACAAAAATATTATACACCAGCATGTTAAAAAATTAGCATTTCAACAAAATACAATATATCAAAAACATAGTATATAGTAGGATCCTTTAAAAGGGAAGTTAGTGAATGACTGAGGTGGCAATATTCAATTGCTGTCAGATATTCAACTGTTTTTGAATGTCATTAATGAAACACCTATATACTGATGAGAACACTGAGTGAATCCATATTAATTTTAAAAAACACATAGAAGAAGGAATATACAGGAAACTTGTGGAAACTTGTAAAAGCAGAGATATAATATTAAGAAAATAATCTCATCTACTTATAAAATACCCAGTAGTATTCTATCTATATTTCAGAGGATAGAAAACATTTAGAGTTTTTGTAAATTTGTATCCCCTCATTAAGCCAATAACCAGAAAAGCAAATTATTATTGTAAGTAAATATTCAGACATATGTGTACCCCAGGAAAACTTTTTCAGAGAAAGTTGGTATACACCCACATGCACAAACACATGTGCCATTTTTGAAAAGGCAATTCCATTAGCTCTATATTTGAGTACTAGAGGCCCAGTCCACGGATTTGTGCATGAGTGGGATCCCTCAGTGTAGCCTGTAGGTCAAAACCAGCAGTCCAACATCCCCCAAGGGACAGAGCAGTGCGTGAAGCAGCAGGCAGCTGGGAAGTGCCTGTGGGAGAGGCTTGTGCAACCGCAGCTGCACTCACCAGCTGTGAGCTTATCACCTGGCGCCCATAGGTCAGCTGAGAGATGCTCCAGGGGGAGCACACTGACCACCAGGGGGCAGCTCCTGTGTTGAGTATCTGCCCCCTGGTGGTCAGTGCATGTCATAGAGACCAGTCGAATGGTCAAACGGTCAAATGGTCGCTTAAGCTTTTATATGTAGATAGATTCCTCTTTCCTAACACTTGTTATACATCATAGTTTTCAAAGAGGAAAGAAATCAGTATTTTTTTTCTTCAACAAGTACTGTTTACTATTGACTCCCTGGAAAGATTAGCTGACTAACCTATTGGTAAATAAATAAATAAATAAATAAATAAATAAATAAATAAATAAATAAAACTGTGTCAGTAAGTAGAACACAGTATGGGCAATGCCCTAGTAGTGTCTTAGAGGGAAAGATCACCAGATATACTTATAGAGAGTTCATGTCTGAGTTCAAGTAGTATAAAGGATGTCAATTAAAACCAAAATTTGATTGTTATCAAGCAAAGTATATGACACTATATTTTAGGAATGGTGGATGCATGAGGCAAGAGTCATAATATGAGTTGTTATAACTAAACTGTAGTTTATTAAGTTTTTGTAAAAAAAAGAGTTTCAGCTGACTTAATATAGTTTGGAGGATCTCTCTGACACACAAAAAAAGTAGTAAAATTATTTTGCACACTATCTTTGGCAATAATTTCCTAGAACAACTCTATTCATATTGACCTAAATGGCCTTTTACTTCACTCCAGTTAATTAAAATATGTGGGTACATGTAGTCTCAGTTCTCTATGCTCATTCTTTTTAGGCTCCTAAATCTGTTCAGCATGATATAATTTTATGGCTCTAATAGAAAGGATACCTTTATTCAACGTAGAAGGGGAAGTCTATAGTTCATATTAACTAAGGAGACCATTAATCCATAATTAAAACTCAGATAAATTCAGCACTTTTAGGGAACTAAATAAATAAAATATCTTACACACACACACACACACACACACACACACACACCAGTACTTCTTGTGAAAGATCCCTGTAACTACAATTTTAAATATCTCTGTGACAAGAACTAGTAGAACTTTTGAATAAAATAATGGAGAAAGACAAGCTTTCTGCCTGCCCTGGCCTGCCCTAGCCATTGTTCCAGTTATAGAAGTTTCAATTATAGAAGATAAATAAATCCCAGATACCAGGGCCTCCTCTTGGGTGCCAGGAAGTGTGGCCAACCTGCGAACCACCACAGGCCCCTCACTTAGGCCACCCCATGCCCTAAGGATAACCCCACCCTGATCCAAGATACCTTTTAGGGCAAACTAGTCGGCCCCCACTCATACTCCAGGCCTCTATCCTATCTAATGAAAGAGTAATATGCAAATTGTCTGTCACTCCAACACACAAGATAGATGGTGCATGTGAACACAAGAAAGTCACCACAAGATGGCCAGGAGGGGAGGGCAGTTGGGGGGACCAGACCTGCAAGGGAGGGCAGTTAGGAATGATCAAGCCTGCAGGGGTGGGCAATTAAAGGTGACCAGGCCAGCAGAGGAGGGAAGTGGGGGCAACTGTACCCACAGAAAATGGCAGTTGGGAGGGACCCAGGCCTGCAGGTGATGGCAATTAGGGGCAATCAGGCTGGCATGGGAGTAGTTAGGCGTAGGGGTGTCGAACTCAATCAGAGAAGGGGCCAAAATCTAAAATCCAGCCTAAATCGCAGGCCGAATGGTTTACTGAACAGTCATAAACTGACAATGTCATAAACTGACAGCGGAGTGCAGTGATGACAGCGCGGTGCGGGCCACATTGCAAGGCCTGGCGGGCTGGATTTGGCCCGTGGGCCTTGTGTTTGACACATGTGGATTTAGGGGATGATCAGGCTGGCAGACAGAGTCAGTTAGGGGCAATTAGGAAGGCAGGCAGGCGAGCAGTTGAGAGCTAACAGTCCTGGATTGTGGGAGGGATGTCAGACTGCCCATTTAGGTCGGATCTTATTGGGATCGCGCTTAAACGGGCAAGTTGGAGAGGGTGCAGGCTGGGCTGAGGGACACATACTCCCATGCATGAATTTCATGCATTGGGCCTCTAGTATATTGTTCTGGGATAAAAAAATAAAATAAATAAATTATATATATATATATATATATATATATATTAGCTTTAGGGGTTAATTGTGCGCAGTGAGCCAAAATATAGGCCAGGTCACAATTCCCATCCTGAATAGAAAGTTGATTCTCAATTTGAAGATTACGAATTAAAAAGCCCAGTGTCCTGGGGTCCATTCCACAGCCTGGAGTCCTAGCGGTTGAGGGCTAATATCTGGCTTCTCAGCCATCTATTAGGACTGAGATTATCTTTAGGTTTCAGTTTCCTCAATATAGATTCTTTGATATGTTGATTTTTATCATTACACAATGCACATTTAAGAGAAAGTCCTATTCTTTTAAGTTTCCATCGTTAGATAAATGTCAAAGTATATAAAAGATCCTTGTTAAACTGACCAAGTTTTTGTTAAACTTCACTAGGTCTTTACTTAAGCAAAAGCCCCAATTTGAATTTGTTACTTTGGCATATTATTGTTTTACTTTGCATTCCCTTCTGACTCACCTTTGTGTTTGTTCATTTGTCTTTCCAGGGAAATTAAATGTTACCATTTTTTCTGAGGGAGGAAACATTTTCATTCTTTGTTTGTCCTTAACAAATTCTCTCATTTTCTCAACTTTGTTCTTTTCACAAACGTGAATGGAGGTAGTTGTGCAAAACCTTTATTCCAAAAGAAATAAAGAGGCCATGGGATGCTTTAAAAATATTGTTCTCCTCATAAAAGGTAAATTTTATTTTTGTTAATTACAGCTAGGAAAATAGGTTTTGACTTTTTCCTGCTGTGACATGCCAACAGTTTATTGAAGTCTTCGTATTTCACACAAATGTGTTAAAACTGACAATTGCTAAGATAAAATAATACGTTATAAATGATTTCTATATGTTACACCCCCAACACACACATGTATTTATACTAGTAGACATGCAGATATGGACACACACACTTTCTCACAGGGAAACACACTAACTGCCACTTGGATATGAATTTGCTGCAGTGGTAGCTCTTGAACCCAGAGATTCCTGGGCTTGGTCATAGTCCCTCAATAAGCTTGACTTCAATAACTAGTGCATCTTTTTTTTAAGTATTTTTGCACGTTTGAAAATTATTTTAAAATATTTAGAATTACATAACATAAAACATTCTATGTTTTCTTAAAACTGCTAAGTTCATAATCAATATTTGAAACGGAAACATATACAAAACAATTGCTAGGGCATTAAGTTTAATGCACAGTACCAAGAATAGCATGCATTTGCAAACTACTTCTTTAAGTTACTAACTTCCAAATACTTTAAGAGATTTTATCAAATGCAACAAGGTCTTTACTTAACTATGTCACTTCCCCTTCCCCCTTCCCTCCCTTTACTTCTCCAAGGACACCAGCAAACTAGGTTAGGACTGTGGGCATTTCTCACTTTCTTTATTCGGGTTCCTTTCCAATGTGAATTCTTTCGTGAACCAGACTACACAGTTCTTCCATACATTCTCACCATAATTCATTACACTCCTGTGGTTTCTTTATAACATTTTTTCTTCATTTTCAGGGAAATTCTTCAAAAGAAGGCCATCAATCACTGAACATATACATGAAGAAATGACCTTCATGTCTCTTTTTTGTTCTAAATAATTTCTGTCTCCTTGTGCAAATTCTTCAAGGTGGTATGACTTTTTCAGTTTGTTGTCCCAAGATATTTCCTATAAAATTGATTGGTGAGAATAGGACACACACACACACACTTATATTTATGCTATATAGGAATAAATATTTATAAATGCTAGATCTGTTAAATCATTTTTATCTTCTTGTTTTTTTCTTGGTTATTTTAGATGAGTAGACAGAAAGAAGAATACAGCAAGTATTGATTTTTAAAAATTGTATGTGTATATTTCTTTTCTGAATGTTTTAGGTGTTATAAGTACCTAATTATCTGGTTAGTTACTTTATTTTTAAAAATATGTTTCTAATGATTTGAGAGAGAGAAGAAGACAGAAGGAGAGAGAGAGATAGACATGGATGTGGGAAAAACACTGATGGGCTGCCTCCTTCACCTCTCCCTCTCACTAGGGAATGAACCCTTAACCCAGCCATGTGCCCAGACTGAGAATAGAACCAGCTACCTCTGGTGCATGAGATATACTCAACCAACTGAACCACACTGGCCAGGGCTCTTTAATTACTTTAAATAGTCATGTTTCACAATACTATTATATGGGATAACAGTACACCATCAAATAGTTCTGGACTGTTACTAATTTTAATTGTTCAATATTTGAGGAATATATGTCTAAGCATAGGCTTTACCTAAGGTGGATTGGACTCATTGCAGTTACATACTGCTTGTGGATTAGTTAGGTTAGGCTAGATTATTGTGTGGTAACCAACAACCCCCAATATTATTGGTTAAATATAATAAAATTGTAGACATCCTTTGTTCTATGAATCTAACATGGTTTGGTAAATAATTGTAGTCTACATGGTCACTTCCAGATACTTCCTGAGGGAGACCTATTACCATGTAGCTGGATCATCATAACTCTGACAGGCTATTGGCCAGAGCTAGTCACATGGCCCCTCTATTTGCAAGAAAGTAGAAAAGCGCAGATCTGCTATGTACCTCGAAGGACAGGAGACCAAGTTCTGGGGAGCACCTTAGGAGACTTGACTGAAATGTAAATATCGTCTGTCACATACATTCATGAATCATTTTTCCAAAAGTTTCAGTAAAATTTCCAAGTGTTTGACACATTATCATACAATTTTAATTTAAACATTGATGTTGTTCCCCAGAGTTTCTTAATATTCAAATTATTAAACACATTCTTATCATCTTTTATTGTTTGCCTATTTACATTATCATATAGATATTTGTAATTATATCAATATAGTATATCAATATAGTCCGGCTCGCGAAATTCCTGTGCAAGAATACTCCCTAGGCCTGGCCGGGGAGCAGGGCCATCTTGCCCAGCTGCCCGCAATCAGAGCCTGAAGGCTGTTCCCACCTACTCACTGGCTCTGCCCCCGCCGGGTGTTACCCTCTGTGTGGGGGGCAACTGGTGGGTTAGCGGTCTTGGTCTGGCACCACCTGCATCCCCTCGCATCCACCCCAGTTCCCCATTTGCATTGGGGCGGTCAGAGCCTGCTGGCCAGGGAAAGGAACCAAGAGGTGGTCATTGTGCCTCATAGTGATTAGTTGAGCAGTCATTCTAGTTGTTCCCCCATTAGGGTCAATTTACATATTACCCTTTTATTATATAGAATAATTAATTCACTTTATATATATATATATTTTATTGATTTAAGAGAAGAAGCGAGAGGAGGAGACAGATAGAAACATCAGTGATGAGGAAGAATCATTGATTATCTGCCTCCTGCACACCACACAGTGGAGGGAGAGGGAGGATCAAGCCCATAACTTGGGCAGAAATTCCCTTGATAGGAATCTAACCCAGGACACTTCCATCCACAGGCCTTCACTCTACTGAGCCAAACCAGCTAGAGAAATAATTTATTGACTTTAATCCTTGTTTATGACATGTATGACCTGCTAAGTTATATTTTATATCTCAGAATTTTGTAGTGCGCCCTTTTTTAAGAGATTTTAATATGTGAAATCAATAATTTCTAATGTCTTTTTGCAGTTGTTGAGAAAAAATAATAGTATGTTGCCAAAAAATTTCAGAATCGTTTACGTATTTTCTCACTTATAAAGTCTATTCATAGAGCTTATCTTTAAAACAACAATAACAAACTCATGTGCTGCTTCATCTCCTTGGCTTATTATAAAGGAATTTGTAAGAAATCCTTTGGCATTTAGATGTAATTATTACCCTTTGTATCAACACTTCTGCACAATACATCACAAACATCACATATGTTTATTTATATAAATAATCAACTTTCTCAATTTTCTCAAATGCATTTCTGTGTGCTTCACTGGAATAATTAGGCCAAGACTTTTTGAGTTCTTATTATCCTCAAATCAATATACCTGAAGCAAGTACTATGCCCAACTTGATGAATATAACATAGTTGAATAGATAAAGCATTGCAAATGCATTTATTGTGCTGTTTTATAGTTCAATAGAGAACTATAATATTTTCAGAATTGTATAATAAAAAGGAATTATGTTCATGGATATGGGTAAATCTTTCTTATCTGTGCTTGGATTTGAAGGTATGCATAATTCTAAAAACAAATAATTTAAAACCATTTACATTTCACTTTGGAATATTTAATATGATTTGAAGCAGTAGAATAAATAATCATCTGACATAAATTTTGCTTGAATTAAAGCTGGAATTTTTGGCCTTGTCTGAGAACATGTGTATTACAGATTAGAACAAGGGTATTCTTAGTGTACTGAAAGCTGGGGAAGTTAGCCTAGGATTAAAAATTCAACACATCTTCCAAATGAACAACTCCACATGAATAAGTAAAAATCTCTTTTCATTTATAGTTTCACTGAAGAAAATAAAAATTCTTAGCTCATCAGCTTTAGGCGAACGGATAATAACCAATGTTAGAAGTACACTGACTAAATGCCAATTCGTAGATTATAAATCTCCTGATTTGCCATTTGCCATTATGCGTGAGCTATTTATCAAAAGTCTTATTTTCTGTCGCAAAGCTCTTATATATAAGAAAGCTATAGCTCGCCCATTTCTGAATCTAATCCTACAAAGTAATATACTTCCTGAAGACTTAACTATTTTACATATTTATGAATTTCTCCACAATCTCCCTAAGGGATTCATTTCTCAATAGTGTCATGAGACACCAAAGTATAATGCTTGGCTTATTTTCCCATCAGGTATTGTCCTACAGCTCCGTGGTTTTTTCTATTTGTCCTTGTCTAGAGCAAACTGAGGGTGTAGCATTGACCGAATCTGCTCAATGTGCAAGGCGCATGCCTGCAAGCATTGGGACTCTGTAAGACTTATCGCTGTGCGTTTCTGTGTCATATCAGCACGCTCATCTGTAGAAATACATTCTGACTGAGTAACCCTGGGGTAGATAATGCGTAATTCTCCATTGCAAAACCTTCCAGGAATGGAAAAATGATTCAGCTGGCAGGCATTCGCCCTGTCAGCACCTTATTATCCGAACGCAGTGTTTACTCTGTTACTGGTTTCAGTTATCCTTACACAGTGTGATAATCATTTTTTAAGCTGGCCTGGTGTATAACTTTACATCGATTCACAGTTTGCTTATGATTGGTTTTAACCTGATACCCATGGATTTCCATCTCCCTGAATAGTTCCTCCAATCTCTACTTTTAAGAAACATATCTAGAAAAGTTGTAATTGGAGGATAAATTATTAATCATTGAAAAACAACTTGCTAACAGTGGCATAAAGCTATTTTAGTAGTTATCAATTACCAATGTCTTGAAAATCCATTGAGAAAAAAAAAACCATTTAGATGGACATTAAACATATACATATATATCTCAAACACACAGGCATATATATTCATACATACACATGCATGCACAGATCCATAGAGAGATACTATCTTTAGTGTGTGTTTGAATATTGATATATAAATAGCTGTAAAATATGATGGAATTAAATTGAGAAATTAAGAAATTTGATCTTGCTTGCAAATTAAATAATTCAATTTATTTGTTATTTAGCATTCTATACTACAAATCTATTTATAAAATATTTCCTAAAAGCCAAAAGTCATTAATTTTCAATACAATGGAAAATGCTTATTGCAAATATATCTTAGCCATATTATTTTGGAATGACAGGCCGTTTTTCAAAAAAAAGAATCATAAAAATGATTGAGGATGCATAAAAACAGAAAATAAATTTGGATTTCAGTAGTTTTAAATTAGGTTGGCTGTAAAATATGTTTTATTCCATATATCTAAAGAATATGGTTTATATTAATCTAGTGACCTGGTACACGAATCTGTGCACACTGAAAGGAAATTAATTAGAAGAAATATTTTAATATCACTATTTGCCATTTCTCTATAATGGACTTGTCAACCAAATTCACCATCAACATGTGCTATTGGTGCCAGTGAGAGCTTAATATGTATCGCACATGCTGTGAATCAATTTAGTGTTTTATAGCTATAGAACAAATTTGCTTACGTAGACCTGCTTTCTGATGTAGTTAAGCAGTAAAACACCCCAACTTCTTTTTCAGATAATTGTCAGCAACACAGGAGTAAATATCAACAGATTATTATTTTATATCATGCAGGGAAAAAAAAGGGTAAAATTTTAACTGCAGCAGTGTTTGACTATATTCTGTGCAGTGAGAAAACCTGTAGTCATTTTCAAGGTCCACCATTTCTTACATCTTTTCAGTCAGGTCAAGTTTCTAAACTTTCTAAATCTCCATTTTCCAGCTAAGTGAAAGAAAATAGGATCCCAGCTAGTCTTCTATCTACCTACTCCAGGATTTCTGTGAGGATCAAATAAGATGAGGCACGGGAAAACACTCCACAGACATTTGGTTACAGTGTAAAGTGTTTTCATCTGCCTATAAAGCAAGTCATGTTCCTGAGCTGAAGAAGCTGTAAAGAGGCTAGTTGTCACTAGGGAGAGGAAGATGGGCATTGCTAGGTATCATCATTACCTGGACTGAAGGAAGGATACTTAGCATATTATCCTTTTATATAGAGAAATAACATTAACAAAACCATAAGTATTAAGATAACATTTTCTTTATCATGGCCATAATAAAGATTGAACATTTTAATACAATCAAAATATATAAATATATATGAGTTGAATCATTTGCTAATTTCTTTAATCAAACATTGAACAGATTTTTCTTCAGTTTTTATACCATATACTTCAACATTGCATTTTGAAAATTTAGATAGATAATAGAAAAATTGTGAATATATTAATGTTAGTTTGCTCTTTTATTTCTTTTCTGATTGCATGTTTCCTAAGCCAGCAGTCAGACATCCCTCTGGCAGTCCAGCGTTCTCACAGTCCGGGACCCCTTGCTCCTTACCACTCGCCTGCAGCAGAGGCAGGAGAGGCTCCCACCGCCATTGCTGTGCTTTCCAGCCATGAGCCCAGCTTCTGGCTGAGCAGTGCTCCCCCTATGAGAGTGCACAGACCACCAGAGGGCAGCTCCCGATTTGAGTGTCTGCTCCCTGGTGGTCAGCCCATGTCATAGTGACTGGTTGTTCTGCATTTGGTCAATTTGTATAGGATATTTGTATGTATATATGCACATATAATCATATATGTGTAATCATATATGTTATTTTAATATTATGTATAACCATATACGTGTATATTTATATATGCATGTGTGTATTAATTTGGTTTCTTAGGGGTACTATAACAAATTAACACAAACTAGGTGGCTTAAAACAACATGTCTAAATGCTAGAATTCTGAAATCAAGATGCTGCCATGGTTAATTCCCCTGGGATCTGAGGGTTATCTGTTCAAAGTCTCTCTCCTAGTGTCTGATGGTTGCTGGCAATATTTGGTATTCTCAGGCTTGTAGGCACATGACTACAATTTATACCTCATTCTTTACATGGTGTCTGTGTTTCTCCTCTACTTATAAGAACACCAGTCATCTATGATCTAGGTTCAACACTGATCTGGTACAACCTCATCTTACTTTAATTGATTGAATATTGCATTTGCAATGGCCCTGCTTCTAAATAAGGTCACATTCACAGGAGTCAGGGGTCAAGACTTCAATGTACCTTTTTGGGAGACACAATTCAACATACTGCTCATATTTCACAATTTTCTTCATTAATAAAGAACCACATATTGGTCCATTTAAACCGAAATATATACCTTATAACCAGTTTTTATTTCATACTGTTGTATTTACACTACTTTAATAAATAAATGCTAATTCAATGCAAATTTGAAACACCCATAAGTGTTTTAAAGCATTGTATCAATTAAATTTGAGTTTATTCAAAGACCAAACAATACAAGATTTTAATTCACATGGATGAAATAGACAATAGATTGTGCCTTCCACACTTGAAATTATAAAGAATGCCAATTAACTATAGACATTAATTTTAACAATTAGTTGATTCCTTTTTAAATAAAATTGTTAATGTTGATATTATTGCAGGTGTCCCTCTTTTTCCTCTTCTTGGTCTACCTCCACCTCCCTGCCCCCCCCCCCCTGCCTTGGCATTTACCATACTACTGTCTGAGTCCATGGGTATGTATGTAAGTTCTTTAGAAAAACAAACAAACAAACAAAATTATTCATATATGAAAAAAAGAATGGGTGGATTATTAGCATCCATATAATTCTAACATTTTGCTTTATAAGATGTTAAATTAAATGCTTAAATTTAAAATAAAAGATAGTATTATTATTAATATGCTGGACCCATAGGGAAAAAAATGGGTGAACCAAATCAAAAGTATGATCATCCAACTAAAAAATAAAATAACTTACCTATATTTATACAACAAGTTTAAAAAATAGCTACACAGATTCAATCTCTCAAAATATTCCCAAATAATATTTTTGCTTGTCAATATGATTAAAAAAGTGAACAGAACCAGTGTGAGAACCCTATCTTCAATGTTTGTTAATATCTTTATAAAATTATTTTCATTATAATAATTTTTAAAATACAATACAGTTGAAAGAATTTTATAGTGGATACTAATATATCTACTATCTAGATTCTACAATAACATCTATAATGATAAAAACATAATATGCTAATTAGATCCTTTTCCTTTTTCTTTTTTTTAAATATATTTTATTGATTTTTTACAGAGAGGAAGGGAGAGAAATAGAGAGCTAGAAACATTGATGAGAGAGAAACATCGACCAGCTGCCTTCTGCACACCCCCTACTGGGGATGTGCCCGCTACCAAGGTACATGCCCTTGACCGGAATCGAACCTGGGACCTTTCAGTTCGCAGACCGACGCTCTACCACTGAGCCAAACCGGCTTTGGAAACCTAATATGCTAATTAGACTGGACAGCTAAATGACCTTCCAGAAGATCTTCTGGACAAAGCTGGAACTGTGAGGGCCGAGGCAAGCCACTACCATGGCAAGGGCTAAGTCCCTTGTATAAATTTCGTGCATTGGGTCTCTAGTTTTATTATGCTTGTTCAATCACATTTATATCAGTCTATCTATCCTTCTACATATCCATCAGCAGATGTATATTTCTCTCTAAACAATTCTTTATGATACCAGAGGTCTTTATGATAATCAGGGACCAATATTTATTACAACTCAATTGTTTTTGCCAAAGTTAGATATCCTAGGTAGTCATTGTTTAAATATCATTTGGCTCTTTTTAAAAGTTTTTTTTCCCCCCTGTTTCTATTCAATTATAGTTCACATCTTATAAAATTTACCCATTTATAATGTTTACTTCAATGGTTTTAGTATCATTTAGAATTGTGAAACCATCACTACAGTTGAAGTTTAGAACATTTCGATCCCCTCAAGAGAAAAGCCCATTCCCCTTAACAGTCCTTTCTCTTCCCCTGTCTCCCCATGCCAGTCCTGGATCACAGCTCATCTTCTCCCTGCATGTATATATTGCCTGTTCTTGACGTTTCACATGAATAGGTTTACATAACATGGAGTCTTCTGTGATTGGCCCACATTACTTACCATGTTCTTTAGGCTTATATCAGCATGTTATTCTTTTTTATTGACAAGTGATATTTGTCATTGGGTAAAAGCCATTGTTTTTACGCATCAACTAATGGACATTCAGATTGTTTCCAATTTGTGGTTAGTTTTAATAATATATCTATGGGCATACAAGTAAAAGTACTTTGTGGATATATATTTTCATTTTCCATGGGCATATAAACAAGACTGAAATTAATGGGTCATAAAATCATACTTTAACATGTATGAACTGTCATTTACAGAGTGCTGTACCATTTTATAGCCCAATTAACAATGCATGAGTGTTCTAATTTTTGAACACCTTGCCAATACCTATTTTCTTTATTAAAAAATTATATGTATTTTTGTGGGTGTGAAGTGATATCTCATGTGGTTTGGTTTGAAATTTCTTAAGAACCAATAACACTGGCCATCTTTTGAGATGCTAATTGATCATTAAATATCTTTGGAGAAATAACTATTAAAATGTTTAAAATTTTCTGAAATTAGATAGTGGTGATGATTGAACCACTCTGTGAATATACTAAGATAAATTGAATTGTACACTTTAAAATAGTACATTTTAGAATATGTGAGCTATTTGAATAAAATGGTTATTAAAAATAAATTATTTAACGAAATAAAGTTATTTTAAAAATAATTTTAACCCAAATATTAAATTTCATTTTATATTATTCTGTAATTAAGTTGTAAGAGTTCTTTACACATTATAGATAAAACTACTTCACTGTATATGGGATTTGCAAACAATTTTTCCCACTGTGTAGATTTCCCCCCCACATTTTGGTAATATTTTTGTAGGACAAACATTCTCAGTTCGGATATATTCCAATCCATCTCTTTTCTCTTGTTACTAGTTCAATCATATAGTTGTTTTCACATTTTAGTTCTGGTTACCAGGTAGAATTTCCAGAAAAAACAACAACACAGTAATTTCACATACACTTATATTTTTCTGTATAAGTACAATATGTCCCAAATATTGCAAAGGTGCACTTCTAGTAAATAAATGTTTAATTTTTATTTGAAATTCTAATTTACCTGGTGTCCTTCATTTGCACAACATTAACAACCTGCTAGCAGAATACATGAATGAAGTAACTAATTCTTTGAAAGTAGGAAATAATGAGAATCAAAAGATCCAGATTCTGCCTTAAGTTCTGCGAATGACCCTATAAGTCGTTCAGCTTCACTTTGCTGCCTTTACATGTCCAGCAAATGAAGAAGACAATGCCTGACCTCACTTTTTACAGGAGCGTTGCTAAAATGAATGAGGCAATGAACACATAAACACAAGGCACATTGGAAGACAAACACTCTATAAAACTGTAGTATCATTAATATTATTACTGTTATAGAGGGGATTTTTAAAAAGTCAGCTGGTTGAATGTATTATAGTAATCTTCTACAAAAGAGAAAATAAAAACATCATTACAATACAGATTTAATGGCTTTATCTTTTATTTTATTCAGCACAGCATGAGAACATAGATGACTCATCTTTGGATTATTACAAAAGGGCATTGTTTTCTGTATCATGTTACCTTTATGCCTTCTCAATTACAGCCTAACAATATGTAGATGGTTGGATTTACTAATTTCTTTACATTTCTAAAAACCCTGAAGCATAGTCAGATGTGCCAGGTATTTTAAATTATATCTTGACTTTTGTTTGTGGCTGTGTGTATATATATGCACATAAACAGTGAAAATGTAATTCTTTGTGCATGAATAATTCAAAATACCCTATACTTAATGCTATGAAATTGATGTGATCACACACATAATTAAAAACAACAACAACATTGTGTTAGTTTATATAACTTAGATCCTGATTGCTTCTTCTTATAATGAAAATACCTTCTCTTTTTTTAAACAATAAATGTTGGAATCAGCATATTTAGCTATCTATATAAGAATAGACAAGTCACCTTCCAAGAGATTATTTATGTTAAATATTTTGTGATTGTGCAAATTAACTATTTTTAAAACTTACATTCTAATATATTTGGAATGTGTAGAGTGTTTAAGCCAGAGAGAGGGATGAAGAGAAAGAGGCAAGATTCTAAGATACATTTTAGAATAATGAGGAAATGTATCCCCAAATACATATATGTACACATATATATTTTAAAATAAAATCTCATAATTAGAGCACTTTTTTCAGATTGTGTATTTTGAGCATTCTTATGTCTGCTTTCTTATATATAGAGATAATCAAAGGTACATAAAAAGCTATTATTTTTAAAACCATCTTGTTATTTTTCTGTGTATCCCCAAAGGATAATATATGAGTTTCCATGTTGGATGACTAAACTTGAGTAAAAATCTTTTGATTTTATTGGATATGAGTCATGGGAATGTCTGTGTAGAGTAGGTTCTTAATTTTCATTCTCTAGAACTTGAAAAGAAAAAAAAAGCACTTGCTGAATTTGGGGATATTTTGAGTATAGTCCTAGCCAGACGTGGGCATCTGGACCAAATGATTTCTCAAGGACCCTTTTTGTTATATTTTCTTCTTCTCCTTCTCCTTCTCCTTCTCCTTCTCCTTCTCCTTCTCCTTCTCCTTCTCCTTCTCCTTCTCCTTCTCCTTCTCCTTCTCCTTCTCCTTCTCCTTCTCCTTCTCCTTCTCCTTCTCCTTCTCCTTCTCCTTCTCCTTCTCCTTCTTCTTCTTCTTCTTCTCCTCCTCCTCCTCCTCCTCCTCCTCCTCCTCCTCCTCCTCCTCCTCCTCCTCCTCCTCCTCCTCCTTCTCCTCCTCCTTATTTTCCTCCTCCTCCTCCTCTTCCTCCTCCTCTTCCTCCTCCTCTTCCTCCTCCTCCTCTACCTCCTCCTCCTTTTCCTCCTCCTCCCCCTTTTTCTTCTTTCTTCTTCTTCTTCTTCTTCTTCTTCTTCTTCTTCTTCTTCTTCTTCTTCTTCTTCTTCTTCTTCTTCTTCTTCTTCTTCTTCTAATACTGCTTTATTAAATTGATTGCAGTGACATTGATTAACATGAACATACAGGTCTCAGTTGTGGGTTTCTATGTTACAAGATTATATATTGTACTGTGTGCCTATTAATCAAAGTCAAATCTTCTCCTGTAACTTTATATTAGAAACCCCTCCTCCAACATCTGACAATCACCACACTGATATTTATATTCATGAGTTTCAGTTTTATATCCCACATATAAGTGAAATCATATAGTTCTTAGCTTTTTCTGACTAACTTATTTCACTTAGCATAATGTATTTAAGGTCTACTTCAATTTTCCAAAGTAACTGTTCTCAAAACAGCCTGGTTCTGACACAAGAACAGACATAGGGACCAATGAAATATTGTAGAACAGCGAACCCAAAAATTGACCCAAGCCATTAAGCTCAATTAGTATTTGACAAAGGAGGCAAGAGCATACAATAGAGTCAAGACAGTCTCTTCCATAAATGTTGTTGGCAAAATTATATAGATACATGCAAAAATGAAACTAAACCACCAACTTACATAATACACAAAAATAAACTCAGAATGGATAATGGACCTAAACATAAGATGGGAAATCATAAAAACCTTAGAAGAATCCATTGGCAGCAAAATATCAGAAGTATGTTGTAGCAATATCTTCACTGACACAGCTCCTAGGACAATGGAAACTAAGGAAAAAAATAAACAAATGGGACTACATCAAAATAAAAAGCTTCTGCACAGCAAAAGAAACCATCAACAAAACAACAAGAAAGCCCACTGTTTTGGAGAACATGTTTGCCAATGTTATATCCAAAGGGTTTAATCTCCAAAATTATAGGATGCTCATACAACTTAACAAAAGGAAAATAAACAATCCAATCAAAATATGGGCAAAGGATTCTAAATAGACCTCTTTCAAAAGAGGACATACAGAAGGCCCAGAGAAATATGAAAACATTCTCAAAGTCACTAATCATCTGAGAGATGCAAATCAAAATGACAATGAGGTACCATCTCATACCTGTTGAATGTCTATCATCAACAAATAAACAAATGACAGGTGCTGGTGAGGATGTAGAGAAAAAGGAACGCTAATGGGAATGCAGACTGGTGCAGCCACTGCTAATGGGAATGCAGACTGGTGCAGCCACTGTGGAAAACGGTATGGAATTTCCTCAAAAAATTAAAAATAGAGCTCCCATTTGAACCAGTAATTCCACTTCTAGGAATATATCCCAAGAATACAAAACACCAATCAGAAAGGATATATGTAGCCCCATGTTCATAGCAGCACAATTTACAATAGCTAAGATTTGGAAACAGCCTAAGTGCCCATCAGCAGATGAGTGGATTAGAAAACTATGGTACATCTATGCAATAGAACACTACGCTGCTGTGAAAAAGAAGGAACTCTTACCATTTACAACAGCATGGATGGAACTGAAGAACATTATGCTAAGGGAAATAAGCCAGTCGGGGAAAGATAAATATTACATGATCTCACTCATTTGTTGTGAATATGTTACTTTAAAAATCTATTATTGCCCTGGCAGGTTTTGCTCAGGGTTTAGAGTATTGACCCATGGAGTGAAGGGTTACAGGTTCTATTCCTGGTCAGGGGCATATTCCTCCATTGTGGTCCTATCTCCAGCCCCAGTTGTAGTCCATGAGGGAGGCAACCAGTAGATGTGTCTTTGTCATATCGATGTTGCTCTCTCTCTCTTCCTCCCAACTCCCTGCCTTTCACTCTCATAAAAATCAATGGAAGAAATATCCTTCAGTGAGGATTAAAATAAAGAAAAGAAAACATGAAAAATGTAATACTATTTGTCCCTCAAATGTTTTTATAATTTCTACAAATATTAATCCTAGCATACAATTTATAAAGTAAAACACATATCAAAATGGGTGATATTCAGGTAATCAAGTCAATATGAGGATTTTAGTTAACATATTTAATTAAAAATACTCTTTCTAATTGGTAATTTGTTTTGTAGTTAACTTTATTTTCTAATATTTTCTTTCACTTTATTTTTTAATATTTCTTTTAAAATGGAACTTAGATTAAATTTATTTTAATGGGAACCACTTGCCATTTGTTTACATTTGCTATATATTTTAGAAAATGTACAATTTATTTGCTAATGAATGTGGTAATTACAATAATAAAGTCTAATGACATCTTTTCTTTTATTGTGAAGTCTAAATGTATTTTCTCTATGCCCTTAAAAAATTTACTTTATTTTTGTTTTTATCCACAGAAACATTTTATATTTTGAAACTGATGTGTCATATTTGGCTGCCCTTGTCATATTACATCAATCATATTCCTTTCAGTGAGACATAATCTGATTTTAGTTGATGAACATAACTTGACTTGAGACACTAAAATTCCATCTTATATAAAAGGTCAAAGAAAATAAAAGTAAAGATAACAATTTTAACATTAAAAACAAACTAAAATCTTTTGTCATACAGAATTAAGATATACTATATATATATATATATATATATATATATATATATATATATATAGTCTTCACAGATTTTTGGATGTGAATGTGGAAGTTGAAGGGGTAATTCCTATATAATAAAAGCTAATATGTAAATTGCCCTTATGGCAGGAGTTAGACCTGCACTGACCACCAAGGGGCTGCTGGAAACATGGCAGGTGTCAGCAATGCCACGTTGGCAGTGGGTGGCAGTGGAGGTGCTGCAGACCTCAGCAAGCCCCAAAGAGAGTGCCGCCCCCTGATGGCAGGATGGTGGAGCAGGTGAGAGAGAGGCACCAGGCCAAGGCGAGTGCAAAGGGAGGCAGAGGCATCAAGGGAAGGGAGGCCCTGGCTCACAGCAGAAAGCCAGTGAGGACCTGACCCATGCATGTGTTTTGTGCACCTGGCCTCTAGTTTACAATAAAACTGTTGTATAGTAAATGCAATTATGGCAGTAATAATATGCATAAATGCTTTGAAAAATACAAAAACTATTTTTTTAGTAAAGGTATTTTGTTTAATTGCTGAAGATAAAGACATTTAAACAATGTCTCTGCCAATACTTGCTGTAATAGGTTGTACTTCATTTTGTATCTCTTTAATTTTTCTTCAGACTCAATTCTCTTCAGCCATATGATATCAGACAAGTTATTCTAGAATCTTTGCTTCTTACCAACAAACTCTACCTTTTTTTGCTACTGCAACTACCTCTTCTTCTGACCCTCTCTTTTGACACCTAAATTTAATTGTAACTAAATAAAATATTCCTGTAACAGACACAAAGAAGTTTTATAGTACTCTTCTATTATTTATTAAGGCTATATATGTCATTACTGAATTAGAATTAAAAAATAAAGCAAAAATAAAAACTAATTAAATATTGTTGGCTTGAAATATTCTATAACTTTTTCACATTTTTCTTCAATTAGCCTGCTTGAAAAATAAAATAGCATTGTTTTTATGGACAATCCTGCTTATAAATTGTGAATTATTTTATTTTTTTTAAATTTTAGTTTTGGACTAAAGTTAAAGATAACTGTATCTTAATCTCTTCCTCACTTTGGCCAATAAAAGTAATTTAGTAAAATGTAGGATATTTAAGAAATGAATAAAAATAATAAATAGTTCATTTTCTTAAGATGATGATAATTCATAGTAGATCTCTAGTTTTCAATTACAAAATTTTACAACAATTTAGTGTTTAATGAATGGTAGTGATGACAAACAAGATGGTCAGGAATATACAATTTAATTATTATTTCTATTTTTATATTACAATTGTAGACATTAGCATATAGAAGCAATTTTTAAATTAGCAGACTTTACTTCTTAGAGGAGTTGGAGGTTTCCCAAAATATTTAAGAGAGGAAAGAGTTCTCATATATTTCCTCTTCTCCATCCAGAATTTTCTCTATTGCTTTGGATGTGTTACATTTGCTGCAATTGATGAATGAATATTAATACATTGTTATTACTAAGTCTATAGGTTACATTATGCTGTGTAATTATTAGTTTTAGCCAAATTCATAATGACAAATATATATCATTAGAGTGCCATGCACTATGACAGCATCATATAGAATAGTTTCCCCATCCTAAAACTCCTGTGTTTCACTATTTATCTTTTCCTATTGCCACCCAGCTCATGGCAACCACTGATATTTTATTTTATCAACTAAAGGCTTGGTGCATAAAATTTGTGCATGGCAGAGGGAGTGTCCCTCAGCCCAGCCTACACCCTCTCCAATCTGGGACTCCTTGAAGGATATCCAAACTGCCCATTTAGGCCCTATCCCACTGGAATCGGGTCTAATCGGGCAGTTGGTCAACCCTCTCACAATCCAGGACTGCTGGCTCCCAACCATAGCCTGTCTACCTTCCTGATTGAACCTAACCACTTCTGCCTGCCTGCCTGATTACCCCTAACCACTCCCCTGCCAGCCTGATTGATGCCTAACTGCTCCTCTGCCAGCCTGTTTGTCCCCAACTTCCTCCTCTGCCAGTAACCTCTAACTGCCCTCCCCTGCAGGCTTAATTGCCCCCAACTGCCCTCCCTTGCAGGCCTGGTCCCTCCCAACTGCCCTCCCCTGCTGACCATCTTGTGATGGCCATCTTGTGTCCACATGGGGGCTGGATCTTTGACCACATGGGGGCAGCCATCTTGTGTGTTGAAGTGATGGTCAATTTGCATAGTACTCTTTCATTAGATAGGATAGAGGCCTGGTGCATGGGTGCGGACCAGCTGGTTTGCCTTGAAGGGTATCCAAGATCAGGGTGGGTGTTACCTTGGGGTGTGTGGCAGCCTGGGAATGGGGCCTGTGGTGGTTTGCAGGCCAGCCATACCCCTGGCAACCCAAGCAGAGGCCCTGGTATCTGGAATTTATTTACCATCTATAATTGAAACTTTGTAGCCTAGAGTGAAGGCTTGGTTCGGCCAGGGCTGCAGAAGCTTGGTTTCTTCCATTGCCAGGGGCAACCCTGGGCTCCTTCTCTCTCCAGCTCTGTGGCTGCAGCCATTTGTGTTTGGATTTGTTTATGTTCTATAATTGAAAATTTGTAGCCTTGACTAGAGGCCTAGGCTGACAAGGGAAGAGAGAATGCTTGGCTTCCTCCATTACCAGGGAAACCCAAGCCTCTCTCATGCTCTCTCTGTGGCTGCAGCTATCTTGGTTGAGTTTATTTGCATATTTTCTCCTGATTGGCTGGTGGGCATGTCTTGTGGGTGCAGCAGAGTGATGGTTAATTTGCATATTACTTTTTTATTAGATAGGATAGTTTACCTTTGTCAGAATTCCGTACAGTTAGGATTATGTGATATATAAGCTTTTTAGACTGGCTTCTTGCACTTAGCAATAGATATTTAAGTACCACTATGTACTTTGTATCTTGATATATTTTTTAAGTAAGTGAATAATATTTCATTGTATAGACCTACTACATTTTGTTAGTGAACTTCTTATTTTTGGTTTTTTGGTCATTACAAATGATATATTTTGCCTTTTTTTTTTTTAATGATTCAATTTACTAGAGAAAATGTGCAGGAGACTGGTTTATTGGTTGTGTTGTAAAATTATGTCTAGCTCTATAAGAAATTGTTGAACTGTCTTCCAAATTAGTTGTACCTTTTACATTTCTAGCAATAATACATGTGAATTCTTATTGCTCCAAATCCTTGTCAACATTAGGTTCTGTCTGTTTTGGATTTTAGCCATTTTAATAGTTTCCTAGTGATATAGCACTATAGTTTTATTTTCCATTTTTTCATTGAAATATAATTGTTAGCATCTTTTTCCATGCTTACTTTACATCTGCACATTTTCTTTGGTGAGGTGTCTGTTCAGATAATCCCCACTTTTTAATTGGGTTATTTACTTTTTTTTTTATTTTTTGTTTTGTTTGTTTGTTTGTTGATTCTCACCTGAGGATATTTTTACCATTCATTTTTAAAGAAAATGGAAGAGAGGAAGGAAAGAGGAGAGGGAGAGAGAAAAAAAAAAAGAGGGAGAGAGAGAGAGAGACGAGAGAGAGAGAGAGAGAGAGAGAGAGAGAGAGAGAGAGAGAGAGACAGAGAGAGAGAGAGAGAGAGAGGTGAGAAAGACACATGTATTGGATGCTTCCCGTACACTCCCTGACAGGGGCAGGGGATCAGACCTGCAGCCCAGGTATGTACCCTCTTGACCAGGAATCAAACCTGTAACCCTTCAGTGTATGGTTGAGTTCTAACTACTGAGAGATATCAGCTAGAGCTGTCTTCTTTTTTGAATTTTCACCCAAGAATTCATTTTATTGATTTTTAGAGAAAAAAAAAGAGGGAGAGAGAGGTAGGTCAGGGTAAGAAAGAAGCATCCTTTTGTTGCCTCCTATATGTGCCCAACTGGCTAGCAAACCCACAACACCAGTTTGTGCCTTGACCTGAATCAAACCTGCATCCTTTGGGAGCACAGGATGAGGACACTCAGGCACCTGAGCCCCACCAGGGCTGGGCTATTTATTTATTTTGAGTTTTAACATTTCTTGCTTATTTTGGAAACAAGTACTTCTTAAGATATGTGATTTGCAAATGTTTTCCACCAGTTTTGGCTTATATTCTAATTCTGTTAACAGTATCTTTCACAGAACAGAAGTTTTACATTTTAATGAACTCCAATTTAGCAAAATTTTCTTCCATAGACTGTGCTTTTATGTTGTATCTGAAAGTTTATTGGCAAAATAAGGTCACATAGTTTTTATCCATCATGTTCTCTATATGTTATCTTTTAGAAGTTTTATGGTTATTCACTTACATTTCAATTCTATGATCACTTTTAAGTTCATTGTCATGAAAGCTGTATGTTTTTACATGTGGATGGATATTCAGTTTTTTACATGTGGATGGATATTCAGTTGTTTTACCACTATTTTTGGAAAAGACAATCACTTTTCCCTTATATTTCCTTTGTTCTTGTCATAGATCAGTTAAATGTATTTGTGCAAGTCTGATTCTAGGCTCATTATTATATTGCATTGTTTTGTAATATATTATTTCACAGATATTATACTGTCCACATGACTGAAGCTATGCAGTTTGGATATTAAGTGCATATTGACTTCATTCTCCTTCAGGATTGTTCTGGCTATTCTATGCCTTCTGTTAATCTATATAAACTTCAAAATGAGTTTTCAATATCCACACAATAACTTGCTGATAATTTTATTAGGGTTGTATTAAATCTATAAGTGAATTTGAGTTTAACTGACTTTTTAAACAATAGTGTGTCTTCAAATCCAAGAACAAGGAATAACTCTCCATTTATTTAGATTCTTTCATCAAAGTTTGCAGTTTCTTTCATATTAATTTTGTACATATTTTTTTGGATTTTTACCGAGGCATTTCTTTTTGAGGCAGAGTCATATAAATGGTGCTGGTTTTTATTTAAAATACCATTGCTCATTGCTAGTACATAAAACAGTGATTGAATTATGTTAACATTGTACCTGAAACCTTGCTCTGAACACCTATTATAATGTTCCACACGTATTGTTTCAATTCCTTTGGATAGCCTACATTGATAATCATGTTATCAGCAAACAAAGGTAGCTTTATTTCCTTCTTCTCTACATTTTCTTTTCTTTCTTGTATCATTTCATTAGGTAGGATATTCAGTACATTCTTAAAAATGTTTAGTGAGAGATGACCTCCTTTCTTTCCTCTGATCTTAGTGGGTAAACTCCTAGATTTTTTATTTTTTTTATTTTTTTTTTGCCATTAAGTATGATGTGAGTTGTAGGATTTTTAAGATGTCCAAGTTTATGAAGTTAATCTATATTCTTAGTTTTCTGATATTCTTTTATAATAAATGGGTGTTATATTTTGTCAGATGCTTCTTCTACATCTATATGATTATGTAATAGTTTCTTCTTTAGCCAAATGATGTAATAGATTATGTTAATCAATTTTTTGAATATGAACTTGCCTTGCATAACCAGAATAAATGCCACTTGATGAGAGTATACAGTGTGTACCAAAAAAATGTATACACAATTAATAGTAAATAGTTTAACTTTGAAAAAGAAAATATTTTAATAAATATTTTATTAAATAAATAAAATATTTTATAGTTATTCAAAGTGGGTGTATACATTTTTGGACACCCTATATAATTTAAAAATAAATAATTAAATTTGATTTGCTAATATTTTGTTGAGGATATTTGCAACTATGTCCATGAGAGATATTGTAGGTTTTTTGTTTTGTTTTATTTTTCTTTTGCCTGGCTATGGTATTAGGTCACTGATAAGCCTCATAGCATGAATTAGGAAATGTTCCCTCTGCTTCTATTTCTCAAATCAGATTGTAAAAAGTTAATATTTTTGTCTCTTGACTTATGATAAAATTCACCAGTAAATGTATCTAGGCCCCTTATTATATTTTGAAAGATTATTAATTGATTTCATTTATTTAGTAGACAATGGCCTATTCATATTATTCATCTTTTCTGATTTTTGGTCAATTGTTTCTTTTAAAGTATTATTCCATTTTATCAGTTATTAAATTTGAGGGTTAGTTGTTTGTGTTATTTTTGCTAACCTTTAATATCCAAGGTATTACTAGCAATGGTCCTTCTTTTATATCAGTAACTTGTATCTTATCTCCTTATTTTTTTAGGCTTGCTAGGTGGTTATTAATTTTATTGTTTTTATCAAGTACCAGTTTTTTTGTCTAACCCTCACAAAAAGAACATTGCCAGTACACAATAGATAGTCACAAATATTGTAGAAATGATTTAGTGGATGTGTGGAATTTAATGCATGTGAGGAACATTGTAATATTTCTATAAGCCACATATACTTGCATTTCTAGTTTTAAAGCAATTTTAATTATTACACTTAAGGTCAATCTTCCATCAGGCTATTTACAATATTTGAAGATGGAATTTACACAATCCAGGTAAGGTCACTCCTGTAATACAATGGCAATGATTTTACCAATAGCGTCTGAAACAAATTGAGGTCAGTGTACATTTTCTCATAGCCTTGCTCTTTGCTTTCTTCCATAAACTGCAGAAGGTTTCAATTTACTGAAGCACCAGGGTAGGTAAGATCCAATCAAAGTAAAAGCAAAATCAATAAATGCTAACCTGGAAAGGCTAAATAGCAGTGACATCAGTCACAGAGAAAAGTTGTTTGCAGGCTTGAAACACTATTGTTCTGTAATGTTGAGAGAATAAAACTGCAACTATGGACACTTGTAAGTGTTATTTACCCAAATATATTTACCATGCAGACAAAGAGATAACAAGGTGAATTGCATTATGTTGATTGATAGACTAGTAGCTTACAGACAAAAAAAAAGTGATCTTCTCACCTAATAATATAAAAATACTAGAGGGCTGGTGCATGAAATTCATGCACAGGGGGCTGTTGTCCCACAGCCCAGCCTGCATCCTCTCCAATCTGAAACACCTAGAAAGATGTCCCACTGGGATTGGGCAATTGGATATCACTCTCACAATCCAGGACTGTTGGCTCCCAACTGCTCACCTGACTGCCTTCCTGCTTGCCCCAAACTGCTTCTGCCTGCCAGCCTAATCAAACCCTAACCACACCCATGCCAGCCTGATTGATGCCTAACTGCTCTTCTGCCAGCTTGATTGCCCCCAACTTCCCTCCCCTCCAGGCCTTCCTCCCCAGCTGCTCTCCCCTGCAGACCTGGGTCCCCCCCAACTTCCCTCCTCTGCCAGCTTGGTCACCACTAACTGCCCTCCCCTGCAGGCTTGGTCCCTCCAAACTACCCTCCCCTGATGGGTGTCTTATGGAAGCCATCTTGTGTCCCCATGGGGGGAGCCATCTTGTGCGTTGGACTGACAGTCAATTTGCATATTACTCTTTTATTAGATATGATTTGGCCATTTAAGTACATTTTTTTTATAATATATTCTTTAAAACTAAGTTAGACAATGTTTAAAGTTTGTGATAATTTGAGTATATATATATATATATATATATATATATATATATATACAAATTTCTTTTAAAATGCATAAATTTTAAAATAAATAACTATATATATACAAATTATCACTATATATATATATATATATATATATATATATATATATATATATAGTTATTTCTTTTAAAATTTATGCTTTTTAAGCCCTACTTGGTTTGGCTCAGTAGATAGAGTTTCAGCCTTTGGAACAAAGGGTGCCAGGTTCAATTATGGTTTAGGGCACATGCCCCAGTTGTAGGCTTAATCCCCAGTAGGGAGTGTGCAGGAGGCATTAAATCAATGATTCTCTCTCAACATTGAAGCTTCTATCTCTCGTTCCCTCTTCCTTACTCTCTGAAATCAATAAAAATATATTTTAAGATTTATGCTTTTAAGACATATATGCAAAGCTATACATCAATTTTATATTTAGAGAAAAATGTATTAATGTAAAGGAAGACTAGAGCTATGGCTCAAAATGTAATACATCAAAAGTGGTTAAAAGCATATGTGTTTGAGTCTTCATTTTGTCACTGCTGCATGAACTTGAATAAGTTTTTTATCTTCATTAATTCTATTTTTATATTTGTAACACAATATCACTTACCTAATATGATATTTTATACTGTAATATAAAACACATTAGGTGATCATTAAATAATTATTGAATAATTTAATACATGACAACTTGTCATAGTAAACAATGAACACATTGAAACTGTCTACACCAATAAAAGAGTAAGATGAAAATTGACCATACCTTCATGACATCCACCAGACAATTAGGAGTGAGTATGCAAATTAACCCAAGAAAGATGGGGGTTAATTTGCATATGCAGGTCCCAAGCAGATGGGGATAGGGCGATTATGCAGGCATTCTGCACTGTTCCAGCTTCTCTGGGCCTCTGGGCAGCATGGGAAGGCAGAAAGGCTGCTCTAGACCAAAGCAAAAAGGTGGCTCTGGCCACTAAGAAGGCAGTGCCAGCAGCCAGTAGAAGAAAGGCCCATTCTTGCATGAGTCTTTGTGCATCGGCCCTCTAGTAAAGTTATAATTACAGTAGAGTCTTTTTTTTTTTTAAATATATTTTATTGATTTTCCACAGAGAGGAAGGGAGAGAAGAGGGATAGAGAGCTGGAAACTTCGATGAGAGAGAAACATCGACCAGCTGCAGTTTTGGCTACAGTAGAGTCCCAATGTATGAAATTTGTGTAAGAGTAGGCCTTTTTGCTACAGTAGAGTCCTAATGTATGAAATTTGTGTAAGAGTAGGCCTTTCTTCCCCCAGGTGCTGGCACCATCTTTCCTCTGTCACCTGGGATTTGGGCTGCCCTCACAGCCGTGGCTTCATCTGAAAGAACTTCCAGTCTAATTAGCATATTTCATTTTTACTATCATAGATACTTGGGAAGGACTCTGATTTTCCATCAATAATTTTGTGACGACTAAATGAGTTAAATTATTTGAGTGTCAGAAATAACTTGTGACATAGTTTGTTTTTAGTTTATTTTTTATAATTTTAATGTTGCCATCCATTTTATCTTCGTTGGTTCATGAATCAACCATACACTTAAAATTTCTATGGAGATTATCATGTTGTATCAATTTTTTAAACCTATGGAAATAAAAATTGAGATAAAAATCGCATACATTTTGTATGATCATATAGAAAGCTATAATTCTGAACTCTTGACAGTATTTTAAAAATGACTTTTTGCACTACTCTAGCACAGTTTGTTGTTTCACATCCAGTACAAGGAAGATTATACCTCCAGATAATTGTTTCAGATCTTGTTATTTAAATATACAATCTTTATATTAACTCTCTAGTTTAGAGCAAAGATATTTCTCTAGCTATGATGTATGTTGAGTTTATCACTTTACATCCAGCATCCTCATTTTGAGCAGTGTCTACTTTGCCCAGAGATGTTATAATTCATCCAGGAAAAAGATGGGTTTTAGAACAGAGCACTGGAACTGGGATGAGGCTTATATATATTTGCTTAGGGGCAGACAAGAGTAAGGACATCACATTCATCTACTGCAGGAATGAGTTTGGGGCCCATATGGATATCGTCCTCTTTCATTTTTACCCTTTTGTTATCACCTAACGCCTAATAAAATTTTGATTTAATGCCTAGTCTGATCTCATTTCTTCCAGGTGGAATGGCTGATAGGGTCAAGCAGATAAGTGCATTAAGGAGAAAGACGAGCTCCTTGAGAACCACATATTACCATGCTAACTGAGGGGAGATCCCAAGGTTAAGATAAACAGTTGGAACAAGAATGTGGCCTAATGATGTCTGGCTGCATTTTTCACCCAAATATCCTTCCTTTGACAACTTGGATGATATGTAGTATCCAGCTTTAAAAATAAAGAAAATCTTTCCGTTAATGACAACATGGATACACCTGGAGGACATCATTATGCTAAGTAAAATTGTTGCCAGTGGAAATAAGATTCTTTTGTGGGATCATGGGAAATGTACTTTGGGGACCCAGGCATAGGATACTTGAGGCATAGCCTCAGGACTTAGAGGAATGAAAACAAAGGACTGCCCGGAGGTGCCTGATGTCTCATCCGCCACTAGGCCACCAGATGGCTCAGCTGCTTCAGGCTGTGGAAAAAGTCCAGCCTCCTGTGCTGCAGGACCTCAGTTATCCTCACCCATCTCTGCAGAAGGTCCAGGGCCTGGAGATGCTGTGCCATCACCCCAGCATCAGCTTTCAAAGCATGGGGATCTAAAGCTACTATAGCCTAGTTTAGTTCTTGAACACTAATCTAGCTCAGTTTCTACTCCCATCCGGCAGGAAGTGGGCGCTGAGCTGCCACATACAGGCTTGTGCAGCTGATATGGAGAGAACATGCACATATGCCCAGAGGAACCCTGGGTCTGAGGTAAGCGTAGATTATCTCTCCTTGGGTTTTGGAATGGGGTAGCTTTCTTTCACATAAACCAATCCCCTTCCTGGCTCTCCTCCCCCTGCCTCTGGCTTCTATTGCATGTGTCTCAGCAGAGAAATTTTCCCTTTTACTGGTTCTCCCGCCCCCTGGGTAATCTATGGGAAGGGACTGGTTGTCCCAGGGGAAATTGGAAAGCAACTCCTTCCTCCTTACTGGGGATGAGGGAGGGTGATAATCCCTTTGCTGGGGCAATGTGGCTATCCCTTGAAGAGCTTGTGAAGCTGCCCCTTCCTGGTTTATCAGACTTAATGTCTGATTCCATTCACTCTCTTCCTTTCTTAACTAAAGAACTATGCCAACAAAATAGGTCTGACATGGAAAGACAAATAGTACATGATCTCACTTCTATGGTGACTCTAAAATAGAGAGTAGGATGGTGTTTGCTGTGGGCTGGCAGTGGGGAAAATAGGTCAAAGGGTACAAAATTTCAATCATAACTTTGGAAAACCTAATGGGTATCATAGTGATTAAAATTAATGGTATGCCACTATATATTTAAAATTTGCTAAGAGGGTTGATATCAAGTGTTCTTACCACACATATATAACTATGTGAAGTGATGGATATGTTAACTTACTTGATTAATCAATACATATTATTTAACAATATGTACATATATTACAACATCACATTGTACACCTTTAATATCCAAAACTTTTATTTGTCAGTTGTTCCTCAATTAAGTTGGGAAAAATGAACTTTTTTTTTCAAATGCTGAAGAAATAATTTGAGAAAAACGTTGATTTTCTTTTTCTCTCTACAATTTAAAAAGCAAAATAGTCCTGGCCAGTATGGCTCAGTTGATTAGAGCATCATCCTGTGCACCAAAGGGTGGTGCCCGTCAAGGCACATACCCAACGTGCAGGTTTGATCCGCAGGGCAGGGCTCATATAGGAGGCAATCGATCAATATTTCCCTGACAGATTGATGTTCCTCTCTCTCTCCCTCTCTTCTTCCCTCAAAAATCAATGGAAAACATATACTCAGATGAGGATTTAAAAAGTAACGATGAAATTTGTTTTTAATTAATTGACTATGATATTGTATTAATCCACTCAGATTTTCAATCTATATATAATATTAATATAAATATAAGGAACATTTCTCCCCCCCCCCCCCAGTAACATGTTTCTTAGTATTTTATGTTTTTTGTACACAGAGAATAGGAAATTTCAGAATTTTTACATACAATTTAGCAAACAAGTTTTGATCTATTGGCTTCTTGGTGCAGTAACACAATGGCAATCCCCTCTGGTGCCACAGGCTCCTAGGACTACAAGGAAGCTGTGAACACTAATTTCGTAGGAGGTGAGGCCAGCCCCACAGGAACTTCTCTTACATCCCTCTGGTTCACCACATTTCATAAATACTTAGAATTTTTTCCTCAAGAGAATCGCTAGACGTTAAAAATGGAACAACAGAGTCACAAAGGACCACATGCCTTTCAGCAGAAAGCATTCTCCCTCACTAGGCGACCACCACAGTGCAGGCCTGACAGCTCAGGGGGATAGTCAATATTGTTTGTATTTGGTTTAAAAAAAACCAAAGTGCATAGTGAGAACAAATCAAAGCTTTTTTTTCTTTTTCTCTTTCTTTTTCTCTTTCTTTTTCTTTTTCTCTTTCTTTTTCTTTTTCTTTTTCTTTTTCTTTTCAGCATCAGTTTCATCTAAGCATCTTTCTAAGCCAGGACTACTCAGAGGCCTTGCCTTTGCCCTCCCTACACTCCAAAAATAAAAAAATAATAAATAAAATAAAATAAAAATAATTAAAATGTCAAGCAATTAAGACATTCCTCAGCCTGGTAAACAAACTTTGCCAGCAAGCAGAAGTCCTGCTATTGTAAAGAAAATTGATAAGACAAAAAGTACATATGATGACCCAACTACTGTGTGGTTGAGTAATTTATAAGGTTGACCTCCGACTTCACTGATGTAAAGTCCTATTTGAAATATTAGGGCAGCCATACAGAAAGGATCATTCCGCTGCCTCAAGCCTTGCACCCCATGGGCCACCGGTGGGCCCAGAGTCCCTGCGCAGCTTGTGTCCTCCGCACGCCCAAGATAAAATATTTTAATGGTATGATCAATAAATTGTGGTTTCTAAAACTAAGTTATAGGTAGAATGAAGACAAGCTCTACTGCTTGATACACATAGTCATCACTCACTATTTGATGCCAGAAAGCCCTCCATCTCTAGTTTAGGGAGGGCAACACATCGCCATCAGATATCTGCAGCTGCAGTTAGCACTATAAAGGCAAACTGAGCTAGAAACAGAGGAGTTCATCAAAATGCAATTTATCCTCTTGGAAGTCTAGATATTATGGAAATGGCAGGATAGCAGCAAATATCAAAGCAAAAATACGCAGCTGCAACCCAAGAGAAAGGCCAGAGCATGGAAAAGCTCCCAGAGGCCAGGCGCCTGGTCTGCCTTAAATCAGGGCCTTCCCCCTGTTTTAAATGAGGGAGTGTGTGAGTGACAAAAGGCCAGTGACTGAAGGAAGAAAATAAAGTGCAGGAGGAGGGATTCTATAGCTCGTCTCAGGCTACAGATCATGAAGCAGCATTTGGTTCTTGCTTTTCAGTTGCCTAATTAGACTTGAAGTTCTTTTTGGTAGGTTTAGTTTTCCTCTTGAAAAACTGGTGCCCAGCATATCAATCTCAGTTTTCTTTAGTGCATATCACACATCCATTCACCTATCCCATGACTCAGGTGGTGCTGTTGTTGTGGAAATTTCTGCTTACAAGGGAAGGTAGGTTTTACAGAAGCCTTTAAATTGATTGTTAAATTGCCGTAAAGTTGACTGCTTTACTTTTATATAATATTAAACTTACTACTAAATGCAGTCTTTGAGGGTCTTCTGTGGTACTGATCTCTGTGAAAATAATGCCTCATTGTGCAAATCCACAAGGTCATAGGGGAATATAATTCTCAAACTCTTTCGAATGCAATTAACTTCTTTTTCTGGTTCAAACTCCGTGAGTTAAAGCAATAATTCTACCCACGAAAGCCAGAACTTTATCCCCATCTGTTTGAGTGGCCCAGACACATTACAGTTACATAGATCACTGGTTATTATGGTGTATATGTCATGTAAAGGAGACCTTCAGCTTCACCGTAATAAGTCAAGGTTCACTTGGTTTTCAAGTGTCCTGTCTATTTTGGGGAAATATTGATAACTTTGCACAGCAGAATGCAGAAGGTTTATTTTGTGGATAAATAGCAGGCAACTGGTGGAATGAGCTTTTTATATTCCATGGAAGTGCAGATGTTAGATACTGTGTTGACATAAAACCCCATGTAATGGAAATTTTACCAAGAGTACAAATAATATCCTACAGGTAAAGTCATACGGTTAAGTCAGACATTCTACTCCCTAATAAATACATAAATAAAGTTGTCCCCTGAAATAAATTTCACAAGATGCCTCAGACCTGAAGTACATTCATTATCACTTAAGAAAATGTGATTTATTTTTCTCAGAGAAATTTTGGAAAATCAAGAACTACTACATACATGGTGGAGCAAAAGTAGTTTTATAGTTGTGGGTATGCAAAACACAGAGTTTATTCTTATTTTATTATTTGTTAATTTTCGTATTATTTTCCACATGAAAATTTATAACCTGTTTTTATCCCACCCTGCATATTATTAATATTTTAAATCTCTCAGAACTCACATAGGTAATATTAGGTTTTTCAAAATAATTCAGAGCTATAAATGTGCATTTATAAGGTATTTATGTTTCTTCAAACTTAAACTACTTTACATTTAATAAAAATATTTTGCATCTTTACCCTATAAAAGTACATACCATTTTATTTTGAATGTAACATTTTAAATTTGTCAGCAATAGTTGATTAGCATTATTAGAAGTAAACTTGTAAATTTTTTAAGTAAAATTACTTTCTGTACTATTTTATATAATAGTACAGAAAGTAATTTTGAAATAATCATAGTAGAACATTTAGAAGAGTAATTTTGTTGTCCTATTTCATTTTTCTTTTAAAAAATATTATGCAAAAACATTTTTACAATATGTCTGTACCATGGTAGTGAAAGGAGCTGACCTATGTATTATAGACATATGTCAATTTGGAGAACACAGCATAGAACACCTAATTATTTAATCCATCCTCTTTTGTATATATCAGCATATCCTGTAGTCCTTATTTTGTTGCGGCCACTGCTGCAGTGCCTAGTCCTACACTGGCTTAAAACAGTTGCTTTGGGTCTGTGTCACCTGATGGTTTTGCAGACACAACTTGCTTGTCTTCCTGTCTTCTAAGGTGTACAGACACACCACCATTCACAGACGCAGAACTCCAAAGGGAAGGGAACATAAGGCACAGTGAACACCATCAGGGGTGCTCTTGGCGAACAGGAGATGTAAGCTGATAAAATAAATATATTTCTTTTCTCCGTCTCCCACCCTGCTCTCTCAGATACCACTTGCTAATAGACTGCTTACACACAAATCATTATTTGTGTTTTAAAGATGAAGATAATAAGCATCATAAATACTTTTCATTAGCAGAATATACGGATAGGGTTGTGGAGCTAAATTACTCAACAAACAGTAATAATAATTCTTGGCAGAAGTGATGATTCCTGGCATGCATTAATATGGCACAATTAGCCTTTTTTCCCCCACTTGTGTTCATTGGGGTGGGTACAGGTAAAATGTGAAGAGTTGCCTTTGGTAATGTCTGTGCTACTTCATCAATATGGATGAGAGACTAAGTATAAATATCGAGGGATAGCTTGACTTTTGCTAATTGAATTGAAAGCCATTTAAAAAGAAAATAAGTACTTGGTGTCTTAATATTACTAAATGTATCATTATTCTGAAATGGCCAGATAAACTACTGTACTGATATAATAGCACAGTAAACCTGCCTTGTGAAAAACATTTGAAGAAAAAGGTTTTTTAGAGAAAATGAAAATAATATAGGTCAGCAGCTTGGTTCTACATAAGAAAAAGAACAAAAAAGGAGGATTAGTGCACATTTCATTGACCTGCTTTCTCATATATGTGAGCAGTGTTATTCTCATGAGCTATACAAATAGTTGAAGGTTAATTAGCAGTATAACTAAGTAGTAACGCTGCCAGTCTCCTTCAGACAAACAGTAAAAATAATAATAATAACAATAATATAAAATATAATAATAGCTGAAACCGGTTTGGCTCAGTGGATAGAGCCTCAGCATGCGGACTGAAAGATACCAGGTTCAATTCCGGTCAAGGGCATGTACCTTGGTTGCAGGCACATCCCCAATAGGGGCTGAGCAGGAGGCAGCTGATCGATGTTTCTCTCATTGATGTTTCTAACACTCTATCCCTCTCCCTTTCTCTCTGTAAAAAAATAAAAAAATATATTTAAAATAATAATAAATAAAGGAGGATTAAGTGAAGGTAAAATAAAAATTTTATTTTTATTATTATGTACCTAACAGGTAACAATTTGTTTATGATAATAATGCATTTGGTTACATATACTTATAATGATTGTGCATGCTTATAAATAAATTAAATGAATGACAGTAATGACACAAGTAACAAGAAGGAGGAATTAGGATTATTTAGTTATTACAAGGTCATTTATACTTAGTCTCACACCATCCTTCTTGTGCTATAATGTTATTTGAAAGTAGACTATAATGTTATTTGAAAGTAGACTTCAATTAGTTGTAAATGTATATTATAAACACTAGAACAATAACTAGAAAATATTAAAAAGTATAACTGGTATGTAAGATAAGAGAAAATAAAATTATAGAAAGTGTTCAATTACTGCCGCAAAAGAAAGGAAGCAAATAGAAAACAGCAAAAAAAAAAATATGGAAGATAGTAATCCAACTATATCAATAACCATTTTGAATGCAAAGGCATAAAAGTACTAACCAAAAGACAGAGACTGCCATAATGAATCAAAAAAAATATGATCTAATAATATATTTTACTAGAGGCCCTGTGCACAAAATTCATGCATGGGGGGGGTGTGTCCTGCAGCCCAGCCTGCACCCTCTCAAATCTCAAGGGATTTCTCACTGCCCATTTAGGCTCAATCAAGGATGAGCTGTCAGACATCCTTTTCACAACACAACTGCTCGCCTGCCTTCCTTCCTGATTGCCCCTAACCATTTCTGCCTGCCAGCCTAATCACCACTAACCACTCCCCTGCCACTTGATTGATGCCTAACTGCTTCCCTGTCAGCCTGTTTGCCCCTAACTGCCCTCCCCTGCAGGCTTGATTGCCCCCAACTACCCTCCCTTCCAGGTCTGGTTCCTCCCAACTGCCCTCCCCTGCTGGACATTTTATGGTGGCCATCTTGTATCCACATGGAGGCAGGATCTTTGACCACATGGGGCAGCCATCTTGTGTATTGGCGTGATGGTAAATTTGCATATTAATCTTTTATTAGATAGGATAGATGCCTGGTGCATGGGTGGGGGCCAGCTAGTTTGCCCTGAAGGATGACCCGAATCAGGGTGGAGGTTCCCTTGGGGCATGTGGTGGCCTGGGCGAGGGGTCTGTGGTGTTTTGCAGGCCAGCCATGTTTCCCAGATACCCAAGTGGAGGCCCTCGTATCTGGGATTTATTTATCTTCTATAATTGAAACTCTGTAGCCTTTGAGTAGAGGTCTGGGGTGGCCAGGGTGTATGAAAAGCTTGGCTTCCTCCATCGCTGGGGGCAACCCTAGCCTCTTATTCATAGCCATCTTGGTTGGGTTAATTTGCATACTCACTCCTTATTGACTAGTGGGTGTGACGTGAGTGTAGCAGAATGGTGGTTAATTTGCATATTACTATTTTATTAGATAGGATTATATATTTTCTATAAGAAAACCACTTAAAAATATAGACATATCTAAATTAAATATAAAGGGATATATAAAATATAACATACACTAATCTAAAAAAATCAGTAAAAGCTATATCCAGATAAATCCAACTTGAAAGCCTTGGAAGTTTTCAGGGGGAAACAAGGGAATTATATCATGATAAAGTGGTCAGTTCTTCAACATGGCCTAGCAATTCTTAAAATACATGTGTCAGACAGCATAGCATTCAACTATGAGGCAAAATCTGATAGAACTGTAGGAGGAATAGATGAATCCAGTGTCATAGATTGAGACTTCAACTTTCCTGTCTCAGGAATGGACAAATTCAGCAGACAGAAAATAGGAAAGTACATGGTTGAACTTACCAACGTCATCAGTTAACAGGATGTAATTGACATCTATTGACTAATTGATCCAACAACTGGAGAATGCACAATTTTCTTAAGCTTACATGCTATTTTGACCAATATAGACCACATACCTTACCAAATTTTAAAGACTAAAAATGTTAAAATGTTGGCTTTAAGACCTCAATTAAATTGAACTAGAATTCAATACTGAAAAATAACTGGAAAATCCCAAAATATGTGAAAATTAAAGAATGCACTTCTAAATAGTACATGGTTAAAGAAGAAATTGTCTTAATTAAAAAAAAAAAATATATATATATATATATATATATATATATATATGTTAAATAAATTGAAAATAAAAACACAAATTATCAATTATCAAAATGTGTTAAATTCAGGAAACCAATGGTTAGAGGGAATTTTATAACATTGAATATATCTATATGTAAAAGGCTAATATGCTAAGTGTCTGATCATCTGACTGGTCACTATGACATGCACTGACCACCAAAGGGCAGATGCTCAACACAGGAGCAGCTGTGATGCACCCTGGCCATTTATAGAGAAACATCACCACAGACCTGGAGCCCACAAAGCAACACTCAGATTCCCCCAAGTGGGACACAGGCCCCACCACTACCCCAGAGCAATAGGCCACCAAATCACAGATGATGCTTCCAAGACCCCATGGCCCAAAATGTGGCCATAGCCCAGCCCAGAAATGGTGGCTGTGGGCAGTGGGTAATGACATTGTATAGCAACACCAGGCTTCCTCTCCCTATCAATAACTAGCCTCCTTGCACTTTCTTCAGCCCAAGAACAAGACTTGCTTTATAGCCAGGTAGAAACACTTTACACTTTAACCAAATGTCTGTGAAATGTTTTCCAATGCTTCACCTCATTTGATCCTCACAGAAGTCTTAGAGTAGGGAGACAGAGGCTGTCTGGAATCCTATTTTCTTTTCATTAGCCTGAAAATGGAGATTTAGAAAGCTTAGAAACTTGACCTGACTGAAAAAAAGTAAGAAATGATAGAGCTTGAAAATGACTTTACATTTTGTCACTGCACAGAATATAGTCAAACACTGCTGCAGTTAAATATTTTACCCTTTGTTCTCCCTGCATGATCTACAACAATAATCTGTTTCATTTTGATATTTACTGCTGTGTTGCTGACAATTATCTGAAAGAGAAGTTGGAGTGCTTCACTGGGCTAGAAAAAGTTTAGCTACTTCAGCAAACAGGTCTAATTAAGGAAGTTTATTCTACATATATAAAAGGCTAAGTTGATTCCCATATGCGTGGTACATATGGTGCCAATTGCACATGTGTGTTTTGATCTGTCATTGTCAATCATGAATTTGACACTTCTATTATAGAGAAAGGGTGAATAGCAATATCAAAATATTTCTTCTAATTAATTTCCTTTCAATATGCATGAATTCGTGCACAGGGCCACTAGTAATATCTAATAAAAGAGTAATATGCAAATTGACTGTACCTCCACTATACCCACAAGTCATGCCCACCAGCCAATCAGGAGCAATTATGCAAACTAAACTAACCAAGATGGCTGTGGCCATTGAGTGAGCAGGAGGCTTGAATTTCCCCAACAATGGAGGAAGCCATACTTCCCGCCGATCCTGGCCAACCCTGGACTCTACTCAAGGTTACAAAGTTTCAATTAGAGAAGATAAATAAATACCAATAAAAATGGAGGCAGCCAAGGAGCTGGAGAGAGCAGGAAGCTTAGATTGCCACAGCAATGGAGGAAGCCAAGCTTTCTGCCTGCCTTAGCCTGCTTTGGCCTCTGCTCAAGGCAACAAAGTTTCAATTATAGAAGATAAATAAATCCCAGATACCAAGGCCTCCACTTGGGTATCTGGGGGGGCATGGCTGGCCTGCAAACAAGCACAAGCCCCTCGCCCAGGCCACCCCATGCCCCAAGGGAATCCCCACCCTGTTCCAGGATACCCTTCAGGGAAAACAAGTCAGTTCCCACCCATGCACCAGAACTCTATCTTATCTAATAAAAGAGTAATATGCAAATTTACCATCACTCCAACATGCAAGATGGCTGCCCCCATGTGGACACAAATGGCCACCACAAAATGGACAACAGAAGAGGACAATTGAGAGGGACCAGGTCTGCAAGGGAGGGCAGTTGGGGTGACCAGGTCTGCAGGGGAAGGCAGTTAGGGGTGACCAGGCCTGCAGGGGATGGCGGTTTTGGACAATCAGGCTGGCAAGGGAATGTCTAGGGGGTGATCAGGCTGGCAGGCAGAAATGTTTAGGGACAATCAGAAAGACAATTAGGCAAGCAGTTGGGAGCCAGCAGTCTTGGATTGTGAGAGGGAGGTCCGACTGCCCTTTTAGGATCAGGCCTAAACAGGCAGTTGGATATCCCTCGAGGGATCCTTGACTGGAGAGGGTGCATGCTGGGCTAAGGGAAACATGCCCACATGCATGAATTTTGTGCACTGGGCCTCTAGTATTATAAATAAATAAAGATCTAAAAATCAATAATCTGTGTTTCCTACTTAGGAAACTGATTTTTAAGTCAAAGAGAAAATAAAAACCAAAGTAAGCAAAACAAAAAGAAGAAAGTAAATAATGAAAATTATAGTAGAAATTAATGAAATTGAAAACGTAAAATTAACGGAAAAAATCAATGAAGCCAAAAACTGGTTCTTTGAAAATTGTCAATAAAATTTGCAAGTCTCTAGCCAGACTGACTAGGAAAAAAAAAGAAAAAGGAAAAAAAGAAAGAAAGAAAGGAAGGAAGGAAGAAAGAAAGAAAGAAAGAAAAAGAAACAAAAATTATTAATATAAAAAATGAAGGAGTGTCATCACAATAGATACAATGTATATTAAAATAATAAAAAATAAATACTATGAGTAACTTGACTACACAGATATTTAATAACCCAGAAAATAGGCCAGCTTCTTGAAACAATCTGCCAAAACTCTCAAAAACAAAAAATAAATACTTTTTTATAGGCCTATATCTATTAAGTAAAGCAAATTAATAATTAATTTTCCAAACAAAAACACCATGCCCTGATGGGTTCACTGGTGAATTATAAAAACAAACAAACAAAAAACATAAAAAAGCATTAAGCAATAATCTGTACCCATTCTTCACAATTTCAGAGTATAAAAGCAGAAGAAATAGATTCTAACTCATTCCATGAGACCAGCATTACACTAATACCAACAACAGACAAAAACATTAGAAGAGAGAACAACTTCAGACCAATATCTCTCATGAAAAAAAAAGTAAATATCCATAAATAATACTAGAAAGTCAAATCCAAATATTATGAACAAAATTACATACTACTAACAAGTATAATTTATCTTAAATATATAAGAATGGTTCAATACACAAAAAGCAATTAATGTAATCTATTATTTTAACAGGATAAAAATCATAAGATCATATGAATAGATGCAGAAAAGCATGATGAAATGCAAAACTTACTTATGATATTTAAAAAAAATGTCATCAAGCTGTAATGGGTTTGGCTCAGTGGATAGAGCATCGGCCCGTGGATTGAAGGGTCCCAGGTTTGATTCTGATCAAAGGCATGTACCTTGGTTGTGTGGGTGGTGAGCAGGAGGCAGCTGATAAATGTTTCTCTCTCATTAATGTTTCTATCTCTCTACCCCTCTTAATTCCTCTCTGTAAAAAAAAATCAATAAAATATATATATATTAAAAATCTCAGCAAAATATGAATGGAGGGATATAATATCTCAATTTGATTAACCATATCTACAAAAAAAACCTACAACTCACAACACACTTATGTTGAAAAGCTAGAAGTTTTCCCACTAAGATCAGGAATGAGGCAAAGAAGGCCTTTCTCATCACTCATTTACAAGATTATAGTAGAAGTCCTTGCAACTAAAAGAAATAAAAAGTGTGCAGATTGGGATGGAAGAAATGAAACTGTTTCTTCACAGTTGACATAATTATCTAAATAAAAAAGTAAAAAAAAACAAAAAAAACAACAAAAACCACCTTTGTAACTAATAAGTGATTATTTCAAGTTTACATGAGGTAAGGTTAATATGAATAAAGTTAATCACTTTTCTATATTCCAGAAATAAACAATGGAATTTGAAATAAAAAATGTGATGATTAGCAACCCAAATTGTGAAACATTTATGTATAAATCTAACAAAATTTATACAAGATCTATAAGTAAAATTACAAAATTCTAATGAATAAAATCAAAGCACTAAGTACATGTAGAGATAATACATGTTCATAATGGGAAGACTCACTATTGGTACGATGTCAGTTATTTACAACTTGCTCTAAGACTCAATGAAATAACAATTAAAATACAAGCAAATTATTTTGTGAGTATTCACTAACTGATTCTAAAGTTTACCTAAAGAGGCAAAAGACCTTGAGTAGCCAACACATTGTTGAAAAAGAGGAACAAAGTTGGAGGAATTCCAGTTCATTGAAAACCCTATGTGTGACATTATAATTACGGATGCATGTCATTAGACATTTGTCTAAACTCATAGTGTATTAGATTTTTGATTTTGTCAATAAAAATGTGTCCTCTCCTGCTATCCTATCTAATAAAGAGGGAACATGCTAATTGACCCTCAAGCTGTCACAAAGATGGCTGCACCCACGGCCAATAAGGAGGGAATATGCTAAATGACTGCCATGCCATTAATGATGGTAACACCCACAGCCACATGATGGCGGTGCCCAGTCCCCTCAGCCCTACCAGGGCTGCAGGTGTGCAGCAAGGCCAGGCCCATTCCCAGGAAAGCCCAATTGCTCAGTGTGCCTCTGGAGTCCCCCAGTCCCATCAGCCGCTAGCCGCCAGGGCCAGCCCAAGGCACTGGCAAGCTTTGGATGTCAGCTGCCCAGCCACCCAGGGCTGCCTGAGGCTCATGTAACCAGGGCAGGCTGAGGCTTGTGCTGCCTGCAATGGCAGCAGCAGAGGTGTGATGGGGCGTAGCCTTCCCTGATCACTGGGTCACCTCCCATTCCTGAGGGCTCCCGGACTGTGAAAGGGGGCAGGCTGGGCTGAGGGACCCCCCCCTCCAGTGCATGAATTTTCACGCACCAAACCTCAAGTACTAGTGTAAGTATCTACATATTCTTGCTGTTGACCTCTTTTCCTTCAAAGTCTAAAATATTTATAAAATATAGTTTAGTGTATACAATATATATTTAGCATAGTAAATTTGCTAGTGGTTATGCTAGCAAATTAGTAAATATAATAGAAAAATATTTCCAAACTATCTAAAACATCTACCTATTCAGAGAAATATTTGTTGTTCACTTAGAATGCTATTGAACAAATCCACCTAAGACAAAGTTGTTTCACATGTGAGTGTTTACAGTGGAATTGAGAAGAAATGACAACATTTAAATGTACTTTTATAGGAATGAAACAAGAATTTGCTGATGGATTGGACATGGAGTTGAGACAGACAGGGGATGAGAATAGTACAAAGATTTGGCTTGAGCTAATGGAGAAAGGAGTTTCCATCTCCAAATGTGGAAAGCTGTCATGGAGCAAGTTTGAAAACTAAAATCACTAAATCATGTTTTCAATGTTAGAGTTAAGTGATCTGTTAAATATGCAAATGAAAATTATGAGCAGACAGTTTGACACATACATACAGGTCTGGTGTTGAAAGTGATATTTGAAAGGTGAGGTAATAAAAGCACTGAATATAAATGCCTCTTTGAAGAAACACAGCCTTGAAAATAAAAAGGGAAGTGAGGGATTAAATTAATAGGAACAATTTTTTTTATTATACTTTATTTTAAACAGAGTTAGGGAGGGTCAAGTTAGAGAAAAGACTAAGATAAATATCAAAGTTATAATAATATACTTAATAAGAATGACTCAAGGGCAGTGATATAAACACAACTTACGTGTAATCTGCCACTGCCTCCTTGAAATGTTCAGTGAGGTAATTTCTTTCTGCCCTTCAATAAAAGTTAGACAAGTTTTACTGCTTCCAATCATTCTTAAGACATGAGATGTTTTTACATTTCAAGCACAGGTGGAACTTAATATTGAAAATTCTAATCACAGGAAGTTGTGAAGTTAATTTAATACTAAGTATTTTCCCTTCCTCACCGGGTGTCATTTAAAGTTTAGTCCAGGAAGGAAGGTCAGTAAGGGCTAGAAGTTATTGTGTGAAGTTTATACAACAGCACCTCTCTCTCTGGGCATGGTTCTACTGATACATAAGGGTTTCTCTTGGAAAATGGTCACTCAAGATGCTGGTGGTGCCTCTCTTTAGAAGACAAGTTGCCATTCACCCCCTGGCTTTCTGTCTCCAGATATTTCATATTTACAGTCCTATTGCTTTTTCCATGTATCTTTTTGTGTGAGGCGTAAATTGCCCTCAGATAGAGATATTTACTATGAGTTCAAGAGTTGATTTATAAAAAATTTTTTTTAAAAAAGAGTGAAAATTCTCAAGGGAAGTACTATCAATATTATGCTCCAGACACAGTGGAGACATTCCTTTGCTATGTTACCCAAATATTTATTCTACCTATGTTACTCCTGTCCTTGAGACTTCCTGGAGTGGATCAAATCTCTGTCTTTTGAGTCAAATCCAGTCATTTGGGTCTGCTAAGTTCTTACAGCCATATTTCAAACTATCTGCTTCTTCTCATTAAAGTTTTTTTTCCCCTCCTTTCCCATTGGTAGAATAGCATTGATAAATCTCTTCACATTTCACCTCTAGAAGCTCCCCCCCACCCCCAATATTTCCTGATTTAGGTAAAGGGTTCAATACTTGTCCTATAGATTTCTACCTTCAAGTCAGTTAGCTACATCAGAAAGTCATATCTATTAACTTCAGATCATTCAAATTAAACCTTCCCATTTAATATTCTGCTACATGTAAATTTACAGAGAAGATAGATAAGACTGGAAGGGTAATGAAAAATAATCCAGTACAAATTGATATGGCAGTCAGCCAGATGGTTTCAATCAGAAATAATTCCGAATATCTCCAAAGCACGACCTGAGTTTTGTTGCAAACATGTTCTCAGCGGAATTTATGAAACCTATTCTCAATTGCATATTTTAGGGAATATTCCATTTCACATCACATAATTTATTGGATATGAATTTGTTATTTGCAATTCAGTTAGATGGCTTCGGTTTGCAAATCACAGTGAGTAACCCCAGGACACAGTAGATCTTTTATTAACCAGACATAGGTCAGGACTCACTCCGTTTTTTTTAAACCTGGGTCCCCTGTGTTTTCTTTTATTTTAACTTAAACAATAAATGAAACAGTGTTCAGAAAAAGATTCTATGATTTTTTTTAATTCTAAATGTGAGAAAATAAGTTGACTAAAACAGAAATATATCAGATTTTTGTAAAACCTCTAGTCTGTTAACTAAAACCCTCAGAAATAATATAAAATAAATTTCATTTCATATTTAAATAGTTTATATTAAAATGTATTAAACTTATGTAGCACATAAAATTGTTGGGATATGTTGAAGAGGAATTGTATCAAATGTTACAAGAATAAAAGAGGAAAAAAAATATGTACAAACACTGATTTTTGTTAAGCTTGTGGGTTTTATGTCTAGCAGATTAAAGTTTTCCCAAAAGAGAAGCTGTCTAAGGACGATCTTGAAGTCAGATGGAAAAGTAGTTGTATGATGCAAAACATGAACAGTAAATTGTTGCACATGAAAAAGGTGGTCATGTGGCAGGATAATAAGAAGCTAGGGCCGAAGCCGGTTTGGCTCAGTGGTAGAGCGTCGGTCTGTGGACTGAAAGGTCCCAGGTTCGATTCCGGTCAAGGGCATGTATTGATACATTGGTTGCGGGCACATCCCCGGTAGGGGGTGTGCAAGAGGCAGCTGGTCGATGTTTCTCTCTCATCGATGTTTCTAGCTCTCTATCTCTCTCCCTTCCTCTCTGTAAAAAATCAATAAAAATATATTAAAAAAAAAAAAAAAAGAAGCTAGGAAAATTCTTGGGCAATTGGGATAGGGAAACTGAGACAAGAAAGTTAAACCAGGGCAAACAATGTAGACATCCTACAGCCAGCTTGTGAATCACAAGGACTTACCTTCCCTAAACAAGGACACTTGAGAGCAAATGGTTTAAGCCTCTTTCCCCAACCAGAGCATGCATAGCTTAAATCACTCTGGCCTGGGAAAATAGAGAACAAAGACCCAATTAATGCCACTTGTGTCAGCTGAACCCAAAGACAGATGACATTTGAGAATAAATAACAGCCCTAACCAGTTTGGCTCAGTGGATAGAGCATCGGCCTGCAAACTAAAGAGAATAAATAACAAAATACCTCCATTTAAGCCAGATAGACCTAAGATAATAGTAAAACAGACCAAAGAATAATCCAAAGCTCACCTACACTCATTTTGATTTATTAGCATATTAAAAATGCAACTGGAAAGCTGGCAAATATATTCTATTGAACACCTCTCCTAAGATTCTTACCCACAGGGGGAAAAAAAAAAAAAAAAAAAAAAAAGGATAAAAAGCCCTTAGGAAAAATACTCAACTGGCTCACTTGAGAGCATGTTCATGCCCCTTTCCAGGCATGGATTTTTTATTTCTTCTTAAACTCTAAGGGTCCCCAGGAGACTTGCAACTAGGGGAGCAATGGGCAGCTGGACCTAGGCTTACCTTTGATCCTATCTCCAAGGCCCCCATTTCTCTGACTTCTCAGTGAACCAAAGCAGCCCATCTTGGTTCACTTCTGATCACTGTGACCTTCACTTCCTAGTGAGCTAACAGCAGTCCAGCCTGGGTTCACTCCTTTCCTAGAACATTTCTAGAGAGCCAAAGCGGAGCACCGAGTAGGCTCTCCCCTGTTGTTTCTTCTCCGAAATCTTCCCTTTGCTCCACTGTCCCCAGCTTTAAAAGCATACTCTCAAACCACCTGGATTCACGTTGTGAAATCTTTCCTACAGGAAGTCAAGGATCCACACACTATAGGCCAGCCTTGCTCTGGGCCAGTACCTGTCCAGTAATAGTAAGAAATTAAGTTGAAAAGGCAATTAGGTACTGGAGAATGAAGGATCTTACATGACATTCTAAGGAGCCTTTTATAGTAAAGGCCATAGGGGATGATTAAACAATTTTCATCAGGGTAAAAACTCATGTTAGTGATATACATCTAAAGGATTTATGGTGAATAAAGTGCCAGAAATAAGAATCCAACTATGGAGAGAATAAAGAGATACTAATGAATGCAAATTGGTTGGAAATGGAAGATAACAAGATATAAAATTTAAGAAAGAGCCCACAATTAAGAATAAGATTTACAACGCTTGTATATTTTGGTTTCAACCAAGAGTGAAAAGAGAAAAATGGCAGTTTGAGAAAGGATGGGAAGGCAATCATAATTTTGAAGAAATAACTCAGTTTTGTAATATTTATTTTGAGACATGCACTGGATATTCAGTACAAGATATAAGGTAGAGAGGTGTATGTCAAAGTTTGAAGATCAGGTGGAGAGCTTTGGGCAAGATAAAGGGACTTGGTATTCATCAAAATAGGTATGTGTTGAAGTTTTGAGAAAGATGAGATTACCCATATATAACCTGCTTTGTATTGTTGTTTCTTATAGAAATCATTTAATTTTTCAAAATTTTTCAATATTTCATCTCCTGTGAATTTATTTCACAGGAGATGAAATAAATACTTATTTGGTTTTTATTTGTATACTTTATTGGATTTTTCTTTCTAATTTGTATAATTTATTGGATTTTTCTTTATTACATCTATATAATCAATACATACTTCCTGAATTAAGCCAAGCAGCCTTCTAAATATATTTTCTGATTTCAATTATAAATAATTTACTACTATTATCTTCTTTTAAATATTTGGATCATTTTCATTTCCATCTCTCTGTAGTATAGATATACCTTACAGGTATCATGATTTCAGTTCAGACCACTGCAATAAAGTGAATATTGTGAGAAAGCAAGTCACATGAATGTTGTGGAAGCTATTTAGTCTTATAAAATATATTTCTTAAATAATGAGACTTGAAATTTAAAATCACTCTTTAATCCCTGGGCTGAAGAATGGATATTGTGTTAGCAGGCATGAAAACAACATTGATGTTTTTGTACATCTCTATGCTGGATCTCTTGGGTGACAAGGTGCATTGTCAATAAGCAATATTTTGAAAGGAATCTTTTTTTCTAAGCACTAAGTCTCAACAGTGGGATTAAAAAATGTATGTTGTAAACAGATGTGCTTCATCCAGGCTTTGTTGCTTCATTTATAAAGCACAGGCAGAGTCAATTTTACATACAGCTCTATGGATTCTTGGAAGGGTTAAATGAGCATTGACTTCAACTTAAAGTCACCCGCTGCATTAGACCCTGGCTAGAGAGTCAGCCTAACTTTGAAGCACTGAAGCCCAGCATTGACTTCTCTATAGCTATAAAAGTCCTAGATGGCATTTTATTTCAACATAAGAAATATGTCTTATCTATATTGAAAATATGCTGTGTAGGGTAGCCTCCTTTTTAATTAGCTTAGCCCAGTCCTCTATATAACTTGCTGTAGCTTCTACATTGGCACTTGCTGTTTCACTTTGTACTTTTAGGTTATGGAGACAGCTTCTTTTTCTTTTTTCTTCCCCCCCCCCCCTTTATTGATTAAGGTATAACATATGTGTTCTTAGCCCCACATTGCCTCCCACGCCCCACTCATGCCCTCATCCTCCAAGTGTCTGTGTCCATTGGTTATGCTTATCTATGCATACATACAAGTCCTTTGGCTGATCTCTTCCCTTTTGCTCCACTCTCTCCTGCCCTCCCTCTGAGGTTTGAGGGTCTGATCAATTCTTCTCCGCCTCTGAATCTATTTTTGTTCATCAGTTTATGTTGTTCATTATATTCTACAAATGAGTGAGATAATGTGTTATCTTTCTCCAACTGACTTATTCAGCTTAGCATTATGTTCTCCAGGTCCATATTCTCTTGCTAATGGTAGGAGTTCCTTCCTTTTTATAGCAGCATAGTATTCCATTGTGTAGATGTACCACAGTTTTCTAATCCACTCATCTGCTGATGAGCACTTAGGCTGTTTCCAAATATTAGTTATTATAAATTGTGCTGCAATGAACATAGGGGTGCATATATCCTTTCTGATCGGTGTTTCTAGTTTCCTGGAAAATATTCTTAAAAGTCAGATCACTGGGTCAAATGGGAGTTCCATTTTTAGTTTTTTGAGGAAACTCCATACAGTTTTTCACAGGGGATGCACAGAATGCATGCTCACCAGCAGTGCATAAGGGTTCCTTTTTCTCCACATCCTTTCCATCACTTGTCATTTGTTGATTTGTTGATGATAGCCATTCTGACAGATAATTAGTGACTTTGAGCATGTTTTCTTATGTCTTTTGGCCTTCTATGTGTACTCTTTCAAAAAGTATCTATTTATTTCCATTGCCCAATTTTTTTATTGGTTGTTTATCTTCCTTTTATTAAGTTGTATGGGTTCCCAGTAAAGACTGGAGATTAAACCCTTATCAGAGATAACATTGACAAATATGTTCCCCCATGCAGTGGGCTTTCTTGTTTCCTTGATGGTTTCTTTTGCTGGTGCAGAAGCTTTTTATTTCGATGTACCCCCATTTGTTTTGTTTTTGTTTTGTTTTGTTTTGTTTTTTTGTGTTGTTTTGTTTTGTTTTGTTTTTTTCCTCTTTGGTTTCCATTGCCCTAGGAGCTGTATCAGTGAAGATAGTGCTTCAGCATATGTCTCAGATTTTGCTGTCTGTGGATTCCTCTCAGATTTTTATGGTTTCCCATCTTACATTTAATTCTTTTTAATCCATTTTGAGTTTATTTTTGTGTATAGTGTAAGTTGGTGGTTTAGTTTCATTTTTATTTTTTGGATGTATTTTCCTTTAAACCTCATGAACCAAATTCTGCTAGCTTCAAAGTTTTCTTCTGAAGCTTCCTCACCTTTCAGCTTTCATATTGAAAGAGTTACAGCCTTGCTCTGGGTTAGGCTTTGACTTAAGGAATTCCTGTGGCTAGTTGGATTCATGAGAGCAATAAAGTTTTCTCCATTTCAGCAGTATATCTACTTCACTTTCTTATTATTCATATATTTCCTGGAGCATCACATTTAATTTCCCCCAGAACTTTTCCTTTGAATTTACAAATTTGGCTTGTAGCTATCTGTTGCAAGAGGCCTAGCATTTGCCCGTCTCAATTTCTGATATGCCTTCCTCAGTAACCTTCAATCATCTTTAGCTTTTGGTTTATTGTGAAATATTTGTGATTATTTTTGTTACTTGAACACTTAGAGGCCAATTGTACAATTATGATTTGGCCTAAATTGTGTCTCAGGGAATAGGGAGGCTTGATGATAGAGAAAGATGTGGGAATGGCCAGTTGATAGAGTGGTCTGAACACAAACATTGTTTATTGATTAAGTTTGCTATCTTATATGGGATTGGACTGTGGCTAGCTACTTGCATGCAAGAGATTTCCTGGGGATTATACTTAGTAAATGCTATAAGGAAGTGAGAGGAACAGGAGAGGACAGAGGGGGGAAGTTGAAGAGAGATCCAGCTACAATATAATCTTCACCCCATTTTGTAGGGATATCTATATCTAGAATGACCCTTCAGAGTGATCCTGAATGGAGGCAAAGAAATAAATCCTTGAACAATCATATAAAACTAGAGGTCCGGTGCACGAAATCGTGTGGCCCTGTCCAAGCAAACACGCCTGGCAGAGCTCACCTCAGGATACCTATCTTGCCAAGCTCTACTCACCTGCCTGTCTAGCTTGCAGCCTTGCCCACCCACATGCACCTCTCTGCACCAGTTTCCCTGCTGGCCCACCAGCTGCCAGTCTTGCTGTGATAAGATCCTGTGGGCCACAGGGAAGAGACCAAGAGGTTTTCCATGCATTCCATGGTGACCGGTTGTTTGCTCATTAGAGCATTCCAGTCGTTGGCTTTTTATAATAAAGATGGTCTTTAAATGCAGGATGCTTCTGACAAGGGGTATCACTTTGGGTGAGACAACATTCATCACCTAAGGGCAAGTTCAAGGAAGGAACTCAACTTTAAGCCTTCAGCAGCCATAATTTCTTACAACTAAGAGAATACATGTCTTTGTTATTAAGTGGATTCTGGACCAAACCCTTTGTGGTAAATACTACCTTTTCCTTTGTGGTAGTATTTACCACAAAGGGAAAGTTAATTAATAAGCACTATGCCTTAATTGATAATCTATCTTTGGGATCTATTCAATAAATATTGAAGAAGATAGCATGTTGTGCTATTAAGAGCATAAGATCCAGAGAAACAAAATATTCAATTGCCTTTGGGCAAGCAACTTAATTTCTTCAAAAACGTTCTCTATGAAACAATGGCAATTAGGCTACAGTTGTCACTCAGTGTCTGCTGGTGGATTTGTTCTAGAACCAAACCATCCCCTATTCACAGGAATGCCAAAATACTTGGATGCTCTAGTTCTTATTGATGAAGGATGGAAGAAGGAAGAGACGAAGGAAGGGAAAAGTAAAGGGTGAGGATATTAGTGGATTAAACTATAAAGGAGGAATGGTTGTCTGTTTTCTAAATATTAAATCACAGGTTTATTTCTAATCTATTATTATTTGAACATTCTAATGTTTATCTCTGAAGAAGTTGAGAATGTCTTTCATATACTAGAGACCTGATGCATAAAATTTGTGCACAGGAGGTGGATGTGTGTGTCCCTCAGCCCAGCCTGAATCCTCTCCAATCTGGGAACCCTGGAGAGATGTCTAACTGCCCGTTTAGGCCCAATCCTACTAACATCTCTTTCACAATCCAGGACTGCTGGCTCTCAACTGCTTGCCTGTCTACGTTTCTGATTGCCCCTAACTGCTTCTGCCTGCCAGCCTGATCACCCCCTAACCACTCCCCTGACAGCCTAATTAATATCTAACTGCTTCCCTTACCAGCCTGATTGCCTCCAATTTCCCTCCTTTGCTGGTATGGTCATCCCTAACTGCCTTCCCCTGCTGGCTTGATCACTCCAACTACCCTCACTTACAGGCCTAGTCCCTCCTAACTCCCCACCCCTGCTGGCCTGATCACCCACAACTGCCATCCCTTGAAGATCTGGTCCCTCCAACTGTCCTCCCCTGCTGGCCATCTTGTGGTGGCCATCTTGTGTCCATATGGGATCAGGATCTTTGACCACATAAAGGCAGCCACCTTGTGTGTTGGAGTGACAGTCAATTTGCACAGTACCCTTTTATTAGATAGGATAGAGGCCTGGTGCATGGGTGGGGACCGGCTAGTTTGCCCTGAAAGGTGTCCCAGATCAGGGTGGGAGTTCCCTTGGGGATGTGGGGCAACCTGGGCAAGGGGCCTGTGGTGTTTTGTAGGCAGACCATGCCCCCCAGGAAACCAAGCAGAGGCCCTGGTATCTGAGATTTATTTATCTTCTATAATTGAAAATTTGTAGCCTTGAGCAGAGGCTAGGGTAGGTCAGGGCAGGCAGAAAGCTTGTCTTCCTCCATTGTCAGGGAAAGACAAGCCTCCTGCTCACTCCACGGCTGCAGCCATTTTGGTTGGGTTAATTTGCATACTCACTCCTCGTTGGCTAGTGGGCATGGCTTGTGGGCATAGAGGAAGTATGGGAAATTTGTATATTTCTCTTTTTATTAGTGTAGATTATACTTGAAATATTTTCTCTACTAAATTTTAATTTTCTCATTCAATGTTCTTTAGTTTGTGAAAGACAGGGAGGAAAGGAAAGAGGGAGAGGGAGAGGGAGAGAGGCCTCTCTATTTTTAGGACTGATTGCCTGCTATCAAGCAGTATTGGTATAGACACAGAATGACCAGACAATTTCTGCAATCATTGGTGAATGGCAGTAGGTCTTTGGGTCCTGCCGTGAAGAACTCTATTACTGCCATCTTCTTCAGATGAGTGTCCTATTTGGCAATGTTCTGCCATGACTGCTACTGAGCTTCCATCTGTCATAGCTCAATGCAACATCTAGGACAGGCACTTCAAAAGGGGAATTGCTCCAGTGCCTAGTGGGCTTAAAAATAAAGAAAAAAGGAGTTAACATTGTGGGTGTTTACATTAAATAAAAACAGAGGCTCATTTACTATGTATGACCTATGAGCCAAGTACTCTACATATGCTTTCCTTTTAATTAATGCAACATTCCTATAATATATAGCCATTAATTGGTTGAGGAAACCAAGCTTGTAAATTAATGAATTTTAAAAGAATTAAAATCCAAATATATTGTATACAAAAACTTCACTATTTGTCTTGGCCATAATTATTCAGACACTTAAGATTTAATGTAATTTTTAATATATATAAGAAAACATTTCATTTAAAAATATTGATTCCTGGGGGGGCAGGGAAGGGGACAAATGTAATACTTTAAACAATAAAGAGCCCTAGCTAGTTTGGCTCAGTGGATAGAGCAATAGAGCATCAGCCTTCAGACTGAAGTATCCTGAGTTTGATTCCAGTCAAGGACACATGCCCGGGTTATGGGCTCGATCAAGGAGGCAGCCAATCAATGATGTCTCTCTCATCATTTATGTTTCTATCCCTCTCTCCCTCTCTCTGCCTCTCTGAAATCGAGACATTTTATATATATATATATATATATATATATATATATATATATATATATATATATATAATTTAAAAAATAAAATAATTCATTCCAAGAAATATATCTATTTCACCTTCTATGTGTCTACTTTGAAACCACATCTTGAGAATATGTTAGTTCCTAAACCCCTTTAGACTGTTTTACTCAGTGTTTAAATGATCTGATTTCATTTTTTAAAAATTAGACTGCCTCTGTTTCCCCACCCCCCCCCAACTTTCATTTTTTATTGTAATTCTTATCTCATTCAGGAAAGAACATAAAATTACTTCACACATCTTGAAAGCTTTTGGGATAGAACTCTGTTTTCTGCTTCTAACTTTTCTCTCTTCATTATAAACCAGCATCCTACTCCTGTACCAATTACACAGACATATACTTGAATTATTAGCAATGACCACATGTCTTTCTCCTTCATGTTATATGTACTTCATGGAGTGCTGGTTTTCTTTCATTCTTTCTCTCCTTTCCACCCCAAAATGTATTTTTTCTACCTACCTGATGGTTTATTACTTATCATTCAGGAACCATGAATAATATTTTGTCAGTTTATCCTCTTTTAATGCTGACAACAATATTGGTTTTTGTTTTTTTGTTTTTTTTTCTGTGTCTTTTATTATCTCCTTATAAAGGACGCTTGTTTTTTAGTATATCCTTACAAAGGACTCTTGTTTCATGTTTCTCTTTCATTAGACTGATATCCTTGAGAGCAAGTACCAAGTGTCATAATTATTGTTGCTATCCTGTAGCCTCACTATACACAGATTACACAAATAATCATATAAACAAAAAGAATAATTTATCACAGACATTTTAAACATTACTTTAAAAATCTGTGTACTATGCTTACTCATAAATTAGGAAACAAGTCTTACTAACAAGTTTTACATTTCTGTTTATAACAATAACCTTTTTGGAGAAAGAAAACAAAAAGTGAGATTTTGTATTGAAAATGTGTAATGTCTCATATGGGTTTTGTTGGAAATATATACCTGTTTTTCTAAAAATTATGAACTGATAGTTAGCATAACATTATGAACTCTTTCATGATACCTACAATTTCCAAAACACTTTTCAAAACTTCAAAGATGTTAAACAGAAAACCTGACTTTATGATATTTTCTAAAAAGTTGCTTTTTTCCTAATGTGACTGTCTCATTATTGTTACATACATTATTTCATCAGTGAAGTGTTTGCAAATGCAATGCAGAACTGATAAATGACACAATGTGCAGGATTTGTTGAACATAAATAGTAAAACATAAAACTTGTGAAAATGGTTTTGTAGGGAAAATTGAGTCCATATTCCACTTTACCCAAAGCTTTATTTAGCAACACTTCCTTTTATTACCATGCAATTCACCAAGCATGAGTAATTTCCACATCAATTCTTTTATCCAGTGGCAACATAAACACTCACACTTTCTGAAATAAAGGGCGCGGAGTGTTATAGTTGCTCTGTTTAAGCAGCGATCTTTAAGGTTGTGTCAGCACTTCCATTACATACCCAGTTTCTTGAAGTTTATAACTTGCAGTAAAAACTAACCCTTGGGTTGAATCTTTACTTACAGAGGTATTTTTCGGAGCAACTTATGGAGATATAGCTGCAAGACACCCCATTTCCGTTAATAGAAGCCAGGTCATGAATCCGTTCTTGGCACATTGAACAGATTTATCCTGTAACTCCCCTACTGGGATAAAATTATTTTTTATCAAAGTGAGGGAAATATTTTGGTTTGATATCAGTAAAGTGATAAAATGCAATACCTAGCCTATGCGGGTATGAATTTTCAATAGCTTTTCTATACTTATGGCACAATGCCCCCTCCTCCAAAGTGACCTTGGTAAAGTATAAGCTAGTCAATTCTATTCAGGTATAATTTAAAATAAGCTTATATTTTCTTTCTCTCAAATATATTGAATTGTTTCTTTCTTTAGCATGTCACTTAAAGCTAGAAAAAGAAAAGTTTAAATGTTTCACAAAATAAAGTAAAATTAGTAATGAATTATGAGTACATCACAGTTTTACCTACAGTATACACATGAATTCAATTTGTTATTGGCAGATAATTACCTTAATAAATAAATATAATAGATAGTATAAAATCCTGATATTTTAGGAAAACTTTGAAAGATATATAACAAAACAAATTATTAAAATATTAAATATTTTTGTTATAATTTATATAAGCAAAATTTACCAAGTTAAAATTTCTAAAATAGAATTGAGTTTTCTTATATTTTTAACATACTTGAGTGTCTTTATTCAGTTAATAAACCTTACAAATTCAATGAGATTCAAAAAGCACATGTTCAAAAAAATAAAAGGGAGGTGGTAAAATCAATTAAATCAATAATTCTCGTGTTAAAGATAGGCTATAGAAATAAATTGTAATGGGCCAAATCTCCATTAATTGTAACATCTACCATAAACATCCATAAAACATAGTACCACTGTCAAATAATTCATAATAAAATAATAGCACAGCAAATAAAAAAGCAGAATATGAATGAAATTGAAGCATATGTTCAAATATGTTTGACAAAAATACATAAATATGTTCATTTCCAATATTTTGTATTCAATTAATCTTCCTAAAGAAATTAAATGGTCTCTATCTAGTTATATTTTTAGTTGACTCTATCAAAAGTCTCCAATATGACCCTTTTATAATTTAAGCATTACAAATGCAAGGTATATTTGGGAGTTTTGCTTTGGAGACTGTTACCATTTTGTTACAGTGTACAAACACATACATGTATTTTAGTTGTGTGTGTTGTCAACATTCACTGATACCAATATACAACTCTGAAGAAAGCTGTCATACCAAATCCATGTTTTCTTTTTAAAAAGCTGTTATACCAAGTAATGTTGACTTTAAAAGTATTAAAGTGATTTAAGCATAACCAAATTTATTAACCTACCACTTGATATCACTATCTCTGCCCCCACATCTTTGTCTCTATTGTGTACTCTCGATTTTTGTATCATTGGAAGAATTCTCAATCTTCCTCTTCCTGCTTGCTCTGTTTTGTTTTGTTGTTGCTTTTTTTTTCTTTTTCTTTTCACACTAGGTCACTTAAAGGAATCCTATAAGTAACCTGTCTTTCTTAACCAAGTTTGGAGTAAAAAAAATAACAAATTTGTAGGCAAGTGAATTAAAAATATTGAAACCCAGATTTAGACAGAAAATGAATTTACACTGGTAGTTCTGAAAACCATAAGCCTAAGTACATGGCATAGACAAGTGCAATCAAGGATACCTGCTTTTTTTTTAGGATTGTCAGCTCCCAAGAAAAAAGGGGAGAGGAAAAGTAAAGGGCATAGCAAGCATTTCCTTTTCACCTGAATGCCCCATACTGGGTCAGAGTATGTGAGCAAGCAGCCAGTGACCAGGAGGAGCAGTATACCACTACTTCTCTTCATTGAAGAAAACATCCTATATAATGAAGGGCAATGTGCAAATTAACTTTCATGCCCTCACAAGATGGCTTCCTATGACCAGGCCAGCATGGGGGTTAGCTAGGAACTACCAAAGGACTGAACAGCAGGCTGTGTGGAGTGACTAGTCCAGTGGGGAAGCGGGGGGGGGGGGGGGGCATGAGGGGTGACCAGGCCGGCAGGTGACCAGGCCAGCAGAGGGGGGCAGTGGGAGGCAACCAGGTTGGTGGGGGGTAGGGGGCAGTGAGGGGCTACTAGGCCAGCAGGAGGGGCAGTGTGGCAGGTGGGGTGTAGTTGGGGGCAACCAGGCTGGCAGGGGGGTTAGTGAGGGACAACTAAATGACTGAATAGTAGGCTGCATAGGGTGACCAGGCTGGCAGGGGGACTGTGAGGGGTGACCATACTAGCCGGAGGTTGGGGGGGGGCAGTTGTGGATGACCAGGCCAGCAGGGGGTGCAGTAATGGGCAATCAGGCCAGCATGCAGAGGCAGTAAGGGGTGATCAGGCTGGCAGGGGAGCAGTTGGGGTTGACCAGGCCAGCAGAGGTGGGCAGTCAGGGGTCACCAGGCTGGCGGGCAGGTGTGTGATTAGCAGCCAGCGGTCCAGGATTGTGAGAGGTATGTCCAACTTCCTGTTTAGGCTTGATCCCCGAGATCAGGCCTAAACAGGAAGTTGGATATCCCCAGTGGGGTCCTGATTGGAGAGGTGCAGGCTGCGCTGAGGGGACCCCCATGCATAAATTCCATGCACTGAACCTCTAGTTAGAATATAACAAAATAAACTGCTAATATCCATGGCCTATGAATAAAATTCCTCCAATGCTTCAACTGTCTGGTTTCTTTTTCCCATAATCACAATGACACAAAACTTTTCATTTGTGTCTCTACTTGTTCTGTCGATAAAATGAAACAGCTGCACAGAACACTGGCTGACAATCCTAGATAATTCACTGCTTCCTAGTTAATTCACTTTCCTACTTTCCAAGGTAATAGTTTCTCCTTTCTCCCAAACTTCAGCTCACCTCCCACTCTAAGATGATTAACTCAAATTTTCCACCCAGAACATATACATCATCAGAAGCAAATATCCCTCTACCACTGCATCGCAATGAATTCTGTCTTGCCAGTTACAATGACGTATTCATTATCTTCATTTTATTTAACTTCTTGCAAGCATTTGATGTGGTTTATTGTCTCTAGCTCCTTTATTTTATTTTTTTTATTTTTACCTATGAACAGCATAGGTATTTTATTTATTTATTTATTTATTTTTATTGATTATGGTGTCACATAATTGTCCTCATCCCTCCATTGTTACCCCAAACCCCTCCCCACACATGCCCTCACCCCCCTGTTGTCTGTGATCACTGGTTAGGCTTATATGCATGCATACAAGTCTTTTAGTTGATCTCTCCTCCTTTCCCCCACCCTCCCCTACCTTCCCTCTGAGGTTTGACAGCTGATCCATGCTTCCCTGTCTCCAGGTCTGTTTTTGTTCATCAGTTTATGCTGTGCATTATTTCCCCTAGAAGCATGAGATCATGTGATACAAGAAATACACTTATGAGAACCGAAAATGGGACCAACCATAATGGATATGCTGAGGCAAATGAACCAGTCTGTAGTGAGTTTCTTTCTGGGCCAACAGTTCTTTTGAGTCCCAATTTCAATGTCAAACAGTTCCTTATGTGTACATCTCTATCTCCTTTAAATACATTCTTCATGTCACTTCCGGTAGACTACTTTGGGTTTCCTCCACCTCACCGGTTTCTCCTCAAGTTTTATCACTAGCTTTCCTTCCCTTGCTTACCTACAAATGTTCTCATATTAAACACTGATCTTAAACTCCTGTCAGTGTTCTCTAACATTTTAGGTAACCTTATCCCCTCTCCGATTTTTAAATATCTCCGATTTACTGAAATATCACACTTTAATTGTTTAACTCCTTCTCCCAAAGTGCCAGAATATAATTTGCAAATGTCTATTCCATATCCATTTGGATTGATGTCTAAATGGCATATCAAATATAATATGTACTAAAACCAAATTTTCCATTCTTAAATTCAATGGAACACCATTTTTTAATTTAAATTTTTCATTGGTAACATTATTACAGATGTTCCCCATTTTCCCACCCCTTTGCCGTTCTCCACCTAGCTCCTACCCCCCCCCCTCCCATGACCTTCACCACACTATTGTCTGTGCCCATCAGCTACGCATATATGATCTTAACTAATCCCATTACCTTCTTTATCCATTCCTTCCCACCCTCTTCCTGCCTGTCATTTGTCAGTCTGTTCCAAGTATCTATGCTTCTGGTTTTATTTTTTTAGTCAGTTTATTTTGTTCTTTGGATTTCACATATTAGTGAGATTATATGGTATTTATCTTTCTCTGGCTGCCTTATATTGCTTGGCATAATACTCTATAGCACATGTGTCAAACACAAGGCCAGCGGGCCAAATCCAGCCCGCCAGGCCTTGTAATGTGGCCCGCACCGCGCTGTCATCACTGCACTCCGCTGTCAGTTTATGACATTGTCAGTTTATGACTGTTCAGTAAACCATTCGGCCCGCGATTTAGGCTGGATTTTAAATTTTGGCCCCTTCTCTGATTGAGTTCGACACCCCTACTCTATAGATTTATCTATGCTGTTGGAAAGGGTAAGAGTTTCCCCATTTTTTTAATAGCCATATAGAATTCCATTGTTTAAATATCCCACAACTTTTTTTATCCACTCATCTGCTGATGGGCACCTGGGCAGTGCCCAGATCTCGGCTATTGTAAATGCTGCTATGAACATAAGGGTTTATTTGTTCTTTCTGATTGGTGTTTTGGGATTCTTAGGGCATAATCCTAGAAGTGGGACCACTGGGTCAGAAGGCAGTTCCATTTTAATTTTTTGAGGAGACTCTAGTTTTCCAAAGTGGCTGCACTGGTCTGCATTCCCACCAGCAGTGTACTAGGGTTCACTTGGGTTTACATTCTCACCAGTAATGGTGGGTAGTTGATTTATTGATAGAAGCCATTCTGACAGGTGTGAGGTGACACCTTATTGTGGTTTTAATTTACATCTCTCTGTTGATTAGTGACCTTGAGCATTATGTCTATTGGCCACCTGTATATGCTCCTTGGAAAAGTGTCTATTTAGGTCCTTTGACCATTTACCCCAGGCTTCCTCATTATGGTGAAGGTAACAGCTTTCCCTTAGGAGTCAGCTTGGGTTCCCCTCATTTCTTATTCCTCACATCCAAACCATTAGCAAATTTTACTGGCTCTATCCTTTACATGTCTTACAGAATCAGAGCAGTTCTCACAGCACCACTCCTGTTTATAACCCTGCAGTGACGTTCATCAAGGACAGGGGATTAGTTTTCTATTGCTATATAACAAATTAATACGTATTTAGCACTTTGCCATCACATCCATTTACAGTTTTTGTGACTCAGGAGTCGAGTCAATTTAGCAGCATTCTCCACAGAATATCTATTTCATAAGCTGCATCAAGGGATCAACAAGAATAGTGTTCTCCTTCAAGGCTAAAGGTATGTTTTGAAACTCATGTGACTATTAGTAAATTCATTTTCTCCTAGCTGTAGAACTCATAGTGGATTGTTTCGTTCAGGCCAGCAGGAAAGGGTTCCTTCTTTGCATCAAGTTCCTTCCTCTCTAGACCATAGTTTAAAGGTGTGGCTGATAAAGTGAAGTCTACCAAAGATAATCTTTCTTTTGATGAATTTTAAGACAACTGCTAAGGAGCTTTAATTATACAAGCTCCTTTGTACCTGCCGCTTCAATGTAAAAGTCTTAACCCTAGCTTTTGTTGATGGAGCTCTCTTAAAAATATTCAGTTTGACTCTGCCAGATTCCAAATGAGGTTTGCTCAAATAAACTCTTAAAATTTGTACTATGCCTGTTTATATTTTAACACTATTATAAAATGAAGTATTTGAAAATGCTATTTTCAAAATTTTATTGAGATTATAGATCATTGTGATTTTTTTATACTCTGGCATTATATCTTACAACTTTACTAAACTCGTCTCTTAGTGCTATAAGCTTTTTGTATAATCTTTTGTTTATTTATATGCAGAGATTCAAGAAAGCTGAGAAAATAGGCAATTTCATTTCTATCATTCTTATTTTTTGCCTTTTGTTTTTTATTTCTTGCCTTTTTGACCTAGCTATTATCTTCATAGGATATAAATGTGAGTGATGAGAGTAAACATTATTGCCTTGTTCCTGATTGTAGAGGAATGCATTTACTCTTTAACCATTAATTATAATGGCACAATGAGGATGTGTAATTGTATCGATAGTTTTTATCATAAAATATAACTTTTAATTATTTTTCTCTATATAATTAGTTTTTCTTCTTTATTCTATAGATATTAATTTTCTAACATTTAATCAAATTTCCATTCCAATATTAACCTACTGGGATATTATTTATTATTTTTAATATCAAAAGTAAATATCCATGTAATAGCTTGTCTAGATTTTTTATTTTTAGATTTTTTATTAATTTATTCCTTTTTCAATTCATACACTTTACTACTTGCTATTTTTGTGTTCTTAAACTTTCTTTTCTTGGTTCTGGCATTATTGTAATTTAGGGCTCATAAAATGATTTGGTAAGGGTAAGGGTTTCCTCCTCTTCCACATCCTCACAGACATTCTGTTGAATTAATGTTACATAGTCCTTAAATGATAGGAATGATTCAACAGTTAAGCCATCTGATTCTGGAGGTTTTTCTTGTGGGTGTGTGTGGAAAAGTCATTAGTTGCAAATTCAATATCTTAAAATATATAAGATGTTCAGGTTATTTAATTCTTTAGAGGTAAGCATTAATTTGTGACTTTAAAAGAATTTGTTCATTTTATGCACCCTGTTGCATTTATTAACTTGGAGTTGTTTTAAGTTTTCCACTAATATTCTTTTAATACCTGTAGATTCTGTATAAGTAGCACCAGTTTTTTGTTGTTGTTGTTGTGAGAAGAGCCAGGAGGGAGCAAAGCAAGGACCCTTAGGTACTTTTGAGGAGCATGGGTGGGGGTGGCTTGTGGAATGTGCGATACATTCTAATTAGGTAATGTTAACATAACTCAGTCCAAATGAAGAGGAGGGAAGTGGTAAATTGGGCAAGTTGTAATGAGGCTTCAAGCTTGAAAACACTTATTGGGGAGAGATACTCTAAACTAGGCCAATTACTAGGTAAAAGATCAAAACAAGCAGAGCAGGGCGCAGATACAAAATGAGCCACTGAGGCAACAAATAACTTTACATTACAATAGAACAGAGGGTCATGGCCATAGTCACAGCTGTATAGAATTAAAAAAATCATTTCTAAGTTATTGATTTATGAGGAGTAGCAAACTCTGAGAACGAATTCAACTATAATTGAACAAATATATATTTTACTGAAAATATTTATTGCATAAGACAGTATACTAGAAGATTACTGAAAACAAATAAACAAAAAACACACAAATATAAACTGGGATTCAAATTCCATAAAGTGGTATTTTATCAATGAATATAGAAATTACAATGGTTTACCATTCTAAGACTTGAACTTCATACAATGGATTTCATACTATCATTATCATCCCTGATGAACATGGTAAATTAAAAATAATAAACTATAGACAAGGGCAAAATTAGGAAAAAAAAGTAAGGGGAATATAAATGGACCATAAATCCAACATACTGGTTTTAATGTCTATTTTTATATCTACTGAAGGCACATCTATCTAGTACTCATTTACTCTTTAATCCTGATTCTTGTTGTTGATGCGCTAACATAATATGATTGGCCAGGCAACATAAGTTTTTCTTTTAAAAGAAATTATTTAAAAAATTATTCTAAGCTTTGTTTTGGTAAAAATACCTTATTTTATTTTCACTGGAATTTTTCTAGCTCAAAATAGCTAAAATCAGATGGCTGACCATTTGATCACTCTTCTCCACAGATGTATTCTCTTATGAAACTTGGTATTTCCTCTTTAATTTTTAGTTATTTTTCCAGCTTTTTTACTTCAATTTAAGCACCCTTCATTTCCTTAGCTTTCTGGTCTTTCTACTATACATGCCTTGTTAACAACCTTTCACTTAGTATATCTCACCATCTGTGTTCGCTGCTCTTGCCGCAAGCTCTTGGGACATGTTGGAGAAAATTACATAGCTCATCTGATTAGTGCCAAAGCATATTCATTGATTCACATTCAAAACTTGTGGGAACTTTAGCACTACTCACCAATTATATCACTTATCCCAACCCTATCTTCTTTAAGTGTGCTGCTTGCTGTGAAATGCTTTATCCTCATTCTGTCTAACCTAACTGCCCACATTTCAATAGTGTGCTTCATAATGAACATAGAAATGAAAGCACTCAAAAGTAAGTTTTCTTAACACCCCATAATGTCTTGAGTCACCTTCCTGAATGTTTAATTCCCAATTATCCCTCAATTCCTATCTTTCATATGGATTTTCAGTTTGATTCATCCCTAAATCCTTTCTTTCCCTCTTAGGTTTACTTTATAGTTTTTTTCTCCCCTTCATCATCTAACTTCATAAAAGGATAATCTGTGCTCACTGCAAATATTTTCTTACTTCAGTCAATTAAAAAAAAGATTAAATTCTTTTGAAAGTGTTCTCCGGTCATTAACAACCTACTCTATTCACTATTAATTTAATAGTGTTGAATCAGAGGTATACGTAATTATAATACTTTATTATTCTTATAATTAAAATCAAACATTTTATATCCCACTCCACTTTTCGTCCCACATTAATTATAATATTATATCCACAAAACTAACTCACATTTGGTGTCTTTCATTTCCTTTACCTTACAAGGGAGAAAATGAGAATCAAACCCTGTTCAGCTGTCCCTACCGAGTTTCTTACTCTGCCCTGCCTCGACTGTCTCCATCTTCTGGTCATTTATCTTTGAGGGATGAACCAAGAAAGCAGAGCATTGACTTTTTAGACCTCAGCTAGGAATGTGCCCATTGGGTGACTCAGAATTTTTGCTACTCTGCACATGTCTATCATTGACCATGAAAACACAAGTATTAATTTGGGGTAACACATTTCAGCCACTAGACAAATACAAAAGTGAATAATAGGATCAATTATATGTTTTATAATATATATACATTAGAAGTCCAATGCACAAAATTTAGTCCATGGATCAGGACTAACATGGCAGTCAGACATTCTGCTCACAATCTAGATGCTGCATGTACCAATGACGATACTTTTCATACAGGTGAAAGACATCTTGCTGTTCTATGGACAGCTACATATTTTGCCCTGATTATAAAAAGTAGTACATGACATGATTCTTCTGAGCAGTAGTACCATTTCCCCATCTTATGAAGAAACTGAAGCAAAGAGAAGTTAAGTAACTGGCTTTGTCACACAGTTGTAAGTGTCAGAATCAGGGCTGACCACAAAATGCACAAGCCAGAGTCCATGCATGTCATCACTGCATAGTCCTATTTTTTCAGTGTTAGAGTAACCTTCCCAGGTTTTAATTTTTAAATCTAAGAGACTGTTCCCAATATATAGGGTAGGGTCCTTAGACCTGGCTGGCAATCAGGGCTGATCAGTGGGGTGATTGGTGAGTGAGATTATCAGGAGCGCCTGCTGGCACCTGCCTTGGCTGGCGGCCTGGTGCCACCTGTTGACTGGCCCTGCCCTGCAATCGCACCATGAGTCACCTTCCTCTCAGGGAGCAGATACTCAATGTAGGTGGTCAGTGCACATCATAGCAACCGGTTATTCTGCCTGTCATTTTGCTGTTCAGTCGATTTGCGTATTAGGGTTTTATTAAATAGGATATATATGTATGCCTGCTCTTACATGTATACATTTGTTTAAACTTCCTCATTTGGGCAGACTCTGCAAAATTTTAAGCTTGTTGCTGTTCTAATGCAGGTGTGTTATTCTTACACTGGTGGCCCAGTGCAGGGATTCATGCACATTGAAAGGAAATTAATATATGCATTTGGAAAACACATTCCAAATCAAGAATTATCTACACAGTCTTTTTTGATCACTCTTCTCCACAGATGTATTCTCTCTCTAGTTTTTTATCTTCTTATGAATACATTTTTCTTTCAATTTTCTATTTCTTTTTTTTAATATATTTTATTGATATTTTACAGAGAGGAAGGGAGAGAGACAGAGAGCTAGAAATGTCGATGAGAGAGAAACATCAACCAGCTGCCTCTTGCACACCCCCTACTGGGGATGTGCCCGCAACCAAGGTACATGCCCTTGACCAGAATCCAACCTGGGACCTTTCAGTCCGTAGACCAACACTCTATCCACTGTGCTAAACAGGTTTCAGCTCAATTCTCTATTTTTTGCTTCTAATTTCACAGAGTTGCCACTTACCAGTGTCTAGGTAACCAAATATAAAAAGAGACTTTTAAAAATAATCATGCTTGGGCAGACTTTAGTGACACTAGGAGCCAATCACCCTCTTCTTTTACTCTATGGCAGACTCTGCAAAACTTTAAGCTTGTTGCTGTTCTAATGCAGGTGTGTTATTCTTACACTGGTGGCCCAGTGCAGGGATTCATGCACATTGAAAGGAAATTAATTAGAAGGTGGCCAGTGGGGTGGGACTGAGTGAGAAGGACCAGACATGCCCTGGAGCCAACCTCCCGCTGCGCCTCACTGGCCAGCGCACTACGGGCGGTGCCATAGCTCAAAGGGCATCTGTAGTCACTGCTGCTCAGCAGTAAACCAGATTCAGGGCCCTCAGTGCTCCAGCAACAACAAAACCCATGGCCAAATGTAGAATTGCACAACCCAGAGAGGAATCGGGCTCACTTCTCTCTGGTTCTGGACAGCATCACCCGAGTACCACCACTGCCAAGTCATAGCTGCTCAGCAGCTCTTGTGCTGAGCATCTGCCCCCTGGTGGTCAGCATGCATCATAGCTACTGGATGGTCGGACGGTTGCTTAGTCTTTTATTTTAAAGATGGCTATAAATCAACACGTGCCTTTGGAGGCACTAGACTTGCTTCTCTGGTGAGTTCTGTGTGCTCCACTATGTCCTTCTTTTTTATGTGCTCATGAAGGAAAACAGCTTTTTCCTACCTCTTCCAGAATCAGATTCACTCCACTACGGTTTTCTTCTTTTTATTTTTTTATTACTTCACCAAGTATTATATGTCTTTTATTGATTTTGAGAGAGAGAAGAAAGAGAGAGAGAGAAGGTTGCTTCTCATATGAACTCAACTATGGATCAAACAAAAAATCCAATTATGTACCATGACCAGGAATCAGACCTGGAACCTTTGGATGTACTGGACGATGCTCCAACCAACTGAGCTGCCTGGCCAGGGATTCATTAAGGTCTTCTGCTGGGAGGTTAGAAGGATAGTCCATTTACCTTCAGGAGAGGGATTTTGTAAGGGCTAGCAAACTAACCATGGATAATTCTACAATTTATAATTTCTTCAGAGGCCCAGAAAACATGCATTTTTGCTGTACCAAGCTTGTCTGTACATAAAACTCAGGGCAGTATTTTACTTCTTTAATTCACTAATCTTTTCACTCTATCATCCTTTTACAAAACAGAAAAAAGGGGGATCGTCTCTGTGGTCTGTAGTCTGACTCTCATCAAATTCCTCACAGAGTATAGGCACCATATATATGTTTCAAATCTCCCAATGCACTAGCACCAACATAATTTATTTCACTTTTTCTACTTGTTTTTGGCCATTGTCCTAATTCAGACTCTCACCTTTTCATGTGATCTATTGAAATAATTTTCTAACTGGCAGCTCTGTCTCTGGTTTCTTTACTTCAAATAGCTCTGAGTTGTGTTTTAAAATAAACATTTAGAGTTATAATGTAGTAATGTGATGCTTTAAAAGTTTTATTGTTATAATGTCAATAAATCTCACACATTTGAGTACTTACAGCTATGTTTTAAGTGTCACTGATGAATTGCCTATGAACCTCAATTTTATAAGATGTGATATAAAATTTCTAGAATAGCAATAAACACACTTCAAGATGTTTCCCATCTAAATAACCTACATTATAATTTTTGAATCTCCCACAAAATTACACTTTAGCTACCTAGGTTATTCCGAGAGCTATATCATGTGGGTTTTTTTTTAATCACTCATTTTTCTGTCTATAATATTCTTTCACACTCATTCTTGGAAAACTGATTATTCTTCACCCCAAGTATATTTGCAGTGCATCCTTCTCTGTGAAACTTTTCCCAATGCACTAGGCACCTTTAGTTGCTCTGTTCTCTTCTGATACAAACACCACTTTGTACATAAAGAAGATATGTATTCTTGACTTACTATTGAATGGAACAGACTCACTTATATGCTTTTGGATCTACCTGACTCACTTTCAATTTTGGTAACAATGCAATAGCTAAAATGTGAGTGTACAGAGCACTTTAAGCAGAATTGACAAGAGGGTATCCTAGTACCAATTCAAGGACTTCTGAGAGATATGATTAAGTGAGAGGCTTTATAGAGATTGTGTGTGTGTGTGTGTGTGTGTGTGTGTGTGTGTGTGAATAAATACATGCCAGGAGTCTGAACTCTTGCCTCCAAAGTCGGTCAGGGATGAACTGTACTAGTAGATATTAACTCCTTCACATCAAGTTTAAGAATTCCTGCACCATCACTGGAGGCTTGATATATATTCATTTTAGTACCATGGCCTGGTGCCTGACACATGCAAAATAAATCTAAAATAATGGTGGCAGGGAAAAGGTTATAAGATAGAGTAGAGAGCTGTACTTGGAAATAGCTGCATTAGCAATGATATTGAGTATATGAATTGGTAAATGAGTTCTGTCTAGTGGAAGGGAGCTGCACAGCGGAAAGCTGCCAATGGGGGTTCATTTTGGATCAGATCAAAGGGGTGCCTTGGGGCGAGAGGAAACCTTGTGGAGGAAACAAAAGCGGGAATTGAGTTCTCATATTCACCTGGAACAAAGATGAATCATTTAAAAAATTATTATTAGAGTTAGGATGTGTTCAGAACCCAGTGTCTCTGAATGCTCTTTAAGCTGTTTACTCCTGCCGTGCGTTCATGAAGGAGATATGCAGGAAGGATGGAAGGATGTCTAATAGACTTTTTAAATTAACATATAAAGTTTTCAGGATTATTCACTCAGCTTTTCAGCAGATTTAGTAGGCTTTAAAAATAAAAATAATTATATCAAAATTTAAATGATAGAAAGTTTTTATGAACAATTAATTTGTGTTTAATTCTGAATACTGACAAGTACATAAACGCGTGTAACAATTGCCACAATCAAGATAGAGACTATTTATATCACCCAAGAAAGATCTTTGTGTCCCATACCAGTCAATCTAAGCAAATGCTACTAAAAATGTCTATCATGATAGATTGTATTTGCCTGATCCTGGGTTCTCATATTTTTCTCATTCCATTTTCCTCCAATCTATTTATATTTGCACTTACTTTCCAATTTTGTAATTGCACTTTTTTTAAATTAGCATGTACTCATGTTAAGAATGATCGAAATTTGCTCCTTCTTTTCAAATAGCAAACAAACAAAAAACAAAAACAAAAAAGATAATTTAACTCAGCACACTATACTTTCAATGTTAATTACATTAGGTCAAGTATTTTTTTTTCTTAATCATTTCTTCTTGAACCCCAAAGTTAGATATAAAATAATAATTATTATAGCATCTTTATAAAATTATATATTTTCTTTATAATTATTTTATACTTAAATTGTATTTCATTAGTGACAGATTTCTTTTTGTTTTCTATCCATTCTTTTCTTTTTTTTTCTTTTTTTTAATATATTCTATTGATTTTACACAGAGAGGAATTGAGAGGGGCAGAGAGTTAGAAACGTCGATGAGAGAGAAACATCAACCAGCTGCTTCCTGCACACCCCCCACTGGGGATGTGCCCGCAACCAAGGTACATGCCCTTGACCGGAATCGAACCCAGGACCTTCCAGTCCGCAGGCCGACTGACCCAAACCGGTCTATCCACTGATCCAAACCGGTCCCAGCTCTATCCATTCTTAATTGTATTGCAAATCTTAATTTTAAGATTAGTTTCCTCCTGCTTAAATCACATCCTTTAGAATTTCTTATATAGTATTTTTATAAAAACACTATTTTCTGAAAATGTTTTCATTTTATCATTATTTAAAAAAATTGTTTAGCTTGACAGATGATTCTTGATTGATATTTATTTTCTTTATAATTTTAAACACTGTTCTACTGTTGGTATTAGTCCACCTCAATATAGTTGTTCCATTTTAGGGCATCAGTGCTTTACTCTCTGAGTGGTTTCATAGTCTTTGGCTTGCAATTTCATTTGAAGTGCAAATATATTCCAATATATCTGCCTCAGGATTATTGTCCTCATGAATATGAAGATTAACCTCTTTTATAAATGTGAAGGAATTATTAGTGATTCCAGTGCAAAGTATTTTAGATCTCCTTACCTGCTCTTTGTAGTTCTTACAAAAGCCTCCCCATGATTGTTCTCTGTTGCATTTATAGTAAATTTGTGAGATGTAACTAATAGTTCATTATTTCTTAATTCCTCTGTGTCTAAAATAATGTTTTGCCCATCATTTGAGTTGTTAATTTCAATATTATAATTCTGGGAGACTATTTTTTTTAGATCTGCTTGCTAAATTTTACAATGTCTCGCATTTATTTTCCACCCCCTTTTATTTATTTAAAATATTTAAACTTTAAAAAATATCTTATTGATTTTAAAGAGGAAGGGAGTGGGAGAGATAGCAACATCAATGATTAGATAGAATCATTGATTGGCTGCCTCCTGCATGCCCCCCATTGGAGATCAAGCTTGTACCTGGGCAACCCAGGCATGTACCTTGTCCTGAATAGAACCAGGACTTCCTGGTTAATCGGTTGATGCTCAACCACTGAGCCATGTTGGCTAAGTTCTTTAAAATATTAAAACATATTAAGCATATTTATCTTGATTATTTTTAATCATTCTAATATTAAAAATACATAGAATCTGATTGTACTCTCTCTTGTCTTCCTTTCCTGTAAATTCTTTTTTTCTTCTTCTTTCTTTTACTTGAAACATTATCTCTATTTAAGGTACATACCACTGGAGAAGATTCTCATTAGTTGCAACAATGTAACAAAGTAAAATAGTTTATTTTTACTGAAAATAAAAATTCATTTGTGGTTATGTAGACCACATTGGTAGTGCAAATCTAGGCTTCAAAATAGTTTGTGGCAATAATTTTCATATTTTTCCCCCCAATGAATGAGCAACAAGATGGAAATTTATAAGTATTTTAATATCAAGATCATTCTCTTCTGATGGTCCAGTTAGTCTTAGCTTTATACTGAGATTGCTTTAGATTACCCAACTTGGTTGAGTTCTAGGTTTTATTTTTTTCCTTTGAAGTTTGTTCATAGATAAAGAATCTCAATATCACCTGGACTGGTATATGCCTTCAGGGACAACAGTGGTTTAAATCTTTGTTTGCTTCTAGAATAATTCTTGAGAGGTAACTCTTTTGAAACACGTTCATATTACTTTTGGCCTGGTTTCCGATCTCCTCAGTGTTTCCATAAGAATGGCTTTGTAATACATTTTACTACCACTTTTAGTTACTGATAAAGGGCGTACTCAGAGTGCGTGCAGCAGCAGTGCCTTGCATGCACAGCAGTAACCTGTAAAGAAAATACGTATTTTTAAACATTCCAACTCTCCAGTTTTCATAAAAACTTGGGGAAAGTACAGATTTTCTTAGATAAGATCCTATGGTGCCTCATTGAAATAGAAAAAAAAAAATCAAACTCTGATCTTAAAAACTAATTCACAGGTTATCTTATAGTTACTTGTATTCATATACAGAAATACTGAAAACTAATTTAAGAATAAAATACTATGTGGATACGTGAAATTTCTTTTATTCCCATTAGGGAGATATAGGATAATTACATATTATTTCATCATATGTATAATTATACTATATTCCATTTGTTATATCTTGGCATCATATTATACCTATTATCATATTACAGTTATATATAATAATAAAAGTATAATATGCAAATTGACCAAACAGCCAAACAGCAGAATGAACTTCCAGAGGACCACACTATGACATCCACTGGAGCCAGGCCAGCAAGGTGTGTGCAATGTGATTGATCAGGGGCCCTGCCGTCACCCCATGATTGCCCCTTAGAGGAAGGCCCAGGAAGCTGGCCAGTGGGGAGGTTAATAGGGGCTCCACGATTGCCCCAAAGAAGGAGGCCCAGGCCACTGACCAGTGGGCTGCAGCAGGTGGGTGGGGCCTCTCTCTGAGGGGGCGATCCTTCACGGAGCCCCGGCCAGGTGGGCGGGGCCTACCTCTTTGGGATGATCAATCATGGAGCCCCGCTATCGATTTCCCTGCAGAGGGAGGCCCAGGCTACCTGCTGGCAGCACTGTGGCTGCTGGGTGGGATCGCTCTCTGCAGGGTGATCAATCACAGGGCCCCTGGACTATGAGAGGGCACAGGTTGGGCTGAGGGAACAGCCCCCCTGAGTGCATAAATTTCATGCACTGGGCCTCTAGTTTACTGAATTACTACAGTGTGAGTATGTCACCTTAGGCAGATTTCATGAATTCTGTGGGTGTTAGATTTTCTTTTTTCTTTTTAAAAAAACATATTTTATTGATATTTTACAGAAAGGAAGGGAGAGAGATAGAGATCTAGAAACGTTGATGAGAGAGAAACATCAACCAGCTGCCTCTTGCACACCCCCCACCGGGGATGTGCCCGCAACCAATGTACATGCCCTTGACCGGAATCGAACCTGGGACCTTTCAGTCCACAGACCAACACTCTACCACTGAGCCAAACCGGTTTTGGCGAATTCTGTGGGTGTTAGATTTTCAATTGATTAATTATCATCTCATATTGTTATTTTTGAGACCTAAGTATTAAATATTAAATTTCAATAATCTATGATAGTGTGATACATAAAAAAAACTCAAAATTTTCTGTTTTTTTCTATTTTTAATTTATACTCTCACCTTTCATTCTAGTAAAGAGGAAAATATAATTTTCTTTATGTACACTGATTTTAATACATTTCTTTTAATGTGGACTACATTTTTTTAAATCAGAACAGAAAGCATTTCACATTAGACATTTAAAACTAGGCTTAAGAGTATGTTAAATTTCTCTAAGAGCTAGGCCATTTAGCATACAGAAAGAAAGTATGCAATTAAACAAACTTCTTGGCACGTAGCCTCTTGGATATGGCTAGTGCTGAACAAAGCAGAAATGACAGTTGTGTTTATTTGGAATGAGACAGTAGAACAGACTAGGTCTTCTAAGCCTGCAGAAAAAAAAAATGAAGTTAATACCAAGGTAATATTAAAGTTCCTTGTTAGGAGTAGAATGGTAATGGATAGTTGAAAATAATTGGTAATTCTGGAAATAAGTACCAATTAAGTTAGTTCTTATCTTTCTGTCTTAAACATCACTGGAGACTAAAACCTTTCATTTTTGTATTTGACTTTGGTTCAAGATAGTTATGGAAATCCTGTAGTTGTTTTTTTTTTTTTTTTTTTTTTTTTAAGTATAAGTCCCTATAAACTTAACTTGATTTTAGAAAATTACTGAAATAATATTAGTATAATTTGCCATTCTTTGCTAGTTAGAGTGTGCCAAGCAAAATAGATTGTTTACCTGAAATTGTCTTAAAATAATTTACAATATCCTTAAATCTTTTGATTGAAAATTGACAATAAAACTAGTTGTAGCTGGTTTGGCTCAGTGGATAGAGCATTGGCCTGAGGACTAAAGGATCCTGGATTCTTTTTCAGGCAAGGGCACATGTCTAGGTTGTGGGCTCGACCCTCACAACATCATTGATGTCTCTGTCTCTCTCTTCTCTCTCCCTTCCTCTCTGAAATCAATAAAAATTATTATTTTTTAAATAATAACAATGAAAGGAAATAATCGCCCTCCATGGAGACCACTGTGAGAGATAAGATTCTATATTTCATTTACCTTTTACACAGCTATAATGTTAGTCTGTGTTCAGTTTAATGTCCTGATTTGTTTATTTATCATTGGTAAATAATTGTTTTATTGATTCCTTGAGAAATAGTGACAGAAATCGTGTGCAGGATGATTAGTGGGAAATACTTGGGGGAATGTGCAAGTCCAGCGGGATATAGAAGTAAAACTTCAAAGCAATTGGCCCAGAGGCATCAGACAGTTTTTTAGCCCAGAAGTTGGAATTGCACTTTAATGAAATAATGAATTAAGGTGACATAATGAATTGAGATGATGGTAGAGGACTGTATGCCCACGTCTATTAATCATTGGATTCAATCTGATACCATCGGTGTAACCATGAGTTCAGCAGTTTCCTCTGGCCAGGGAAATTTCTGGGAGGAGAATCTCCTGTGACCTGTATAGTCAACAATGCCAGCAATGGGGAGAGGAGTGCCCGGGCCTTGGATTGGGACTCTATTATGAGAAAAATTGCATCAACATTTTTATAGAAATGATATTTGTCATATACCAGTAGTTGAATAATATTCAATAATGGTTCCTGTTAAAAGCTACATCATATTTCATTGTAAAGAAATTACAAAATTACTTTTCCATTCTGCTCTTGTTCCTGGTTTGGATTGTTTCCAGTTTCCACAAGGGAAATATTGTTGGAATTATGATTTTATTTTCTCTTCTTTCTCTTATTTTTTAAAATTTTATTTTTCAATAATTTACACTTAATTAAATTCAAAGACATATTATTCAAGTGTTAAAAATATTAACATAGTTATTACCCCTCATATAATCATTATATTGTTTAAAATGAAACATTTTAAAAGAGTTTAAGACCTTATATGACAACAGATTTTGCCAGACAATGGAGTCATGCACTGCAAAACCATCAAACATCTTGACATTATCTACATGTATTCCACACTAGGCATGCACTTATTCTGTCATTATAGGTTTATGTAATAATCCCCGATACTGCCAACCTAATCACAATCCCAATTAAATATACATCTTTATGTAACACCTTTTTGGTATATAATTCAAGCTATTAATATAATAAAATATTTCTGAGAAAGACATGAAATATTACCTAGAATTCAAGGGAGTGGAAAATTACATATTAAGTCTAATGGTAGTCATTATACATTATTTAGTACTATGTACTTTATGAGTACTTAATTTTTTTATTAGTAAATTTCTTTTGTATACTTATTGGTTTCTTTCACAGACTTTTAGCTTTTTAAGGATGGTTTTAGATTTGGAATACATATCTTTGTCTCCTTCATTACTAGTTCCGCTCATCCTCATTAGTCTGACTATGTTGAGATGTTAAAAGAAATAAATTATTTTTCAAATCTGCTCCACTCTTTTATATACCACAGCTAATCATCATATTTCATCATTACTCGTGGCCTAAGATTTTGGACACATTTTATTTGGGATTTGCATGTCTTTTTAAATAATGAATATCATAAGTGACAGTTCATCTTTATAATCTTTGCTTTTGTTTTTAATTTTTTAACCTCCCAATTGTTTTTGTTTTGTTTTGTTTTGTTTTTAAATATATTTTATTGATTTTGTACAGAGAGGAAGGGAGAGAGATAGAAAGCTAGAAACATCGATTAGAGAGAGTCATCGATCAGCTGCCTCTTGCACACCCCCTACTGGGGATATGCCCGCAATCAAGGTACATGCCCTTGACCGTAATCAAACCCGGGTCCCTTCAGTACCCAAGCCGACGCTCTATCCACTGAGCCAAACCGGTCTCGGCCTCCCAATTGTTTTAATTTTTTACAATTAACTTATTTTCTAATTTCAGTTAACATGCAATATTATATTAATTTCAGATGTACAACATAGTGATTATACACTTATATACTTTACAAAGTGACCATCCCAATAAGCCTAGTATCAATCTGAAACCATACATAAGTACTACAAAAATATTGACTAAATTTTCTATGTTATACTGTACATCTCAGTGACTATCTTTATAAATACAATTTTTAGTTCTTAATCTCTTTCACCTTTTTCACTCATCCCCAGCACTGTCCAACTGGAGATACTTTTTGACTTTTAAATTATAGAGAGTAAATTTTACATTACAGAAGGTAATAGTGAAGAAATGATATAAAATAGAGAGTGCTCTAGGCTCTGGTTGATAAAACTTAAATTCTACCTTTTCTATCTTGCCCCATTCACTTCCAGCCCTCATCGAACTTATATTACCTAATGTATAGTTTATTCTTATTAAAAGAAAGGGTTTAATGACCCCAGATTTTTTTCTGCTTAAAAAAGAGCAAATTCCAACATTAAAAGTATACTATTTATTTTCAAAATGACTTTAAAAGGTGATAATATTATATCATTTTTTCAGTTAGATATTTTTAGGCCAAAGTTCATGGTAGCATCTATGTCTGCTGACTTGAAATTTAGCACTCTTGATTAGATTGAACTACACCCAGCATACTGAGCTCTGCAAAATGAAGATGCAGTTTTCAGAACAGAATGCACTTAAGTAACATTTTCTGTCACAGTAGCATTTTGCCTTTACAAGCACTTTTCCTGTGATTTCTTTTCTTTTGCTTTTATTTTCTTTTGAGAAATAATCTGAAATGTTGATGACTTCTGTCAGTTACATATTTTTGACTGATTTGTGCTCACAACACAGCACTGCTGGATCATTGTCTAATAATTTGTTGAATTCCAGCTATAATCAAGATGCTTAAATAGTGTATCACAAGGATTTAGCTCTCATGGAAACAGTTTTCTAAATGAGAGTTAGAACACCTTAATATAGTTACTGTATTTATTTTTTTAAATAATCATTAACATTTTAATTCATTATCTATCTGTGCCCTTTACCATATTCTTCAATGAGGTAAATTAGGTTTAGAATGGTCCTTTCTAATAACAATATATTTAATATATAATGTACATTTAATATAACTTTTTGTTGCTGCTAATCCTCACCTGAGGATACTTTTCTTTTCTTTTCTTTTTTTTTATTTTTTTTCTTTTCTTTTAAATATATTTTATTGATTTTTTTACAGAGAGGGAGAGGGATAGAGAGATAGAAACATCTATGAGAGAGAAGCATGGATCAGCTGCCTCCTGCACGCCCCCTACTGGGAAAGTGCCTGCAATCAAGGTACATGCCCTTGACTGGAATTGAATTCAGGACCCTTCTGTTTGCAGGCTGACACTCTATCTACTGAGCCAAATTGGCTAGGGCTCAGGATATTTTTCTATTGATTTTTGGAGAGAGTGGAAGGATGAGGGAGAGACACACACGGAGAGAAACATCAATGTAAGAGAGAGAGATTGATTAGTTGTCTCCTGCACACTCCCTGACCAGGACCAGGGATCAAGCTTGCAGCTGAGGTAAGTGCCCTCGACATGAATCAAACCCTAGACCCTTCAGTTCTCAGGCCAACGTTCCATCCATTGAGCCAAACCGGATAAAGCTAATATACTATTTTTTTTAACTGTTATGTTATCCTTAAGAACACTTTTTATTATATATATATATATATATATATATATATATATATATATATATAATAAGTTTTCTTCATTTGTACTGCATGTGATCACTACATGATGTAATTTTCAAAAACAAAGCTTTGAATCAGTATATGAATTAACAAACATTTGAGACCTTCTTTATTAAGATGAATTTCTATGTAAATTCTCATAAGAATAGGCTCTATTTGCAGCAGGAAAAAATGAATACATAAAGGACTGACAAGACAGACAGCCTGTCACTGCAGCAGCTGCTCCGATCTGTACAAGAGACGTGGGAGAGAATGAGCAGCCTGTCTGTTTTCTTGCTGCTCTGCGTGGAATGAGCTGCTAAGGGGATCATGGCCTTAGGCTTGTCTCTGCGCATGCCACTTAATTGGAAAGTGAAATATGTGAATTTTCCTAAGTTAAAGAATTCCACACATGATAGTCTTATTATTGAACATGTACATTTGCTCTACAATTTATCTTTAAAGATTATTTGCTTTAATTGACTTTACAAAAATCTCTCATTGATATAATTTAATGATCAGTTGGATAACAATGTTAACTGGGCCAGTTCATAACAAAATCCTGAATGCTCACTCTTTACATTTTATTTTCCTTACAAACTCTTAAAAGTATTAAACATAAATTTGTGTTTCTAAAATACAACAAAATTGTGTTGAAATTATTTGATTGTATATACTCATTAAATTGAGATATGTGAACTAGAAGCCTGGGTGTCCAAGAATTATGTGAGGGAGTAAATAACAATTATGTATAGAATTTTGGCTGGTTAAAGAGATAGATACCATAGAAAAGATAAAGACAAAGATCACAGATCCTTGTGGAGACTAAGGAATATTACAAGTATTTCTAGAGTGAAGGAGCTTGAAAGATAATAGGCAATGGCTTTAGGATGAGACACTTTAACTCAGGATTGCATAGGAATTTAAATTACTTGTAACTACAATACCTGGCATATGGCCCTGGGGAAGATGAGTGACCACAGTGGACAGAGAACAAGCCTATTAACCAGGAACCTTATTGACAGCACGTATACAATCACCAACAATTAGGGCAAGAGTGATGTTTTGAGATAATGAAAGTGAGCTAAAATCTTCCAAAAATAGGCAGGAGTGAGAACTATAGATTACTGAAAAGAGGGGAGGGTAGCAATGGGTCAAGTCTAATGATATGCTAGGTCAGTAGGAAAGAAAACAAGAAAAAGGTGTAAGATAAACTACCCTACTTACAGTTCTATTGGTACAAAGGGTTATGGAAACAAAAGCCAACACTTAGAGGGATTAATGGAAAGCAGTGTCTACTTAAAAGATCCAATTTTCAGGACAAGATGGTAAAAGGGATGTTGAGATAAGAATTTGAGAAAGGAGAGAATTTTTCAGTAACTGAATATGAATTGCAGTGTGCAGTTTCAGTAGTTAAGTTGTAGTTAAATAGTTAAGGAAAGAAAGAGGTAGGATTAGATATGAGATTGCTTAGACTATTATAAGAATTCGAATCACGCCAAAACCAGTTTGGCTCAGTGGATAGAGCTTTGGCCTGAGCACTGAAAGGTCCCAGGTTCGATTCCAGGTCAAGGGCATGTGCCTTGGTTGTGGTTGCGGGCACATCCTCAGTAGGGGGTATGCAAGAGTCAGCTGATTGATGATTCTCTCTTATCGATGTTTCTAACTCTCTATCCTTTTATCTTCCTCTCTGTAAAGAAATCAATTAAATATATATTTTAAAAAGAATTCAAATCTAGGGGATTAGAAAGGAGCCCTGAAACCATTTTAAACATGGATTATGACCAAAAGCACTTACTGCTAATATACACATGGCAGATAGTACTAAGGAATCTGTTAGTTCAAGAGAGAAGTGGTGGTAATTCCAGGTGGTGACATTATGGGGTTTGCAAAACACCCTACTGGATATGTGGAGTCTAGTTAACTAGTAGTTAACTCTTAGCATCTTCCTCATTAGAAGCAATTAGGACCTTTTTTTTTTTTTTTTTAATTCAGTCAAAGAAATAATGGAAACCAAGAAAGAATTTTAGTTCAAACATGTGGGATTCCCACTTGACCCAAGTCATAAGTGCTGGCTAAATTATTTCCAGGGCTCAATGCAAAATAATGATGCTATACCTCTTGATCAAAATTAGGAAAATGAAATACTGTTAAAAGGACTATAATTTAAAGTGTCTTTCTTTTTTTCATATCTCTCACAAATGAATACAGTGAGTTTTATTTGTTGTCAAATACTCTAAAGAATCATGAAAGTTTTAAATAATTTGGAATGAATTTTACCTATCATTTTTATGATGTGCAAAATCAGTTTAAATTCCAAATATAAGAGCAACTAATTTATAGGTGAAATCACCAAAATTATACAATTATCTTTTTCCTCTTAATTTTTTTATTCTTTTTCATCACAGTTTATCTTTCGTATGCCATCTTCGGCCTCCAACTCCCTCCTCCCCTCTGCAGTTGCCACCCTATTGTCCATATCCATGAGTTCTTTTCTTTTTTTTTGCTCAATAGACATGAAAAGATGCTCACTATCACTAATCATCAGAGAAATGCAAAATTAAAACCACAATGAAATATCACCTCATACTTTATTCTTTTATGCTGTATGCATGCATAAGAATTTCGTTCTTACCAAAATGAAGAAACAAAAACCAACTCATGATTTTTGACATGTGTACATTCTATCATAACTGTTTATATCTGTGTAGCTTATGAATAAGGAAGGGTTGATTGAAAAGAAAAGAAAACATATGTTTCCTTTTATTTCTTTTACTTCAGTGTAACTTTTTGGCAAATATAGGAAGTAATATAATTATAAATGATATGATAAGGTTTCTTGAGTGTTCATGTTTTTTAAAACTTCAATTTTTTATTTTTTATTTTGTTTTTGAAGCATGTTCTTGTTCAGTTTGAAAGTGCAGCCTTTCAAGACTGTCAGTGCCCCCAGGTAATCAGTAGTTAATTGTAACAAGCTTCTTTTACACTTGCTTTGAGTCTCATTCAAAATCCACATGCACCGTGAGTCTACTGAAATGTTGTGTTCTTGGGACATTGGGTATGCTGTATGCGAATGGAACAACAGGAACAGCTATACACACACAATGCCTCTGTCTCCTTTGCTCTCACGTGTGTTCTGTTGTCCCATTTGCGTTACAGCACAAAGTTCAAGACAAATCTATTACAAATTTTACAAATGTGACAGCAGAGCATTAAACCAAGAGCAGGACTCTTCAGAGCATGGAGCCTTGTACAACCTCATGCAAAAGGTTTAATAAAAATTAACATAGAGTAGAATATACATTCTTCAACCTTTCCATGATTCCAAATTGCCTAGACAAATGTTTATACCAGTAAAATTTTATTTTTGAATTACATTTTTTATTATGCAGATATACAGAGGTTCAAATAAAATATTTCTAGGAAAATTATTTTGGAGGAGTGCTGCTTACTATGCAAATTAATTTGATACGTTTTTTAAGGAAGTTATTTCTGTCTCAGCTATCATCATAAAAATAAATGTTAGTGAAATATTCTCTTCGTTATTTATACTCAATTACATTTATGGAAAACCTATATATGTTCTTCATTCCCTGACCAATTAAATGCTTTATGAGTTGATGGACCCTTTTGGGCTTTCTATTACTGCTTTTATCTTTTAATGTCTCTTGCTCTCTGTCCCCATTACATGATTTTGAAAAGTCCAGAACTCATAAGTTTATGCAAAATATTTCCAATCATTTTATACTAATGAAGCAGGTTTGAATTGTAGAAGTTCGTTGGGTTAAAAATGTTAAATTTTTCATGTTAAAGCTCTAGTCTAAAGCTATTATTGTACATGAAAAAATTTATTTTTCACTTTGTGCAATCATCTTTGGATTTGAAAGACATTTTCAAAACAGTATATATGTCTAATTAGTAAATATAGATTAAAAATTTTCTCAGATACCTATGTGAAATGTAAATTTATGAGAAGAAAATTTGCAATGAATATGTAATAAGCTCCAGTTGTTTTGTTGCTCTTGTTTTAATTATCCAAGTTCTATCTGCTTACTTCATTTATATTATCTTTATCTAATTTTAAAGAATATTTCTTCTTCTTGTGCCTTGACCTATGTTTTTGAAGATAAATTCTGTTATTAGATTCACTTTGGAGGGGGAAGAAGAACGAAGAATATTTTTTCTTAACATAGGTACACATTCATCAATTTAGATAAGAATTCCATTGGAAGTCAATAAACAGAGAACACAAAAAATGTCAAAGCTTGTCAGCTAAATGACTTTTGGAGCTAGGGAGCTTAGAAAAGTCACCCAATTTATGAGCACTGGATTAAGTGAATGAAGTATAGCATGATCAATTCCAAATACATCTTACATGTGATTGTCTAACCATTTGTTCTCCCTTTCTATTTCATTCTCCTCTTCACATGATCTTTTTATTTTCCACCAAATAATAGGTTATAGTATAAGAGGCTTTAAAACAAATTATATATCAGTGTGTTTGGTATAATAACACACTATAAATTTAAAAAATACATGACATTAATGTTATCATTAATCACCAATGTTTAGATAAGTATTGGTTCAAGAATTTTACTAGAGAATTAAAGGAACTAGTATTATAACTACATCTGGAATATTTGCCTTCTGTGTTAAAAAATAATAAACCAGTTACCTTTATATCTAGATTATAAATAATTCATATATTTTAGGATTATACTTGTTCATGGTAAATATTCAATTCATTAATTTTAATTTTATAGTATATTAAATAGGTCAGTAGATTTTTTTTTATTTAAGAAACAAAGAAATATGCATTACTCTGATGACATGTGAATATGCATGTGCAAGTATCAACCAAAGGTAAATTAGACTGGGTCTTTAAAAATTATAGATTTGTTTAAATTAAACATTTTTGAAAATATTTTGTTCATAAATTATAAATTTAAATTGGATTTTACTCTTATTTTTTTAATATAAGGAAGGCACTGAAGTAATAAGTAGTGATTAATTTATTTATCTATGTCATTTATCTATCAATATATCTATATTCCAATATAGTGAATATGATATCACATATCAATTTATTATAAGAAAAAATAAAATAGTGAAAACAGTTATATGTAGCTATTTCACAATAGCCTTATTGGTAATATATATATTAATTTGAAGATTTCTTAATGATCCTTATTAGCAAATTGAGTGTGTTTTTGTTTTCTATACTTTCAATCATTTGCCATATTTTTCTGTGTATAAGAAGCTGTTTTTTCTAAAATTGTTAGATTGAAAATTGAGGGGCTTCTTGTACAGGGAAGTCAGCTGAGGAGGAAGCCACAGGGTGCATAGCTGGCCATACCTTGTCAAACAGGTTTCCTCCAATCACGAACCTTATTGTTACTGACATCAGCTGATGCTGTAATTGGAGGTGGAGATGGAGAGTATGCAGATGCAACAGGAACCAGAATGTTCTGAGCCCATAATGATAAAAAAATAAAAAGATAAATACCAGTAAGTGATTGTCTTACTCCGCAAAGTTCAAAGTGAATTAATCAGCTCTACAAAAGAGCATGGAAATAGAGCTGCAGAGAGACACTTTGGACCTCCTTCCACTGAGTGTATGATCAGACAGTGAAGAAAAGAGAAAGAACAACTCCTTAAGGGGCCACAAAGGAAGAGGGCCCTCAGAGGAAAACCTTGGATTGTGGAGCAGTGCCAGAGTGGCTTATGTGTGTCAAGGAAGCTTTTCAATGTCAGGCAAGAATGTTTCCAAGCAAAATGAACATTGTTGATTTTACAGGAAAAGCAAAATGGTGCTTCAATTTCATGAGGAGAGAAGGGTTGGCCATGAGAACATGAATAAAGTTAGCCACCAGTTTATGATGTTGATTTCACATAGACAGACAGTGACTCAGAAGACAGCAGTGATACAATAGAAGCTGAATAAATTGATATGTGTGGAACTAATAGTGATGAAGAAGAGAGCAGTGAGACAACAGAGGCTGAATAAAGTGATATGTTGCATAATATCATAGTACTGGTATATAAACATTACCTGTGGTAATTACTAAAATGTGTTCCTTTTTGTTTAAAATATTGATTTTTTTTAATTTGGGGTTGGGAAAATATGGTATTCTCTGAACATATACCTTATGGCCACACATTTACACTTAATTTTTATTATTTCTCCAATCATTATAGGTTTTAATTTACTCTTGCTAAAACAAAACAAATTACTAAAAAATCATGACTATTAAATACAAGTATTTTCTCTTAAAGATATTTTGTTAAATTACATTTAGCCAGTGTTTAATGCACTAAGGGTACACTTATTAAATAATCACACCATTAAGCATATGGTGAACTTTTAGCAAGTATCAGAATAGTAGAGACAAGAAAATCATTCCTATTTTGTCATCCACGATCCCCCAAAAAGGGAAGAGGAAATATGAAAATATATACACAGACTCACACACTTATGCATATTTATCTGCATAGATTTGTTTCATTAATTATGGATAGTAGCAATTATTTTTTAACTTTTATTTTTTGGTGACACAGTCACTGTAATTTACTCCTACTATAAATAGGCTTAGAATTGAAAAAAAATGTATATATTGCTGCATTAATTTGAGGATCCTCAAGCCATTTAGTTGATTTGTATATAGCCTTATTTGTATATAGCCTTAAGTGAGGTTAACCATTAATCAATACCTTTTAATACACTGATCTAAAATTTGAGATACCAATGACACATTTAGCATTTTGAACATATTTTTAAATCTTGGTTTAGGCTGTGACCTGTGGTGTTATAAATTGATAACAAGTTGTTCACTATATAATATTTTAGTGCTTCCAGTTATTACACTTTAAAATTTAATTTCTCTTTATATCCAATAAATATTTTTTCATAGTCTTTGACCAGTTGGCTTTATGTCATACTTAGCCAACTCAATAACCCTAGGAAGGAATTATGGGAAAGGATGAAGAGGAGTCATATAAAATTAAAGATCTATAAAAATATAAAACTGTTAGAATAACAATTTTAAAATTAAACTAATTAGAACAGAAAAAGTATAAATGTTAGTAGGATCTGATAGCTGTGTGCTAAATGGAAAGAGAAATACTATCTCTTTCAGGCAAGAGTTGCAAAAAAAATGGCAGAGGAACGATGTTAATTTGATAGAAAAAATGAGAGGATAAAGGCAGCTCACTTTTTAGTTGTGCCCTGTGGGTCTGTCAAGATCACTGAGCTCTTTTTTATATTTTCTGTCTCATTATCTAATAACGTGAAGCTCAAAAGTGACAAAGTTAAGGAGTTTAAATTTAGGAAGAAAGATACAGAGCATTTAGGTTTTATTTTAGCTTTTTCACCTCCAATTTGCAATTCTCCAGTTGTTAGAGAGGGGAAGAATTGTGTATTTCACTGGGACACTGGAAGTCTAATCTATATATATTAGAGAGAGAAGGAGATACAGGGAGAGTTAGAAATATTGATGAGAGAGAAACATCAATCAGCTGCCTCCTGCATGCCCCCCACTGGGGATGGAGCCCTCAACCCAGGCATGTACCCTGACTGAGAACTGAACCATGACCTCCTGGTTCATGGTCGCATTCTCAATCCCTGAGCCACACCAGCTAGCTGGAAGCCTATTCATGACAATAGTATGGGCAGATTAAAATATTTTAAAAATATCAAAACTGCTGTTTATTAAAATATGTTATATATATATATATATATATATATATATATATATATAACATAGTTTTATAATATATCTATATGTATTGTAATCATTCAATTTTATTGAATATCTGTGGACAATAGACCAATATGCTACTGCATATTTCCTATTGTGAATTGAAGTGGAAAAACCATTCTGGGAGTCACAAGACTTGACCAAATTTGGTGGATGTCACATTCAGCATTTGTTTATTAAAGTAGGTATTTCACGTTTTCAGCATAAATTGTTATAGTCTGTAAACTTTCACATGAAGTAGATGATATTTCTTAATGCTTAGGATGCATATAAATTTATTTTGTAAATGGAAAGTAATGGTTATATCTATATTAAAATACATCAATATTAAAATCATTCATTTTTAGTGAATATGCAAGATATTATTGAAGACACAGCACATTTTATATAAAGAAAATCAAAACTCCAGCAAACTCTGAAATTGAAGATTTTACAGCCTCATTATGAGCAGACATTATTTGATTAAAGGAGATAAGAGGTAAGGTGACCTAGCAGCAATACCAGATATGATTTTATAGTAAAAATCATAGCTACATAATGCCATGTCAACAGTTATGCAAATAAATACTTGATCTTCTTATTTCAATTCATTACAAATGTTATATAGGGAGCTAAGCTTCCTCCTGAGAGGAAATAAAAATTCTGAAAAAGAATTTAACATGAATGGTAGAATCTCAGATGGGAGGTGGAAATAGGTGGGGAGGGTGGGGAGAGATTAACCAAAGACTTTATATGCATACACCATGGGCACAGACAATAGTGTGGTGAAGGCCTGGAGTTGGGGGCATGTGTGGTTAGAAGGGGTCAATGGGGGAAAAAGGGACATCAGTAACACTTTCAATACAATAATAAAGATAAATTTTAAGAAATGAATGATAGGTGCTCAAGCATGTACCCTAATTTTTTAAAAATATATTTTTATTTATTTCAGAGATAGGAGACAGAGAGGAGAGGAGAGGAGAGAGAGAGAGGGGAGGGGAGGGGAGAGGAGGGGAGGGGAGGGGAGGGGAGGGGAGGGGAGGGGAGGGGAGGGGAGACGAGGGGAGGGGAGGGGAGGAGAGGGGAGGGGAGGGGAGGGGAGGGGAGGGGAGGGGAGGGAAGGAGAGGGGAGGGGAGGGGGGAGGGGAGGGGAGGGGAGGGAAGGAGAGGGGAGAGGAGGGGAGGATAGGGGAAGGGAAGGGAGAGGAAGGGGAGGATAGGGGAGGGGAGGGGAGAGGAGGGGAGAGGGGAGGGGAGAAGAGGGGAGGAGAGGGGAGGGGAGGGGAGGGGAGGGGAGAGGAGGGGAGAAGAGGGGAGGAGAGGGGAGGAGAGGGGAGAAGAGGGGAGGATAGGGGAGGGGAGGGGAGAGGAGGGGAGAGGGGAGGGGAGGAGAGGGGAGGAGAGGGGAGGAGAGGGGAGGAGAGGGGAGGGTAGGGGAGGGGAGGAGAGGGAGAAAGAGTTAGTTCATGGGAGGAATATGAGAGTTGGAATTGGTAAGTAGCAGTTTTCATAAGTTGCAGGCAAGGACCGCTTGTTGATAGTAGAGAAGAAATATTTGTTGCTGTGATAAGTGATATGTGGGAGCCCTCCCTTCATGGATTTCTGACTCCAGTGTTGAGTTAGGATTTCTTAACACATTTTCCACACCATATTTTCAGGAGGTGCTATTAAGGACAAGTTGGTCCATGTTCAAATACTTGCACAGCTAATGGTGGTTGAAAGTTCTGGGCCCTGTAGAAAGGAGAGGAATTTAAAGCTTGGTCAAGTCAAATGAACAGATGGTTTGCTCAGATTGTTCGTGGGTACAAATAGTTAATCATTAATGAAGCACTGAATGGGAATTTGGAAAGTCTGTATATGAACTTTTAACAGGTAAGAAAGAGAGGCATCTGTGAATCTTATATGTCATATGGAAGGAGGTGGTTGTTTTCAGTAAGTAATTTCTGTAAACATATTTGACATATTGATTCTGCAAAAGACTGAATTGGATCTAAAGGCTACTTAGGCCTTGGTCCTGGCACCTGCTAGAGAATTGTCACAGCAGAATCAGAAGGTAGTCATGGCTTTAGGAGATTACATGGGTGCCTTCTGCCATGCCTGCATTTGGGGTACCAACATACATGCAGAGGTGCAGAAGTTGCTGATGGAAACTCCCTCTATTATTGTGGGCACCCCAGGACATGTGTTTGACATGCTTAATCACAGATACCTGTCTCCCAAATGCATCAAGATGTTTGTACTGGATGAAGCTGATGAAATGTTAAGTTGTGGGTTCAAGGACCAGACCTATGACATATTTCAAAAACTCAACAGCAACACCCAGGCGGTATTGCTGTCAGCTACAATTCTTTCCAATGTGCTAGAGGTGACCAAGAAGTTCATGAGGGACCCCATTCAGATTCTAGTCAAGAAGGAAGAGTTGACTCTGGAGGGTATCCGCCAATTCTACATCAATGTGGAAAGAGAGAAGTGGAAGCTGGACACATGGTGTGACTTATATGAAACCCTAACCATCACCCAGGCAGTCATCTTATTGGCTCACTGAGAAGATGCATGCCCCAGTCTTCACTGTCTCTGCCATGCATGCAGATATGAACCAAAAGGAAGGAGATGTAATCATGTAATGTCCTTTAACATTGTTACTTTCCCCAAGCACAATGCTCATGAAGTTTAAAATTGCCAAAAGGAATAATTGAATAAATTATTCATTTTTATAACTTATAGTGTGATATGTATGACTCTATAGAAATATATATATATATATATATATATATATATATACACACACACATATCCTTTTTTATGTGTTAATATTTATATTTACATGCCTGTTTATTTGTATCTTTTGAAAAAGTATGAGCTGTTCAATTGTTTAACATGTCTAATTGTATAAGAATAACCTATGATTATAGTATATTCATCATCCATGCCTTGTGACCACAATATGCCAGTGTCACTCTTAATGTATTATGACAATAAAAAAATACACTTATCCCATACTCCAAATGCTCCTTTGCAGAGCAGTTCTTTTTACTGAGAGTCATTAGAATGCAGATATCATGATTGTATTATACATCCCCAATACTGAAGCTATATCCTACATAATAAAGAGGTAATATGCAAATTGACCCTCACTCCAACAAACAAGATGGCTTCCCCATGTGGTCAAAGATGGCTGCCCTCATGTGGACACAAGATGACCACCACAAGATGGCCAACAGGAGAGGGCAGTTGGGAGAGACCAGGCCTGCAAGAGAGGGCAGTTGGGGGTGATCAGTAGAGCAGGGAAGGGCAATTAGGGGTGACCAGGCCTGCAGGGGAGGGCAATTGTGGGCAACTAGGCCAACAGGGGAGAGAAGTTAGGGTCAATCAGGCTGACAAGGGAGGGAAGTTAGGTATGACCGGCCCAGCAGGGAAGTTAGGCAGTGATCAGGCTGGCAGGGGATTGGTTAGGGGTGATCAGGCTGAAAGTCTAAGTTTTTAGGAGCTATTTGGCAGACAGGCAGAAGAATGGTTGGGAGCCAGCAGTCCTGGATTGTGAGAGAGATGCCCCAGATTGGAGAGGGTGCAGGCTGGGCTGAGGGATATACCACCCCCCTTTCATGCATGAATTTTGTGTACCGGTCCTCTAGTTTTAATATAATATTCTGTATTTGTCCTCATATGCCATATGTACCGTATTTTCCGGCGTACAAGATGACCCCCCTAATTTTACAGTTAAAACATAGGTTTAGGCCTATATTCGCTGTATAAGACTACCCCCCACTTCAAAGAAAATACTTTGCCATCAAGATCTGCAGGTAATTTTTGTGCAATTTTGGTCTTTTGCCCCCGATTTTCGGTTGACTTTTTTTCTTTTCAAAAGTCATCTTATATGCCAGAAAAGATGGTATTTTTAAGCTGCTTTATTGCATACACACATAACAAAAAACACTTATTTTATTTCCTATCTCTTTGAATATAAGTGATCACCTAATCCAACCAAGCACAGAAATTCTATTTACTTTATCAGCTATTGGAATCCTCCTGGTCAATATGACCTCAGGGGCATCTTATAAGAATTTTCAATAAATTAATTTCAGGGTCATAAATAAAAAGAAAGCAAAGGGGAAGTGATGATATTACTTTGTCTGGACATTTTTTAAAGTCTATATAATGTGAGACCAAAGCAGCTGGTGGGAGAAGTCATACTCTAAGGAATTAAAGGAAAGAGTGTGAGAACTCTAATATATCACTAGTGAAGTTAGTTTTCTTCTAAAACTGTGTTCATGCAAGTTAACAATATTCTTTTATTGTATAAGCAAATCTGAATTGGAGATTTTATTACTAATGGCCAAAGGCATCTTATACGATATGCTATATTTTATTACAGTCCAATAAAATTAAAAAAACTCTTACTATTATTTCTAAAAATATGTGAATATGTGTTATTTGCTCTTTTCCAAGTTAAAAATGAAATATCTCTTAGATTAGTAATATAATTTTAAAAAAAATAAAATAAGAATGTATTAACTTAGCAAAAATATCCCAAGAGATGAAATTAAAGACATGCCCACTTACTGATAAGAGTTAATTAAATATTTTTGGTAACCAGGTTAGTGATTCAACACTGGGTATACATTTAATGAATAGAGAGAAATTACTATAGAAAATGTTAAATATAAACATTAGTCTGTTCTTTGTGCTATATCTAAGTATGATTTTATATTGCACATTCTTTGTGCTATATCTATGTTTTTATATTGCACATATGTGAGGAAAATTAATAATGTTGACTTTTTATTAAATAGTCTTTCAAATAAACTTGCGCAGTCGGAAGTCCTAAGAGAATGGAATCAAAAGCAGGCTTCATTCCATGAGGAGGGAGGTGTTTTAGGGATATCAGGATCTAAAGTCACTGCTGGCTCACATTAACTGCCCCCTTGTTGAAATTTCAGAGTTAACATGAAACCTGAATACTGAAAAAGCTGGTAAGCATAGGGAGTTACTTACATGGAATAGGAGATACTGAAAGGAATAGATACATCAAGTTATTCAATCAAGATTACGTCTTGAAAACCTAACATGCTGCAGGAACTGTTATGAACCTGGGGACACAATCATATGTATTAGGTATTATTTATTCTCTCATAGAATTTACATTCTGTGGGAGGGAAAAAATCAGTTACTAGGACTTGTTTCACTTAGCAATTTGTTCTATACGCACATAAAGGAGTAATGGTGGGATAGGAACTACGTGAATATGAATAGAACGGTTAGGCGGAAAATAATATCTGAGAGATGACAGTTGTGTTGGATTCTGAAAAACAAGCAGAGCCTCGCCACAGAAAGACATCCAAGCATGATGCAGCAGAAATATTGACAGTTATAAAGGCATGAGAGTAGTTAAAGTTTGCCTTGGCAACCAAAACAAAGATTGCCAGCAAGGCCAGGATATTTTGAACAAGTGAGGTTGTGATTCTAAATGCCATTTAAGGTAAATTTGGGATGTGACAGAAAATTTTCATAATGAGGAGTTAGGGTAATATTCAAACTGAAAAATAAAAAAGCCATTGGAGATATATTAGAAGTACAGTGGCAAATTTTAAAAAAATATCAACCTTGGTGCTTAACTGGGAATCCTTGCCTACACTAATAAAAGATAAATATGCAAATTGACCATACCTCCACTACACCCATCAGCCAATCCAGAGTGAGTGTGTCAATTAACCCAACAAATAATGGAAGATTAATTTGCATATACAGGTGCATTGTGGCCAGGTGGGGTGGGATGCCTGCGATAAGGGGGAGGGTTGTGGTGGGGATGGAGCTACAGAAATGTTGTCCCAGCCTGGAGCAAAGACATGCAGGCTCCAGGGCTGCTGGGAGGAAGACAGGGGAATGAAGCCCTATTCTTACACAAATCTTCATGTAACGGCCTCTAGTAAAGAGATAATAGCTACATGAGTGCTAAAATCATTTGGACTATAATATAGGAAGTGAATAAATTCAGGATATCTTTGGGAAATGTCTATCAAAGGATTTTTCAAGGATTTGATTTAGAAGAAGTGGAAAGAGAAGAAACAGAATGACATTTAAATCTTGTGTGTGTGTGTGTGTGTATGCACATCTGGAAGTATGCAATTCCCATTTGTAAAAATGGATAAAATAACAACAAAAAATGAGGCATTAGGAGAATCTCGACTTATCTTTATTTTAAGTGTATCCATTTCTACATATAGTATGGTAATTATTCTCTTTCCAGAAAAGTCTATGAAGAGGATTGCTGATATAAAAAATGACAATTATAATCAATCTACGATTCCTAACATGGGTCCAAGGATTTCAATTATTCCTAGCATCTATCCATTAGTCTTAGGAACAGATTTCCTGAATTTACCTGGGCACATGGTTGCCCGCCTAAAGAAGAGGTTATCATCCTCCTCTATAGCAATACGTGAAACTTCTAGGTTATCTCATTAAGGATACCCAAAAGCGCATCCTCTCCCACCCTTCTTGCTGGTTATGAGATAACAAGATTGCTCCCTGGTACTCTGAGGGGAAAGCAAAATGTTGAAATCAGAGCCAACCTGCCAGCTCACTAACCTTAGCTCATCTGATAACCTTTGGAATTTAAATTCCTGGAAGGTCCAGGACCCCTTTCTTCCATATTATAATTGGGTGGTTGGGGTAAACTTTCTGTTATTCAAATCATAATGTTTTTGAGAATGTGTTATTTTAACTTGCAGTTTTAATAATAAATGCATATTTCCTAGAAAATCATACCTACAAATAACATTTGTGAAAGTTTTAATAAGCATATAAGATGGACATTTGAATTATGGGGAGGAGGGGACAGGGCCAGAATGACATGGGCTACTGTGGGAAACCTTAACATGACCCGCGTGATTAGGGCCCACACAGGGTCTGGTTTCTGGAGAGACTAGAATGAAGAGAGAGACTCAAAAAGTTAATTTGGGACAAATGGGGGGCCAGGCGGGAGTCAACCTCTAGTGGGAAGACTACCACTGGGCTCTGGCCTAGCTATCCCTTTTATTGAGGCTGCTATGGGATACACCCATTACCTTTAAGCAGCTTTGGAAACACTCATAGCCCTTAGGCAGGTAATAAGCGGATTATCATATCAGTAAGGATTTACATGATTACAAGATGGGGAAGTGGCCTCAGTTACTATTGTCTCAATTAGATAGGGTGTGGTTGGCTCTGACCTTTCAGAGCTTCAAGGTTGACCAGCCTCTTTCTATTAGTGAGACAATGATTGGTTTCTGGCAGGCTACCAACTGAAAAATGGAGTAGAAAAATAATTTTATTCATCACCCCCCCTCCCCCCCAATGGGTTAAATTGATACTGTGTGAGTACATTGTTGAATGGGAAGGAATGTGAAATAATGTCCATATGCCATAAGAATCATTGCTATAATAAATGTTGCTTACAATAGAACTGGGATAGGGAAGTAGTACTATGTATGCAACACATGTTTTCAAAGCTTCATCTAAATTCAGAAATAAATGTCATAGTAAATCAATCAGGAGGTTAATGAGAACCAGAAAAAAATATGAATTAAGTGTTGGTATCTTTCCTCAAACCAAAGACTTCAAATACTTTTTTCAGGATTCTTTTGCAAAATGCTTAAGATGCATTTTAGTGGCATTAGTGAGGATATAAAAGTCTAGGATAACTTCATGTTGCAAGTTGGATACCCTGCAAGTTTTTGAATCCTATATATAATTCTTAAAAGGGGCATTTTACTTGCTTTTGCACAGCAGCCAAATAGGAAGCATGTTTGAATAAGCAAATTAAAAATGTATTCACTATATATCCTCTGAAAGAAAATGAAGCAGATGCAATATGCCCTCCTTATTTCAAAAAAATAAATAGCAATCAATAAAGCTGGCATCTCATATTTTAAAAGTTTAATCAAAGTCACCAATTTCAACTTTATAGCCAAGCCAAATTATTAAGTTAGTAAGAGACCAATGGCCTATAAAAACCCTCACAAAAATATATTTAATGCAAAGAAATTTAATTTAGTCGAAGAATAATGAGAAACAAAGCTAAAGCATTTTATTTGCATTGCACTTCAGTTAAATATTAATATATCAGTGTCCTGGTACTTTCCTGATGTGGAAATAAAAGTAGGCAACCGTAGATCTGGGTCTTCCTTCCTTAGTGTAAATTGTTTCCAGAAAGTGGCTATTCAGTCAGTGTCTTCATTTTCCAAATCAAGTCAGAAATGTAATAACTAAGGACACAGTTAAGTTTGTCAGGAGGAAGATAAAAGTGAAGTAAAAAAAATAAATACTACAAATTAAAAAATTTGAAATAGTAATATTTAAATTTATAGTTGTAAATAATTAATAAATGTTTTGCCTAGCAGATTTTCTGATTCATTGTATATTCTTTGTAAAAAAAAAAAAAAAAAAAAAAAAGGGGGGGGGGGGCCTAAAAGGAAAGAGGAAAAGGGAAAAGTTAGAGGAAAAGAAAGCAAAAAAAACAACAACACACAAAACATCCTTTGGAAAAAGGAAAATTGGAATATCACCTATAATTTATTCCATTCTCTTGTTATTAAAAATTGGAATGATCAGTCTACAGTTCAGGTGAGAAATGTTGCTAGTTTGAGCCACTACTTCTGCCTTGCATGTTCCAGTTGTAGCTTTGAAGCAGCAAGGCTTATAGGAGCAAATACTGGAACTGATGTCCTAATACAAGTATACTTTCAGTCAGCTGGGTCAAGTGAAGTCTAGTGCTTTGTTTTTGCCATAACAGAGAAAAGCAGCAAAAGATTTTCTCCTCTGTGGGTCGGCGAGAACCTGGAGAACCAGTTTGGAGCACTGCAGTGAGGACAACAATGAACTGATTACATGTAAGCTATGGGGTTAGAGACTTGTGGACTCTATGTATACTATTATCCCTTTAATTTGTCACTCAAACTATACTACTTTGGAGGTAAATTAATAATTAAATTAATAGAAGACAATTTCCCTGAGCTGGAGTCCTTAGTTGCAAACTAGGAATCCATAGAATTCCAGGCCAGAATAAGAAGTCATGCTTAAGGATCGCCATGACATCAAGAGAAAAATCTTGCATCTTTTATGTAAAAAATACCTAATATCTACAGAGAAAAATGAATATATATTTTTAAAAGGAAAAAAAAAAAAGACTACCTAACATTATATGTTTCTTTTAGGGCATTAAAAGAAAAAAAGGTTGTATGTACATGAGATTGCCAAGAAGTAAGCTCTGAAATAATCTTCTTTTTGAGAATCAACTTGAAAGTATGAGAAATGTAGCGTGGGTCTCTAGAATTAAAGGAACAATGACTTATCATCATTTCAACTGATAGCTTGCCTTATGTTATAGTAAATTATCACTTTGGTTTTGTATCTGGCCAACATTTCAGTCCCTTGACTCCCTTAGTTTGTAATCAGGATACAGATAACAAACCAAATCTATTATCTGCATGAATATTAAAAAAAATTAATATGAATAGCCCTGTATATAAACTTATTTTTATCTTAATTTCTCAAGCAATTTAATTCTGATTCAGGATATGTTAGTTATAGATCTTACTATTAACATCAGAGGTTTTTCATATTTTTTTCTCACTTTGCAATCAATAAATGCAATTAAAAGCCTGAATTTTCTAGTATCTTATATTTTATGCTCTTAAATACAGGCAACTTCACATGCATAATTTTTCGTTTTAGCATATTTACTCAGTTTTATTTGGGAGCCGTGGTTAAAATATAAAATAAGCGTTTCAATGTTTATGTAATTCATTTCTAATTGTAACCTTAAACTATTTAGTTAATCATGTAATTCAGTAAAAAGCCAAGGACTAACAGCTTTTAAACAAAAGCTATTCTAAAATATTTTATTTCATCTAAGAACATGTTTCTCACCACTTATCCCACAATCTGCTGAATGCTATTTTTCTTACTTTCGTATTTTGACAGTTTTTTTATATACCTTATGAAGCTAAACAAGGTTGAGATTGAAAAAATCTATTATCATATTAGCTAACAATTTTTCCAAGCAGAATTGTGTATAAATGTCAACTGGTAATAAAATATGCTTGTTAGGCATATGTGAGACTTAAGAAATAAAGAAAACACCAGTAATAATTAAAAAATAAAATTGATAAAAATGAATGTATTAATTAAATATAAAATAACATGTAAATACTACAAAATCATCCATCCTTTGTATGATTTTGTAATATCTAAATATACCATTAATTTTATATAACTTAACATAACAGTTGTGATGGCTTCCATATATATCTAGATAACTCTAATTTCAAGTAGAAGAGAGGCAATAGAAGTATTAGGAAAAAGAAAACAATTTTTGAAATACCAATTTATTTTATAAATGAAAAATATAAACTGCAACCATACCTTTGACATGAGTATATATCAAAATCTTTCCTCAAATGTGGACTGAAGCCTGAATTGTTACTTGCAGGCCTGATTATAGTGCAAGGAAAAACCAATAAAAATTGTAACACTATACTTGTTATAGGCATGTTTCTCTAAATAGTATTGATTTTGAAATATTGGTAAAAATGACAGCTTGTAGATATGAAACTATTGCTCCAAATATAGTGCAAGTATTTTTCTCTAAGTGAACTGGTTAGCTATAATTTGCTGAAGTGATTTAATTTGATTAATAAAATTAGAGATAGTACTGATTCCTATTCATTGCTATACTTGACATATTAAAGATAGTTGTAAACATGGTGGAAAATATTTTTATGTGCTCAAGGAGAACGAACTCTGTCATGTAAAGTTTATTAAAATCAAGGTAATTGATATCACAAGAGCACTGTACATACCTAGGTTGGTCCACAAACACCAACCTCTGCTAATATTACTGTAGTTTATAAGGACAATTTTTTATAATTTTAAATACTTTAAGCACAATATATCCAACAGGTTAAAAAGTTTATTAAATCCAAAAGAACATTCATGGACAATAATATAATAACATGACTTCAATACCATATATTTTTAAAGAAAAATATTTTGTTAAGGAATGCAGCTATTCTTTTAATAATCTCAACTTGCCTCTATTGAATTACTATATTACATGTAGTTGACCAATATATAAAAACTACAGGCTAAATGCATGAATTCATGCATCAGTGGAGTCCCTTGGCCTGGCCTGTGGGATCGGGCTGAAACCAGCTCTCCAATATCCCCCAAGAGGTCCTGGATTGTGAGAGGGTGCAAGCCAGGCCAAGGGACCCCACCAGAGCATGATCAGGGCCAGGGAGGGACACAGGAAGTTGGCCAGCTGTGGAGGGACCACAGGAAGGCTCCAGGGCATGTCTGGCTCATCTGCTTAGTCCCAATTGGCTGGACCCCAACAGAAAGCTAACCTAGTGGTTGGAACGTCTGCCCCCTAGTGGTCAGTGCACATCATAGCAAGCTGTTGAGTGGCCTGAGCATATCATTAGTATATTATACTTTGATTGGTTGAATGGCCAACCAGACAACTGGACACTTAGCATATTAGGCTTTTATTATATAGGATATTTTTTATGTTGCTAATATTTTGTCTAAGAAAAAAGTAAAAAGTGGCATATTTGTTTAAATGTAAATGAGTAAAAAAGCGTTAATTGTTGTGCATATATGTAACCAAAACAGCAAATAAAATTAATGACATGGTAATTTATAATTAATTTTTAAATTAAAACTTTTCTCTAGTTTAAGAATTAGAGACGTCATTGTTAGCGTAGATATGGAAATCTTGTTACATTTCAGACTTGTCTTTTTTTTTTTCCTGTTTTATTTATGACAAGGGTGAGTGGATACTAAATCAACATATCAAAGCTTGTGTTTTCCAGGATTGTTGGTTCAGAGGCACAAATACAAATACAACATGGAACAGGTTAGCCCAACAAGGAGAATAGACTAACATTTATACAACAATTCTAAAACATTCTGTTTAATGTTACCATACTAATTTTGGGGAAATAACAGCTCAAATGAGAAATTGTCCTGGAAACCAAGAACATATTTAATTATGAAGAGAACTATACTTGTTCTAAATATAATATATGCTATGTAGTAATAATGAAAATATTTTCCCATATTTATGGCTATTAACTTAGAAAATATTTAATGGTGAAGAGATGCATTTAGTTTGAAGGAAACCTATTCACCAATTTATTTTTTAATTCTATTAGTGTTTTCTAAGACTCGGGAACTAAGGTGAATAAAAGAAGACTATGACCTGACTTTTATTCTTAACAATAACACTACATCTTTCATGAATCAAATATTTACTTAATACTGACTAATTGCATTCTCTTCTTAATTCAAGTCTTAACTCAGTTTCAGAGTCATATCCTTTGGGAAACCTTCTCAGACTTCACTGGGATGGGTTTGTGGCCTTCCAGAGTGATCAAAGAGTGGTATTCTCTGAAATTCCTTAGAATATAATCACTCTGTTGTCTAATTTTACTTAACTCTGCTATTGAATTGTCTAAACATTTAAAAGATACCATTAGTTTCCATATTAGTATTCCACCATTTTAGTCCACTGTCAGTGCCTCTCAAATATAATGGATATATAAATCATGATGGGAGCACATGGAAATGCAGATTCTGATCCAGTATTTCTGGAATATAGACTGCAATTCTGATTTCTATTTTGATATTTATGCTGCTGATCTGTGGACCACAATTTTAGTACCAAGGCAGTAGATGTTATTAAATTATAAACCATTTAATGATTTATGAAGATGAGAGATAAAAATATTAAAATTTAGTGGATAAATTAGAAAGAAAAGTGATTTAAAAAAGGTACAAGAGCTTAATAAAGTCAAAGATGAATAGAAAATGAAGGATGTAAAGATGAAAAAGTTCTGAATGAAGTTCAATAGAAATATAGCTTATTCTATCTTATAGTTTGTGTAAACGTCCTAAGAATGAAATGGGTCGAATGCCACGATAGTAAAGTGTACTCTTTCAATATCCATTCATGGAGCAAATATTTATTGAGCATCTACTAACTGTCAAGGTGTTTTCAAGACATATTTTGAACTATGAAATCTCTGTTCTCATGGGGAAATAGTGGATAAAAAACAAGTAAATAAGCAATATGTAATGTAATATTAAGTAGCAGCAAATGCTACTAAAAATTGCAGCATAAGAATAAGAGAAATAAATGGAATAGCCATTTATTTTTAATAGCTTGATCGAAATAAAATTCATAAACAATTGAGTACACCAATTAAAGTATTTAATTCAATGGCTCTTGGTATTTTCAGAGAGCTGTATATCTATCGTATTACCATAATCAATTTCAGAGCAGCTTCATTACTTCAGAAAGAAATCCTACAGCCCTTAGTTGTTATGGTACCTAATGGGGACCCGGCTCAAAGCTGGTCAGGGTCAGGGTTCATGGCGTCATGCAGAAAATATTTTAAAACACGGATCCAGGTGATTTTGCTAGTATAATTATTAAAACTGGAGACGATGGAACAAAGGAAAGACTTAGGGCAAGAGAAGCACCAGGAGAGAGCCTGGGCGTGCTCTGCTTTGGCTCTCTAGAAACGTTACAGGAAAGAAGGGAGCCAAGGCTGGACTGCTTTCAGCTCACCGGACAGTCACAGAAAGCGGACCTTAGCGGCATGTCCAGGGAGTAAGATCAAGAAAAGCTACTGTGACCCCCTTGCTCCCCTTGTGAGTCTCAAGGGAACCCTTAGAGTTTAGGAGAAAGGAAGTAAAAAGCTCATGCCCAAGAACAGGCATGGACATGCTCCCGAGAGAGCCCACATACTGCTATCCTTTGTCTTGAGGGTTTTATTTAGCTTCTGTGGGCAAGAATCTTAGGAGAGAGTTTCAGTAGAATATTCATCAGTTTTCCAGGTGTGTCCTTCAATATGCTAATACATCAAAATGAGTGGACAGGGAAATTTTGGAATATTCTTTGGTATTCTTTACCATTTTACTTTTATCTTTGTTCTGGCTCTAATTGGGTTTTTGTTATTTGTTCTCTGGACTTCATTCTTCCTTGGGTCTGGCTGGCACACATGACATGAATTGGGTCTCTGTCCTTTATCTCCTTGACCAGGGTGATTTAAGCTATTTGTTATCTGGTCAGAGAGGAAAGGTACAAACCATTGTTCTCAAGTGTCCTTGGTTAGGGAAGATAAGGTTTTGCAATTCACTAGCTGCCTACAAATTGGTCAAATTGCTTAGCCTTATTTAATTAGCTTGTCTCAGTTTCCCATTCCACTTGTCCTGGAATTTTCTTAGCTTATTACTTACTATCCTGCCTCAGTTATCCTTATCTGCCTTCTCCCTAGACAATGACTAAACTACTTTTTGTGAGGACAGACTTTTCTGTATAGGAAACAGTGAGCAGACACCTGCATGAGATTTATTTGCTTTTCAAATATCTAAATAACAGGTGTTCCCTGCTGGAGAAAGCACATGCAGCAAGACCTTGAGCTGGATGCAAGTCTGATACCTTCTGATAACACCTAGGAAATCAGGGACTGGAATAGCATGAGCAAGTGGAGCATCCAAGTATGCAGATTTGCAGGAAATCTGTGGGACACAGTGGGGAGTTTATCATTGTAATAGAAATAATGAGAATCCTTTGAATAAATTTGAACAAAGGGGCATGAGTTGTTATTCATTCACCTGACTTCATCTGTCTTTGGATTTAACTGGCACTAATGGCATTAACTGGGTCTCTGTCCTCTACCTCCCTACCCAGGGTAATTTAAGCTATTTATTATCTGATCAGTTATTATTTTACAGATATGTTTGCCAATTCTGTCCCGGGATATACTATAATGGTAAAAAAATGATGTTGCCTGAGACTAGAAGCACAGTTGAGGAGATCTTCATACATATATTCACAATACATATATATGATAAATGTAAAGGTACAGACTATAAAATGTTGAAAAAAAATATTAAAATAGTTTTGCATTGGAGAAATCTGTCTACTTATCTGAGTACAGATTCTGGAAAGAACAGAGTGAATAAATGAAGATTCTAAGAGCCATCTAATTTAGGTATCTCCCAACTACAGCCAACCAATCAAGCCTAAACCAGTTTTGCAAAAGCCCATGAACTACAAAGTATCGTTATATTTTTGAATAGTTGTTATATAAGAACAGTTGATCCTCATTACTCCTGGATTCTGTTTTTGTAAATTTGTCTACATACGAAAAGGTATCTGTACCACCACAATTGGTACTGAAGGCACTTTAACAGTCATTTACAGACCTGCACGTGTACAGAGCTCCCAAGGTACCAGTCATCCATGCGCATGTTTCCAACTAAGGTTGAACAAGGTAACATACTGACTTTCTGTTCCAAATGTTGTTTCATCCCAGGCCTATTTACTGTGCATTTTGTGGGTGATTTCTCCATTTAAAATGGCCCGTGGAGCAGTACAAATGTGCTGTTCAGTGTTTTAAAATGCAAGAAGATTCTGATGTATTTTATGGAGAAAACACATATTTTAGATAAGATCTGTTCAGGCATGAATTATAGTGCTGTTGGCTGTGAGATCAATGTTAATGAATCACCAGTATACATTAAATAAGGTATCTTTAGACAGAAACACACAAAAAACACGTTCACATATTGCATGATTGGTAAAACTGTTGTGATCAGAGGCTCACAAATGCCTAAACTTTTATTTCCTCTCGGAGCAGCGATTCAGTCATTGCTAACTCAGTGTCTGTGGAGACTGTATAGAATAAAACAACTGCAGATCACGAGAACTGCCCATAACTATACAGTACTCTCGCTTTGCTGCCTGACCAGCAAAGCCTAAAATAATTACCACTTATTACTTTACAAATATATTTCTCAATCCTGTCTCAGGATACAGTTCATCAGTAAAAAAAGACGCTTCCTTAAACTAGAGTGGTAGATGTGAAGATCTTGAGACGTTTATACGCTATAAATCTATAATAATGAAAGCATAATATTTTATTAGACTGTAATATTTTCTGGACAACCTTCCGGACATCCTTCAGACGACCTTCCGGACGAAGCTGGGCTCCAAGGGAAGCCTGGGTCCCGGGCGCCTGAAGACAGACAGAGAGAAGCCTGGTTCTTGGGTGCCAGAGGGAAGCTGGTGCCAGCAGCTGGGGTAAGGAAGGCCTACTCTTGCATGAATTTCGTGCATCAGGCCTCTAGTATACATACAAGTATATGACGAATTAAAAGGTAGAGACTATAAAATGTTAAAGAACATGCTTACTGTATACAGTATACATAAATTCAAATATTCAAAGATACATAGATATTGGTACTGACAGCTATCTTTTATGCACATTGTCTAATTTAATTCATTAGATATTGCTATGATAATGTGTCATAATATTGTACTTCAGTCTAATTCTACATATAGTATTTATTTTATGGTTTACTACTGTTTCTGATGCAAGCTTTCTAGCCATATACATAATCCTAAATTTTATTGAAAAAAACCATGTTTTGCTGGACTGCATTATAGTTACAACAGTCATTTTGTAACTTGGACAAGGTTTAAAACTTCACATAGTTACTCTGATTACTTTTCTTTAATTTATCTTAACTCGTTGAATGATACACACACTATCCTTGGCAGAAAAAGAAAAAGTTGCCCTTAGAAGATTAGTCAGGAGTTTGTAGGATGATGCCAGTCACCAGAAGGTCCCAATTATTAGAATATTTCACTCATTCATTTATTGATAGAGTCGTAATTGTGTACTCACTTTGTAGTGAACTAACTATCCAGAGATTAATTAACATATTAGTAGTGGTAATGATGGGCTGATAGAATATTTGTAATGAAGTTTTGATAAGTCTTTATGATTGTCCTTGAGATATACGTAAGAATAAGAAATCAAGATGACTCTTCTTTTTCTGAAAAGAAAAGTTTAAAAATGAAAATTATTTTATCCAAATATAGTCTTAGAGGAAGTAACCTACAGAAAGTCTTATACAAGTCTGTATCTGATGGAATGTGGGTATATTTGTCCAAAATTCAAAAGACAGTTTTAGAAAGGAGATAAATATTTGGAATATATCATAAACATAAATGAGGAACATATGTTGAGAGTCCATAAAAGAAATATGCAAAAGGATATATTTCTCACAAAAGGAATAAGAAATAAATAATGTGGGATAGAGGTTATACTTGATAAATCACTAAATAATTTACTTAAATTAACAACACATATTTATTGCTGACTTTTTTGAGTTTATTAATAAAAAATACCAATTTTTAAAATATTTTTATTGATTTTTTACAGAGAGGAAGGGAGAGAGATAGACAGTTAGAAATATCAATGAGAGCAACATCGATCAGCTGCCTCCTGCACATCCCCTACTGGATATGTGCCTGCAATCAAGGTACATGCCCTTGAGTGGAACTGAACCTGGGACCCTTCAGTCCGCAGGCCGATGCTCTATCCACTGAGCCAAACCGGTTTTGGCAGTATTTTTTTTTAAAAATTAATTTTGCGGAAATAAAATACATATTTGCCAGTGAAGGGGAAATGATTATGGGTGTACAATAATATGGTAAAAAAAAAAAAAAGGCTTTAATATTTTATGAAGAAAGTAAATAATCCTGTAGTTGCCTATGGTTGCACTACTAAATCATCTTACTTTGATGCCTCATTTCGTCTCATAGTGTCCCAATCCAGTGCGTTAGAAAAATTATTTTGTTCATTTATTGATAGAGTTGTCATTTGCTCTCCCTTTGTAGTGCATTAAATTACCAGAGCTACAGAAGCACAGTTGAAGAGACATTTTGTGATCTTTACCTTTTGAGTCATCTGAATCCCTAAAATATTTGCTGCATCATTAAATATTTAATTTTAAAAATGGAGCATGACATATCTGTGTACTTTTAATACATTGCTTCTGCAAGTAATAATATATGATGTTAAACAGTTGTTTGTTTGTTTTTTTTCAGAATATATAGCTACTAATTTTAGAATGCTGTTTTTTGGGTTAAATTCATAATATCAACACCATATAGTAAGAAGTACATATTAGCTAAACTAATCTATCTTTCCTCAATTCAGTTCAAAACATTATTTTGGCAATATTTTAAAATTCTCAAAAGCACCCAGTTTTTATTTTTCTTCAATGTTCATACCCATCTTTATTTATAGCGAATTTTGTTATCCTAGTAAACAGGATAATCAAAATTCTTTGAACTGTTTGATCAAAGATGCAGCACACATTAATGCCAAAAGTGGAACAGGATGAACAGGAAAAATGCCTCCATCTGTGTTTTATTGTTGTCAATGTTAACTTTGTTCATTTTTTTATTGTGTGAGATCATCTGAAACCCATCCAGTTTTTTAAATCCTGACACCCACACCTAGCAGGAGTATTTGATGAGGCTGGATGTATGGATATGAGGGAAAGAGACTGAGATCAGAGATCAGATTGGGGAAGAAAGGAAAACACGCACAGTGTGGAAGCAACAACTTTCTATTGAGACCGAATGACACATTTTGCATGTTATTCCTGATTAATGAGAAAACTTTCAGAAACTGCTTTTGTTCCTTGTAACATCTCTAGTTTTGTACTGAAATTTAGATCTATTATCCAGTAATTTCAATAATTACTTTCTAAGCATTTAGCAATTCATCACAATGTTCTACGTGTTCCCTCCTAAATTCACTCATTATGAGGCTGGTTTTGCTTAATTTATTCTCTAACATTTCATTAAAATAAATTAAATTATATGTTCTCATTAAAATGAAATGAGAACCATTATCATGAGATTTATAAAAGAACATTTTCTAATTTCTTCAGTAGTTTTATTTATTAATATTTTCATACCATTTTCCTTAATGCTATTATTTTTACTAGAAGTATGTATCTTTTTATTGCTTTATAATATTCTATCATAAATAGTTACCAAAACACCAATACATTAAAAGTTCCACTTTCTTTTAATATTTTTATCATAGATATTTATTCTAAAATTTTAAATAGGGTCTTCACTCACTATAATACAATAATGCAATCTATTTTTGTGTATTTAACATCTTCCAATTATCAACATGCAGATCCAAGAAACTCTTCTGTTTTAATTTGATCATGCTCTCAGTACCAGATTTACATTCTAATTTATTCAATACTCATATTCTGAAAACTAAAATTAAGGACAAATGTACTAATACTAATACTCCTATTAGAATTCTAAAGAATCATAATCACTTGCAAAGTTAAAATAAAAAAAAAGTGTTTTTGTTTTTTTGGGTTTTTTTTTTGTGTGTGTGTGTGAGAGAGGCGTGGGGGAGAGAGAGAGAGAGAGAGAGAGAGAGAGAGAGAGAGAGAGAGAGAGAGAGAGAGAGAGAGAGAGAGAGAGAGAATGTGGAGAACTTCAGCCAGTGCTATATTTATAAGTATTAATGATTTAAGAAGAAATTGGAAGTAGTTTTACCACTAAGTTGAAACTGATATTTATATTAGAAATATCAGTCGTTAACAAAATGTGTTTTATATTCTCAAACTGACTATCATTACCATGTTTAAACTTTCCATAAAAAAAATAAAGAAAGAAAGAAGAGGGGATGCATTTGAGGAACAGTAAGAAGAATATACCAATCAAAATCAAAGCAGAAATAAATGTAAACTTTTTAAATAAAAAGTAGCAATAAATATTAGACTTTTATTTTACTTAGTTAATGAGGAAATTTTATTCAAGAGAATATTAGAGACAGTACATTTGACTAATTTTAATGTCTACTATATTAAAATAATCTAAGCAATATTTTATGAAAGATATTAAAATAACTGTGTAACCTGGCTCCTTAATATTTTTTTAATTTTAAAGTATAACTTACATTGTTATAGTTAGCTGAATCAATATAAAAGCACCCCTCATTTGCTGTTCATCTCTTGATAATTTTTCTTTATTGCCTGATGTCTAATAAACTAGCAGCTTTTTTCTTAATTTTTTAGCTGTGTGGGTGAGAAGGTAAATTCAGCCCCTGTGATTTTATCTTAACAAGAAGTCCTAAATGCTTTTTAAAAAAATATTTGATATTAAGTTTGAATGTTTGGGATATTGAGGCATTTTTCCAACTCAGAATTAAGAAATGTTGTGGCTATGTTCAGGAAAGAGTTTCTGGGTGTGTTGTTATTGGCTTTAGTAGATAGACGGTAGAATAAAATATGATGTGAAATAATCATACATCATTGAGAAGTTAAGAAATCAATGACTTTATTGATTTTATCTAAACTTCTTAGTACGTGATAGAAGCCAGGTCTTGCACTAAGTTCTAGTGGAACTTTATCCAAATGTTTTACAATTATCAACATGCACATCCAAATAAAATTCAGTTTTGCAAGTTGTGGTAGAGATATTAGGTTGCCAACCAGATAGACATTCTACTTGCATTCTTAATAAGAGAATTCAGCACTTGCTCATGTTTGGTGCTTCAAGAGAATATAAGTGTCTGTGATCCCCAGTACAAAGTCTTCTCTTTATTGATGGAAATGTATAATGGTATGCCTGTGAAGCAAACCTGGAAAATGGCACAGGAAGATGATGCTGATGTGGGACATTCAGGAAAAAAAAGAAAAAAAAAGAAAAGGTTTTATTATAGTAATACAAATAGGGCAACTTACAAAGAAAAAATATTCCCCTTCTCTTGCCTTTTTTGGTGGACATACAACTTAAAGCTGTGGTGGCTATCTTAAACTCAGAACAGAGAAATCTGAGATGAGAAGAATGGACAGCTGAAAAGTTGCCTCATTTCCAAAATTCTTATTAAATAAAATATACTATGTACTCATGTACTTAAGAGTTTGGTTATTTACAGACAGATTATCCTGACTGAAGTAAGTATATCATGCAAATGTACTTTTGCAGTCCAAAATGTTAATACCATTAGGCATTGCTTCCAATTCTACAAGTTTTATTCAGAACTGAGGGATTTAAAGCCATTTACTCCTTTTTTCAGGGATATTTTTAATGCTTAGTTCAAGCACCAACTGACCAACATAATGGGTAAATTATAACTCATGGAACTCTTGATTCAAAATAATTATGGTTTTCTAAGTCAAATGAGAGGTAATAGGTGATAATTACCTCTCATTTCCCCACATTTAATTGGAAATGTGAATACTTAATGCTGCTAATTATAATGACTGGGTTAAACATTTTTGTCTTAACATCTTTTAGCCTAAAATTTGATCTCTTTTTGTTAATTTCTGCTCTCTTCCTCATGGGCAAAGTACATGGAATTCACACAATTTTCAAAAATGTGTGAAATTTTATTTAAAGTCATGTTTACTTTCAATGTTCATGTATATGTGTACTTTTTACATTATAAATTCAAAGTGATAATATGAAACTCCTCATAAATCAACCTATTAATAAAGGAGGCTTATGTGTGATCTAGAGTAATTTTCACCGTGGTGTCACAAACCTGCTTTCATTTAAAAATAATGTTTCCAACATCGTATTCCTTTTTTTGTTCTGTGATCTTGTGAATAACAGCACTATTTGAATATGATTTTTTTTCCCTCTCCATCACAAATCGCCTAAATAGTCACATTCAATAGGTTTTGCTGCCTTAATATCCTTATATCCTTCCTCCCATTCTCTTCCCAATGGATGGCAAATACTTCCTGGGTGTACTATTTCTCACATATATTATTGTAATAGTTTTCAAAATTATCTCCCAACTTCGAGTTTATGCTTCTCAAGTTGATCTCCCTAAATAATGCCATTTGATTCCCCTAAAATGTCAATCTAACAATTTGATTATTTGGCTGAAAATACACTAATAACTTTTAGAATCGTTTTGGGATTCCTGAGCTTAGCAATTAAAGTTCTTCACAGTCTGGTGCTTAGTTACATTCTGCCTTGTCCCTCCACACTGAACTCCGATGATAGCAACTGCTGAGTCCCCAGCCTGCGTCTGGACGTTTTATATTACCGAGAGTTTGCACATCCTGTCTTCTCTGTGTTGACTGATTTTCTATCCTCTCTTTATAGCTGTCTCCTTCTGATAATTCATAACTGAGCTCAAAAAAATAAAAACTGTTTCTGTGAACTTTTCTCTGACATCCCAATAGGGTAGCTTATTTATTTAATGTTACCATAACAACTTGTGTACATAATTCCTTACATTAGTCAACTTTTATGCCTGCTGCGCCAGCATGCTACTTAGAATATAGAAGGCACACAATAAATGCACGCTGAATACATAACTATAAGGATGAACATTTTACTACCTTGATTTATTCTTATCTTTTGTGAGTGTCATAGATGCTGCTGTTTTAAAAAGCAATTTACAACTGCTTTTATACACCTGTCGTTCAAAATTGTTCATATGGGAAAATACTTGCCAACCAGTGTTGAAGGTAAGTACAAAATAAAACAAATGACACTGCAAGTATAAAACAAAACAAAACACCACACGTTCTGTAATTTTGACTTCTTTCAGACACATAGCAGAGCTTTCTTTTCTATTATAAAATTTATTTATATTTTTCTACAATGTCAAAATATTTCTTGTTCTAATAACACTCTACATCTTCCTAGACAAGGTATTCTTTATCATGCACATATTTAAATCAGTTTTAAACGTGTAAAGAAAATCGTTATGCTATAACACTAGTTTTAGGAACATATTTACATTTTGATTTCAGTGTTATGAAATCTAGAGGCCCATAAGGAAATTCAAAAGCTTATCATATGAGTTATAACCATGTATCTCTAGTCTCAATATAAGACAAAGGAGGTAAAATGTATTTCCTTGTACTGTCAATTATTATTTCTGATCTAAAGACGTGTTAGGAAGACAAAAAGTGTTTTGAGGGCTTTCATTTTTCCTCTAAATATTAGTATACATACTTACTTATTACATAAAGTTAATGCCACATTATTTTAAAACTATGATAGAGAAAACATAACAAAATTTTCTGAGACTAGTACACGTGATATGTTTATCAGTTTAGTTTGTCACATTCTAAATGTTAATATGAATCACACAAAATAGTGTTACATCAAAGGAATTTATATAGGATGTCCCCCAAAAATGTATACACACATGTGGAATAATTATAAAGTCAGTGTTTATTATAATACATTTCATTTTAAAAACTGAGTTATCAGCTACTAAAGTGTGTATATATTTTTTGAATACCCTGTACATAAAAAAAAATTAATAACAGGATCTATTATGTTCATTGTATTTCTTAATAAGAACATTTCCTCACATTTGTATATGTTTTTCAATTAAAGTTTATTAGAATCCGTATCACAAAATAAAATTTCATTTTAATAAAATAAATTCTAAGGCCCTAATTGGTTTGGGTCAGTGGATAGAGCGTCAACCTGCAGACTGAAGGGTACCGTGTCGATTGTGGTCAAGGGCACATACCTGGGTTATGGGCTTGATCCCCAGTAGGGGGCATGCAAGAGGCAGCTGATCAATGATTCTTTCTCATCTTTGATGTTTCTATCTCTTCCTCTCTGAAATCAATAAAATATTAATAATAAATAAATAAATTCCATGAACAAAAGTACTTACGTCAGTATGCAATTTCAGCATGACAAGTGAAAATTGATAGAATTTGGGAGCAAAATATAATTTATACATAACGTGAAAAATAGGTTAAAATAGAATAGCAATTTACTAGAAACACAGGTAAAGAAAAAAATGATGGAAACTTATCTTATTATAGTCATGAAAAAAGTGGCCTTTGATACATTTTAAAGATTTAACACTAAACTATCTGAATCATTCTTTATTAGTCAAAATCATACAAATGTGCTACATCTAGTTTTTAATAACAGCCTTTATAAATTCACTTAAACATATTAGACACCAAAAAGTTTAAAGTAGCAGTCAATAGAATTGTGAAGAATGAAAAAAAGGGAGTTAGCATAGAGTAAAAACAATAAAGCTAAGATGAAATCATTGTGTGTTTTTGGTATGCGTTTTGTTTATTTGTTTGTTTTTGTAAAAATGAGCTTTCTCTAACAACTCTCCAATTTTATATAAGTGAACAATAGGGAAGTAAGAAGGAAATAATTTGCTTACACCTTATTGGAGCGTGTTTGTTATTTTGCTTTTTGCGTTATAAAAATGATATATTTGGGGAAGCTCTGAATGTCTGTTTCTGGTAATCTTAGGGGGGAAACATTTTTTTTTCCTGGATGACCTTTATTTTTGCCTGTTGTAAAAGAGAGGCTTCTTTATTTAATTCATTTAAAACAAACAAACAAACAAATAACAAAAATACTACACAATAACTAAACATTAACTTATTTTCAGTTATGTATTAGCAATTCTCTAAGGCTTTAGAAATAAATAAAAACACATGGCTTCTGACACGAAGGTGCTTACAATTTGTTGAGATATTGCAATACAGGATGGTAATTGGCTTAATGATAGTGTGTCTTGAAGTGCTATTTGGAAACAGAAGACACCTCTAAATGTCATTATACTCTCCAGGAAAACAAAAACAAAAACAAAAAACTTTGCAAGTAAGATGAATTGAAACCAACTTTAAAAGAAGCACAGGGATTTCCCTTGAGAGAGAAAATCATTGCAGGGCAAAGGCCTGCTACATGCAAAAGTAGCAGAAGGGTTTGACAGGTTAAAATATTGTTTTATTTTAACCAGGAGTGCAAATGGCAGGTAGAGGAGGCTGGGAAACTTGAGTTCAGCCCCATCTGGAATAGGTAATTATTCAATTCAAAAGTTTGGAGTTTATCCAGTTGTTAGATTGTTTCATAACATAAAATTACACGGGAGCTTTTTGTATTTCAGAAACATAACTCTGACCTTAGGACACATGGCTTGAAAAGGACAGAAGGTCAGGGAGAATAATAAAAAAAGCCACAGCAGAAGACTAGTGAGGGGATTGATGGCCACATCTAAGACACACAGGTGTGGGTCTAAGAAGAGGAGGGCTCTAGGGAAAGTTAAGAAGCAGGTTATTCCTATTTTACTAGTATTCTTAAAAATTACAGCTAGATGCCAAAACCGGTTTGGCTTCGTGGATAGAGCGTCGGCCTGCGGACTGAAAGGACCCGGGTTCGATTCCTGTCAAGGGCATGTACCGTGGTTGAGGGTACATCCCCAGTAGGGGGTGTGCAAGAGGCAGCTGATCGATGATTCTCTCTCACCGATGTTTCTAACTCTCTTTCCCTCTCTCTTCCTCTCTGTAAAATATCAATAAAATATATTTTAAAAAATTACACTAGATAATCCTATCTAATAAAAGAGTAATATGCAGATTGACCATCACTCCAACACAGAAGATGGCTGCCCCCATGTGGTCAAAGATCATGCTTGCATGTGGACACAAGATGACCACCACAAGATGGCCAGCAGGGGAATGCAGTTGAGAGGCACCAGGCCTGCAAGGGAAGGCAATTGGGGGCAATCCAGCCTGCAGGGGAGGGCAGTTAGGTGTGACCAGGCTGGCAGAGGAGAAAATTTGAGGGTGACTGGGCCTACAGGAGAGGGCAGTTTGGGGTGACTAGGCCTGAAGGGGAGCAAACAGGCTGGTAGGGGAGCAGTTAGTCATCAATCAGGCTTGCAGCAGAGTGGTTAGGGGTGATCAGGCTGGTAGGCAGAAGCAGTTAGGGGCAATCAGGAAGGCAGGCACGTGAGCAGTTGGGAGCCAGTAGGACTGAATTATGAGAGAGATGTCTGATAGGATCGGGCCTAAACAGGCAGTCAGACATCCTCAAGGGGACCCAGATTGGAGAGGGTGCAGGCTGGGCTGAGGGATACTCCCCTCCATGCACAAATTCCATGCACTGGGCCTCTAGTCTATACATAAAAGCCTAAGTGACCATATGACCAGTTGACCCAACAACTGGATAACAGGTCACTATGAAGCAATTGACCACCAGGGGTTTAGGTACTCAATGCAGGAGCTGCCCCCTGGTGGTCAGTGCACTCCCACAGCCAATATCCTCTGGCCGGCTAACCTCCTGCCCACCAGTCAGCCCCAATCATCCCTGAATGGTCCTGATCACCAGCCAGGCTGAGGGACCCCACTTGTGCATGAATTTGTGCACAGGGCCTCTAGAATACTATAAAAGAAAGCAGCTATGATTGGAAAGCATGAAGACCAGGGGATGATAATGCTGAACTTTATGTGAACCTTGAACTCCTAGAATATAGCAACTGTTCAGAGATTCCTCCACCCTTCTGGAAAAAGGCTTACTATAAAATTAATCAATTTTATGTGGTTTAGATCAGAGGAATAAATGTCTATCTCTAGCCCTGTCCCTGTTTTTGCCTCATACATTACTCTTTGTTCTCTTTGACTTATGAGGAAAAGTATGTCCACTATTATGACCCATCAAATGTTAGCTGTAATTTTATTCTTCCAGTTTTTAGAAATGTGACTCATTACCAGTTCAAGTAAGCCATGGATGTGAAACAACCCCTTCCTTACTGGCCCCTCCCTAGAACAGGCAGACACAAAGAGAGACTGCTGGTGATCAATTGTCTGATCCTGGTTCTTTCTGGCCTTGTTTACTGCTCCCCGTTAAGGCAGTTAGACAGACATGAGCAGAGTAAGAATGAGGGGCCAGGTATAAAATCTCACCAAAAAGCCCTGGGTGATTAAACAAGGGGCAAAATTGGGAAAACAAGAACCTCACCCCCTATCCTCTCCTAGCATATCACTGACCATGTGGTTTAGACCCCTGGTACTTCATATTACTGGTCATCACTTTTTCTCCCTAAAGATAACATCTAGGCCTCAGCCACATTTCAGTTCCAGTCCCAGAAAAGCATCAAAACCAGTCGAGTGATTCCATAGCTGCCTCAAGATCAGATGCATTGACTAATGACCCTTGTGTTGACCAATCAGTGGATACCAGGACCCTGAGAGAGCACACCTTATTGAGGCATTTCTAGCTATAAATTAACTACATATAAGCTATTATCCATTAGAAACATTTTTGTTAACAGTTTTGGAAAGCTGATGGGTATTCTATTAAGACCCTCCTCTGAGACCTCCCCTAAGATTTCCACCTGCAAGAGAGAAATAAATACCCTCAAGATGTGCTTTCCCCCAGGGGAGTATATACACACCATTCCTTCCCCCTTCTTCCCTTTAGAGTAGGGGTGTCGAACTCAATCAGAGAAGGGGCCAAAATCTAAAATCCAACCTAAATCGCGGGCCGAATGGTTTACTGAACAGTCATAAACTGACAATGTCATAAACTGACAGCGGAGTGCAGTGATGACAGCGTGGTGCGGGCCACATTGCAAGGCCTGGAGGGCTGGATTTGGCCCGCGGGCCTTGTGTTTGACACATGTACTTTAGAGGATCCCATGAGACTTGGCGAGCAATCATCAGTGGCAGCTCATGCCAAACTAACCCACTGAATCTGTCTCCAAGGCACCCTTTTCTCTGACTTCTCAGTGATCCAAGGCAGCCCAACCTAGGCTTTCTTGTTATTTTTTCTATGTACCTGCCTTGTTTCACTGTCTTATGTATCATTTTTCTGAGGTCAATAAATTCTTACTTACTTTGCTGTCTCTTGATTGAAGCCTTTCCTTTAACAAGACATGACCTAGGTCTTGTCTTCTCACTGGTAACACCCCACATAAAAAAAGAAGAAGAAGGAGGAGGAGGAATAGGAGAAGGAGGAGGAGGAGGAGGAGAAGGAGGAAGAGGAGGAATAGGAGGAGGAGGAGGAGGAGGAGGAGGAGGAGGAGGAGGAGGAGGAGGAGGAGGAAGAATAGGAGGAGGAGGAGGAGGAGGAGGAGGAGGAGGAGGAGGAGGAGGAGGAGGAGGAGGGGAAAGGGAAGGAAGAGGGGAAAGGGAAGGGGAAGGGAAAGGGGAAGGGAGGAAAAACATTTTCTGCCTAACTTTAAAGAAACTGACTATAAATCTCATGGTTAGAGGGATTTTCCTGTTGCCATAGTCTTTTTTTTATTATTATTTTAGCAATAATCTTTCAATTAAAGTCTTCCCTACCTGGATATGGATTTTTTGTTTCATTTGACATGAAAGAACAGGATGCTTATTGAGGCATTTCTACCTATACATTAACTACATATACACTATTATCCATTAGAAATGATTTTGTTAACAATTTAGGTTAACACTATGGGAAGAGGCAAAGGAAAGAAAAATTGGTCTACATAAATATGTTTGAAATTAATTGCTATATTTAGTGCAATCTAAGATATGGATGATCATTTTAAATGCCAAATAAGCATATGGAGGAAAATAATCTAAGTAGGTTATTTCTTGGACATTCTAGTCATTCCTTATTAGTTCCCTGATTCAGATTAAGATTCAAACAGGGAGAACTGATTCAACAGGGTGATAACCCTCAACTCTTCCCCATGGCAAAATCCATTTAACCTGGCCTGACTATACCTGAGCAGGAGTGAATTCTCACTGAGGTGCAAATTCATTTTTATCTAATAAAGTGGCTACCAGCAAACTGGGGAAGCAGCAACTGATTCAGTTGAAGTATTTAATTCAGTTTTTTAATACAATTAAAATTTTTTCAGAAACAAACAATATTGCTGGGATAACCTTCAGGTTATATTGCCGATGGAAAATATATGCTATTATTACTTGACTTAGGTGAAGGTCTGGCTATACAATATGGAGATACTTGGAAACTGTAGTCTATCAGACTCACACCCCTCAGTTACAATTAAATTCCTAAAAAATACATATATCTTAGATGAAGCACCTTCACTGCTCCATTACAGAGTTTGCCCTTTAAATTGTTGCCTTCCTAGGGATTGCTTTCACATGAAGTGATTGCAAAGGAATATTTCATTATCGAGCAGTATATATATTTTGACACTTCAAATAGTTTTCACTGGCTTCTAAGGGGCCGACTGCCATAAAATCTGTCTTGTTTGGAGTGATAAGCTTCTGTGAACTCTATGTCATTGTTTGCTATACTATTTTATTGCACATAATTGTCAACATATATGAAAAAGTAGCTTTGGAAGTACTAAGGCCCATCATCTTTCATTGTGCACTACAAGAATGTGGCAGCTATAATATAGTTGTGGGGGCATGTCACTAGTAGCCTTTAAAATGGATTCATAAAATGGCTAATTATATCAAAATTAGTTAATATGATAGAATTCAAAACAGGTTATTTTTAACAGCCCTGATACCTGGAAATTAAGTGATGAAAACTGTTTAAATGACACATTTCCAATGACTGTGTATTGTAAAATATTTCCCAAGATTAAGTAAATGTATTTTTCTACTAAAATATATTCCAAATTTTCACCTGAACTCATGCTAATAGAATGATTTTGAATTTAGCATCTAATAGACAATTAGCTTAGACAATTATCTAAAAGTTAGAATATAGTTATTATTCCTTTTTAATGAAAGCAATAAGAAAGAGTTGCTAACACTTAGCAATGCAGTTGATTTCTTTTAATAATTGTACCAGAACTCATCAGCAACATGATATAATTGGTGACATAATGATAATTAATCCTGTTAAAGTTATGTGTATCAGTAATTGTATTACACAGCTGTGTGAGAAATAATTTCAACAGAGAATAATCTCCAGTTTATGTGAAAAAATAAAACAGCTAAAAGCTAAAAGCTGGATCTGCTGCAGGTGCATATTAACAAGATAAAAATTTTAAAAAATAGCAGAAAAAATAGAAACCAAGGACTAAACCCAACAAGAGTCTAACAGGATTTTCTGGTTTAAAAGTTTGCAGATGTTGGCCCTGGCCAGGAAGCTCGGTTGTTTAGAGCAGTGCCCTGATAAGACAAGTTCTGGTGGACAAGGTTCCATCCCCAGTCAGGGAATGCATTAGAAGCAACCAATGAATGCTCAAATAAGTGAAACAACAAATTGATATTTCTCACTCTCTTAAAAAGAATTTCAGATGTTCATTTTTTACCCTTGGGTCAAAGTATGAATGTTATTTCCATTAAGGCAGAGGTATATTTAACCACTATAAAGAGTATTTGATAAAATAAGATTAATATTAACTATAATAACAAAATATTAACAAAGGTATAGGATGTAATGGGCAGTTTTCTAAGAAATAATCTTATTTACTTCTCAATGAACCATGAGAAGTAATATAATATGAATATTTTTTGCATTTTGCAGATAAGGAAACCAAGGCTTAAATAGGTTAGACAAATTTTCCAAGGTAATAAATTAAGTATGGGAATCAACTTTGAAATGAGTTCTTATAACTACTAATCTGGACTCCTAACAATTACACTGTTGTTATTTTTTCCCCCCAGAGTACAAATATCCAGTACCCTGGATTCTCTACTTCACCTCTCCATTTCCATAGACATCTCTTCTGTTCATGAAAACATGATGGAACTTGAAAGCAGTCCAGGTGTCCTTCATTACATAAATACATAAATAATCTGTGGTACATCTAACAATGCACTATGATTAACACTAAAAAGAAATGAGCTATCGAGTCATGAGAAACATAAAAGAAGATTAAATGCTTCATATTAAATGAAATAAGCAATTCTGAAAAGGATAATATCGTACTATTTCTACTACATTACCCTTTGGGAAAGAAAAAAAGTTATCCTATATAATAAAGAGCTAATATGCTATTTAGGCCAAACAGCCAAACAACCATCCAGACGAACTTCTGGATGAAGCCAGGGCTCCGAGGGCTGGCCAAGGCAGCTGTGGCTGAGAGGACTGAGCCCCTTGTATGAATTTCATGCATCAGGCCTCAAGCAGAGAAAATAAAAAAATCAGTGGTGGCCAAGGATGAGGGTTTGGGATAGGGATGAGTAAGCAAAGAGAAGAAGATTTTTAGGTCAGTAAATACATGTTGTCTGATACTATTATCATGAATACATACCATTATACAACCATGAAAACCTGTAGAGATACAATCCTAAGAATGCACTCTAATTTAACCTATAGACTTTAGGTAATTATGATGCACCAATGTAAGTTCATCAATTATAACAAGTGTACCACTCTTCAGAGGGATGTGGACAATGGGGAGTTGGTGCATAAGCCTGGGCAGAGAGTATATGGGAAATCTCTGCCTTCCTCTCAATTTTGTCAAAACCTAATACTGAAAAAAAAAGTCCTTTACTTATAAAAATACCAGTTTGCTGTAGAACAGTATGCTGTGCTAGACTGGCACAGCATACTACATATGTTTACTGTGTCTGTATTGCATCATTTTTTCTTGTATTTTATTTTATCTCAGATTGCTTTCTTCACTATGGCTCCTAGGCATACACAATTTACTGCCAATGTGGACAATAAGGAGCCGCATTCAGTAACTGACCTAGAAACAATATTAGAAGTGATTAAGTACTACAAAGGTGGAAAATCAGGAATGCTTATTGCTTGCCTATCAGGCATGTCCAATTGCACTATGATCTTGAAGAGCAAAAACAAAGTAATAAAATCAGTTAAAGGATAGGCTTCATTGAAGGCATTGAGACTAAAAAATGTAAGAAGAGACTATATCAGACATGGAGAAACTTCTAATGGATTGAAGGCCAGATATAGAACTGCATTTCTCTTAGCACCATTACAACCACAGCTAAGCAAAAACTTTGTTAGTGATATTAAAAGAAAAAGTTGAACACAGTTAAAATGCTGACACAGTTACACTGCTTGCTCTAGGTGGGTTAAATAATTCAATAATATTTGACTTATAATAAAATATGAAAATAAATGGTGAGTCTGTTAGGGCTGATGTGAGGTAGCTGAAGAATTTTTGGACACTCTTAGATTAGCTGATTGTTAAGAAAAATTACTTGTTAGAGCACATATTCAATATGGTTAAACCCCCCAATTCTTGAAACATATGACCAAAAAGACTTTCATTTATAAGGAGGCTAAGTCAATAGCACACTTCATGTCTTTTAAGATGAGATAATAGCCTTCCTAGGAATAATGTTGCAAATTACAAACTGAAATTCTTTGTGATCTGCACAGTGAGGGCCCCAGGGTCTTCAAGCCTATCAATAATGACATACTGTCAGGGTACTATATGATCAATAAGACAATAAGAAGGTATGAATGACCCAGCTCCTCTTCTAAGATGCCTCTTGAATTGCTATGCCAGCAGAACGGAAATGTTCCTTTTAGAGAATAGTAATCATTTCAATAGTTTGATTACTGTTGATAATATTCTCAGATACCCTCCTTTACATTATGATCTTCATTCCTATATCAAAGTGATCTTTCTCACTACAAACACCACCTCTTTGACCCAACCAATGGGTCAAGGATTTGGAGCAGCTTTTAAAGGCCTACCACTTGAGGGTTACCTTTACCTAGGCTACTGAGATAACTTAGACACCAAGAAGACACTGCTACAGTTCTAGTAGGATTGCAATATCTCTGACTGCATTAAGAACTTTTGTTAGTTTTATGGTGATGTCAAGAGTATAGGAATGGATGCCAAAACGGATTTGGCTCAGTAGATAGAGTATCAGCCTGTGGACTGAATGGTCCCGAGTTCAATTCTGGTCAAGGGCATATACCAGTGGGGGGTGTGCAGGAGGCAGCTGATCTATGTTTCTCTCTCATCAATATTTCTAGCTCTCTATCCCTCTCCCTTCCTTTATGTAAAAAATCAATTAAATTTTTTTTAAGAGTATATGAATTGCATCTGGAAGAAGACACTCAAGAGATCCATCTGTGTCTTCAAAAGATTTGCCACAGATGATGAGGTTGTAAAAATCAACAAGGCTATAGCTGAGATGGAAAAACATTCAAGACCTCTTAGATGTGGTTCCTGAAGAAGTGATTATATATGCATTTTTAAAACTGGAACTGGAACACATAACTAAAGAAAAGTCAAGAGAAATAAAAACTGCAAGAGAATAATAAAGACAATGCCCTAAGAAAATCCACAGTAAATGCTTTGAAAGAAGCTTTTGTAGACCTCAACAAGCTCCTTAAAATGTTTGAAAACATGGACCCCCAACACTAAAAAATCTTCATTAATAAAGAGAAATGTTTATGTTGCATTATCTGCTTAAAAGAAAACCTATGTTGAAAAAAAAAATAAAAAGGCAAACCATTATGTATATATTTCTCAAGAACGGCACCTGCTCAAGAAGAGTCTCAGACAGGTTCTTTTAAGAGGTATGCCAGTAGAAGGCAGTGCCATCATAGGAGATGACAGTGTGTTATTGCTCCTGACGCAACCTTACAATGGGACAAAATATAGAGATGGGAAGATGGTGATATTGATGATCTTGACTCTGTGTAGGCCTAGGCTAGTGTGTGTGTGTGTGTGTGTGTGTGTGTGTGTGTGTGTGTGTGTTAGTTTTTAACAAAAAACATTTATAAAGTAAAAAGAGAAAAGCTTAAAGAGTAAGGTTATAAAGAAAAAAAAATTTGAGGTAAATGTAGTACTCAAATTCTCCCCCAATTACACAAAAAAATTTGACTAATCTACAGAGCATCCATCATTCAAACCCACCTAAAACCTAGCTGAACATATATCCTACAACTAAAGTAATAAAGAGGAAGCCAGTCAAGACTGGTAGGAGATGAGGATGTGCCAAAGGGTTGGTCTCACACCCACATGTGGTGAGTAAAAATCCAGGGGAATGGCATGGTAATATAAGTCTCCCCTGATATGTGAGAGGTTCATGCCAGGCCCCCAGCCAGTAAGAGATGTCTGCATAACTTCTGGTAATAAAAAGTAGTGGGATTTGTGGCTAAGTAAGACGAAGGGCTACTGGATTTCTGGGTGTTTGTTTTAAAAGACCCATGCCTGGGCTTATGCAGACTCACTCACTCTGAGTTCCAGAAAAGGGGAGGGGGGGGGAACTACAACAAAAGAAAGTAACTAAATTGTCTGGCATCATGGTGATAGATGGGCAACTTTTTCCCGGACAGAAGTGTTAGAAGAGGCCATTGTTCATTTTCTAAAACCTTCCCCCATGGATCTGGCAGATAGGTATCATATCTGAGTCTCCATCAACCTGGCTAATACTGTTTGCTCAACATGGTGATTCCCTGAGATACCACACTATCCAACCTGTGGTCTCACAGGAGCTGTTTCCACTGGCTTTGCCATAAAAAAAATGACCTGTTTTGTCTCATTCTTCAGAATTTCCTAAAATCTCTCAATCAAACAGCACCTGTCCTCAGTGTGTCCCATACGTCTTGCTACGTGGGGACGGGTCTGGCACCAATGGCAACAAATCTTGGTTCTCAGTTTGCCTTCACCTGGCCACCTCCAAGCTCTGCACAAGTATCAGCCAGCTGCAGTTCACTTTGTATTTCATGCTGGGTGGCCTCAGGCAGGGCACAGATAGCAAGCTAACCTTGTGATGGGTCTCTTGAGAGGGCACAGAACCAGAGCAGCAGTGGACAGCTTCAGACTATGTAGAAGCAAAACCTAGTCACCTTTACAAGAGATACACTCCAGGGACAGACTCAGTAGGAAATCCAGAATCTTAATGAAATAAGTCCTGCTCTGTGGCCCATGTATAGCCAAAACTCCACAGTGGTCACAGCCAGTCTTTGCAGCCATTAGACCTGAGGGTAAATTGTGCCCATTGAGGTGACAGCAGCAGTCAAGGCACAACTATAACAGGATGGCATACACAGCCCACATTGAATGGGGGGCAACACATAGAGTGCCAGCTTGAGTAACAGAGGAAGCTCTGCCACTGGACTACACAGCATGTCTACTACATTAGGCAATTCTACCAAGCCCAGGAAAGATAGCAGCTCTATCTAATACATAGAAACAAACACAGACAATCAAAATGAGGAGACAAAATATGTCCCAAATTAAAAAAAAAAACAGAATAAAAATCCATAAAATGAACTAAACAAAATAAAGACAAGCCAATTACTAGATGTAGAATTCAAAATACTGATTATAAGGATGCTCAATGAACTTAGGTGAAGAGTAGATAAAATTTTGAGAACCTCAAAAAGGACATACACAAAATTAAAATGAAGATGGAAGACAAAAAAGAGCCAGTCAAAAATAAAATAAAAATAAAATTCAGAGCAATAAAAAAATAAATAAAAAATACATTAACTGAAATTCAGACAATTTTACAGGGAATCAATAGTGCAGTACATAAAGCACATGATCAAATCAGCAATTTAAATGATAATAAAACAAAACAAACAAGCAATAAACAAAAACAACAACACACAATCAGAATGGCAAAAAGAATAAAGAATCAAAAAAAATTTTTGGATAGTATAAGGATCTCTGTGACAACTTCAGGTGTACCAACATTTGTATTATGGGAATGCACAAAGGAGAGGAAAGAGAGCAAGGAATTAAAAATCTTAATGATAAAAAACTTTCTTACAAGTCCAGGAAATATAGTCCAAAGCAAGATGAACCCAAAGAAGCCCACACCAAGATCTCTCATACTTAAAACCCCAAAGTTTAAAGACAAAGAGAGAAGCTTTAAAGCAGCAAAGGAAAATAAGTTAGTTACTTACAAGGGAGCTCCCATAAAACCATCAGCTGATTTTCAACAGAAACTTTGTCAGCAAGAAGAGATTGTTAAGAAATATTCAAAGTTATAAAAAGCGAGAACCTACAACCAAGATTGCTCTACCCAGGAAAGCTATTACTAGTATTAAGAATAAAATAAAAACAAAATAAATTTTAAAAAAACTAATAAAGAGCTTCCTGAACAAGGAAAAGGTAAAGGCGTTCAGCACCACAAAATCAGTATTATAAAAAATGTTAAAGGGTTATCTTCAAGAGGAAGAAGAAAAAATAAGTCCAAATTTCTCTCTCTATATAAAAGCCAAGTGACCAGAACAACCAGAACGACCAGTTGCTATGACACAAAATGCATCTGGACAACTGGCCCGATGGGGGCAGGGCAGACCAGCCAACCTCCTGCAGCCCCTCCCCCTGGCCAGCCCAGCCCCCATCAGCCCCTCAAACCTAATCAGGCGGGCTGGCCAGACCCCAACAGTGCACTAGGCCTAGAATATGAATAATAAAATGTCAATAAATATGTATCTATCAATAAGTAATATAAATGCAAATGGATTAAATGTTTTAATCAAAAGACATATGGAGGCTGAATTTAAAATAAAGCAAGACCCTTACATATGCTGTCTACAAAGACTCACTTCATATATGGAAGCAGCCTAAGTGTCCATCAGTAGATGAATGGATAAAGAAGAAGTGGCCCATATATACAAGGGACTATGAATCAGCCATAAATAAAAGAATAAAATCTTGCCATCTGCAACATGGATGGACCTAGAGGGAATTGTCCTTAGTGACATAAGTCAAACTGATGAAAACAGAATCTATATGATTTCACTTACACGTGTAATCTAAAAAGTAAAATATACAAGCAAACAGAACAGAATGAACTCATAACCAGAGAGAATATTTTGAAGATTGCCATATGGGAATAGGGTTGGGGGATTAGATGAAAAAGGTGGAGGAATAAAAGTACAAATGAGCAGTTACCACACAAAGTGAAATTCACCTCATCAGGGTTTGGTGCTGCTGAGATTTCCCTTTGGATATGCTGCTTGTGAAGCTTATTGGATCCTGCTCTGGTGTCTGAAGCTGGCCACTAGGTATGTTGGTTCCTGGCCTCTTGGGAGGGACTCTGGTCCAGGCCAGTGTAAGACACTGCCTGTAACTGGCCCTCAGACATGTGTTCGGAGCTGCAATTTAAATAATGTGCACTTTGTGGTTGTCTCTGCTGGGCATGGTTGCATATGAAAAGGAACAAGCTGAGCACCAAGACCTGCTTTTACCAGTATAGGGCCTGTGGGTTGGTACCCCAACTTCCACATCCATCCGCTTCCTCCTCTCAGCTGCCTGGTAGGCTCAGTCACTGTAAGAGCTTGGAGATGAAGCTTGAGTGCCACAGGGTGAAGTGAGATTAAGTCCAGAGGATGGAGCTATTGCTTTCCTCAGGCTGATTTTTCAGGAGTACTTTACCCAAAAAGATGCAACTTACATAATATTTTTGAAACCTATATAATATTGTTAAGCAATGCCACCTCAATAAATGTAATAAAATTTTTGAAAAAAAACACGAATATACTAGTAATCATATATTATTGCAATATTTATAAGAGGGATAAAATATAGCTTTTAAAATTTCCCTCAACTGAGAAATCTTCAGGCTATAGAATAATAAAAATCACAGGATCTAGAATAATATGCAATAGTTTTTAAACATAAAGTAAATTTTTGCAATCTAATAAAAAAATAATGTGCTTGATGTATTTTAAGTGAAAAGATAATGTTCAACATTCAGCATAGTGCTGTCCAATGCACTGTATCCTGTTTATGTTTCAAAAGCATTCAAATGTCTGAAGAGGCATACTAAATTATCAATGGTGTTTATTTCTGGGCCCTGGAATGGAGAGAAAAACACTTTTACATTATGCACTTCAGTAATTTTAATTTTTTTACAAAAATATATTATTTTGAAATTAAAAGCTATGCATATTTTTCTGTATCTTGCATTGATGGCATTTCTTAAAATTATAGCAAATACCATTTTGTTTCTTTTTTAACCCCTTCAGTATCCATTTAATATATAAAAATTAATATTATTTTATAGCAATACCACTTAAACCATTTTGTAGAGACAGTATTACGCATTTATTCATACTTCATTTATTTTATGTAAATTACATAATTATTTATATATCTAAAAATATGACTAGAATGCCAAACCTAATCATCTTACAGTAGATAAATTGTCTTGTAGTGTAGAAAAAAGACTTTAAACATTCTATAATAAAAAAAATTTTGACACCTATCTTGATAAAAACTCTCAGCAAAGTGGGAATAGAGGGATCATACCTCAACTTAATAGAAACCGGCAAACCAACAGCCAACATCATACTCAATGGGCAAAAACTAAACTCATTTCCCTTAAGAACAGTAAGTAACAAGACAGGGATGCTCACTTTCATCACTCCTGTTCAATACAGTACTGAAAGTGCTAGCCATTATAATCAGGCAAGAAGAAGAAATAAAAGGCATCCAAATTGGAAAAGCAGAAGTAAAACTGTCCTTATTCGCAGATGACATACTAAACCACAAAGACTTCATAAAAAAAAAAAACAAAAAAAATAAACACCTACTAGAAGTAATAATTGAATTCAGCAATGTAGCAGGATACAAAATTAACACCCAGCGATCTATGGCCTTTTTATACACCAATAATGAATTCACAGAAAGATAAGCAAAAAAAAAAAAAAAAAAAAAAAAAAATCCATTTACCAGTGCACCAAAAAAATTAAGATACCTAGGAATAAACTTAACTAGGGAGGTAAAGGACCTATACTTGGAAAACTACAGGACATTGAAAAAAGAGATAGAGGAAGATATAAACAAATGGAAGAACATACCATGTTCATAAATTGGTAGAATCAACATCATTAAAATGTCCTTACCACCAACAGCAATCTACAGATTCAATTCAATCCCTATTAAAATACCATGGCATAATTCAAAGGTCTGGAACAAACTCTCCAAAAATTAATCTGGAATTAAAAAAGAACCCAAATAGCTACAGCAATCCTGAGAAAGAAGATCAAAGTTGAAAGGATCACAATAACAAGTATCAAGCTATATTACCAAGGCACTGTTCATGAAACTGCCTAGTACTGGCACAAGAACAGAAATATAGACCAATGGAACAGAACAGAACAGAGAATTCAGAAATCGACTCAAGGTATTATGCTCAATTAATATTTGACAAAGGAGGCTAGAGCATACAGTGGAGTCAAGACAGACTCTTCAATAAATTATGCTTGCAAATTTGGTCAGATACATGCAAAAAAAAAAAAAGAAACTAAATCACCATACACAAAAACAAACTCAAAATGGCTAACAAACTTAAATGAAATACAAGAAACCATAAAAATACTACAAGACTCCAGAGGCAGCAAAATAGTAGCCATATATCATAGCAATACATTTATAGACACAACTCCTGGGGTAATGGATAAAGGAGGAAATAAACAAATGGGACTACATCAAAATAAAAAGCTTCTGTACAGAAAAATAAACCATCAACAAAACAACAATAAAGCACACTGAATGGGAGAATATACTTGCCAATAATATTTCAGATGAGACTTTAATCTCCAAAATTTACAAAGAACTCATACAACTTAACAAAAAGAAGATAAACAATCCAATAAAAAAAATGGGCAAAGGACTTAAATAGACACTTTTTGAAAAAGGACATATAGAAGGCCCAACAACATATGAAAATATGCTCAGAGTCACTAATCATCAGATACAAATCAAAACAACAATGAGATACCATCTCACACCCGTCAGAATGGCTATCATCAACAAACCAACAAATGGCCAAGCGCTGGCGAGGATGCAGAGAAAAAGGAACCCTTGTGTGCTGCTGGTGGGAATGCAGACTATTGCAGCCACTGTGGAAGACAGTATGGAGTTTCCTCAAAAAGTTAAAAATGGAACTCCTGTTTGACCCAGTAATCTAACTTCTAGGAGTATATCCCAAGAAGCCACTGCTCTACAGCAGTGGTTCTCAACCTGTGGGCTGTGACTACAGGTTAAGAACTGCTAGCAGGGTCGCCTAAGACCATCGGAAAACACAAATATTTACATTATGATTCACAACAGTACCAAAATTACAATTATGAAGTAGCAATGAAATTAATTTTATGGTTTGGGGTCACCACAACATGAGGAACTGTATTTAAAGGGTCCCAGCATTAGAAAGGTTGAGAACCACTGCTTTAGACAATAAATAAAAAATAAATAAATAAATAAATAAATAAATAAATAAATTCTGTGTATTATAGCACAACCATAATTGAAAATTTGACCAAATGTCATCACCTAATAATCCCAGAATATATAAATTAACTGTGTCCTGTTGTGGTTTAGACTTTAAACATTCTGTAACTTTTTATGGTTTTGTTTCTAATAACACAGCCAGATTGCAATTGAAATGTGTTAACACACAATAAACCTTCAGTGCAAACAATATATCAAAATCTTTGGATGATTACTAATGTGTCCTCAGTTTGTAAATAGCTGTTATTACTTCAAAATTTTTGAATATAAGAATAATTACTTTTGCTGTTTTTAGAAAAACATTTTCTTATATTCCACAAGTGTTCTTCGTTCCATTATTAATACATTTTGTAGTGAAGTTTCTGGCAGAAACAGAGAGATTATACATATATATCTATCATCTAAGTTCACTCATATGTTACTAACAAATCCAAACTCTTCGAGTCTAAGATACTTGAATTTATTTTTCTCCCAAGACAATTCTGTAGTAAGCTGTACAGCCTTCAGCCATAATAAATCTATATCATAATGTGAAATCCATGGCCTTCAGATTTTCAGCTGGAAAACAGGGAGTAAACAAACTATTAACTGCCTTTGACCAGAATTTAAAGCATATTACACTCTTATTTTGTTGACAATCGTTAGTAACATGACCTCAATCTCATTCCAAAAGAGGCTGAAAAATAGAATTGTGTTTGCCACACAATGGCACAAAACAGAGAAAACTGTGATAAATAACATTAACATTTAAATTGTAAACAAAAAGCACCAAATTGTTACATGGATTATTGATTGGAAAATAAAACTAACACAGCCCCTGTCGTAAAAAGTTATAATGTTATGGACCAGAGAGACAATTTGTCATGGAAATATAATAAAAGTGAGAGGCATAGCTTCATAATAGAAAAACAAAGTTTATAGGATATGGTTACCATTTCCATTGCTCTCCCAGAGCTTTTCTCTGTGCTTCTACCTGGGCTCTCTTCCATTTTCACTGAAAAAGTCTCAGTTAATATTTCTATGTAGATAATTCTTTTTATTTCAAATATTTTAATCTAAGCTTCTTTTAAAAACTATTTTCACTAGGTAGTGAATTCTATTTCACAATATTTTTTTTCTTTCACATCTTTAAGTAGCTTTAAGAAGTTCATTCTATCAACTTCTTGCTTTCTCAGCCTCTGTTGAAATGTCTATTATAATACTTATTATTATTTCTTTGAAGCCTTATTATTATTCTATTGCTTTTTTCCTGAGTGCTTTTAATATTTCTGCTTTTTTTGTTTTCAGTAGTTTTACTGTAATGTGTGTAGGCATACAATATAATTCATTAAAACTTAAATAAAAAAGAGAAGTGTAAATAGGAAAGACGGAAGGGAGGAAGGAAGAAAGAGAAGTAGGGAAGGTATTGCTCAAAATGTACAAACTTCCAGTAGGCATTTAGCTGCCATAAAAGTCTGGGATACATGTAACTTGAATCCTGACCTGAAAGAAGAAGCAAGGAATGGGGCCAGATTTTTTTTTTTTTTTTTTGAGGTGAGCACAGTAGGAACTCATATAAAATCCCAGTAATTATTACTATAATAGCCCTTTTCAGGTTCTAGTATAATACTATACAAATGTTTGTTGTAATACAAGGTAGGGCTAAAGTGGGTTTGCAGTTGTGAGTATGTGAAACACAGAAGTCATTCTTGCATTATTATTTATTACTTATTGTACTATTTTCCATATAAACAACTGTGAACCTACTTTTGCCCCACTCTGTACACTTAATGCTCATAATAAATCATGAGTGTTTTTCCCCATTTTGTGGTTGAAACTATGATCCAAACTTTCCAACTATTAAGGTGTAGAATCTAGATCTCAACCGAGGCATGATATCTGTAAAATTTAAATGGTACTATTGAGAAAAACTGTCTGGTGAATAATTCAGTAATATATATATTAAGCTCTTTGGCCCAGCAATTTCATGGATAAAGATTTATCACCTGAATAAACGTGTAAAAAGTATATGTATAATATGCAATAGTACAATTTTGTTTATAATAGCCAAACCCAAGACCTGACCTAAATTGGTGTCAGTGGGAATTGGACAATTATTAGTAGTTCAACTACTCAATAGAAGACATCAAAGGGCTTATGTGACAGTTTCAATATACATATGTATATTTCATACTTCCTGGATAATATAAGTAGTAAGCTTCCATTTTTTTAAAAGATTCAGTGTATTACCAAATGCATGAATTTTTTGGAAGTTTTCACATATATTCTTAAAATGTAATGACTTCAGAAATGTGACTGGGGATGTACAGAAACATAAAAAAGTCAAATAATATATTACTACTAGAAGTCTAATGCATGAAATGCATACAAGAGTAGGCCTTCCTTCTTCTGGCTGCCGGCACTGGCTTCCCTTTGGCACCCAGGACCCGGGCTTCCCTTGCAGCCCTGGCTTTCTCCAGAAGAACATCTGGAAGGACATCTGGTCTAATAAGCATATTATGCTTTTATTATTATAGATTATTATAGAATAGGATATGTATAATTATAGAAAGTTCAGAGTCATAGTTTGTCAAAGATACCTTTATATCACAGTAATCCCCTAAATTATTCATTTTTATATGTTTCTTCTAGGTAAATAGCTATTTGTTTATGAAACAATTCACTTTAAATTAGCATTATAACTGATATGAAGTGTATGTGATAGTCAACATACTGTAGTATTTATTCATAACTTAGAGAGTCCTCAGATTTTTAACTTTATAAAATGCATAGAATTACCATAGGTTAGGAATTTTTTAGATATATCTTATTTGAATTATCATCCATAAAAATGAATAATTTTTAAACATGTAAAGATAGTACTATCTTTACAGGCTAGGAAGTCTCAAAGTTGATAATGGAAGTGAACAAAACCCTCACAATTTACTTTTTGCTTAAAATGTCACTACAGGTTCAAGGATAAGTGTGTTTCACTAAATTAATAAAGTATGATGACTTCATTAAATGTTGCCACCAGCTGTGGCAAGAAAATTTTGTTGTAATTATTCAATTTCAAGTATTTTTTTACTGTTAAGTTTAGGAATTAAGTAATTCAATTTTGATGGAATGCTGCAACTGTTTATGAAGTTATAATCTTATTTAAAACAGAGTTCACAACAGATGTCTGTTCCATTCATTTGATAGACTTCAAACAGGACTAAATTACCATAGTAAGTTCACTGGCATCCTAGAGTCAGCCTGCTGTGGCTCTCCAGGGTTATTTATGCTCCTCTTCCCAATATCATATTTACTTATGACTCTTGGGTAGCTTAATTCCACCATGGTGAAGGCATTTACAAAATGATTTGAAAATTCTAGAAATCATAGCTCTCACTTTTGTTTTCTGAAAAGAAATTTGTTAAACATTTACCTGTTCACGAATGATTAAAACCTGTAAGGATTCAGTAAGTTAATATATGAATATGCTTAGGTCAGTGTCTGCCGCATAGTAAGTGCAGAATAAAACAGAATGATGTGGCTCCTACATCTCCTCTTCTCATGTTTAGTCTGGCTGCCTTGTTTTGTTCTTCTTTTATAAGTAATGTGTAGAAACAACATAGACAAATATTTGAAGAAGTGGAGGAAATAGAATATCACCTAACAGTTAATACTCACACCTATTAACTGTTGAAAATAGTATCTTGTGTATAAACCACAACAGTTTGCTTCTTTGCAGATGGTCATTGCTAATGGAGGGAAGGATATGACCGTTCTTTTTGGTTCCTGTCAACAATTATACATTTTGCCTACTTTAATCCCTATTGTTATAAATTGCAGTAATTAAAAATGATTGTTATATAATTTTAAGAGAAGTAAGGATTATTAATGGAGATTTGTTTATTCACTGTTTATTTACTGGTGTCTAGCCAAGGAGAGGGCTGGCAGGATGGCTCTGGCAATGAGTAAGGAACATTGAATCCAAGAAATGTGACATTACAAGAAATAGTGAGATTTGAAAAATAATTGAATACCAAGTAAGACATCATTATTAGTTAAGAATATATATTCTATGTATGCTACCTACATTGCTACACTAAATTGTTTTGTGATATAAATGTACTCATTTATACTTGGAGATATACATTTACCAAAAAATGTTTTTGGTTTTTTTTTTTAGGAACATATTTCATGTTTTTAAGTGTGATGGTATTCATTTTCCTTTCTCTTTTTTGGTTTTGGAAAGCTGTTTGCAATTAAAATAATATTTGACTATATTTTAATGATGTCAGAAATATATATCTTTTAACTAATTTTATATGTTCTGTCTAAAAATCTGAATTTTGCCTTCAATAAAGAAGTCCTTAATTTATACATAATATAAATTATGAAATACATCTATACCCCATTATTTAACAAGACAGAGAATAAAACTCTAAACTCTGTTTTTTTAAAAAAAGCATTAACATTACTCCTCCTTTTCCCATACACCCCTCTCCTGTATGTCCCACTACAGAGCTAGCTGCTGAGCGGCACAAAGGAGGTGTTTAACAGATAAAGAATAGAGATGCCAAGGACTGGAATGCATATTTTAGCACTGACATCTGTGTTTGCAAAGCTCTTGGCTGCTTTCTTTGTTTGATGCTTGGATGGGGCTGCTCTGTCTGTTGCCTTCCCTGCTAAATGTGCTCATATCTGTGTATCAGGCTCTGAGGACCTACTGAGGCAATCAGCAGCTGATAAACTGCGTGAAAAGTTCTGATCTTGGAAACTCATCTCTGTTTCCGTGACTGGCCCATGTCCACAGGAATTGGTTCCCATTTAATAAAAAGCACCCAAAGTAAAAACCAGCCACAGTTTCTGTGTAGAATTAAATAAAGAATGTAAAGGCTTTTCACTAAGATAATTTCAAGTCAATCTTGTGTCTTTCATTTCTTTATTATGATTATTTTATTTCTTGAAGCAAATATTTTGACAAACACATACAATCACTTTCAAAACTCAAGTTCCATTCTCACAGTGATTGTGTGGATGCCTGTCTCTTGAGGAAATTTTACCTCTATAAACCATGGCAAAGGGACAAGACAGGTCAGGAGGCACAGGTCACACGGGGACAGACAGTCAGACATGAAGACAGGGCCACATCAACTCCAGAGGATGGCAGGTTCTGGGCTTCTAAAGTAGGTGTTTTGTGTTGTTTGTTTGTTTGTTTAACTACGCACACCACAGCAACTTATGTGGTGGATGTGAAGCCAAAGGTCATGTCTCCTCTATCACATGACCTAACACAGAGCTGGAGTAACTTCCTGTGAGCAGTTGCTAACAAACCCTGAAAACCAGTTTTTAAAGAGACCACAGAGGAGTCCAATATTCACCTTTTTCACCTAGCCCCCAACCCCACTCCCTTCGAATAGCTGTCAGTTTGTTTTCTTGATTTAAAAATAAATAATTAAAACCAGTTTTTTTTTCAGTAGAGCAGTATCCATTTACCCATAGTTCCACTTTCCCAATTTTCAGGGTTTTTGTTTTGTTTTGTTTTATAATAAATCTTTACTGTTGAAAGTATTAATATGTCCCTTTTCCCTTCCATTCCCTTCTTCTCCCCCCTCCCCTCAACAAGCCTTCACCACCCACTGTCTGTGTTCTTGGGTTATGCATATATGCATATGAATTTATTGGTTGATCTCTTCTCCCCGCTCCACCCTCCCCTCTCTCCAGCCTTCCCTCTGAGGTTTGATATTCTGTCTGATGTTTCTATGTCTCTGGCCAATGAAGGTCTGAAACTATTAAATGAAAAATCCTAGAAGTAAATGATTCACATATTTTAAGTTGCATGCTGTTATGGAGTAATGTGGTGGAATCTTACACTGTCCTCTCTGTTCCACCTGGGACATGAATCATCCCTTTTTTCCAGCCTGTCCACTCTCTAACTCTACCCACCTGTTGGTCATGTAGTAGTAGTCTTAGTTATTAGACCAACTGTCAAGTGTTTGCACTCAAGTAACCCTTAGTAATGGCCCCTAAGCACAAGAGTAGTGATGGGGTGGCAATTCATATATGCCAAAGAAAAACCATAAAGTACTTCCTTTAAATGAAAAGTTGACTATAGTGAGATATATTGAGAGAAAGGGATACCACTTTTACATAATTTTATTATAGTATATTGTTATACTTATTCTTTTATATTATTAGTTACTGTAGTCAATCTTTCCCTGTGACTCTTTTTTGAATTAAACTTTATCATAGGTATATACAGAAAAAGCATAATATATGTAGGACTGGTAACATCTTGGTTTCACACATCCACTGAGAATCGTAAGAGTATCCTTTGCAGATAAAAGGAAGATGCTATACTAGAAAATTCATTAATTTGCAATTTCCTAATTAGGTCATCAAATCCAGGCCACTATATTTTGAATCCAATGATTATCATTACAATAAAAAGATAGCTTAAGTGCTCAATTTAGTGAATAGTTTAATAAAAATTAATAAGCATTTCTTAATATTTGGATCATTTCAAAATTACATGCTATGTGAAAAATATTTTCCAAAGTCTCAATTCTGACCAATGTGATGAATTGAGTGTCAATATTACTAGTCACATCTCAGGAGAAATAATTTACTCCTAAGTATTTAACTGCTACCTGGTTTTGTGTTCAAAATAAGCAAAATTCACAGTATGTTTCTGTTCAGGTTCATATTTTCTTTTCCACTGTACATTTTAAAAATTTGTTCCTAGTTTTTACATTAGAATAGTAAACTAAGTTTTGGTGATTTTATTTAGCTTTTTGGAATAATGACCATAAAATAAAAACAAACACAATACAAATTATAAAAGAAAGAACACACACACACACTAGCTTGTCTGGAGAAACTCCCTATATAGCTGCCACTCTGATGTTGTTTCTGTTATACTCCCAAGTGTAACAGGCTTGGAAAGTAATTTTGTATATTTTGAATATTGATATTAAAGCCATATTGATATGGGTCTTCTGAACACATATCCCTAGCATCACTGCATTTTAAGCATATGTAAGAAGTTATTTGTTATTTTTCAAATCTAGAGAAAAATGCTGTTATTGAGGTGTACTTTGTGCACCTTACTAAAGTCCCCAAAGACTAATTATGGTTTAGCATTAGTGCTACTCATATAGTTTTTTGTGTGGTTAGGTTGTTTGAAAATATTGTCTTCCATCGTGTGGAGGAATCATTTGGATGACATTGTAAGCTCCTGATGCCAAGCTGAGCAATTTTCTTCCAAAGTCAGCATCTGGTTCTTTGGCAAACCCATTGGTGGTTTTTCTGCAGCTCTTGGTCTGTTATATGTTTGGCTGCTTTTAAGGACCTTCTTCTAGTTTACTAAAGTAAAGGACTCTTTATAAATCACTGGAACAGTGCATATTGTTGATTTAAGTGATAGCTCCATACATGAGATAAGCATAACAGTCAAATCTGTATGCTGATATACTCCCAGGAACATCTGTTTCTGCAAATGCCTGGGACTGCCTAAATGTTTGAGATGAATACGCATATTATGTTTTCAATAGAAAAAATATTTAACAGTCATTGATATTTGAAAATGTATTCTTCACACATTGAGAAGTTAATTAATCGAGAAGCACTAAACAGAAGAGCGTTTTGTTCAGAATCTGCTAAAGCTATCTACGAAGTGATAGAAAAAATGTCTTGTGATCTGAGTTAATACTAACACTTTAGCATATTTCTGTATTTTCTAAAAATACCACTTGTGAATAATGATTCTTTAGAATACCGAATTCATAATCAACAGAGCAGTTATAAGGCAGGATTATTTTCTCTCTGGGTAATTATGAGTGATATAATTCACTAATTTCTGACATAAAGATAAATACGAGGGTGAACAAAAAAAGGTTAATTTATTAGTATGTTTTCTCATTTGTTTTTTTTTCTGGTCATTAACACTTGCCAAGTAAAAATGAAGTAAACTACTCAGTTTTTCTTATAACTCATCTAACCTGTGTTTGTTCCCTGTCTTACATTTATCAGAATCTATTTTAAATCCTGTGGATATAAACTAAAATACATGATAACCTCAAATTAAAGGAGCTTATACTTTTATGATGCTAATATAGAACTTGGGGAAAGAAGGAACTGTAGAGAGAATAGCTGTTAAGATAAGTTAACACGTAAGCAAAAATCTATTGTTTGATTATTACAGTATTACAGATGGTCAGCTCATTTTTCCTTGATAAATCAGGAAAGTTTTAGTAAGGAAGTGCAAATTGATCTGTGTATGAGTAATGATTAAGAGGTTTAAAAAAAGCTTTAACTGAATATTAAAGCAAGTTGTAAAGGGAATGAGTTGTGAAAGTTTATGGTTTTCTTCGAGAAGATCAGATCCTGTTGGCCAATCTGCTCTTAAACTATGAGGCAAAATAAAGGCTTGTAAAGGCATTTTTGTGTTTCTACTTGAATTGTTATGCATGTGACATCACCAATGGACAATGCCTGGGCTAAGCTGCTGGAGGTTGCGGGATCTGTGGATACAAACCAAGTTGTCAGATTCCTTCCAGCTAAAGCCAACCCAAACTAGTCAATAGTCGGCCTCACTAAAACTATCAATCAGACATGTTGAAAATAAAAGCAAAAATCAACCCCATGGAATTCTGTCAAAATTGCTTGTAAGCTAAATAAGTGTTTTGTATCGATGGGTTATAGTTTGCCTCATGTAGCATGATTATCCTATCTAATAAAAGGGCAAAATGCAAATTAACAATCACTCCACAACAAAGATGGCCACCCAATAGCCACAGAGATGACTGGAGCCACAGAGCCGGCAGAGCAGGTGGGAGGCTTGGCTTCCTTTGTGGTGGGTGAGGAAGGAAGCCACGTCTCCTGCACGCCCAGGCCAGCGCTGAAGGAGACATGCAGGGAGTGCAGTGGGGAGACATGGGGAAGTGAGCAGGTTCCCTGCCTGGGGGTTCCAAATCCACTATTGGTTCCTTTCATTGCTGATTCCCCTCCTAGCTGGTATCCTCTACGCAGAAGCCATTCCATGCAAATATGTCATGTTCTTATGGATCAATTCTAAAAGGAATTGAGTGTCACATCTGTGCAACCTAACTCCAGTTAGAAGCCATCCTGACCTGCTGTGTCTCCGGAGCTGCTGTCAAACACAGGCAGTCTGAGACCCTCCAAACACCACTGGAGCTAAACCTGGGGACCAAGGTATTTTCCAGGCCCAAAGTTGAAGGGGAGCAAAGCAAGCAGAACAGCCAACTCAACCAAAGACGCAGGAGCCTAAGATAACGCAGAGAAATGTCCTGGCCATCGATGCTCTCCTGCAGACATGGTGCCCACACCCAGCTGGGGGTGGGGGTGTGTACCTGCGGAATTTAAGGCACCAGCAGGAGGGAAAGTCGAGGCATGCCTAAGGATTTTTGTTCCTGTCCCACAGGTGAGAAGCAGAGTCAGAATCAGGAAGCGAAATCTTACCTCAGAGCTGGGGTATTTAAAAGTATCTAAAAATAGCAGTTCCATCAAGAGTCCACTGCCATGTTTGCCACAGGCGGAGGCACAGAGAGGACTTTCAGGGCAGCCCTACAACCTCAGGGTGACAGCAGCTCTTGAGGGGGATGGACTGAAGCACTTATGGTGTTCAAAGAGCTAGCACCGCAAACCTTGGCCAATCCAGAAGCTCGGTGCTACTGGAAGTTGTTGGCTCCGCCTTCTCCAGCAAGGAGAGGAAAGGAAGTATGGTGGCTCCAGTGGTCCAAATCTCTGTTACCTAGCCTCTGCGCCCACCAGGACAGCCTCAGTACCAGTGCAGAGGAGGCTGTGGAGAGGGTAGTGGTGAGAAAATGCTTCTGACTCTGGATACCCAAAGAAACGGCTGTCAAGAGCCTTTCTAGGGCAGGAAAATGCAACAATGAAGGAAGAATAATGTCTCAAAACAAAGAGTTTTTTGTTTGTTTGTTGTTTGTTTGTTTCTGTTTTTGTTTTGTGTGTGTGTGTGTGTGTGTTGGTGTTTTGGTTTTATTTCCTCTCATCAGCAAAATGTGAATATTACCTAAATAACAGACTTTATGAGAATTAATTGAAATGAAATTCCAGAAATTGAATAACAGCCAGGCTGAAGTGGATCGGTTGGTGGAGCGTGAACGTGATCCTGTGCACGGAGAGGTTACAGGTTCAATTCCAGGTCAGGGAACATACCTGGCACATACCTGGGTTTCAAGTTGGATCTCTGGTCAGGGCTCCAAAGGAAGGCAATTGAAGGGATGTTTCTTACATTGATGTTTCTCTCTCTATGAATCTCTCTTCCACTCTCTCTAAAAATCAATGAAAAATAATTAATGCAATATCTACAAATGTGTATAATCTAAAAAAAAAAAAAAAAAGTCGGGGGACTTTAACCAGTTTGGCTCAGAGGATAGAGCATTGGCCTGTGGATTGAAGGGTCCTAGGTTTGATTCCAGTCAAGGACATGGACCTTGATGGCAGGCACATCCTCAGTTGGGGGTGTGCAGGAGGCAGCTGATTGATGTTTCTCTCTCATTGATGTTTCTAGCTCTCTATTCCTCTCTCTTCCTCTCCATGAAAAAAATCAATAAGATATATTTAGAAAAAGGAAAAAAAAACAACAAAAAACACAGGGTGAAATAAGTTGAGTGTACTGTATAATTTAAAGCATATAAAATAATATAACTTTTTAGGGGCATATATGTTATCTACACTAATAAAAGAGTAATATTCTAATTAGACTAGACATCTTTTGGACATCCATCCAGATGTCTTTCCAGACAAAGCCATGGTGGTGGGGGCCACGGTGGAGGCCATTAGAAACAATCAGGCTAGTAGGGGAGAGCACTTATGGGTGACCAGGTCAGCAGGGGAGCAGTTAGGCATTGATCAGGCTATCAGGGGAGTGGTTAGGGGTGATCAGGCTGGCAGGCAGGCAAGTGGTTGGGAGCCAATAGTCCTAGATTGTGAGAGGGATGTCCGACTGCCCATTTAGGCCCATAGCATAAGGCCTAAATGGGCAGGCGAACATCCCCTGAAGGGTCCCAGATTGGAGAGGGTTCAGGTTGGGCTGATGGACACACCCTGCCCAGTGCATGAATTTTGTGCAAGGGGCCTCTAGTGATAGATATCACTACCAGAGATGGGATGCTTTAGAAACAAAATATAAAATAAAGTAGATTTGTGTACCCAGCTGGGTGGTTTAGCTGATGGGAGTGTCCTCCTTTTGACAAAAGGTTGATGAAATGATTTTTTTTTTAAATGGCCTGTATCTGAGTTAATACTAATATTTTAGCATATTTCTATATTTTCCAAAAATACAGAAGGTTGTGGGTCAGATACCCTGTTGGGTCACATACCGGAAGCAAGGGATCAACGTTTCTCAATCATTATCTCTCTCTCTCCAACCCTCTCTCTCTCTGAAATCAATATATATATATATATATATATATATATATATATATATATATATATATCTTTTTTCTCCCTTTGACCTCTCCCCGGCCACCCCCACCCACAGCACATGCCCTCACCCCACTAGTGTCTGTGTCCATTTGTCATACTTATATGCATGCATTCAAGTCCTTTGGTTGATCTGTTACACCCCACCCTTCTCCTGCCTTTGTTCTGATGTTTGATGTTCTGTTTGATGCATCTCTGTCTCTGGATTTATTTTTGCCCATCAGTTTATGTTGTTCATTATATTCCACAAATGAGTGAAATATTTATCTTTATTCGACTGGCTTATTTTGCTTAAGACAATACTCTCCAGATTTATCCCATGCTGTTGTGAATGGTAAGTGTTCAATCTTTTTTACAGCAACATAAAATACCATTGTGTAACTGTACCACAGTTTTTTAATCCACTCATCTGCTGATGGACACTTAGGCTGTTAAATCTTAGATGTTGTATATTGTGCCACTATTAACAGAGGGGTGCATATATCCTTTCTGATTAGTGTTTCTGATTTCTTGGGATGTAAGCCTAATAAGACATGTACTCAGAAAACTACAGGACATTGAAAAAAGGAATAGAGGAAGACATAAACAAATGAAAGAGTATACCGTGCTCATGGATTTGTAGAATAAACATCATCAAAATGTCCATATTACACAAAGCAATAAATAGATTGAATGCAATCACCATTAAAATACCAATGACATACTCCACAAAACTAGAACAAACTCTCCAAAAATTTATCTGGAATAAATAAAAAAAAAAAGACCCCGAATAGCTGCAGCATTCCTGAGAAAGAAGAACAAAGTTGGAGGGATCACAATACCAGATATCAAGCTGTATTACAAAGTAACTTCTCAAAAGAGCCTGGTACTGGATCAAAAACAGACATATGGACCAATGGAATGGAACAGAACCCAGAAATTGGCCGAAGCAAGTATGCTCAATTAATATTTGACAAAGAACCCAAGAGCATACAATGAAATCAAGATAGTCTCTTCAATAAATAGTGTTGGGAAAATTGGACAGACACATGCCAAAAAAAAATAAAAAAATAGATCACCAACTGACACCATTCACAAAAATAAACTCAAAATTTATAAAAGATTTAAAAGTAAGATGGGGAACCATAAAAATCTTAGAAGTGTCCATAGGCAGCAAAATATCAGAATTTGTCGTAGTAATATCTTTACAAATACAGCTCCTAGGGCAATGGAAACTAGGGAGAAAATAAACAAATGGGACTATGTCAAAATAAAAAGCTGCTGAACAGCAAAATAAACCATCAACAAAACAAGAAAGCGCACTGCATAGGAGAACATATTTGCCAATATTATATCTAATAAGAGCTTAATCTCCAAAATTTATAAAGAATTCAGACATCTTATCAAAAGGAAGATAAATAATCCAATCAAAAAGTGGGCAAAGACCTTAAATAGACACTTTTCAAAAGTGGACATACAGAAGGCCAAGAGACATATGAGAACATGCTCAAAGTCACTAATCATCTGAGAGATGCAAATATAAATGACATTGAGGTACCATCTCACACCTGTCAGAATTGCTATCATCAACAAATCAATAAACGACAAGTCCTGGCAAAGATGTGTAGAAAAAGAAACCCTTTGCACTGCTGGTGGGAAATGCAGACTGGTGCAGCCACTGTGCAAAACTGTATGGAGTTTCCTCAAAATATTTAAAGTGGAACCCCTTTTGACCCAGTAATCCCACTTCTAAGGGGAAAAAAAAAATATATATATATATATATATATATATATATATATATATATATGCATTTGTGAAATGAATTTGTGAAGGAAAGGGCAGCAGATGTAAAGAAAATTATTTTACAAAGATGGAAAAAAATTTTTAAAAATACATTATATATTATAGCCCGATTATTGTGTCTCAGTGGTTAAGCATTGACTGAACTATGAATCAGGAGGTCATACTTTGATTCCTGACAGAGCTCATGCCTGGGTCATGGGTTTGGTCCCCAGTAGGTGGTATGCAGGAGGCAGCCAATGAATAATTCTCTTTCATCATTGATTTTTTTCCTCTCTCTCTTCCTTACCTTCCTTTCTGAAATCAATAGAAATACAAAAAAAGAGGTGGTCTCCCTCTGAGACCATGCCCATGTCTTTCCCTTAAAAAATGTTTTTAAAGTATTATAAACTAATGGAAAAAAAGAGCAAGAATACTGCTATTTAATGACAGGAAAGTAGAAAGCCATGTTATTCACTGACTACATTTTTAGTAAAATTTATAAAATGACATGATCCAAAGGATTTCCTAAAAAAAATGCCTCCTTCAGGCAAATCTGTTTCCTGGGGACACTGACCATGGCATTGGTTACATCTATACTCATAATCTACACCATATAATATTACTAGATATTATGAAGTACTAGAAGTAATATAAATGTGATTAATTGTTTTCAGTAAATTATTATGTATATTATTATTAAGAAAAATAAATTCCAAAATGTTTAAGTTGTAATATTCTATTTGACAAAGAAAGATAAAAGCAGAGAAGTGGTTTTCTTGGCAAGTGCTGACATGAACTGATCCTGTCATTTCCAGACCCTGCAGGTACTCATGCTAGCTCTTGCTGTCATGGAAATTCTCATGGATACTTTAGAGATATAGGTTATTCACATTCCAATTTTTTATGTGGTTTGTGTTATATTATTTAAGATAGAAGTTAATGTGCAAAAAAAAAAAAAAAAAGTGCAGTTAAACTCTTCTGTTATATTCTTTCCAGTCCCTACCTAAATTAATTACACTGCTTTGCATCCATTGGGGCAATCATTGTCTAATTTTACTTTTAAGCTTTTTATTAAATTTATTGGGGTGACATTGGGTAATAAAATAGTATAGGTTTCAGTTACATCATCTGAATATTGCATTGTTTGTTCATCATCCAAAATCACGTCTCTGTCCATCCACATTTATTTCACCTTAACCCTCTCAATCTGCCTCCATCCCCTTTCTTTCTGGCAATCACCTACTGTTGTCTGTGTCTCTGAGAGTTGTGTGTGTGTGTTTTACTCAATCCCTTCACCTTTTTTCACCCAGCCCCCAAAACTCCTCCCCTCTGACAGACATCAGTCTGTACTCTGTATCTATGAATCTATTTCTATTTTGTTTGTTTTTTAGATTCTACATAAAACTGACATCATAAGTATTCAACTTTCTCTGGTTGGCTTATTTCACTTAGGTAATACTCTCTATGTCCAACAATGTTGTTACAAAGGGTAAGATTCCCTCCTTTATTTCAGCCAATTAATATTCCATTATGTGAATGTATCATACATTCCATTTTTTATGAATTTTGAAAAACTGGCTGAACTGGATACCTCACAAAAGCATTGTTAAAAACTGATAAAAGTTATTTATTTGCTTTGATGAATATCAATATATTGTTTAATTTTATGGTATCTCATATTAAATTTAAGGAATTGAATAGGTACCACCATACACAAGAATTAACTCAAGATGTATAAAAGACATAAATGTAAGATGCAAAACCATAAAAAATTTAGAAGAAAACACAGGCAGTAAAATATCAGATAGATATTAGTATAATTTTAGCCAATACACCTCCTATGGCAAGAGAAACAAATGAAACAAATAAACTAATGAGACTACATCAAACTAAAAAGCTTTTGCACAGCAAAAGAAACCTTATTCAAAATGCAAAGGGAACCCACTGCATCAAAGAAAATATTCACCAATGATAAATTTGATTTGGAATTAATTTTTAAAATATCTAAAGAACTCATACAACTTAACAAGAGGAAGACAAAAAATCTAATTGAAAAAGGGCAAATGAACTGAATAGACACTTCTCCAAAGAGGACATACATACAGATTGCCAAGAGACATATAAAAAAAGCTCATTACTAGTCATCAGAGGGATGTAAATTAAATCTACCATAAGGTATATCCTCATACCTTTCAGAATGGCTACATCAATAAATCAACAATAAGTGCTAGTGAAGATGTGTGGGAAAGGGCACCCTAGTACACTTCTGATGGGAATGCAGATTGGTGCAGCCACTGAGGAAGCATGGAGTTACCTCAAAAAAATAAAAATGGAACTGCTGTTTGACACAGTGATCCCACTATTGGGAGTATGTCCTAAAAATCCCAAAACACCAATCAAAAAAAAGTATTTAATTCCCATGTTTATAGCAGTGCTATTTACAATAGCCCAAATGACTATCATAAATGAATGGATAAAAAAGCTGTAGTACATTTACACCATGGAATACTATGCAGCAGTAATAAAAGGATGATCTGTTATCCTCTGTGACAGCATGGAGAGACTTGGAGAATACCGTGCTAAGCAAAATAAGCAAATCAGAGAAAGGCATGTATCACATGACCTCATGTGGAATCTAATGGAAAAAATAAACTAAGACACAAAATATGTTCAGAGACATGGAAGCATGGAACTGATTGACAGAACTCAGAGGGAAGTGAGGAGGGAGGGGGCAGGAAGAGATCAACCAAAGAACTTTTATGAATATATTCATAGCCCATGTATACAAATAATAGTGTGGTAAAGGCCTGGGTTGGGTTGAGAGCCCAGTTGAGGGGAAAGAGGGGGAAAAGGGGGGACATGTAAAATACTCTCCACTATTAAAAAAAAAAAAAGGCCTCACTGAGCTATATGAACATGTATATATTTTTCTGTATATATATTATACTTCAGTAAAATTTTTGAGGAAAAAAACAGGCTCTTATTTTTTTTTGAATGAGTTTGAATTGTAACTCTTCTCTTTAAGAATATGGAATCAGTGTGTATTGAAGGGCTTCAGTACAGGTCTCTCCAAGATGTACTACTGGCATGTAGATTATTTTGAACTGAAGATAATTGAGATCTTGTGGTCTCAAAAGAAATTTTTATCTCTTCTTTAAAGAATGTATATTATGGGTTGCCCATAATAAGAGTTATTACAAAAGAGCTTATAACATTTTTATAACCTCTCTATTGAAGGAAACTAATTACTCAATAGTTGTATTGTACCAAGTAGATCCTGGGAAAGGATCTATGGTGTTTATCTAAGGTGCCCTTTGAGATAAACTTTAACTGTGCAGGTGTGGGGACATTCAAGTAGTTGCTAGTGAAGAGGCTACTTTACGCAAGCAGGACCAAGGGCAGGCCTAAGATAGAAAAAAACAGAAGCTTTAATTTCATTTTTAAGTGTACGCAAAATAATTCAACTAACTGCCAGCGGAATTACACCACATGAAACATATGCAGTTGCAAATCACTGCATTTTATTACTCACAAAAGTTCCTGATGCTGCGGTGTACAGGATTGATGGGATCCCAGTGGGGCTGTCCTCTGGGGCCCAGCAGCTGGGCTGGTTCAGTCTGGCATGCAGGGGGCCAGTGTTCCTCACCAGAGCACTCCTTCACATCTCCAATGGGAGGTACTAGCTGTTCTTCTGTTACCTGTCAGGGAACGAGGCATGGAGCAGTGTTGCTTGTTGGACTGACCAAAGGACGTGCCTTTGTGGCTGTCTCGACAGGCTAGAACTGTTGGCTGGCCAGGACCCATTTTTAAAACCTGTTTCGTACCCACAGCAGTTCAGGTGGCTATCAATGAATTACATCAATGCACAATGTTAATCTCAATCAGTGCGAGGGATACACGTGGTTATCTAAGGAGAGTACATAATTCACACAAATGGTTATCTTAGCAAGTCACTCTGAGTCAGTTACTGAGCTCAAATCCTTAACTACGGGGTTCACATGCTTTTGGGCAGTGGGGAATGTGTCCTTAATATCACACTTTAAGTTTCAAGAAAGTTAACTCAAACCTTTTAAAACCCTTTTCACAGTTTTAGACATTTTTCAACATTTCTGTATATTACTATAACATTTATTTATCATTATTTCCTATGAAGCCTGTGTTAGTTTTACTATAGTTAGAAAAGCTTTAAAATTTAGATGTAAAACTATAGATGTGGTAAAAATAAATAAATAAATTAACTCTAAACCATTAATCATTTTTAATTTTATTTGAAATAATATAATATGTTTTACATATTAGATCAATGTATAAAGACTTATAAAAATAGTTATGAGTATCAATTCATTTGGATTTATAAATTTAAGGGAAAGATGCTTTATTGAAAGAAGAACCTAACATTTTTATCTATTCGCACTACAGTAATTAGTATTTCATAGAGGGAAAAATAAGATTCAATATGACAGAGAAAAGATAGGTTAAATATCAATTTAGAAAACAAAAAAAATCTTGATATATTAATATATGCTTTCAATTAACATATGATATATAGGATACTTAAATATTGAATAACATATAGCATCTTTTAACTGTTTTCTGCATAGCAGCTTTAAAGCTTAAGATGACTTATTATTTTATTTCAGGAAATCATTGGCTGGAATTATAAGATTTTTAAAATGCATTTAGTTTTGCTTGACATAATAACATGTGCATTAATTTACTCTCTTCACCATTTAAAAATATTCTTCAAGATTAAAAATGGTGTGTGAGTAAGTCGATGCTGCACAAATATGCTCTGAGAGCCAAACTGTAAATACAGCTAAAAACCAGAAAAAACATCCTGAATAATCAACAGAAGACTTTCTGACACCCAAGAACTGAAAGTGGAGACTGCATAGAGACTGGTAGGAGGGAAAGAGTTGAGAAAGGCTGGCAAGGCACTGACAGACAGCAACTGCAGTTCTGGAGAGATATATCAGATGAGGGGGGGGGGGGTGCCACTGAGAACTCTGGGTTCTAATCCCCAAGCTGCCCGCCCCCTCCCCGGCCCCCAGCAGAGAGCACCAGAACTGAGAAGGATACCTAGATAACATCTGACTGTGAAAAGCAGCAGGGTTGCTGTTTGCCAGGGAGAGGAGGCTGGAAATTCAGGCACCCTCTTAAAGGGCCAATGCACAAAATTTCCTGTCAAGCCACCCACCTTGTGCTACTGCAGAAGGAGGGAAGAGTGGACTGGAGTTGAGTGAGCAGAATCCAGGATTGGAGGATCTGGAACTCAGAAGGCAGACACCCTGGTTTCCTCTGCAGTCATTCTCTCATGCTGGAGAGGTCATCTTCCTCACACAGGCATCAGCAAAACAGGCTTGAGAAATCAGCTAACAGTTCAATGAGTGCCCCCTTGTAAGAAAGTAACTGCTTTCTTTTGCTGCTTTTAAGATTATCTCTTTATCTTTACCCATTGGCATTTTAATTATGATGTATTTTGGTGGAGTCCTCTTTGGGTTTCTCTTGTTTGGGACTCTGTGCTTCTTGGACTTGTAAGTCTATTTCTTTTGCCGGTTAGGGAAAGTTATCTGTCATTATTTCCTCAAATAGGTTTTCAAAACCTTGTTATCTCTTTCCTTCCTACACCCCATATTGCAAATGGTACAATTGAAGTTGTCCTAGAGGCTCCTTACACTATCTTCATATTTTGGATTCTTTTTCTCTTTGCTCTTCTGATTTGTTGTTTTATGCTTCCCCATTTTTCAAATTACTGATTTGATTCTCACAATCCTGTATTCTACTGTTGAATCCCTGTATATTATTATTTTTTAAATCTTTATTGCTCAGATTATTACAGATGTTCCTCCTCCCGCCCCAGAACCCCTCCACCCAGTTCCCACTCCAATCTAGGTCTTTCCCCCACCTATTACCTCAACCATAGTTGTAAACTCTTTGTCCAATTTCTTCCCGCACAGCCCACACCCCCTTTCCCCCAAGAATTGTCAGTCTGCTCCCTTCCTATGCTCCTAATTCTATTACATTCACCAATCTGTTCTGTTCATCAGGTTTTGTATTCATTTTATTTTTAGGTTCACTCGTTGATATACATGTATTTGTTGTTCATAATTTTTTATCTTTACCTTTTTTTTTCCTTTCTCTTCTTAGAGAATACTCTTCAGCATTTCATATAATACTGGTTTGGTGGTGATGAACTACTTAGCTTTTTCTTCTCTGTGAAGCTCTTTATATGACCTTCAATTCTAAATGATAGCTTTGTTGAGTAGATGAATCTTGGTTGTAGGTTCTTGCTATTCATCACTTTGTATATTTCTTGCAGCTCCCTTCTGCATCGTTTCTGCTGGGAAGTCAGCTGACAGTCATATGGGTACTCCCTTGTAGCTAACTAACTTTTTTCTCTTGCTGTTTTTAAGATTATCTCTTTGTCTTTTGCCCTTGGCATTTTAATTATGATGTGTCTTGGTGTGGTTCTCTTTTGGATTCCTCTTGTTTGATGTCCTCTGTGCTTCCTGGAATTGTAAGTCTATTTCTTTGACCAGGTAGGGGACGTTTTCTGCCATTATTTCTTCAAATAAGTTTTCAATATCTTGCTTTCTCTCTTCTTCTGCCACCCATATAATTCAGATGTTGGTATCTTGAAGTTGTCCTAGAGGCTCCTTACACTATCTTCATATTTTTGGATTATTTTTGCTTTTTTGGTTGGGTGTTTTTTGCTTCTTCATATTTCAAGTTTTTTACTTGCTTCTTGGGATTCTCTAGTCTGCTGTTGGATCTCTGTATAATATTCTTTATTTCAGTCAGTGCATACTTAATTTCCAATTGGTCCTTTTCCATATCCTTGAATATTTTGCTAAATTTATCAGAGGTTTCTAGAAGATTCTTGAGTAACCTTATAATTGTGGTTTTGAACTCTATATCCAGTAATTTACTTTTTCCTATTCCTTCCATGTGTGACATGTTTCTTTGTCTTCCCATTTTGGCTGCTTTCCTGTGTTTGTTTCTATGTATTGGGTAGAGCTGCTACACCTCCTTGAGTTGGTAGAATGGCATTGTGTAGTAGGTGTCCTATAGGGCCTAGTAGTTTAGCCTCCCCAGTCACCTGAGATGGGACTATAGCTGAACCCCTAGGTGGGCTGTGTGCACTGTCCTGTTGTAGTTGAGACTTGATTGCTGTTGGTGTCACTGGGGTGAGTTGACCTCCAGGCCAATTGGCTGTGTGTACCAGATTCAACTATAGTGGGGGAACTATTGTTCAGAAGACACACCTATGGAGCAGGACTTGCTCCAGTGGAGCTTTGGTGCTCACTGAGTCTACCACTTTAGTGTGTCTCTTCTGGATGTGTAATATTGTAATCTGGATGGTCTCACTCTGGCTCTTGGATCTCCTGGGAGGTGCAAAGTCAGCCACTGCCTGGGGTCACCCAGCAGGAACCACAGAGAGATCTGCAGATTCCTCTTTTTTGTATCGGGTTTGGAAGTGCCCAGGTGAAGGCTGGCTATGAAGCACTGCAGGCTGGTTATAGTGCCAGATCTTGGGCCTTTTATTGATAGGTTTGGTGCTATCTGACTGTGCTGCAGCTTCTTTGAAAGATTTTGGCAAAGTCTGAAGGATGAGCAAGAACAGGTCATTCATATGCAAAAGCCACTGTACAGCCGAAACCGGTTTGGCTCAGTGGTAGAGCTTCGGTCTGCGGACTGAAAGGTCCCGGGTTCGATTCCAGTCAGGGCATGTACTTGGTTGTGGGCACATCCCTGGTGGGGGGTGTGCAGGAGGCAGCTGGTCGATGTTTCTCTCTCATCGACGTTTCTGGCTCTCTATCTCTCTCCCTTCCTCTCTGTAAATAATCAATAAAAATATATTTTAAAAAAATTTAAAAAAAAAAGCCACTGTACATAGGTTCGGTAGGGCTTCCAATTGGATAGGACGGGGTATCAGGGAATCACCAGGGTAGAACAAACAGAAATGGCTGCCAGTCAGCCCTGAGATCTGGGAGGTCCCAGCATAGGAACAATGGCACCTATGAGCACTTCTGTCTGAAAGTTTCTGCCCTGATGCTAGACAATCAGTTTGTCCTTCTATGTGCTATGTTCCCCAGAACCTCATCCTGGCGTTGCAGTTCAGAAGAAGCAGGGTCCCGTAAGTTCAGTTCATGTGCTGGTCCTTTAGGAGGAATAGCTGGGTCTCCAGAAGCTCCCCTGTCACTGAGCCCCAATTCCCACTGGCTTTTACAGCCCATAGTTATGAGGACTTCTTTTCCAAGTTCTGGAAGGCTGGGATGGGCATCTGGTGTGGGTCTGGGATCCCTTGCTCCGCATAGGCAGCTGCCGCGAAGATGATCTCCCTCCCAGTTGAAAAGATAGCACATGTGGGTGCAGGTCCAGCCTGGTCCTAGCCTCTGCCCCTCCTGCCACACTCTCCATGTACTTTCTTCTTTACTTCTCTAGTTGTAGGACTTCCATTCAGTTCGGGCGGTTCTGGATGATTGTTGTTCTGTATTTTTGTTGTACTTTTGATGTGGTTGTGGGAGGCAGTGTACCTACTCTCTACAGACGGAATTTTATAAACCATATTTTCTTTTTTTATATATTTTATTGATTTTTTACAGAGAGGAAGAGAGAGGGATAGAGAGTTAGAAACATCGATGAGAGAGAAACATCAATCAGCTGACTCTTGCACATCCCCTACCGGGAATGTGCCCACAACCAGGTTACATGCCCTTGACTGGAATCGAATCCGGGACCCTTCAGTCTGTAGGCCGACGCTCTATCCACTGAGCCAAACCGGTTTCAGCAAAAACCATATTTTCTTAATGTAAATTATACTTGTATTTTTCTGTTCTTAAAACAAGTTAAAAACAATCAAATACATAAACAAATGAGAAATCCCTCTAATCATTCCATCCTAATCTGTTTAACATTCTTAACTCTTCAAGGTAAATTTAAACCACACCATAAAAAAATTTTTTTAAAGTAGAAATGCCAAACAATCCTACTTTCTGCTTTATATTAAGTAATCTGATTAGACATATTTCATAAAAGTTTTTGTTGTTGCTTTATCTAATAGCAGATAATAAAAAATTAGAGGGATGTTTTACTGATGCATATAATAGCTCATAAATGAACAAGCTTGCAATTGATTATAGTATGTAAAAGTGCTCATTTAACATGGCAAAGATAATAATTTTTCTAAATGTACATGACCTCATTAACTTGAGAATTTTTCAGTCTCCATGACACATTTTAAAAATTTATTTTTTAAATCTGTCCATAGTATGGAAGTCATTTTTTTCCTGATTCTGTCATTTTCAGAGTGTGCAGATTTAAATATTTTTAATAGTATTATAATAATGTGTCTCAGAGACTGCAAAAGAAATTAACTTTGACAACTGGTAATGGGCAGGATTGTAACCCTCATTGCAAAAAAGCATCTGGCTTATTCATTTTCGAGTTCCTTTAGCAGATACAAGATTCCTTAGATTTTTAAAAAATAATCTTGCCTTCTAGTAGATTACATTTTTCCAAGTATTGTTTCCAACATGAGAGAAAAATAGTAGCATTATGGCTATTTTTGACATCTTCAGTTTCTAGGACTAAATATAAAAACATGATTTCTTTATTTTCTATAATATGATACAGCATTACTACTAAACTGTGAAGTAAGCCATTTTTCAATTACTAATATTAATTCAGAAATATAAAATACTTTCACATTCTAGAAGTACAAATAAGTATATGTTATAAATATATTGGTATTCATTTATCTCAATTAAAGTGATAAACAAAGAAAATTCACAAAGGTAACATTGATAAATTAAATGTATTGAGTTTATATTGTTTATGTCAATAGCTAAGTAACTATCAGTAAAGTCAAACTCTTATAAACAATAACTAAAACAAAAAAGATGACAGATCTTTTTTTAAGTCATGTCAATTCTTTGCAATATTAACTCAAGAAGACGCCCTTGACTATTCTCAGTTATTTATCTCTGTGTGTGTACATGTACACACTTATAATGCCTATAAGGATACTTTATTTATTGAAATTATTTGTTTAGTTACCACCTATACCCATCCCCACATCTCACACATACACATGCACACTGTCCATGAAATTATGCTGAGCAATCAAATGATTCTTGTTCAAATTTTCATATCAAACACTGAGCTCAATGCATGGCATTTCAAAAATGCTTGGTGTACTGTTATTTTAAAGAAAAACTTAGATAAAAAAGTAACTTTAAATATGCAAAAAAATATAAAACCTTAGTAGACAATTCATAAATCTTACAAAGAATTAATGGTGATCAGTGCTGGATTAATGGATATAATGCTGCTTATGTCTTTGTAAGTGTCACTCTTCAATAGAGACACCAGTTTGTATAAAAGGGACATGCTACTAGTTAGTTTGGATAATCTGACCATCTGGTCTCTGTCAGGTGGAATAAGATAGTAGACAAACCTCTGAATAAATGGAGAATACAATTCTTTCCAGACATGTCAGGAAAAAGCAAACGGTGTGTTTCATGGTTAAATATGCAACAGAAATTACAGTCCTTGATATGCTACCCTTTCCGAAGGCAGATTTATTAAGTTTATAATGTTTATATAAAAGATGTATTGGATATTTAATGTGTATATTTTATCTATTATAGATATGACATCTAAATAAACAAAGCATTTGATGGCAGTGAAGAAGAGGCAGTTGATGACAGAATATTGAAATGATCAGAATAAACATCACTTTAGTAGAAATTGTAAATCTGAAGAAAAGTGAATATCATGTACTCAATCACTATCTTTAAAATTATAATCTATATGAGTTTAGCAATTTCTTTTAATATCTATGAGAGTAACAAAATTTGATTCATTTGTATGTTGGTGGTTTGGGGTAAAGATAAAGTAGTTTATGTTTATAGGTGCTGAATAATTATAATTAGAATGAAAACAAGTAGTGTTAACCAGAAAAATGATACAGTCCTGGTTTACCTAATCTGCAGATGCCAATAGTTAGGTATTAGCAGCCATTTCTTAGAGATCTTAACTACAAAATACCCTCACAGTTCAAATAACAAAGTTTCTTAGAAAACCGTAAATACCCATAATGCCCATGAACAGAAACTCACTGGCACACAGTAAATATTTTTGTATAATCATTGCCTTTTGCTTCTGTTAGATGATAGTCAAACCCCAAGTGATAAATCTCATTCATATCCAAGTAAATCTCAGGACTACTTAGCTACCTTAAATATACCTGTTTTAGTTGTTTTTGGAGGGTTTACAGATGTCTGCCCTCATGAGTTTCTTCATAAAAGTCACAAAAAGAGACAGCTTTAGTGTTCCCTTCATTCACACCAATCCCATAGGATGTTTTCCCTCCACCTTGATATTGAATCTCTGTTTGTGGCAATAAATATCTTGGGTTTTATATGCTGAATCTGGTACTGAAGATGTCCATACTGCTTGTTATACATCTAGCATTTATTGCCCCATTGGTGGCTACAAAGATGGTAAGGTGGTTTAGATAATCTGACCATCTGACCACCTGTCTCTGTCAGATGAAATAAGACAGTAAACAAATTCTTTGCAATGGACCGATCAACTCTGTATGTGGTTCCATATTATTTGTCACCTTTGTCTTTTTGTCTTGAGAATTCCTACAGTTGAGTTATCCATTGCCAGGGAACCAGGTCACAAAACAAGAGTTTAGTTGGACTGTTAGCCATTGTCACTTTGGAGGCTGAGAATTTATTCATATAAATCCTAGAGATATTATGTTAACAATTGCTATAATATTCCATTTGTCTTATGATATTTATTTTTGTTGATTTTGTATTTGTTTTTCTTTATATGTGTATATAGAGGAGGAAAACCTTTCTATGTTGTTCTGAAGAAAAATTAATAAGAATTTCTAATGCCACATTACTCTGGCTAATTTATAAATTAATCTTTATCAAAAGTATGTACCTATAAGAAAAAAAAAACCCACACACAGTATATATCATGTTCGGTGCTATCTGCATACACTTGGGACTTGAATGTATCCCATATGGATGGTGGGGGAGGATTTCTCTATACTGATTAACTTAAGTATCTTTTTAGTATGCCATCATTTCTCAAATAAAGCCTGAAACTCACTTTGCTAGCTTTGTAATTGTTCTTTTTTAAACCATTCTTGAATTATTTTTCTGTACTAAAATCTATGAATTTGCTACACCTTTACTCCTGTAAGTCAACCGTACTGTGTCCTTTTCATATTCATTATGTCTACCAAGCAATCAAACTATTTAATTTGTTTACTAAATAAAACCAGTGTTTTACTTTTTTCTTGCATGGGCCTCTGTTATAGCCCACCAATTACTCTCTCAATTAACTTTGACCCTTCTATCAACCATGCTGACCAGTGAAGCAAAAAGAATTGTTAAATAGCACAACTAATTACATGATTCCCTTATTTGAATCCCTACATTGTATTATTGTTCATTTTTGCATAAAAGACAATATACTGTACTTTGCATGCTCTATGTGAATTCATTCTCTTACCTCAGTGTACACATGTGTGTCTTATCAGCCTGTGCTTCATACAATGGCTTTCCATCCCAGTTTCCCTTTTGCCTCCAAATCTTCATATGCTTAGAAGGACCTCATCCTCCCCATTTTTCTCTATATTTCTTCTGCTTTTTTATGTTCCCAGATCAATGCTATTTTTTTAAGATAGCCTTAGAACTAGGTGGGACTTTCCTCAATGCACTCACATGTCTTAGTTTCAGCTTATTTCATTATCTAATACATATGAACTACACCAGACTACTTCTGTAAGTACTAAATTTGTGTATGTCTACAATTGTTCTGTAACCGCTGTTTAACAAATGTTTTAATCAATAAGGAAGTTAATAAATTAATGCTTAATTTATTTCAAATATTAAAATTTGATGCATACATTAGTTAATTTTTAAACAGTAAAGGGAATATGTGTTTTTTTTTCTCTAAATTGTGTAGCATACATTTATGGAAAAATACAAGTGCACAAACAAACATATTAATGATGGAAGCAGCTAGTGATACAACAATCATGAAGTATGTGCTACTTGTCATAGAAACTGTCTGGAATTTAAATTATAGCTTTATGTAAAATTGTAGTTAAAGAGTGGTAAGTTTAAACTACATTGATTAGTGACTTTATACTGGTCAGAATTTACATTCAGAATTCTCTATAAAACCATGAATAAATTAGAATATATAAAGAATAAATGACTTTTAAAAATTACCTTGTGCCATTATTTTGTACATTATTTTCCAAAATAGATGAAATTGCAAAGTAGTATCCCATGCCCTCCTCCCCCCCCCACACACACACACACTCCATGAGGTAAGGATTCTCTAGTTAAATTATTTCACTGCATAAATCACCTGATTTAGCTCCCAGAGATAATTGTCCTGAGGTTTCTTTTACTTATGGCTTATGTGTTTTTAAAATTTTTGCTTGCTCTAGAGAATTGGAAAGAGTCCTAATTATGCAAGACTTATAGCTCATATAAGAGATACATACTGTTTTAAAGAGGAACATGGGATTTATGAATTTACCACAAAGGAAATTCTATCTGAAAGATTTAATGGGACTGGGATTTGAACAAAATATATGTGTTCTGTTTTTTTGTTTTTATGATACCATGTTGTCAGCATCAATTTAATTAAATGCCGTGGAATCTCAGCATAAAAATTTTTCTTCACACCTTATTTTTTGTTTTTGTTTTTTTAATTAAAAATATTTATTGTTTAAAGTATTACATAAGTCTCCTTTCCCCCCATTGACCTCTCCCTGGCCACCCCCAATCCCTAGCACATGCACTCACCCTCACTCCTGTCTCTGTTCATTGGTTATACTCATATGTAAACATACAAGTCCTTTGATTGATATCTTACCCCCTCACCCTCCACCTTCCCTCATAGATTAGACAGTCTGTTCCTTGCCTCTATGTCTGTGGTTCTATTTTTGTTCACCAGTTTACTAGTATGTTGTTCATTATATTCCACAAATGAGTGAGATCATGTGGAATTTATCTTTCTTTGACTGGCTTATTTCACTTAGCATAACGCTCTCCAGTTTCATCCATGCTGTTGCAAATGTTAAGTATTCCTTCTTTTTTTTTTTTTTTTTTTTAGCAGCTTAGAATTTCATTGTGTAGATGTACCACAGTTTTCTAATCCACTCATCTGCTGATTGACACTTAGGCTGTTTCCAAATCTTAGCTATTGTAAATTGTAAATTGTGCTGGTATGAACATAGGGGTGCATATGTCCTTTCTGATTGGTGTTTTTGCTTTTTGGGAGATATATTCCTAGAAGTGGGATTACTGGGTTAAATGGAAGTTTCATTTTTTTAAATGAAATTCCATATTGTTTTTCACAGTGACTTCACCAGTCTGCATTCTCACCAGCAGCACACGAGCGTTCCTTTTTCTCCACATTCTTGCCAGAACTTGTTGATTTGTTGATGATAGCCATTCTGAAATGGGACCTCATTTTTGTTTTGATTTGCATCTCTCAGATAATTAGTGACTTTGAGCATGTTTTCATATGTGTCATGGCCTTCTGTATGTCTGCTTTCAAAAGTGTTTACTTAAGTTCGCTGCCTATTTTTTTTATTGGATTGTTTATCTTCTTTTGTTAAGTTGTGTGAGTTCCCTGTAAATGTTGGAGATTAGGCCCTTATTGGATATAACATTGGCAAATATGTTCTCCCATGTAGTAGGCTTTCTTGTTGTTTTGTTGATGGTTTCTTTAGCTGTGCAGAAGCTTTTTATTTTGATGTAGTGCCATTTGTTTATTTTCTCCTTAGTTCCCATTGCCCTAGGAGCTGTATTGGTAAATATATTGCTATGATAAATGTCTGCTATTTTGCTGCGCACACTTCTTCTAGGATTTTTATGGTTTCCCATTTTACTTTTAAGTCCTTTATCCATTTTCAGTTTATTTTTGTGTATGGTGTAAGTTGGTAGTATAGTTTCATTTTTTTTTTTTTGCATGTATCTGTCCAATTTTCCCAACACCATTGATTTAAGAGACTATCTTGATTTCATCGTGTGCTCTTGCCTCCTTTGCCAAATATTAATTGAGAATAATGGCTTGGGTCAATCTCTGGATTCTCTATTCTGTCCCACTGGTCTATATATCTGTTCTTGTGACAATTCCAGGCAGTTTTGAGGACCATGGCTTTGTAGTATAGCTTGATATCTGGTATTGTGATCCCTCCAACTTTGTTCTTCTTTCTCAAGATTGCTTCAGCTACTTGGGGTCTTTTTATTATTATTATTCCAGATAAATTTTTCTAGAGTTTGTTCTAGGTCTCTTGCTACCTACAATAAAATAATCAATTTGAACCACGCTTTGATTGTGAAATGACCAGAAGACACGGCAAAGTAATTTTGCCTCATGATAACACACAATCACACACTTCAAAACCAATTAAAGGCATATTAAAAGAGTTAAAAGATCTTGCCTGGAAGTATTAACCCACCCGCTGTATTCACCAGACACTGCTCCTTCTGATTACCACTTGTTCTTATCAATGACACATGCACTTTCTGAGCAGCACTTCAAAACAAACGAAGAAGTCGAAAATTTGGTCTCTGAATGGTTTGCCTCAAAACAATAAAAGTTCTATTGGGATGGTATCTACAAATTACCTGAAAGATGGGAAAATGTGTAGCTAGAGATGGACATTACTTTGAATAAAGCACTTTCGATGTTTCTCTTGAAATTATTGTGTTTTCTTTTATTACAAAATCTGCCACTAGTGTATGTGTTCATGCGCACACATGTCTTAGCTACTCATTATTTTTCATGTGTGCATTTCTAGTATATCATCATCTTTGACATCCAAATAAATAGTATTCATTAATTCTGATTTGTATAAAAAACACACATTCATCCAGTACAAGAAAGCACACCTGCCAAATTGTATATTCCAGACATTTCAGTTGACCTTCTCAGATACTTAGCGATGCCCCTATAGAATGTAAAAGCATACACAGACTGCCCCTGGAGCTTCCTTTGTCCAAAATGCATTAAGGTGACTTCTAGTGGAAAGTTTTTTTTCAATGTTTGTATAAAAGTAGAACATTAAAATAAAAGTAATTATAGTGGTTGCTGTTGAAAAGCATTGGTGAAGAGCTTTCCTAAGAATTACTTAACTAGATATGTACTTTAAATATGTATCATTTTAATAAAATTATTTCAACTCTAATCTATTAGGAAAATACAGGGAACACACACACACACACACACACACACACACACACACACACACACACGATGTGAATAATGTAACTCTAATATAACTCTCCATATCTGAGCATAATATAACTCTAATGTCACTGTTATAACTATTTGTTTATGGTTGGTGTGGGTAAGTATGGCATATATTTTTCTCACATTTGACAGTCTTACTTTGAGTAGATTTTAAAATCATAAATAAGCCATCCCTTTCCAGCTGAGTGTAAAATGGGAGTTACATATATTTATAGGGTATGATTTCACTGCTCTGTGTTTCATATGTCTTTATTTGAAATTGTAATCATCCTTTAGTAGACTTGTTCTGTCAAAACCTTATCATGGTGTATTTTGATTGCTCAAACCTAAAAATATTCAGTCAAGGACTACAATTTTAAACATCTTTGCAAATAAATTGAAAGTTATATGTGTGTATACTATAATATTATGGCTGCAGTAAAATAGGTGAGCAAAATTACTTTAGATCTAATTTTGTTTTATGCTCTCTGCTAAAATTTCAGAGGTTGTAAATATTATCTTTCAGATCAACTATATGTTAACAATATGATAATTAAAAACATTCCATCGTTAGAACCATATGTGTTTTATTTTAATTACCTGCCATCATTTTATTGAATCCCTTCACAATAGACCCCCTTACTTTTTAGTTTCTTATGGCTAAACCCAGGTGGCATTGCTGATTAGCAATTTTTTCTCTGGATCTTTAGGGTAGTCTGAAGTATAGTCATCAAATCCTCTACTTCTAAAGCCTTTTTCTCTTCCTTACATTTTATTTATGGAGAAAATTGTGACCCTAAAAAATAATCATATCATATTAGTTCATTCATTTTTTTCCTTTCTCATTCTTCAGTCCAGTGTGTGTGTGGCGTGAGGAGGGAGGGTGGGGGAAGGAGAGGACACTTTTTTTTCTAATTGACCCTGTCCACTCCTGGACTCCAAATTGAAAGCACATACGTGCCACTGGCGTGGGAAGAGATCTCATAGGAAAGGGAGTTTCAGGAGTGCTTGGTGAGAAAATGCCTCAGAGAAGGGTGGAGGTGTCTCTTCCTGGCAGAAGAGCAAAGTGGCATTTGGAAAAGAGGAGAAACAGATGGTGACTAGGAAAGGGACATGGTAATGTCTCCTTTTCATCAAATAAGCACCGGTTGAACATGGAAACTGCAGTTAACAATAAATATGTTTGGTAAACTTCCAAGTGATGGTTCATGGTAAGTATGGAATAAGCACTTGATTTCAGAAGTGTAAAATATATAGTCCCCCAACAGAAGTTTTCTTTGTTCATGAAGTTAGCCAGAAATAAGGGTATGCTTTTAGTGTCTAATGGGAAAGACCACTTAGAGCTCATCTCAAAAAAGCAAAACAATAAACACTTTAAACATGGGGAATTTTGTGTAAAAAGAGAGGTATATAGTCTAAATTTATAACAGAATATGTTGAGATATGTTATTTCATTTTAAACTCCTTACTATAATTTTGTGACAAGAGTGATTCTGTAATGTATAAAAAACACAAGGAGAATGAAATGAGATTTATTTTACCACGTTGTCATTTTGAGCAGCCAAAGCTGATGCAACTTTATGCTGTGTTTATGTTTCAATGTAATATCTATCAACTTTACATTATATATTTCTCCAGGAAGAGATAGAAGTATTCAATGTTTTATCTTATTCTTTATTTTTTTTCTCCATCTGTATCAATATTTTAGAGTAAATAGCATTTTAAAATGTATGCAACTGAATATATTTCAATCCTTATTTCTCACCACTATTAGCAGTTCTAGCAACATTTAACATGATCTACTAACTACTGGCTCAGTATACAAATTCATGCACATTGAAAGAAATTTAATTAGAAGTAATATTTTAATATCACTATTTGCCCTTTCTCTATAATGGAAGTGTTAACCAAATTCACGATCGACAATGACAGATCAAAACACACGTGCAATTGGCACCAGCAAGAGCTTTATATGTATCACGAATGTTCAATTCAACTTAGCCTTTTATATATGAAGAATAAACTTGCTTAATTAGACCTGCTTTCTGATGTGGCTGAACTTTTTCCAGTCCAGTGAAGCACCCCAACTTTTCTTTCAGGTAATTGTCAAAAACACAGCAGTAAATACCAAGATGAAGCAGATTATTATTGTAGGTCATGCAGGGAGAACAAAGGGTAAAATATTTAACTGCAGCAGTGTTTGACTATATTTCTCCCACTCCGGTTTTTGTGTGTTGTGTTTTCTTCCAAATATCTGTTAATTTGCTTTATATTTTAGTAAATAAATTCAGGTTTACATTCTAACCCTTCCATAGAATTCATCATTGTAAAAAATCATAATTTTTATTTCTAATAAATGTTTCTCTTCCACTTCCTCTTCTAAATTTCTCTCTCCTCCACCCCCTTTCTTATTTTTTTCCTCTTTATTTCTATGGATTACTTAAAAATCCATCTGCATAAGAAAATTTATTCTTTTTCTTCTACCTATATTCTAATGTTTTTATTTTATCTTGATTTTTTTAAAAATTTTTATTGATTTTGTACAGAAAGGAAGGGAGAGAGATAGAGAGTTAGAAACATCGATGAGAGAGAGTCATCGATCAGCTGCCTCTTGCACACCCCCTACTGGGGATGTGCCTGCAACCAAGGTACATGCCCTTAACTGGAATCGAACCCGGGACCCTTCAGTCCCCAAGCCTACGCTCTATCCATTGAGCCAAACCGGTTTCAGTTTATCTTGATTTTTATATTTTATAGTTTCAGTTTTTCTTATACAGCTGATCTTATACAGCTTAGTTTATGTTTAAATTTAATATAATTTTGGGGTTGATGTTATTGCCTTATTTTGCTCCTTTGGGAAGACTGCCTTACACTTTCATTTTAAAAATAATCTTTTATATCTCATAATAAATGCCATCATTTCCATTTCTTATAAGTTATCTACTTTAATATAAGATTCACCAGCATCTTAACTTAAAAAAAATCTGGCTCAAGAGCCTTCTCTCACTCTTTTTTTTAATTATTAACTATTTGGAAAAATCCAGAAGATTTAATTCTTCTCTTTGTAGGTTATTATTAAGTATGCATCTTGCTTCTTTATTTTGAATGGATTTCAATAGTCGCCTTTAAGCTCCATGAAAAGGGCTCAAGATGTAGGTGATCGTATGAATTTTTATGAAAATTTTATCCAGTAAACTGAGATAAAATTTATCATCACTGAGGCATAGCAGATGAATTAAAGATAGGATATTGAAGTAGTTAGGTGGCAGAGTAGCATTTCCATAAACTGTCTATAAAACAAATATAGTATGAAAATTTACCAAAAAAGACCTTTTCTGTTATTACCGTAATCTGTGTTATTATGTACATGTTTCCTATACAAATCACTTCATAGATTATTTTCTTTATTATATAGAATTTCCTTAAACATCATGAGAAATATAATTTTATAGGAAATTAACAATTTAAAATATTATAAAATAAGTCATTAAAGATACCCCTAAAATTATGATATTAGTATTTTTTTTAGTATTGTACAGAAATAATGCCATTGCAAATAAACAGATGGTAAAGAAAAAATGTAGAGAAAAAAACATTTGGCGCTGTGATTGCTACTGAATTGGTGAAACAGAAAAGTATGTTCTATGATATACATTTTAGCACATGTTTACCAAAACAGCAGAATAATCATTTGAATTGCAATTCATTTTTTTCCATTAAATATTTTTTACAAAGCAGTCTACCTAAATAGTCTTTTGTGAGCTATTTTGTCATTAAAATACTAAAATTAATAATATATAAAGATAAGATTATGATTTTAAATATAAATAATAATTTAAAGCAAGTTTTGTTTTCTTAAAATTGATTCCAATGAAATTTTACCATAAATATAAAAAGCATTGTTTTTTAGATATGCTAACTTATATACCCCTTATCTATTGTTGGAAAAATACGTATGACATAATATAATAGTATATATATGTGTGTGTGTGTGTGTGTGTGTGTGTGTGTGTGTTTGTCTATATATATAATTCAATATAATACATATGATAATACATGATATATATACACTAATAAAAGCCTAGGTGGCCCTCCGCATGTGACATCTTCACAAGATGGCCAGGTGCATAGTGGAGGTGAGGCCCAGAAACCACTCAGTGTGGTGAGGCCTGGGGGTCCTGTGGCTCCACGCAGTGGTGAAGAGGCTGGTTCTGGCATATCCACCACCTAATGCGTAGGAGGCAGGTCCCAGCAGAGGGGGTGGGTGGTGGCAGGGGAGGGCAGCTGTGGGCAATCGAGCTGGCAGGCAGGCGAGCTGTTAGGAACCAGTGGTCCCGGATTGTGAGAGGGATGTCCAATTGCCGGTTTAGGCCCACACCTGCAGGGATTGGACGTAAACTGGTAGTCATACATCCCCTGAGGGGTCCCAGATTAGAGAGGGTGCAGGCCAGGCTGGGAGATACCCCTCCCCCATGCACGAATTTTGTGTACCGGTCTCTAGTATATTATACGTTATGCTTAGAAAACATCTTAAAGGTCTTGTATATCAAACTTCCTCCTAATGCTAAATGACACCTAGAACATCTAAAATATTTTCCTGATGAATCTAAAAGTTCTGTTTTTCAGTTTTATCTTATGCCTTTAAAATTTGATTGTACAAAATAGTTTTATTTCAGATATGTCATCCGTTTACTCCCCTGGCTGAGTAGCTCAGTTGGTGAGAGTGTCATTTTCATATGCCAAGGTTGCAAGTTTGATCCCTGGTCAGGGCACATATAGGAATCAATGGATGAATGTGTGGATGGTTTGAACAACAAACTGATGTCAGAGTGCTCTCTCTCTCTCTCTCTCTCCATCTCTCTCTCTCTGCATGTGTCAACTCAATTTATATTTTAAAAAAGAATATAATTATTGATTAACATTTGTCCCTTAGCACTTGGAACCATAATCTGCTACTCAGTACAATTATTATGCATGAATGAAGATACACAAATATTAGGAGGCATAAAATATGAGTTAAACTGATTAGGGTATCTATAACTGTTATTGTGCTTTTGCTATTTTGTCATTACTAATTTATTGATAGTAACCAGTAGATTATGTCCTACAATTAAGATTGCAGATATAATTTACTATGGTTTATTTGCAAATATGAAAGATCATGTTTTGTTTTTGGCCATATATCATTGATAGTAACTTGAAGGTATTATGGATGATGAGTCAATTATTTAGGAAATATTTATTAAGTGCTCATTATATGCTCTACACCTTATATATTGCATTCTGAAAATTAGATGTGAATTAGTAATTTTTCTTCACCATTTTGAGGGTGTATAAGAAAACTGTGCAAAAACAATCTGAGCTTATTTATGAGTCATTGGAGAACAAAAAGTTTGAAGTAGAGTCTCTTAAATAACATTCAATAAAAAAATGCTACCATTCCATTAACATTTAAAATGTGACGTTGAAAGATACATTTGCATTCATGACACTGAGTAAAATACTATGAATACCTCATCACATTCAGATCCTGATTTTCATTTTTATATAGCTTTTGGTACTAAAAATTATTCACATATTTTTAGAGCCATTTGGAAAAACCTAAACATTTTGAAATTTAAACTTGAAGAAAATATTATTTGAAAAGTAATTGTGTTATAATAACGTTTTGCAACCCTATTTACAGATAAATTAGAAAGCATCCTTGAAAATATATTTTGTATTGATACTTCAGTGATAAAGTTTGACAAATCATTATGATTCATTGTATCATTTTGGCAAGCACTATTGTTAGAAACAGCTTTAAAATATTACAATATATTTTTCTTGTTCTTTAATAGATAACCCTCTATAATAAAAGGCTAATAGCAAATAGACGTAATAAACAAAACAACCAGTCGCTATAACGTTCATCGACCACCAGGGGCCAGGCACTCAAGGCAGGAGCTGCCCCTGGTGGTCAGTGTGCTCCCGCAGGGTGAGTACAGCTCAGCCAGAAGCCCTGAGCCTGGCTCACAGCTGGTGAGCGCAGCTGCAGTGGTGGGAGCTTCTCCTACCTCTGTGACAGCGCTAAGGATGTCCAAACAAAGGCTTAGGTCCACTCCTCCCGTCAGTAAGACATCCCCCGAGGGCTCCCAGACTGTCAGAGGGCACACACTGGTCTGAAAGACCTCCCTCTGCCACCAAGTGTACGAATTCATACACCAGGCCTCTAGTACTTTAATCAGTTCCCAGAGGTTAAGTCAACACATTTTAGGTAGCTGTGTCAGGGGATTTAATAAAAAAAATATGTAAAATTATGTTTTCATTCTATTGGAAAATTCATGAAGTGCATTATGCTGAAATAAGATGGGTTTTTGTTAGTTTGTTTATAGCATTCTTTTTAAACTAGGGCTTTTGAGCATGTTTGTTTCTGCGTGAGCATGTTTGTGTGTATTTCTTACCAAAGGTAAAAGGAATTACTATAGATATGTTTGTATAGCTATATCTTTCTTTAAGTTCAGCTTAGCTATTGGTTTGAGAAAGGACTAGAATAGAGACAAGTGAAAAATGAGATATTCTAATTAGAGAAATAAAATAGAAATATAGTCAAGAAAAGATGAAGGCTTGTATTATATAGAATGGCAGCCATTAATTTTCAGGTAAATAAAAAATTTTGAATTCTATTTTTCAGGTAAAATAAATAGCCTTTAGGATTTTGAAGTTAGTGTTTCATTTTAATTGGTACTAAACATTGAATTGCATTTCATGGCGTGTGTGTGTCTGTGTGTGTGAATTTAAATCTAAATTCAAATACTTGAACTAGAGAGAAAGAAAATAGAGTTTTCAAAAAAAAACACAAACATAAATTAAAAAAGAAAATAGTTTTCAAAATGGAGATGATATAACAAGCAGAAAAAAAATAATACCTTTAGGATATAAATTAAAAAGGAGGTCTCAGGCCTAAATTACAAAGATTCTAATATCTAGAGTTGTGGGGAGGAAGAGACAGAAGTAAAAACCAAACCAAAACAAAACAAAACAAAACAATTCAAATGACATGAGAAAGAAGTAAAGAAAAAGTAGAGTCTTGCCCTGGCCAGTTTTGCTCAATTGTGAGTCTGTGGACTGAACAGAGGGTTGGGGGTTTGATTCCCAGTCAGGGGCATGTATCTCAGTTGCAGGTTCGATCCCTGGCACCAGGTCCAGACACTGGCAGGAGGCATCCAGTGGATGTGTTTCTCTCACATTGATGTTTCTCCCTCTCTTTCTCTTTTTCTCTTCCCCCTGCCCTTCTCTTCTACTCTCTGCCTAAAGATAAATGGAAAAGATGAGGATTCAAAAAACCAAAACAGAGCAGTAGAGTGTGCTATGAAAAGATTAAGGAAAGAGTTAGTTAGAATAATAGAAATATATCCATGAATTTATTATTAGAAGGGTAGTGATGGCTTAGGAAAGTGCAACATCAGTGGCAATTTAGAAAAACAATTAAATTCATTATGCGGTGAGGCCTGAGATAAAAGAGAAGTGATATGTGTTAACATGTCTTTCAAGTGAGGGGGGGAAAGGTTTTTGTGATCCCTGAAACTGAGAAGATACCCAAAGGAGTAATATCACTGAATAGGGGAGAGGCGGTGAGATAGTGTACCGCAGAAGTGAGGCAAGGACCTCAGAAGCTTGATGGAAGGATTGGTGTGATTTCATCAGTGATCATGAGAAGAATGGTTCCCAGTCTGACGAAGGTTTTTTGTTTGTTTGTTTGTTTGTTTTTGTTTTGTATTTGTGCAAACGGAAACATATAAAATTTGAAAAAGAATGATAATATAGGGTTTTTTATATGCGCACAAAAAATATGGAGCGAAAGTAGTCACTGCAGTAAAAAAGGTATCGAGCTTTCCGGGAAGTGTGGTAAGAGCAAACTCGTCAGCTCAGTGATGATTTCTGAGTAACATGTGTTGCAGGCGTGTAGATACTCAAGAGCCAAGGATGATTTTTCAGGCAACATAGGCAGAAGGTGTGAGGTGGGGGATGGGGTGAGAAGAAAACAGGAGAGAATAGGAGAAAAGAGAGGAAATAAGAGCAGGAGGGAAGAAGGAAGGGGCATGGAGGGAAGGGAAAGACACTGAAGACCCACACCGTGTCTGTGACAGGTTTGGGAGCATTCAACCCAACTGCTCAGGAAGGTGCTACAGCAGTGATGAGCAAAAGGAAGAGAGTGAAGGATTGTCATTGAGTGTGTATTTCTAGGGTAAAAGGTGAAAAATAAGATATAAATATTGAACAGTTTTAGGTAGCAACAAAGTTTGGACCATTGAGATTCATTAGAAATATAATGTGACCCATGTGTATTATTTTAAGCCTAATAGCCATAACAAAAATATGTTTTAAAAAAGGTATAATTTAACTTAAAATGTTTTTAACCAATAGATTAAAGCATTACAACATTCAATCTATATTAAAAAAAAAAAGTGAAACTAGTCTATATTTTTTATTCATACTAACTCTTCAAAATTTATTGAATATTTTATATTCTTACCATAGCCGATGTCAGATGCTAAAATTTTATCATAAATACCGATCTGTTTTTAGGTTGCCTATTTTTAAGTTGAAACATTAGATTTACATCCCCAAGTTTTTCTAAACATTTAATGATTGTTCAGCCCTAGCCAATTTTGCCTCTACCCACAGACGGAAGGGTTGCAGGTTCAGTTCCAGCCAAGATCATGTACCTCAGTTGCAGGTTCCGTCTGAGGTTGGGACACGTGCAGGAGGCAATGTCTCTCTTACATTGATGCTTCTCTCTGTCTTTCCCCCTCCCTTCCACTGTCTCTAAAAATCAGTGGGAAAAAATATCCTTGCATGAGATAAACTTAAAAAAAAAAGATTGTCCAATAACTGAATCAGCTAACAAAAATATTTAAGTGTTCCATTTATTGGAAAAAATTGCTTTGACTTTGGAAAAGAGGCATATCTGTTTCAAAATAATGTTTTCTTTAATTAAATTCACTATCTCTTGTGTAATATTGATTTTATAAATATTAAATTTAAATAATTATTTCATAAATTAAATAATGAATCTAAATTTATCACTATCAAAAAACTTCCTGCACTTTGTAGCCCCCAATTTAAATTATGCTGTTGGTACTTTCAACAACAAATAATGATTTAAAAAGTAAATAAATAAATTATGCTTTTTAGCCTTAATGTGGATTCATACCACAAACTATAAAATTACTATTGGTTTACATGATAGAAAATTTCCGTTTCAGCAAAGATTTTTATCTGTGTCCAGCTAGATCATCTATAAAACTTTCCTTTTCTTGAAACTTTAAATTTAGCATTTTCTAATTATATCTAATATTAGTTAAGAAAAGGAAATTACAATGACAATTTACCTTTGATTATTGAATATTTTGCAAGCATTAATTTTGTTACAATAAAAATTTGAATTAGGGTTAACAGTACATAAATTATAAAATGTTTCTATAACTCAATTATCAAGCCTTGGTAAAGAATACAAAGTAATTTTATGTTCTTTCATTTTAATACTTTAATAAATTAGAAATAATTCATACTGTTTATAAAAATATGGCAAAAGCTGTAATGATTATATCCGTAATATTTTTCAATGATGCCAATTCAGAAAACAAAGCAAAAATATTCTAGATGTTTTATGAAGCAATGCAGGAAATGTCAAAATATTAGCCACTTGTTTTAAAATCCAAGTAAATATTGATCCTAGACTTTACCATATCTGGCCCAAGCCCGATCAGGATAGAAAGTTTTATATATCAAACTGAAATTTTTCTTTGACAAATGTAGATTAAAATAAAATCTATGTCAGTTCTACTTTTAGTCCATAAAACATTTCATCATAAATTTAAAAGTCCTTTGATACTAAAAAACACACAAATTGGTCACTATAAAGCTTCTCAAATCACAAGCTTCATCTAAAACTAAAGAAATATATTCAAATTTTATCCAATTATAAATTAATTGGATTTTGGTGCTTTTAGAAAGATACTGAATTCTATAATTGGTGATAATTCAAAACTTCATCTTTTGTAAAATATTATTTTAATATATTTCTCATCAATTTCTAAAATAAATCCTGTTATTTAAATAACAATTTACCATGTTTCCAATTAAAATTTTGTGTGTATGTATGTATGCTGAGTATGTGTGTGTGTGCGTGCGTATGTATGTAAGAATCCAAGTTCATTTTATAGCTGCTCAGTTGCAAACTCAGAATCACTTAAAACCATTCAAATTTTTATTTGAACATTTAATTCAGATTTTAAGAACCGATTTTATTGAATTTTTTTATTTTTTGCTTTTATGAAGAAACATCTAATCAAGTTTTCTATAAAATGTGTCTTAATATTGTCTACATTGATATATTTTAAATATTTTACACAATAATAAGTTTTTCCATTTGTTCTGCTGTAGCCAATTACAGATCACATAAATTATACAATTTATCAAAAAACTCTTTGCCCAGTACTTACTTACTTATTTATTTATTTATTTACTTATTTATGATTTTGGTTGTATTGATAGTAATAATTTCTCTGTTATTAGTGTGCTTTGATTTTAAACTAAAAATTGTCTATGAAATGCCCAGACTCCTCAATGGAGAAAGGACAATTTATTCAAGTAGTGGTTTTAGGAAAACTAGTTATCTACATGTAAAAGACTGAGGTTTAACTCTTATTTTACAACACATACAAATATTAACTCAAAATTTATTAAAGATTGAAACGTGACCTAAACATAAAAAACACCTTAAAACAAACATAGGGGCAATAGCTTTGTAACATTAAGAGAACAGGCATCAAATGGGAGTAAATAAAATATAAAAAAAGAAAAAAAACCACAACTTAAAACAATCTACAGAATAGAAGAAAATATTAGCAAGTCATACATCTGATAAGAGGTCAATATCCAGAATGTATAAAGAACTCTTAGAATTCAGTGAAAAACATAAAATAACCTGATTTTAAATACAGAAAAATAACTGAATAGATATTTTTCCAAAGATGATATACTAGTACAAATATTCAACAAGCATATGAAAAGATACTCCATATCACTAACATCAGAAAATTTAAATCAAAACTATAATAAGATATCTCCTACCCATTAGGATGGCTCACGAAAATAATAACAACAAAAGACAGGGAAAGAAATAAAGATATTTGCATACCCACGTTCCCAGGAGCACCATTCACAATAAATAATCAACAGGCAGAAGCCACCCTGGTTTTCATCAGATGATGAATGACTCAGCAAACAAATAAAAAATTAGATATACACATACTGGGGACATAATTTAGCCTCTAAAAGAGTAAATTATGTCATATGGTACAAATAGATGAAACCTGTGGACATTATGCTAAATGAAATGACCCAGTCATACCAAGAGAAATACTTATGATTCCACACATATGAACCTCTAAAGCTGTCAAATTTATAGGAACAGAATGTACAGTGGGGGTGACTAGGGGCTGGTGGAGGAAGGAAAGGGGAATTGTTTTTTAAAGGATATAAAGTTGTAAGATGAAAAAGTTCTGCAGATCTGTTTATCAACAATATGAATGTACTTAACACTATTGAACTGCACAGTTAAAAATGGTTAATATGGCTCCCTTGTCTTATAGTATTTACTTCAAAACACTTGTAATTTTCCCCCCTGCCTCTTGAGGTATAAACCTCTTTCAAAGCGCCTTGCCGAGTTGGTAACCCAGAAATGACCTTCTCAAGGACCTGGCAGCCATCTCTTTGAAATGAAATCATCAACGAATGTGGTGCCACTCTCTCCTGTTTCTGTGGGAAGGTCAGAGCCTACCATGAGAGTCTTGCACCAAGCTGCAAAACTACCTCCTGTCATAAAGATAGGAGAAAGTTTACTTTTGTGTGGACAGAGCCAATTAGCAGCAGAGATGGCCTGTGATCCCACACCTCAGGTTTCAAAAACACTCCAGGCTTTTGTTTCAGTAGAGTGGAATTCTGAGGGAGATAGGGCCTTGCTTTACGATTGTAAAAGCCTTGAATAAACCCTTCCTTTTATGTTTAATTTTGTCTGATGCAAAGTCTGCTTTGACTGTGTCCAAGTAAATGACAGCGATAGCAGCGTTCATTACATAGTATACACTTTGCATCCTGTAGCAAATATCCATATACACTGAGTGGCCAGATTATTATGATTTCTGAACACATAATAATCTGGCAACTCAGTGTATATCCTATATAATAAAAGGCTAATATACAAATTGTTCGCTCAATCAGGCATTCAACCAGCAGGCAGGCTGGCCAACCGCCCATGTTCCCTCCCACTGCCAGGCTGGCCGGACCCCACCCATGCATGAATTCATGCACTGAGCCTCATATATTGAGTGGCCAGGTTATTATGTGTTTAGAGATCATAATAATCTGGCCACTCAGTCTATAATAAGCATTTAGAAAACACTTGTTGAGCTGAATTTTATTTAAAAGCTGTGTCATTTGAATTTTCTTGGGCCTTTACATATAGCCTTGGGTCACATGAATGGAGATTTATTAAATCATAATGCATGCTTAATATTAACTACAATTGAATAAAAAATTTTTTTTTTCACTCAACATATTTTTATTTAGTGGTTAGATCCAATAGTAGATTAGGACTAAGTCTATTTTAAGTATGCCCACAAAAAATAATAAATAAATAAAACGGCTCTGCAAAATAACAAATTTTCCTTTTATATTTTGTTTTATAGTTTTGAGAAAGATTGTTTAAATATGAAAATAGTGCTTATTTATAAATGTGTAATAATCAGAAATATTAATTTTAATTCTATCTAATATACAATTAAAACTTCAAATTTTAGGTACTCATATTTACAATTGTGGCTTATTAAAAGTGAGGAAAATTGCCCTAACTAGTTTGGCTCAGTGGATAGAGTGTCGGCCTGAGGACTGAAGGGTCTCAGGTTTGATTCTGGTCAAGGGCATATATCTTGGTTGTGGGCACATGCCCAGTAGGGGGTGTGCAGGAGGCAGCTGATCAATGTTGCTCTCTAGTCGATCTTTCTAACTCTATCCCTCTCCCTTACTTTCTGTAAAAAAATCAATAACATATATTTTTAAAAATAAAAATAAATAAATAAGTAAAAGTGAGGAAAATTGATATATTTGCTTTGGATTTAGCTTACCTATCACCAGGATATTAAAACTCTGATTCAATTCATGTAACTTTGACATGATAAATGTAACTGCCATCCATTTGAATTTGAAATTGCCTTATGTCATATTCAAAACTCCTTAAAATATTCAAACATTTTTGTGCTATCTGCCACATATATTTCAAGGGTAATCCCTTTAGGATGGACAATGAAATTAGCCAGATAATTTAAGCAGTGAAGGAGGCAACTCAGCACAATCTTACAAAATTACCCACATAGACTAACCAAATTGAGCACCTATTGCCAGGTGCTCTACAACAAGAAAGAAATAAAAACAGTGAAATTAAAAAAAAAAAAAGCCTGTTAATCTGTGCTGTGAATTAAAAAGGAGGGTCCCTAGGGATGACTTCTCCCTGACACATAAGGACTTATAGTCACAATCTTTTGGAGACAAGTGAGTGGAAGCAGAAATAAGACTATTGACCCTTCTTCAAACATAACAAGTTTCTGAGCACTTGCTAAGGCTTTTGTTCAGGAATTATGAAGAAAATTCAGGACATCATTTAAACATAAAAGATACATGTCAATTACATTCATTATGCTACATCCTCAGATATGTTACAATGCAGAAGCATATTTCTTATTGTCCTATTCCCCACCCCCTGAGTCACTCCCTCCACCCCCACAACTCAAACCTGTTCACAGAAGTCATGAAAGCCAGAACTGTCAAATACTATTATAGTACACATCATGTGGCTCTTGCCTTGCTCAAAACCTACCTCATGTTGTTCTCTCACTCATTGTGCTTCAGTCACTCTAGTCTGTCACTTCCTAGATATAACTAAAATTTTACCATCAGAAAGTTAAATTATTATGTTACTTTAAAAAAGTGTCAGATAAATATGGTATAAAAGATGAAAAACCTTTGTCTTTTATTCCATACTTATCTGACACTTCCTGTTTTAAAATAACCTTAGAAAGTCATTCCTTGATACCCACCAGTACAGTAATGCATTTTGTTCTATCAATAGACTCTCATGATTTTTAAATCTTGCAAACATTTATAATTTTTCATTATTTTAGTGAATAAAAGTAAGTTATATCTGTATCTTCTAAACTATAAGCACCATGTCTATTTTGTTTATTCCTGTATACATAATACATTTAGAAGTGGAGCCTTTAGGAGGTTATATATATATATATATATATATATATATATATATATATATATATAATATATATATATATAGTTAATATGCAAAATGTCCCCTCAGGTTCGACTGAGAAACCCAGAGTTTGATCGCTCACTATAATGTGCGCTGACCACCAGGGGGTGGCACGGAATGAAGGAAAACCCTCCCCAGAAGCTGGCAGCCAGGGAAGAAAAGCCCCAGGTGGCCAGCAGCAGGGAAAGGAAGGTCCCAGCCAGCAGCCAGAAGGCCCTGATCAGCCCTGATTGGCCAGGCCTAGGGACCTTACTCATGCATGAATTTTGTGCACCAAGCTATAGTTGGGTGATAAGAGTGGAACCCTAATACAGCAATCCCTTAACAACATGAGTTTGGACTGCTTGGTTCCACTTATTCATGAATTTTTTTTTTCAATGAATAATGCCCAGGTAATATGTATGTATTTTGCATCCAAGGATTCAACTGACTGTAGATCATAGATACAGAGAACAGACTGACAGCTGTCAGAGGGGAGAGGAACTTGGGGGCTAGGTGAAGAGATTAAACAAAGAAAAAAGAACTCATAAACACAGAAAACAGTATGGTGATTACTAGAGGGAAAGGGAGATCAGGGAGTTAGAAGGTATAAGGAGGTTAAATGGTGATGAAAAGAGACTTGATATTGGGATAGTGAACACACCATACAATTTACAGATAACGTATTATAGAATCATACACCTGAAACCTGTATAATTTTATTTACCAATGTCACCCCAATAAATTAAATTAAAAACAAAAAACAAAAAACCTTATATTTTTACATTCTAAAATAGCAGTTGAAAAACTTTAAATTCCCATATGGGAATTGAAAATACTGTTTTCAATCATTGGTTGGTTGACTCCATGAATCTAAAGGCCCACTATACTTATATTTTTGGGGAATAAAAAATTATACATGGATTTTTACCTGTGCCCCTAACCCCTCTTTCCACTATGTGAGGATCCAGGCCATTGAAAGTCTGCAACCGTAAGAGAGTTTTCACCAGAAGTGAGCACACTGACACCAGCCTTGAGACCTGTGAGACATTTACTTTTGTCGTTTATAAAGCACCCAGTCTATAGTAAGATGACAACCCAAACTAAGACAATGCACATGTTCCTGTTATGTACTCACATCAATCACTATTTATATTTCCCCTTTCCTAGTGGACCCACATTTCTGATCCTTCTAACACTTCACCTTACCTGGATCCTAATACCAATACAGAGTCCCCCGTGTTCAGTTAAATCAATGAGTATTATTATAATTATAAATGTCTATGTAAGTACAATACATATATTTTAACTGAGGAACATGACACGAATCTTCAAACCCAGTATAGTGAATCACATAGACAAGCTATCAAATGGTTACAGTGTAAATGCAATAGGGTGAATGTGAATTAAATCCTATCTAATAAAGACAGGATATGCAAATTGACCATCACTTCACAACAAAGATGGCAGCACCCAAAGCCCATAAGAAGAGAATATGCAAATTGCCCCTACAAAGATGGCAGCCGCCAGTTGGGGGGGACACTTGCATCATCTCCAAGCCAATGATGCAGGTGTTATGCCCATCCCAGTTTTAAGCAGAATAACAATTTGGGATGAAAGTTTAAAAAAAAAACCAACATTTACTTACTGATACATATGCTTATAAAATAGTAAAACATATAACTTGTCTAAACTTCTGTTCCCACAATTTCCTTATCATGATATGAAGTATAATATTTTCTTATAACCTTTTTCCTTTTATTGTTCACTGAGCAACTATTTACTGAAGCCACATTCTAGACCCCAGAGAAAAAATGAGACATGTAGAGCACATGTGTCAAACACAAGGCCCGGGGCCAAATCCAGCCCGCCAGGCCTTGCAATGTGGCCCGCACCGCGCTGTCATCACTGCACTCCGCAGTCAGTTTATGACATTGTCAGTTTATGACTGTTCAGTAAACCATTCGGCCCGCGATTTAGGCTGGATTTTAGATTTTGGCCCCTTCTCTGATTGAGTTCGACACCCCTAATGTAGAGTGAGAGTGATAAAAATTGCCATTATTTAATTGACATGCTATATAAGGAAAGATAAAATCACTGTCATTGGGGATTTTTATTTCATAGTCCTGATTTTATTTCACTTATCCAGTATTTAACTTTATAATTCTTATATGTTACACAACTTGGAATTATCTCTTACTTTTCACATGTATTTCCTCCATGAAACTCCAATCAAAATATGACACATGTTTTATTTTTTCCTATGTCTGAGCAGGGTCAGAGATTAGAAGCTGAAAAAAGTATGCTATTTGGGTCCATGGAAAAATCATTTCAGAACCACAAAGATATCATCTACATAACTGGCTTTTATCATGTAAATGATGATAATTCCACTGTCTTTTCATCTCAGAAACTCGGTATATTTGTTCATACTAATTACAATTTTATACTCTAAAGCTCTGGGAGACAGGAACCGTATCTCTAATGTGCTCCAGCCTGTGCATTGTACAGATGGGTATTTCCTTGTCAACTGAGAGAGAAATATGAGAGTTGTCATGTTGGAAACTTTATAAATGGAAAAAAGGGTTATTTTTTACTCGTAATAACTCAGGAACAACTAGTAAAATGTTCTTTAAGTGTAACAAAGAAATCAACCTGCAGGCTATGTCTAAGCATAAAAATTCCATCCTAAATTACATCTATGAAAAAGTGTGATTGATAGAAAACAGTAATGAGAGATGTCTCACAAACCTCACTTACATTTCCTACCACATGCTAAGGTCACATTTCTGAGTAATATGATAGAGTTTGCAACATAATATTATTGACATTGATTTATTAATATTGATTTCTAAGCTGTACAACATAGTCAAAGCTGTTTTCTTTTACTTTCTTTCCTAAGCAGATCAAAGTAAAAATGTTGAATTATGGATTGTGACTTGTCTTGATTTTTTATAAAACATCAACTGAATGACTTTTCAATGTCATATTTCACCAACAGTAATTAATTGCTTTAAAGTGTGCATTCCAATAAAACTTACTCAGTCATTTTACATTTAAACGTGAATATATTTAGAAGAAATAAAGACTGACATTGAAAATTGCATGATTAAAATTACAAAAAAATAATTTTAGTTGTTTTTAATACAGGCACTGTAGATGTAGCATAATTATACATATAATTATGTAATAATTTTACATCATAATGATGTCTCTAATTTGGTGGGTTTTTTGTTTGTTTTTTAAAGGATTTTTATGGTTGAAAAAAGTAGGTTTTTAATACTTTCTACCTACTTGTTGTTTTCTAACAATTCAAGAGAAAATAACATAAATGGTTCTGTGTCTTCAAAAGTACTGCCAAGGATTATTCACCTATTATTAATCCTATATAATAAAAGTCTAATACGATATCTGGTAGTCCGGTCAACCAATTAAAGTGTAATATGCTCATGCTATGCTAAGGTCTCTCAAACGCATGGTATGACGTGCACTGACAACCAGGGAGCAGATGCTCCCACCAGTAGGTTAGCTTGCCTCTGGGGTCTGGCTGATCAGGACTGAGCGAGACTGGCCGGACATGCCCTGGAGCCCTCCTATAGTCCCTCTCCAACTGGTCAAATTGCAGAAACCCTCCCCAGCCCCGATCGTGTACCAGTGTTATCCCATAGCCTGGCCTGTGGGATGGGGCCGAAACTGGCTCTCAGATTTTTCCCAAGGCGTCCAAGACTGTGAGAGGCAGTTTTAGGGTGACACACACAGGATAGGGCTCCCTTCTCTCTTGTTCCACATGTGTGACCCGAGAACTGCAGCTGCCAAGTCATCACAGCTCGCAGCTCCTGTGCTGAGCATCTGCACCCTGGTGGTCAGTGTGTGTCATAGCTACTGGCCAGTCAGCCAGTTGGGTGGTTGGCCAGTCACTTAGGCTTTTATATATACACTAGCGGCCCAGTGCATGTATTTGTGTATGGGTGGGGTCTGGCTGACCCACCCTGATAGTGGCCAATCAGGCTGGGCTGGTAAGGAGGAGGGGAAATGGGAAGTGGGCCAGCCTGCCCCACCTCCTGATCAAACACCCGGTTGAGGGGAAAATTTGTATATTAGGATGTTATTATATAGGATACGTATCCTATATAATAACACCCTAATATGCAAATTGACCAAATGGTGGAAAGACCAGCAGAATGACTAGTAGAACGACACTGACCACCAGAAGACAGACTCTCAGTGCAGGAGTTGCCCCCTGGTGGTCAGTGTGCTCCCATAGAGTGCATCAGGCCTCTAGTATCCTATCTAATTAAAGAGTAATATGCAAATTAACAATCACTCTGCTTCACCCACAAGCCACACACATCAGCCATGCCCATCAACCAATCAGAGTGAGTATGCAAATTAACCCCAACCAAGATGGCTACCACAGATAACAGGAGGGAGGCTTGGTCCCTGGCAATGGAGGAAGCCAAGCTTTCCACACACCCTGCAGGGCCCAGGTCTCCAATCAAGGGTATAAAGTTTCAATTAAAGAACGTAAATAAATTGCAACAGAAAAGGCAGCAGCCACTGATCTGGAAGTGCAGGAGGCTAGGGTTTCCCTCGGCAACAAAGGAAGCAAAGATTCTGCAGCCCTGGCCGGCCTAGGCCTCCACTCCAGGCTACAAAGTTTCAATTATAGAAGATACATAAATTCCAACAGAAATGGCTGCCACCAGGGAGTGAGCAGGAGGCTTGGATCTGCTCCAGGCTACAAAGTTTCAATTGTAGAACGTAAATAAATTCCAAATACCAGGACCTCCACTTGGCTCGCCAGTGGGGGGCATGGCTTGCCTGAAAACTACCACGGGCCCCTCACTCAGGCCGCCCCACACCCCAAGGGAACCCCCACCCTGATCCAGAACACCCTTCAGGGCAAACCAGCCACCCTCCACCTGTGCACTAGGCCTCTACCCTATCTAATAAAAGAGTAATATGCAGATTGACCATCACTCCAACTCAGATAATGGCTGCCCCCATGTGGTCAAAGATCCTGCCCCCATGTGGACACAAGATGGCCATGACAAGATGGCCAGCAGGGAAGGCAGTTGTGAGGGACCAGGCCTCCAAAGGAGGCATTTGGGTTCAATTAATCCTGCAGTGGAGGGTAGTTAGGGTTGACCAGGCCGGCAGAGGAGGGAAGTTGGGGTCAAACAGGCTGGCAGGGGAGCAGTTAGACATCAATCAGGCTGGCATGGGAGTGATTAGGGGGTGATCAGGCTGGCAGGCAGAAGTGGTTAGCGGTAATCAGGAAGGCAGGCAGGTGAGCAGTGTGGAGCCAGCAGTCCTGGATTGTGAGAGGGATATCTGACTGCCGGTTTAGGCCTGATCCTGGTAGGGAATCAGACATCCCTTGAGGGGTCCCAGGTTGGAGAGGGTGCCGGCTGGATTGAGGGACACCTCCCTTCCCATGCATGAATTTCATGCACTGGACCTCTAGTTATATATAAGATTACACACTCGAAAAGTCACTGTTAACAAAAATAATTTTTTGAATTTTTCAGAATCTCTTAACATAATACATATAATTAAAGAAAACTATAAAATTCTGTATAGTTTCTAATACAGAATTTACTGGTTGAAAATTACAAAATTTCCTTTAATTTGATAACTAAAATTATAGTTTTATAGGGATTAATATTATTCTAAATGTAAACATGTTGCTACTAGCTTCCATTTTCTTCTTTAATTATTTTGGTAACTTCCCTCCCTATAATAACTATTTGTTGAACAATCTATTCCTTCCTTCATGTCTTCATTCATTTTCTTCATCACTATTTCCTGTATTGATTTCTTGTATGCTGGTTGCCTAGTGCCTTTTTCTACCCAATCTTCCTTTACAGTTTGGACTTAAGGCTTTATCAATCTCTAATTTCTTCTCCTTAATTTAAAAACATATTCTATTTAATGTGAAGTTTTGTTAAGAACTTATATATAATTGGTGAAAAATCACTAAATTCATTCTCCATTTCCACATGTTAATGCAGGTCAGTGCTACGATCTACTAGACTGTAAACTACTTAAGAGGAGTAACAATATATTTGGTTTATGTTGCCAGTGCTTTGTGTAATGAATCCTTCATGGGCTTATATCTCTAAATACGTAATGTTATTAAAATAATATTTAATATAATTCTAAATATTTTATCTAAATTTCAAAAGGTTTTTTCTGTAGCCAAAATCTTCATTCTCTGTTAAACAACAATAAGAATGTCAGCTTACACAGATATGTTCTATAAAGTTCAGAGTTTTCTGCTTTCTATGCTTACCTATGCATCAACCAATATATGTAGTTTTCATGCCATTGGTATTTTCATCAGCAAATATGAATATGGATTGAACTCTTTAAATAAACATAATTAATATGTCACTACATAAATGAAATTAGTTATGTATTTAGTTCTATATAAAGGTGATTTCAAGGAGCTCACATAAAAGTGTCTGCAAACAAGGCAAGATGTCTGCTGTAAATATTCCTTGCAATAAATTCCTCCTCTAGATTATGTGCAATAATTTAAAAGTATCTGGTGTGATGCAGTTGACTGATTGACTCTTTGAAAATCTATCACCAAGAAATTAATTGGATGCTGCACAGTTACTCATAGTTGTTCTACTTATGTCATTAAGTCAACCAAAATTACTGGACCACAAAATGAACATTCTAGTTATTTGGGCAGAGTCATCTGAATGGAAATGATTATGCATTGATCAAGTCAGGTTCTCTGGGGTTTGATTGTTATGAGAACTCAAAGGCTTGAACTCATCACACTTTTTGTTGATTCCTTAATTGTGTCTGTATAGTTTCTAATACAGAATTCACTGGTTGAAAATCCCTTTAAGATGCAATATTTGTCCTTTTTTTTTCTGTTTCATTAGATTTTACCATGAAAACTTGAATATTTTAACCTAATACTGTTGAAATTTTAAGGCTTAAGAGCCTGCAGAAATGACAATATATTTTGTTTTTACCCAACTGAAAACAGTTTGATTGATAACATGACCACTTTCAGTGTGAATCAGCATTTTAAAAGTCTTCATTGCTAAACATTTCAATGAATAACAAAACACATTGATTGTGTGTGCTTTCATTTCCAATGTCTTTTATAATTATTTTTAGCAGTTATAAATTAAATGTTTTGGAGCACTGAATGTATCAAACATAATTATACCACTTGAAACTGGATATTTTTCCATGTAGCTCTTTTGAAAAAATAAAATATGGACATTAAATACCTTTAAAATGTAGTTACATAGGATATATTAAGTTTATTGCTTCCACCTTTGCTTTTCATAGTAGCATTACTGTTAGCTAACTTAAAATATGTACATTTGTATCTTTTTGAAATTTATTTAGTCCTACTGTGACCATTAATATAATCTACATAACAGTTAAGGAAAACCAGAAGAAATCCTATTCACCATATTCATTGATACTATCAAGCTGAAATACAATCATATGGCTTACACAATAATTTTGGTAATTCTATTCACGAACAAAAAAAAAGGATGAAACTTCCTTTTAAATCAGCATATTTTGACACACACATTGAAAACTTTTAGAAATGTCTCTTTTCCTTCAGCTGCTTTGTTTTATTTGTTCTAAATTATTATACTCTATTTCATTCAAGAAAGGATTTGAGAAAAAATATTAAAATACAATATGTATATTGTGAAAAAGTATTATAAGGGAAATATTGCCAAGCTAAAATATACAGTTATATATATGGAATGTGATTTTCTGTGGTTGAGTTGCACTTTATACCTTGAGAATTCTAGGTTCTAAAGAAAAGAAGTAACTCAGTACAAGATTCAAATTACAAATAAAAATATGCAGCTGTTTAACTGAAGCAATTACTTGTTTGATTTTATTTTATATTGTTTCCAATATTCAGATATAAAGACAATAATCTGAAAATTTTACAAAACACATATCCCTAATAAAGTGTGGTATCAACCAGATATATACAAATTGATATTGACAATATAGTCACTGGGATGTAAAGTACAACATAGAGAATATAGTCAATAATATTGCTATAACTATGTATGGTGCCAGATAGTTATTGAAAACATCAGGGATGGGCAGAATGCTTTGTAAAGTAAATGATTGTCTAACTGATACATGATTTTTGGACTGTAAAGCATGGTATTCCCCAGATTCTTTGTCTGTTGGAGTCCAAGAATGAATCCATGGATTGAAGATGGTATAACAAAGGTGGAGATTTATTGAAGAACAGTACAGACTCCCACATGGGTAGGGGGAAAGAGTCCCACTGACTTTCTGTTTTCATGGTTCATAAAGGCTGCAAGTCCCTGTGTCCTGATACTCCTTCTGATTGGTCAATATTCCCTTTTGAATTGGTTACTATAGTAACTCCCAAGGCCCTCCTCCCTCATTGTACTAATTTTCCTTCTGAACTTCCTTCCTCTTTTATTTTGTAAACTAGAAGCCCGGTGCATGAAATTCCTGAACAAATGGGGGTGTCCCTCAGCCCAGCCTGCACCCTTCCAGTTTGGTACCTCTCAAGGGATGTCTGACATCCCCCTCACAATCCAGGACTGGTGGCTCCCAACTGCTCACCTGCCTGCTTTCCTGGTTGCCTGTAACTGCTTCTGCCTGCCAGTCAGATAACACCCTAACCACTCCCATGCCAGCCTTATTGCCCTTAACTGCCTTCCCCTGCAGGCCTGGTTCCTCCCAAATGCTCTCCCCAGCTGGCCATCTTATAGTGGCCATCTTGTGTCCACATAGGGGCAAGATCTCTTTTATTATAGGATAGAGGCCTGGTGCATGGGTAGGGGCCAGCTGGTTTGCCCTGAAGTGTGTCCTGGATCAGGGTGGAGGTTCCCTTGGGATGTGGGACAGCCTGGGCAAGGGGCCTATGGTGGTTTACAGGCCAGCAACACTCCCTGGTGACCCAAGCAGAGGCCTTGGTATCTGGAATTTATTTATCTTCTATAGTTGAAACTTTGTACCCTTGAGTGAAGGCCAGGGCAGGCCAGGAAGCTTGGTTTCTTCCATTTCTGAGGGCAACCCAAGCCTCCTGCTCTCTCCAGCTCCATGGCTACTGCCATTTTTCTTGGGATTTATTTATCTTTTGTAATTGAAACTTTGGAGCCCTGAGCAGAGGCCAGGGCTGGCAAGGGCAGCCAAGAAGCTTGGCTTTCTCCATTATTGGGGCAACCCAAGCTTCCTGTTTGTTCCAGCTTTGTGTCTGACTGCTATTTTGGTTGGGTTAATTTTCGTACTCACTCCTGATTGGATGGTAGACATGGCTTGGTGTAGCGATGTGATGGTTATTTTGCATGTTACTCTTTTTTTTAGTGTAGATATAGACCTTTTGACTAGTCCCAGTTCCCTTGTCTTATGCAAATATAACTGCTGCCATTCCCTTGTGTTATGGACATGTACCTTTTCCCAGTCTATAGCCCTGTGTTTTTTCTGTGAACCCCAGATTCTAAAAATCCCCTAAACCTGCCTATAATCCCCTACAATTCCTATTTCATAACCACTATACTGTACACCTCAACCCAATACAAAATAATATTGAAAATAAGCAGACACTGAGGCCAAGGGAGCTGGCTTGAGGTGGGAATGGCCAGGGGAGGAGATGTGCTCAATTTGGAAAAAAATGAGACATGTGTAAAACTTTAGACAATAAAAAAAAGAAAAGAAACTACTTTAAAAATAATTAAACACAATGTAGGAAAATTGTCTTTTCTTTTTGGTTATTTTTTTTGAAGTAGTCAGAGCATGTTAATGTTCCTGAATTAGTAAATGTTCCAAAAAGGAACATTAAATATATAAATGAATTCACAACTTTCATATGAAAGTCCAATCACAAAATTTAAAGATCAATTTAGTAACAGTTCTACAACAGGTTATGGCAATGGGGTATAGATGTATGTTAAGATCTACCTATAAAATGTGAAATATCTAACCAATTTTACCATAACAGTTATAGCAGAGTGGGAAAAGAAGAGAGCATCTGAGTATATATGGGAGATGGCAAATTCAAGTTATTTTCTCTTGGGAAATCTCAGCTTGGGATATTCACTTCTCATTTTAAAAATAAGACATGTAAGGAAAAGCCAAATTATAACAAAAATGTTAGACAGTGATAATATATATGGTTACATAAGGGAAATAAATAATTGTAAAAAAAATTGAAATTCTAAAAGTATTTTCTTGATGTACTAAAAATCTTACAGTGAAAGAATTTATTGCTATAGGAAGAAAAAAGTTTGAAAATTTGGTTATAAAAATTTGATGCAATATGTTTTTGAAATCTGTGAAGTAATTAGCATTAGCTGGAACTAACCATGGAAAGCTTTCAGTGAACTGAACATGTTCATATATACTGCCTGAGCAAAGGACAACACACTGACAAAAGTGAATCAAATATTTTATATGTATTTTTGGATAATTTACACTGAGACACTTTGGACTTTATTGTTTTTTTCTCTTTCTTTGCCTTTCTCAGGTGCCAATATCTATATTTCAGTAGAACATCAGGTCATATTTAAACTTCAGAATGCATGTTGATTTCTGTTTGGGGCAAGTTTCCACTATTTCAAAGAAGATTTATAAACCAACCAATAATACTACTCATCTGGGTTTTCATCAATCAACGGTAAAGGTATTAATGCCCATGCTTAATTATAATTTTTATGTAAAGTCATATGTATATATTGTATATGAATTTTCAATTGTTCTAGCACACTGTTGAAAAGACAATCCTTTTGCAACAGGAATTTTAGGGGAACATAGGCAGGTTTAGGGAATTTTTAGAATTGGGGTGCATGGGGTAAAAACAAAAAAGCATAGTGCTACAGATGGGGAGAAGGTACATTTTCATAACACAAGGAAGCCAGCTGCAATTACATTTTCATAAGACAAGGGAACCAGAAGTAGCTAAAAAGGTCTATATTTACAAAATAAAGAAGGAGGAAGGAAACCCAGAAGGAATGGAAGGGCAATGAGGGAGGAGGGCCACAGGAATAACTATAGTAACTAATTAGAAAGGGAATACTGACAAATCAGAGGGGATATCAAGGTATCAGGTTCTGCAGACTTTATAAGCCATAGGGAAAAGGAACTCTGTGGGCCTTTCCCCCTGCCCACGTGGGAGTATGTACTTGTTCATCAATAAATCTCCACCTTTGCTATACTATCCTCTGTCCGTAGATTCATTCTTCAACCCCGATGCACAAAGAATCTGGGTTCCAGTCCAATAATTCTGTATCACTTTCTTTATTTCATTGTCTATATTCCTTTGTCAAAGATTAGTTAGCTTCACTTTTGTAGGTCTATTTCTGGACTCTCTTTTCTGTCCCATTGTTCCATCAAATTCTCTACTTGAGAATTTGTTTGTTGATATTCACAAATAATTTGCTGGGAATATGATAGCACTGATTCTATAAATCAAGTTGGTAAGTCCTGACATTTAAATATTAAAGTTTTCTATCTCTGGACCTGGAATATCTTTTTATTTATTTATGTCTCCTTTGATTTCTTTCATCAGAGTGTTATAGCTTTCCTCACATAGTTTTGTATGTTTTTTATTAAATTTAAATATAACTATCATTTTTTTCTAGGAGTTTGTAGCCTATTGTTTCTAGGCTACAGGCCTGTACAGCATGCTATTCTACAGAACAGTGGAGACTAAATCAAACTCAAGAAAAATGATGTAATCAAGAGATATGATAAACATGAGATATATGAAGTTGCTGCCTTTATAACAGGGTATATTATTTTACAACAAATTTATATTTTTATAAGTAAAAGCAGCATGCTTAAAAAAATAAAAAGTTTAGTAAAGTATATAAACCAGTAACATAATTATTTATTACATCATAAAATATTATGGGCTGTTCACAGTTGTTGGCACTATACTTTAAAAAATATTTTCATTGATTTCAGAGAGGAAGGAAGAGGGAGAAATAGAAACATTTCTATTTGAAATGTTTGAGAGAGACATCGATTGACTGCCTCCCACCCTTCCCCCCCACTGAGGACCAAGCCCACATGTACCCCTAACCTGAACTGAACTCAGGACCCCCAGTCTGCAGGCTGATGCTCTATCCACTGAGCCAAACCAGCTAAGGCTGCACTCTACTTTTATTGCACTGACAGCACAGTACGTTTGTATATACCAGCATTACCACAAACGTGAGTAATTCAGTGCACTAGACAGTACAATAGCTAAGCCGTCATTAGGCAATAGGAAATTTTCAGTTCACTATAATTTTATGGGATTACACCATCATATATGCATCCCTTTGTTGACTAAAATGTTATGTAAGATGTTACTGTGCTCTCTGTATGAATGGCTGAATTTTTATTTGGTATCTTTTTTTATTTTTTGTTCCTTTATTGCCTTTGGATTTTCTAGAGACACCATTTTAAATAAAATCCATCTGATTCTTACCGTTTTTTTTTTTTTTTTTTTTTTTTTTTTTTTTTTTTTAATATATTTTATTGATTTTTTTTTTACCCCCTCCCTCCCTCCCACACATCCCCTCCCTCCCCAGAGTTTTGTGTCCATTGGTTGCACTTATATGCATGTATGATTCTTACCGTTTTTTAGCTGTAAAGCATTGTTATACAGGAACCTGCTTGGTATGGTGGTAAAGTGTTATAAAATTACAATGGTTAAGTCCCAGTTTTTTAGTGAGACTGCCTCTGACCTATGACTTTCAGAGGTGCTTCTAGCTTTTACCCACCTTAGAGCAGACACAAATATTAGAGGCATTAAAATTGGTTATGTTCCTTCCCCAATATCAGTACGTTTTGGGAAATTACATGTTTCCTAGGCTATAATAAGATGGTTTCTTTGAGAGTAGTCCTCAATTAAGAGAGCATATTTCAAGGTGGGTACTTTCCCCCTCCGCTTACTGAAGTACAGAGGGATTTCTTCCTGACCTTCACCCTGAGCACTTGTGGGACTTCTGGGGTAAAATCCATTGGAGTGCGGGAAACATGCCTAATATTGGTTTTCCAGTGTTTTAATCACTCAGCTAGCCCATACTGAACTCCCACAATTTTCAACGATAGCTTCTATTTCTCGGTGGACTGAATCCAGCAGGTGACCTGCCCCTGAGCTTCTGTCCCAGACAAAGGCAACTCCTAAATAATGCAACTGTTTAAACACTTATATCTTTTTTGATTATCTATTGTTTGATTTTTCTCCAAAGTTTCTCTTTAAATAGCAATAGAAAACTGTTTTATTAACTCTAATTATGTACTGTATTTATATAATCCAAATAATTTTCTTGTAATTATTCTTCTTTATCAAAAACTTAACTAGCTCTTTGGGCCTATTTTACTTTTTCAGATAAATTTTAGAACCTGTCAAATTCCACTTAAAAATTCTGTTTGAATGTTAACTGAAATTGTATTAATTATAGATGAAGTTATTTTAAAAATACATTGACTACCTATTCAGTAATACTATATATATGAATATGTGTGTGACTAGTCTCTAATGATATATTACATGCACTTTGAATTAAGTTGCCTTCTTTTTTTAACTGTATTATTTGAGGCATTTTCAATTTTTTTTGTTTGTTATTTTGAGTGAAACCTTTTTTTATTACATTTAATAACTTATTGCTGGTCAACAGAAAAAAAATGCATTGATTTTTATTTGTTGACATTGTTTCTGGCTCCCTTGTGTAATAACTCTCATATTATAGTCATCACTTTCCAGTTGAATGCCTTGAATCTTCTGATGCGCAAATCCAAACTTTTGCAAATAATGAAATGCTCCTGGTCACCCTCAACAAGTATAGCTATGGAATCTGTACATTCACCCACAGAGGAAGCAGAAACTACATTTTAGTAACTATGCTTTGCCAGAGGAAACTGCCTTGTTCTTTGAGATCCCATCATTTGAAGTACTGGACCAACGTAGTAGGCACAATGGACCATCTCCTTAAATTATGGTTATTTAATCCATTCTGCCCCATCATGTCTAACATCATATTGTAAATTACTTTTATTTTCTATGTGTAACAAAAGACCATGGCCCTGATCAACTGACCTTTCCATTAGGTCTATTCTAAATCATCTGCTCCATGATCGTCAAAAATACCTGCCTTCTTGCTTTACTATTAGAATAGAGCAACCTCCCTGTTCTGATGAAATACAGCTAAATCCCTGACAAACTCTCACATTTTCCCTGATTTATTCTCCAACTCTTAATAGATTAGTTTAATCAAAGACATCTGACTTAAATATTCCCTAATCTAAATGTTTTCTTTATTAGGTTCCCTTATCTACATTCCACTGCACTTTGTCCAGTGGGCAGTCAACAGTAATAACTGTGATTGTGTCTATCTGTTAGAGCACTCTTTCCTAAGAGAGACCAAGATGGCAAGGATCACACCTCTTATTCATCATTTTATCCATACAACCAGTGTATAGGAAATATGCTTTTATTTGTCTTCTCTTATCTTACTTTATAATTTACTTCACATTTGTAACTAACATTAAACTTACACTTGCCATGGACATATTTTTCATAGATTATATTAAAAAGCATTATAATTTTGAATATCTCACACTGGTTTGTAATATTGTTTTTAATGTGTATTCTAAATATTAGTCTCTTTATGTGTAGATCCCTTGAAATTGCTTTGCAGAAGTAACCATTGTTCTAATATTTGAGAGATAAATGTCTCCTTCCTATATAGGTTTTCTACTTATATTAGTTAGTGCATGATGATACAGAATAGTGCTATATTTTTTAAAATATATTTTATTGACGTTTTACAGAGAGGAAGTTAGAGGGATAGATAGTTAGAAACATCGATGAGAGAGAAACATCGACCAGCTGCCTCTTGCATACCCCTACTGGGGATGTGTCCGCAACCAAGGTACCTGCCCTTGACTGGAATTGAACCTGGGACCTTTGAGTCCACAGGCGATGCTCTATCCACTGAGCCAAACCAATTAGGGCTGGATAGTGCTATATTTTTATATTCTAAATGAATATTACAAAACTTCTTAGTCTCTATAATCTGAAGTAATAGTCCCGAATTAAAATATTTTTATTTCTAAAATTCTGTATAAAGTTTTGTCCTCAAAAATGGCTTAAACACATTTTAAATGTGAAAAAAAAAACCATAATCATGAAAAATTCGAAGTAGTATAAAGTAATAAAGCTAGAGGAAAGTTGTAGAAATATAACACAATTTGAAAATGATCAGGGCATTTAGAAAGAAAATTACCTAAAAGCAGCCAGCCATAATTACCAATTTAGATGTTCAGAAGAGATATGATCAATCTAGCTATTCTGAATAATAAACAACTTGCTATAATGCTTTTGTAGTGAGATGCTAATGGACTGCCTTTATAGTTTTTTTTTTTTCTCTTCAAAAGTTTATGTCCTGAAGCTCATTGCAAATTATTTTTAAAGTAACCACCTCTTAATAGACCAACTTCTATCACTTTTGTTTCTCACCTGGGTGCCTGACATATCCTTCTAACACAATTCTATGCTTTCCATTTTACCTCCAGAATCAATAATCAATCTCAATCAAAGCGATGCTCTAAAAAAAATAAAAATAAAATGATCTCGTTCCCTGCTCAAAACTTGCGAGTGGCTATGCACACCACTTAAAATAATATCTCAAGTGCTTATAATTGTTTGCAAGATTTGTATGTTGAATAGTTTTCCGGTTTCACTTTCTATAACTCTATCATTTGCTCTTCCTGTAAGTCATATTTTTAAAAAAGCAACTATCCCATCCTTTGAATCATTAATGCAATTTAGTTTTTCTTTTTTTTTTTTCTTTTTTAAATGTATTTTATTGATTTTTTACAGAGAGGAAGAGAGAGAGATAGAGAGCTAGAAACGTCGATGAGAGACAACATCGACCAGCTGCCTCTTGCACACCCCTACGGGGAATGTGCCCGCAACCAACATACATGCCCTTGACCAAAATCAAACCTGGGACCCTTCAGTCCGCAGACCGACGCTCTACCACTGAGCCAAACCGGTCTCGGCACAATTTAGTTTTACTTAAAAACACTCATCATTGCCTGACATTACATAAAGTACTTTTTTCATTAAAACTTTCACAAGGACTTGACTCAATCTGCACAATCAATACTCTATCCACAGTTTTTGAATTGGCACCTGCAATATAAAAATGCCAGTAATTAGGGCCTGCCTGGTGTGACGCAGTAGCTGAGCATTGACCCATGCACCAAGAGGTTACTGTTTCAATTCCAGGTGAGGGCACATGCCTGAGTTTGAGGCTCAGTCCCCAGAAGGGGATGTGCAGGAGGCAACCAATTAATGTTGATGTTTCTGTCATCAATGTATGTATCTTTCTCTCCCTCTCCTTTCCTCTCTCTCTAAAATCAATAAAATTTTGTTTTTAAAAAGATGCCAGTAATTATAGATTTAATAAAATGAATTAGTGGATAAGCTGTCATAACATATATCTAATAGAAAAACATAATATAGCCTGAACATATAAGATTCTTTTTAAAATATATTTTTATTGATTTCAGAGAGGAAGAGAGAGGGAGAGAGAGATAGAAACATCGATGATGAGAGAGAATCACTGGCTGGCTATTCCTGCACAACCACTACTGAGGATTGAGACTGAAACCTGGCATATGCCCTGACCTAGAATCAAACCAGTGACCTCTTGATTCCTGGTTTGATGGGCAACCACTGAGCCACATCCAGCTTAGCCATATTAGATTCTTAAATTTTAGCTTGATAAATCTAATAAATGTGGAAAATATTAAAGAGTGAGATTTTAATGTGGAAGCAAAAGTGGAAAAATAAATTAAGAATGATTCAGGATAGGTTGAAAAAATGTGAAGAGGAGAAAGCAGTATATAAAAGTAGCCTTATTATAATGCATAATAATTTAAAGACACAAGGAGATAATATAGGAACTTCATAGAAAAAATGCTAAGGATTTTGTTATTGTCATATTTTTGTTTTTATATTTTAACCAAGACTATTTTAAATGGACCTTACAGAATTAATTATAATAATATCTATGGACTTTTAAATTTCATATATATCTAATAACACCATAAAGATTAATATGTAATCTAGTTGTTGGATACCCTTGTAAAACTGCAGAAGTAAATAGCAAACATTTTACAGTTGAAGCTTATAAAAATACAAAATTATATATGAAGAAACCAAGAGGAATTATCTAAAATTACCAAGAAAATATAAAGAACTTTGTACTTAGTAAATTAAGCTTGGCAGTGCCCATTTTCAGATTATTTCCTCTACTTAATGACTCATTTATTTAGGTAGCCAAGCTAAATAAATACTTTGTGCAAAGGATTCTGATTAAAATCTTTAAATCATTTCTGCTCCAACACACTTGAAAACTAGTTTTGCAATTTAGTGTCTGTTTTGGTTATGTTCCCAGCAGGTTATTAACAATTAATTAGCAATACTTCTCAAATGTTATCTGTGTTAGTCTACTAATTGCAGGGCAGGAAAATGGAATTTCCCTTTGTAAACAAATTGCAATCATGATCATTTGTTTTAGATAAGGCAATACAAATTTTCCTTATATTTTTGTTGTTGTTACTTAGATTTACAGCCAGAAGGCATAAATTATATTTATGAGTATTGGATAAAGCTGTATATAACTTATATAGCAGATATTATAATCATATAACTTAGACAAGAATACTTCACTTTTACTCCTGACTGCATCTTTTTCTTTAGAAGGAGTGTGTGTGTGTCTGTGTGTGTGTGTGTTTAAACAAATAAATCAAAAGAGTTTCTTAGCAGAACTTGTTTAGATTAGCAATTATAACTTGAGAAATAGCATACTTTTCATAGTTTCTACCAAATGTCTTAATGATTTAAAAAATCAATTTGCTCATGTTTTAAAGATTCTAAGTTAAAATTATAGTTAATAATTATATATATTTAATATTTATAGTTTTCATTATTTTCTCTGGTACTTGCTGTGTTTGACTCATTTTATTTCTAGCTATAACCATGTCTTACTATGCTTTTTCATATAGCTTATATTCATAGAATGCTTCAACTGGCATTAATCTTTAATATTTTCTAGCCCGGCCATCTAATTTTATAGCTGAGTTAGCTTAGGATCAGAAGGAGATAATTTGAATTTGGAAAGGTCACTACAGCAGATACAATAGATAGACTCATTCACATGTTTCCCAATCTCTTTCTGTGTGCCTTCCCTGAGTGCAGAGGCTGCAAAACAAAAAACGAATCTCCTTTACTGTGTTCATATCATCCTGGTGAGACTTAACATTTGGAGCTGAGCAAGTACAGGAGGAGGTTGGGTACAAACCACTTGCTGTTTTTGTTAATCTTTATTTTTGAAAGTATTATTTATGCCCTCCTTCCCCCACTCCCACTGACGTCTTCTAGCCAGCCCTCCACCCTCAACCCCCTACCACAAATCATCATCACCCTATTGTCTATGTCCATGTATTTATGCAAACAAGTTTTTGGTCGATCCTTCCCCCCACACCCTCACTTCCCCACCTTCCCTCTGTGATTCCACAGTCTGTTTTCATAGTTTAGCTTGTGACAGGTACTATGTCACTTGGAGCTAAAATCTTAGTGCTGGCTAATTGGTCCCTACATTATTGTAGTGCGTATTTTATTCTGGAGTGAGATAAAACAGAAGAGGAAGATTCCTTTATGGGCCAACTCTTTGGTATTGGTCAGAGTTATTTCTGGACTTCTCTGCCTGTACATACATCTGCTTATGAACTAACCTCAATAAATGTGGAAGTGGAAAAAATGTCCTGTATTAAATTCTGTTCTGCTTAAACTAGATAGAACTGTTTCTGTTAATCTGAAACTGAATCCGACTAATATAGTAATGAGGAGAGGAGAATAAAATGAATAGTTACTGACAAAAAAAATTGGTTTGGAATAGAACTAAGAACTCCTAACTTGTCCAGCCATCATGGTTCAGTGGTTGAGCATTGACCTATGAACCAGGAGGTCAAGGTTGGATTTCTGGTCAGGGCACCTGCCTGGATTATGGGCTCAATCCCCAGTAGAGGGCATGCAGGATGCAGCAGATCAATTATTCTCTCTCATCACTGATGTTTCAACCATGGATTGGAAATGAATAGAAAAATAAAAGAAATCAGTTATACACCTGAACAGAATTAATTTGTCTATGTGTATTCATGTAGAAAAAAATAAATGCTCTGCATTTCTGTCTGATGAATGGACAAGATAGGCAGGAGTCACTATATTATATTGAGATATTGTCTAAAGTTACAATTAACAGAATGAATGCCATAAGTTGTATATATTTAGGGCCTGAATCAATTAAAAACTTCACATTATAGCTATCCTTTTGCATATATCTTTACCTCAATAAAGAGGGAATTATAATTATATTTATTCATAAAGTTATTTGCAAATTAAATGTTACAGACTTCAAGATGTTTTAAGATTTAAGACAACACATAGAACACATTAAATAAGTACAAATTACTATAGATTTTAATGAGTCCCCTCACATGCATCTTAAGAATTGTTTATGTATAATTAGCTAAAGATGAAAGCCTTATTTAGACTACATTTCATCTTTACTTTTATGAGATTATTGAAAAACTTGGAGCTATTTTTTTTTCTTTTTGTAACAATAGATGGTATGATCTTTTTTAATTTAATAAATCTTTATTGTTCAAATTATTACAATTATTCCTCTTTTCCCCCCATAGCTCCCCTCCACCAGGTTCCCACCCCACCTTCTGCCCTTAACCTCCCTCCCGCTGTCCTCATCCATAGGTATATGATTTTTGTCCAGTCTCTTCCCTCACCCCCCAAACCCTTTCACCCCTAGAATTGTCAGTCTAATTCTTTCTATGCCCCTAATTCTATTATATTCACCAGTTTATTCTGTTCATCAGATTTTTTTATTCACTTGATTTTTAGATTCACTTGTTGATAGATATGTATTTGTGATTCTTAATTTTTATCTCTACCTTCTCCTTCTTCTCCTTCTTCTCCCTCTTCTCCCTCTTCTCCCTCTCCTCCTCCTCCTCCTTCTCTTCCTCCTCCTCCTCCTTCTCTTCCTCCTCCTCCTCCTCCTCCTTTTTCTCCTCCTCCTTCTCTTCCTCCTCCTTCTCCTTCTCCTTCTCCTTCTCCTTCTCCTTCTCCTTCTCCTTCTCCTTCTCCTTCTCCTTCTCCTTCTCCTTCTCCTTCTCCTTCTCCTTCTCCTTCTCCTTCTCCTTCTCCTTCTCCTTCTCCTTCTCCTTCTTCTTCTTCCTCTTTTTCTTCTTCTTCTTCTTCTAGAATACCTTTCAGCATTTCATATAATACTGGTTTGGTGTTGATGAACTCCTTTAGCTTTTCCTTATCTGTGAAGCTCTTTATCTGACCTTCAATTGTAAATGATATATTTGCTGGGTAGAGTAATCTTGGTTGTAGATTCTTGCTATTCATCACTTTGAATGCTTCTTGTCACTCCCTTCTGGCCTGAATAGTTTCCATTGAGAAATCAGCTGACAATCATATGGGTGCTCCCTTGAAGATAATTAACTGTTTTTCTCTTGCTGCTTGTAATATTCTTTCTTTGTCTTTTGCTTTTAATTATGATGTCTTTTGGTGTGGTCCTCTTTAGATTCCTTTTGTTTGGGGTTCTCTGTGCTTCTTGGAATTGTAAGTCTATTTTTTTCGCCAGGTGGGGGAAGTTTTCACTCATTATTTCTTCAAATAGGATTTCAGTATCTTGCTCTCTCTCTTCTTCTGGCATCTCCATAATTTGGATGCTGGTATGCTTGAGGTTGTCCAAGAGGCTCCTTACACTATCTTCAAATTTTTGGATTTTTCTTTTCTTTTAAGGGCTGAGTGTTTTTTGTTTTGTTTTTTTTTGCTTCTTTGTATTTCAAATCTTTGACTAGATTCTTGTGGTCCTCTAGTCTACTGTTAGATCTCTGTATAATATTTTTATTTCAGTCAGTGTAGGTTTAATTTCTTCTTGGTCCTTTTTCATATCCTCCAAGGTCTTGCTAAATTTAACAGTCTTTTCTAGGAAGTTCTTGAAAAACCTTATAACTGTGGTTTTGAACTCTATATCTAGTCATTTGCTTTCTTTCATTTCTTTCACTTGTGATATGTTGCTTTGTCCCCCCATTTTGGCTGCTTCCCTGAGTTGATAGAGTGGCTTTGTGTGCTAGGTATCCTATAGACCCCAGTGGCTCAGCTTCCCTATTTACCTGAGGTGGACACTCTTTGTGCACCCCTTTGTGGGCTGTGTGCACAGTTTTGCTGTAGTTAAGCCTTGATTGTTGTTGGTATCAGTGGAGAAATTAACCTCCAGGCCAATTGGCTGTGTAGATCAGCTATATCTACATGGGGAGAACTTCTGTGCTGGAGACAAGACTTGCAAAACTGCAAAAGCCTCTGTGTTCAGCTTGGATGGGGTGGAGTCTCATGGCAGAACAGACAGCCTTGGCTTCCAGTCAGCCATGCCCTATGAGGCACCTGGGTCTCAGTGTCCCTGGTAATTGCTGCAAGCACCTTTGAGAGAAAGCCACCCTTGAGTTTCCCCTGCTGCCAGATAGTCCAGCTTCTCTCTGAATGAGTCTGAGTTCCCAGAGTCTTGCCAGGAACTGGAATTCAATGTAGTTGGGAGCTTTGGTCTCCCGCCCATTTGAGAAAGCCAGCTGCACACTCAGCAGTCAGTCCTCTCCAAGCTCGAGTGCCTCTGGACCTCTGCCTTCTGTAGCTCCCCTGAGTCTCAGTGTGCTTTCCTCTTTTTCTGTCCAGATTCCCCCTGAATGAGTGTGGGTTCCCAGAGTCTTGCCTGGAACTGGATTCAGTGCATTCAGGGGCTTCCCTCTCCCTCCTGCTTGAAAAAACCAGCCATCCCCACTCAGCTGCCAGTCCTCTCCATGTGTGCATGTCGCCGTACCTCAGCCTTTTGGAGCTCCTCTGAGTTTCAATGTGCTTTTCTCTTCCCTTCTAGTTGTAGAATTTCTACTCAGCCAGCTTTCTTGTGGTTCTGGATGGTGTCTGTTTTGTCTTTTAGTTGTAGTTTTGAAATTGTTGTGTGAGGCAGAAGTTTAGGTGTTTACATATGCTGCCATCTTGGTTTTTCAAATTCACTCCCCACGGTGCAATCCCCCTTCCAGCAGTGTCAGCCTGGGCTGGGGTCTCAGCCTGGGAGGGGTGTGCACTCCCATGGTGTGATCCCTTCCCAGTGGTGGCAGCCTGGGGTCTCAACCACAGAGTCACACCAGCCAGGAAGATATGGAGGAATCTTAAATGTTTCTTAAAAAAACAAACAAAAAACATATATATATATATATATATATATATATATATATATATATATATATATATATATAATTTTTTTAAAGAAAGAAATATCTATGAGAGAGAATCATTGATCAGCTGCCTCCTGCACACTCCTCACTGGATATGTGCCCCCAATGAAGGTACATGCCCTTGACTGGAATCGAACCTGGGACCATTGAATCTGCAGGCCAATGCTCCATCCACTTAGCCAAACCAGTTAGGGCTGTCCAATATGTTAAAGAAAAAAACTCTATCTAATAAAGAGGGAATATGCAGAGGAGGGCATTTGGTGGTGACCAGGTTATCAGGGGAGGAGAGTTGGAGACAATCGGGCTGGCAGGGGAGCAGTTAAATGTCAATAAGGCTGGCAGGGGAGTGGTTAGGTTGTGATCAGGCTGGCAGGCTGAAGCAGTTAAGGGCAATCAGGCAGGCAGGCTTACAGTTGGTCCATAAGTATCAGGCCTAAACAGGAAGTCGGACATCCCCTGTGGGATCCCAAATTTGAGAGTGTGGAGATTAGGCAGAGGGACACCCCCCCAGTGCATGACTTTTGTGCATTGGGCCTTTAGTATTTATATAAAAGCTTAAGTGACCAAATGACCAAATGACTAAATGATCTGCTGAGCAGTCGCTATGATGTGCACTGACCACCAGGGGGCAGACATTCAATGAAAGATCTGCCCCCTGGTGGTCAGTATGCTCCCATACTGGGAGCACCACTTAGCTGATGGATGGGCACTAGATGCAGGCCTCGTGGCTAGCAACCACAGCCCGAGACCATAGTGGAGCTCAGCAAGCCTACTGAGTGGCAACAGTGGCAGTAACAGGGAGGCCAGGACAAGCAGGAGTGGCAGGTAGGAGCAACAGGTGGCTTTAGAGTGCCTGTTTAGGCCAATCCCCATAGGCAACACTGAGCAACCCCACTGTTGCAGAAATCTATGCACCTAAATCTAGTATTAAAAAAAGAGAATACTTTTCAAATTACATTTCATCAATAATTATGTTATAAAATTTGTTTTACTGGACAATTTCAAGCCACTCACAAAAATGAAATAAGGAAAATTTATTCTTCACCAATAAACATTGTTTTTGGTTGTTTTTGCTTATTTATTGGTTTTTAATAAAATGATGTACTACGGGGCTTTACCCGGTAAGGTAAAAACAGAGTAATATTACAATTTAAATAGAAAACTAAGAACTCAATCAACGCTGATGATGTTAAAAAGAATTCCTGCCCTAACTGGTTTGGCTCAGCAGATAGATTGTTGGCCTGTGGACTGAAGCGTCCCTGAGTTTGATTCCAATCATGGGCTCAATTCCCAGTAGGGGACAGCATTGATGTTTCTATCTCTCTTTCCCTCTCCCTTCCTCTCTGAAATCAATAAAATACATTAAAAAATAATTCCTGTATACATTCTCTGTGAATATATATATTTTTGAAATGCATGCTGTAATTTTCTACCATAGAAAATTTAAAATTATAGCACACTAAAACCATAACACCAGTAGCCTTTACAAAATCACATATAATAAAGGACATTAAATTTTTAATTTAATAAATACCTTGAAATGTTTAAATTTTAATCTACATTTGCCTTAGGTAGTTAGGAGACTAGGTCATTCTATCACTGTATATATGTATATATATAATATTATAATATTGATATATTATTATTTTATTTTATGTTATATTGTATCTATTATATTTATTATATTTTCCAGTAACTGTTAAGCCAAAACAAAACAAAAAATGTGAATGTGTCACACTGAATTTCGATAAGTATTATTTCATTCTTTTACAACTTTTAAATTATCTTATTAATAATATAAAATAATATAAAATTATCTTATTAATAATATAAAATAATATAAAAATATTAATAATATAAAATAATATAAAATAGGTGTTATTTTCTGCTTATTATTATTTTTCTACTTTTATTTCAATTAAATATATGTATTGTCAGAATATATACAAGTGCAAGACTAAATTATATGCTGTTTATGAAAACAGCTTTTAAATATAATAGGAACAAAGAGTTTAAATGTAAAAAGGATGAAAAGAGATATACCAGTCAAATACTAATCAAAAGCACTCTTGGGAGGCCATGTTGGCAATTAATTATATTTTAGACAAAAAGAGGTTTTTAGAGATGAAGAAATCTATTTAATAAGAAAGAAATGTGAACTTATCAAATGTTATCAAAAGAGATGTCAATGCTAAATGTGGATGCATTTAAAACAGATTCAAAATACATGAAGAAAAGCTAATATAAATTCAAAGAAAATTGATAAAGCTACAATTATGATTGGAGATTTCAATATTCCTTTCTTAGTATCTAGAACATGTAGATAGAAAAATCAGTAGGCATATGAAAGACTTGAACAACACTCTAAAACAACTAAATTCAATTTTTGAAACATCACTTTCCCCCAAAAGCAAAATCCATATTCTTTTCTAGTGCACATAGAACATTTGTCATGCTAGATTATATTGTGGAAAAAGTCTAAATGAGTTTAAGAACATTAAAGTCACAAAGTAATGTTTTTACCAAATATGAATTTAAATGAGAAATCAGTAACTGAAAGATGTTTGAAAATACCCAAATATTTGGAAAGAAATAATTCCAGGGTCAATAGCTAAATCAAAAAGGATATTAAAAAATATTGAACTAAATTAAGTAAGAGTACATATCAAGGTGTACAGCTATCGTGTTAATGTTTACATTAAAAATGGAGCAAAGTTCAAATCAACAATTAGGGAAATTAAAAAGAAAGGCAAAAGTAGGGGGAGTATTGTATTTTACTTTTATAGTAAATGCTTATTGACAATTCTATTTATAGTAAGGAGTAAAATAATTAAAATAAATTGAGATGAATATATACACAGATGTCACAGGAAATTAAAAGAGATATATCTTGTGATTGGAAACAAAATATTTTAGTTCTACAGAACTACTGTCTCTCATATGTTTTTCTAATAGGTTATAGGCAGCATGTCAATACTGTAAGGGGAAATATGAACACTGCATGAACTAATTTGAAATCAACGTAAACTCGATATTCACAATACCAAGTGATTGTATTTGTAATAATAGGAATATTTACCTCTGAGTTCTTAGCCCATTTATGACAGACAGGTAATTAACTGATTTCTGATCATATCAGTAATTTCTCAGTCACTTTTTTGTTTTTTCATTTCACTCTTTTTTATGTCACCTCATTTGAAGGGTCTGCTCTTCCCCTTATTCTAAATCCTAGTTGCAAACAGTTGGTGTTGATGTAATGACTGCTCAGTATGAGCCTGAAGGGAGCAGTTGGCTTCTCTGTCTCATCTGCTTCATGGGATGGGCAACCCCAGTAGGGACTCCCTGCTCTGAGGATCAGTGATTGAATTCAAGCGCAGCTGCCTGGGATTTAGGAGTCCTCATAAATCACCCTGTCCTCCCCTGTCACTCCCTTCCTAGGCTCCATCAGGGCAGCGTTATTTTGTCTGTTTTAGACTTCACTTTATAAAAACAAGGACGTTCAATGAGAAGGCAATGGAAGCATCATTATAATTGCCACAAATAAAATTATTATTTTACAGATTAGAAAAATGAGTAAAAGAAATATGTAATGACTTAATTAAGGACGACAATGTTTACAAGATGGTTTCCCCAATCAACAGAAAGTACATAAGACACTAAAAATTTTAACCATCACCTAACATCATAATTATATTTTAATATATTTTCTTAAAATTAAGCAAAAAAGATTTCTTAAATTTTTAACTTTGGACCTTTATTTTGGGCCTTTCTTTATTATATTAAATAATTTACATATATTTTAATACATTATATTAAAATTAAAATGCTAAAATGTATAAGTAAAATGTTGCACATGTTTAGATGGACCTCAACTAATAAGGAGCACTTGGTATGTTTGTGATGTACTCTCCATTTGGTCTGATAAGCCTTTGAAAACACCAGATTGGGCTCTCAGCTAGTATTTGTATATCTCTCAATACCCTATGTGACACTTAGCAGTCTTCTCAGTATTACTCCGGAATCAGACGAAGCCCAGGGGTGACCTCTAGTTTTCTGTAATATGTATCTCTTGCTCTTTCTATGGCTGATGGCACTGAATCAAATGGCAAGCATAAAATACTTGAAATACAGGAAAACAGACAAAATAACATTTGCATATTGGGAACATTGTGAAAGACCTTTCTATTCAAATATGTCCAAACATAAAGTATATTTTCTTGGGTAACTTTTCTTTTTGAAAGAGACTTATATTTAAGTATAAATCAGAGGAAAAGAGAATGCCAAAACTTGTCTTCTATTGTTGCTAGAAGCATCATTTAGAATCAATGATTCAGAAACTAAAAATGAGATAACAAAGTTACAGAGTAGCCATATAGTAACATACCAAATAATAACTTTAAATATCTAATACAATAATATGGAGTAATTGAATCTGAGAACAGTTTTTAAGATAAAAACAAAAAAACAAAATCAGGAATGAAATGTCCAAAACTTAAAAAAAAAAAAGTCATTTTGGCTTGACCTATTATCAAATATGAAGTCATTTTATTTTGTATTTTATGAAAGGTGGAAAGCCAAAATTATAAATTAAAATTATAGCATAGCATACTCAGATAAAATATTTCAAAGCAAAGACACTAAAAGTTCACATCATATGAACATTGTCAAAAGGATAGACTAAATTTGCTCTATCGGGTAAAGCAAAGATTATTTTGCTTACTATACTTATCCTATTTAATAAAAGAGTAATATGCAATTTAACCATCACTTTACTACACACACAAGCCACACCCACCAGCCAATCAGAACAAGTATACAAATTAACCCCAACCAAGATGGCTATGGCCTCAGAGAGCAAGAAGGAGGCCAAGCTTTCCACACACCCTGCAGGGCCCAGGCCTCCCCTCAAGGGTACAAAGTGTCAGTTATAGAAGGTAAGTAAATAGAAATGGTGGCAGTCACTGAGCTGGAAGAGCAGAAGGCTAGGGTTGCCCCTGGCAATGGAGGAAGCCAAGCTTCTGGAGCCCTGGCCAGCTCAGGCCTTCACCTCAGGCTACAAAGTTTCAATTATAAAAGATACAAAAATTCAAACAGAAATGGCTGCCTCTACTGAGTGATCAGGAGGCTTGGCTCTGCTCTAGGCTACAAAGTTTCAGTTGTAGAATATAAACAAATCCCAGATACCAGGACCTCTGCTTGGGTCATCTGGGAGTGTGGCTGGCCTGCAAACAACCAAGGAGCCTCGTCTTGGCCACCCCACGCCCGAAGGGAACCCCCACCCTGATCTGGGACATTCTTCAGGGCAAACCAGCTCGCCGCCACCCATGCACCAGTCCTCTATCCTATCTAATAAAAGAGTAATATGCTGATTGACCATCACTCCAACACACAAGATGGCTGCCCCCATATAGTCAAAGATCTTGCCCCCATGTGGACATAAGATGGCCAGCAGAGGAAGTTCAGTTGGAAGGGACCAGGTCTGCAAGGGAGGGCAGTTGTGGGTGATCAGGCAGGCAGGCAGGGGAGGGCAGTTGGGAGGCACCAGGCCTGCAAGGGAAGGCAGTTGGGGGTGATCAACCCTGGAGGGGAGGGCAGTTAGGGGTGACCAGGCCAGCAGAGGAGGGAAGTTGGGGCAGACAGGCTGGCAGGGAAGCAGTTAGACATCAATCAGGCTGGCATGGGAGTGTTTAGGGGGTTATCAGGGTGGCAGGCAGAAACGGTTAGGGACAATCAGGAAGGCAGGCAGAGAAGCAGTTGGGATCCAGCAGTCCTGAGTTGTGAGAGGGTTGTCTGACTACCCTATAGGGCCTAAATTGGCAGTCAGACATCCCTGGAGGGGTTCTAGATTGGAGAGGGTGCAGGCTGGTCTGAGAGATACAAAGACTGTAATCTCAGGCTGTAATGAAATATAGGATGAATAAAAAAAATATTTCTTTGGCATGATATATTTGTTTAAAATAGGACCATTTTTAAAATATGTATAATTCATTTTAAAATAAACACTTGTGCTAAACTGACCATTTTTAATATATAAAATTTACCTTCAATTGCCCAATATTAACATTTGCAAACGGATAATACTCAATAAAAAATTAAATACAGTGGTGCCTCACACAATGAACTTAATTCGTTCCAGGAGCAAGCTTATTATGCGAAAAGTTCGTTATGTGAAAATCGTTTTCCCATAACAATACATGTTAAAAAAAATAATTCGTTCTGTAGCATAAAATATGCTAAGATGACATAAAAAAAATATGCTAAGATGACATATTTTTATTTAGATACATCTAAAAACATAATTTAAAAAAAAAAACACACATTTTTTTTAATTTTAAGACAGACTAAGTAGAGTCTACCGAATCTTGCACATCTTCATCCATTTTCTGCTTTTTGGCCGATGGTTTCATGAAAAACCTGTCCAAAGTTCGCTGTGCGAGGCATTCGTTATGCGAGGCACCACTGTATATTTATTTCTAAACTCAAAAATGCTATGCTTAATTTTGCATTACTTTGATATGTGTCCTTATGAAGGCTTAGAGAGTGATTTTGGGATATTTATGTCATCTTTCCTAAATGATCTTAATATTCTATGCATTTTATTAAACTAGTTAAGGCATTAATTAGGCTGTCAAAGAAGGACTTAAGAAAGAACTTTAGGCTGTGGAGAAGACAAAGGAATTCTTCTTTTGACACATATTCCAGGAATGGTAGAATATATACCTAAACTACAGGACTAGTATATAAATATACTCTTGCATTTAAAGGAATGAATATACTGTTAGAAAAAAATTGAAGAAAAATAAATATTTGAAGATTAGCTTTATTATTAGATTACTTTTTAAAGTTATACATAAAAATTGTGTAACATTTGGAAATGAAAGTAAAATATATTAACTCTAAAATAACTCATGAGGCAGAATTAATACTTTTGCAATTATCTCCCAATATCATTTCTACTAATTATTTTCATACTTAAGCTTTTACTTATAATGAATATATGTCCTACTTATGTTCACTAATTACATTTGCTATAATATAATCCTGTAAATTAATACACTATCCTATATAATAAAAGACTAATATGCAAATTGTCCCCTCAAATGGGAGTTAATCCAGGAGTTTGACCAGGGGGAGGGCCAGCTGGTGAACCACCCAGGGCCCCTTCCCTCCCCCAGGCTGGCCCACAGCCCAATCACCCCCACACTTGATCAGGGGCAGGGCCAGCTGACCAACCTCCTGTATCCCCTCCCCCTGGCCATCCTGGCCTGATTAGCCAGGATCAGGGAGGGCTGGTCGAACACCACCCATGCACAAATTCATGCACCAGGCCTCTAGTGTAACTATACATATAATCTTAAGTTGTTAAACCCAACAGAAAATAATTTTAATAAAAAAACTGAATTATGATGCAACTATGGCAAGGGGACATTTAGATCATAAATACTCATAGTTTGAGGACCATTCAAGAGTTTTGATCTGGGCAAAGTGCTTCTTTGCTGATCTAAATAGCTTCTCCAAAAACCTGGGGGCTTTACATCCTGCCCCGGTAAAGACTGCTCTCTTATGGGCAGTGGGAAGCCTGGCAGTGCCCCTTGACATGAGGTTGTGTGCCCAGCAACACCAGCTCCACCCTCCCCACAAAGTGCTTTACAAACCAGGGACTTTGTGCCTTTCACCTCCACTTGCCTAGAACAATAGTTTAGTTAATCTTCGTGGCTTTTGGAGTATTTTTATTGGCTTCTTAAGAGGTATTATTTAGTTTGCTATTGGCTTATTAAATTGTTATAATTCCTACAGTGAGCCTATATTAAATAAAATACTAGTAAAACGAAAGAAAAACTGAATTGTGTAAATATAACATGGAATGCTTAATTATTTTTTGAAAAAATACCTAAATAAATATTTGGCTCAGATGGTTGGAGTGTCGTCCCATATACCAAAAGGCTGCAGATACAGTTCCCGGTTAGAGCACATACCTGGGTTGCAGGTTCAATCTCTGGTAATGGTGCATACAGAAGGCAACAGATTGATGTTTCCCTCTCACGTCAATGCTTCTCTCTCTCTCTCTCAAAGTCAATTGTAAATAGCTAATTAGTTGATAGACAGCGTATTTCTCTTCCAGGATAATTGTTTAAAGTTATACGTTTTCCTGTAAGTATATTTGAACCGTAATTTATCTATCACACACTTTAATGAGTGGCTAATAACCTTGAATATGTGCTGAGCTATTTATTGTTTTGTAAAGCAGGAAGGACTGAAACCCAAAATATATTTCTCTTTTTCTTGCGGTTATTACAACTCCTATCTCTTCCCTGTGTAACAGCAGCAGAAAACTCTGTCTAATTAAGGCTTCTAGTTATTGCTTTCCACATGACTTTTTGAATTCAATGTTACATAAGCATGATCTTATTTTAGTGGTTATTTTCTGATTAGTAGAACCCATTCTTATTGTTTTTCTCCTTCGTCTATGCTACTTGTATTTCTTCTTTGTCAAGGAGTTTTGTTTTAGAAATTAGTATATTTCCATATCATGCAAAAAGTGAGAAATGTTGTCATATCATTTTTATGATCTCCTCCTGTTCAGATGCTATATTTGTCAAACAGTTGAGTCCAGCCATTTAAATCTAATGTGATGACTTTTGGTTTTCTTTAAGTCTTAGTCTACTAATTTCAAAATGAGAAAAACATATGTATTTAATTTTATATTTTCCAGATTTAGGATCACATTTTTTTCCTGTATCACCATGACTCATAATTTACAGTTGCACTGACCATTGTTATTGTTGTGTTGTATAGATCTGGATTATCATCTTCTATGATAAAGTGTTGGATATCATTCACGTAGAGAAGTTAGCTACTAGCAGATGACCTTGAACCTGTGTGGTTGTTAGGAGAGATTTAGTGCAGTTCACCTTATGTTCCAAGAACCTTCAGCTTGGTCCTGGGCACTTTTTTCCTGTAGCATGATCTCTCTAGGTTTCCATGAAAGTTCCTATAGTTCAGCAAATTCTTCTAAATGTGTCCAACTTGACTCTATCTTCACAGCTAATAAATGCTGAAACTTCAACTCACATCTTTCAACCTTTCCACCATTACTTTTCCCTATAATTCTCTGTGTCCAAATCATGAGCCAGTGAAGGATTGAATATATTTTTATTAATATTTGGGGCCTGTCCCCTATGGTTCCTCCTTTCCTTCATTTTCAAGCTATTGCGCAGTCCGAAATCCTGACCTATGATATTACTACCCAGGAAGACTACTAACTTCTGCTTAGCAAACGGTTCTGTGTTAAGCAGACTAGTAAGTGTCCTTATGGAAAAGCCAGTTAAACTTCAGTATCACTCCCTGGGTTTCTCTTTTCTCCAGGGTCATTTATTCTACGGTTGCATTGGATTTGCACACTCTAGAGTGTCTTTAAAAAGTTAATTGCCATTGGTAAGGAAATTTTTTTTCTGGTGAAAACTACTCAGCAATACTTAGATACAGGAAGGCTGCTCTAGTTATATGTATTTTTAATTGTACCTATATTCCCTTTGATTACCAGAAAATTTCTAACCCAGTATGTCTACCTAAAATATTTAGGAGTATTCTTCACAATCATTAAGAATGATTTTAAAGTGTTGTTGTTTTTTTAAGTTTGTTTAGATTTATATAAAACAAAAAGTGGCATTTGTATCTCAATTTTATTATTATTTTTGGCTACTAATCTATTTGAATAATATCTTTTTTACGTGTATGCTAGACATTTTGATTTGTTCTTCTTCATATCTATTTCTTATTCATATCTATTTTCTATTTTCTAAGGAATTGTTTGTCTTGTCCTTTTTAACTTGTGAGAGCTGTTTGGTAATACAAAACTATGATTTTTACTATTAGAATGTATTGCATAATTCCCTTGCCCCTGTTCCCTGCTTTCTGAGTAGTGCTACCTCCTAAGATATTTTCTTCTAGGCCTTCTTGTTGTCTAAATGTCTGATAGGTAAAATGCCCACATTGGGGGAAAGAAAAACCTGTGTAGCAGACAGATACCCTGTTTTTTATATCTCTCTCTACCCTTTCATGGTGATGATCTTAAACTCACAATGTCTTTTTGCCCACATAAGTAAAATTATACTTTGTCATAACTTGTTATACTATCCAGTGTACTTATGTATATACAAGTAGGACATTCAAGGGAGTTCCTAACTCAATACTTGTTAACTATGATGATTAGTATTTTTGTACATGTTGGTACATCTCTATAAATAGCTCTAGACCCATCACCAACAAACTATTATTTTTCAATTCTCAGCATGTTCCCTCCAGAAGCCTTTTGAAATCCCTAGTATGATTTAATGAAGTATAAAGAATGATAGATAAAGTTACAATAAGGTGCAACATTTATATATGTGTTTGTACTTTTTCCTTTTCATTTGTTTCTAGAAATAACTTCCAGAGTCAGAAATCCTACTATGAGAAAGAATGAGGGGCAAGTGAGGATCCAGGATTTCTGTGTTCTTTTTGGTACCACAATCATATACTGAGTGGCCAGATTATTATGACCACCTGACGTTTGCAGGCAAATTAGCTATAATTTCACACTGAAGTTACTAGAGGGCCAGACCATTATAAACAGGGAAGCAGGTTGTTTACCACGACAGTAGAAGTGATTTTTTTTTTTTCTCTCTGAAGATATGGGTAAACAACGCGATTTAACAGACTTTGAATGTGGGATGATTGTTGCCGCATGGAGCCAGGGAGTATCAGCAAAACTGCTGAATTCATTAAATGTTCAAGAGCAGCTTTGTTAAAGTGTTTAAAGACTGGACGGTCAGCTGAAAATCTGGGTCTGAACATGCAAATTGTGTTCACAATGGTAGGGCAGAACAGAGTGGCAAGACTGGTATAAGACAACAGAAGGGCAACAGTGCATCATGTTACTGCAGATCTTAATCAGGGATCCTCTCAAATGATCTCTAAATGCACTGTTCCCTGCACAATCACCAGAATTCAATCCAATTGAGCATTTGTGGGACAAAGTTAAAAGAGCCATCAGGCAGCTGCTTCCACAACCATCAAATCTCACAGAACTGGACAGTGCTGTTCATCAGGCATGGTGTCAGATTCCTCCCATCACCTTTCAACATCTCATGGAGTCAATGCCAAGAAGAATCTCAGCAGTATTGAAGGCAAAAGGTGGCCTAACAAAGTACTGGTGGGGTGGTGATAATAACCTGGCCATTTTCTTACTTCAACTTCTTTTCCTTTAAATATTACTTTCTGTTTGTATTTACCTTCTACCAATTTTGAAGTTCTATTCACTATTTTTATACTTTAAAATTTTAATCTAGTTTACATGTGTACTTAAAGTAGCAAAATCTAAGTTATTTAACACTTTTAAGAGCTAGGAGACTTTAACTTCTTATAAACACCCCTTCTCTAATTAGATACCATTTCTCTTTAGTTTTAGTAACCTTATATTCCCAAAATATCAACTTAGATTCCATTTCAACATTTTCTCTCACTGCTGCCTTCTGTCTTCCATTGTTGATGGTGAATGTCAATTATCACTCTAACCTTTGTGTTTATTATGGTCTTTTCTTTCTGCTAGATGTTTTTGGATAAATTGTTACTTCACATTCCTTAGAATATTTCCTTTTTCCCGATGAAATTAATTAAATCCCGGTTTAAAAGTGTATAGAAACATAGAGAAATTCCATTTGTTTTTGCAGGGCAACTGACAGTTCAAAAACACTGGACATATCCAGGGGATAAATTCAGTGGATATTACGCTGCTTTATCAAGAGTAAAGGTAGAAATTATATATTTTCTAATTCTTTCTTTAAGAGTGGCCTCTTTCAAGTTTACATACTTTAGACATGGCCAAGGTTTATGTAGGGTCTTCCACCTAATTCTTGACATACCTAGTTTTTTCCTTTGTCCTTTTTTTCTCTCTCTACTACTTATGGGTTAACACTGAAGCTCTGGAATACAATATAGTAGCATGTTTTCTTACTAGCATGTAGGGGAAATGCTAGCATCTAGATTTACTTACATTTCTGAATTTTGGCTTTATTGTAAGTTTTGGACTCCAACATTTTTTTAAAATTTCTAAACAGTTGTTTATTATATATATATTAATATATATATATTAATATATCACATTATGTATTTATTTATATTTGTATTTACATATATAGTTTTCTTTTAATTCATAATTTTTAGAATCTTAGAGCATAAGAGATTTTTAAAGTATTTAGATTTAGATGCCATATTACTCTAATATCCTATCACTTTTGACTCTTTATTCTATAATTACTGTGTTGTAACATGGTGCTCTTTATTTTCAAGGTACATATATTTGTTTATGAGTTTATCTATAAAACTGATTATAATTTATTTTAAAACAGGCAGCATTGTTTACTTATATTTCATTCTCACAGTGAGAAAAGAGAATGTAGCATTGACTTACATATAACAATTTCTTTAGTAAATCAATATATAAAATTTGGTTTTCAGGGCTAATGACTCACTAAGGTATATCTTTGTTCACCTTTATAACAAATAATATACTTTATAATTCATATTTTTCCTTTGCAGGTATTGCTTTTTTAGTATATATTTGTTACATTGAATCATTACAGAAAATGAGAAAAACAAATGCCTCTCTTGTAAGGAAATATGCCTATTTTGCTAATGCAATTTACAGTTTTACTTTATAAATATAAGAAATATTAAAAAGGTCAATATATGTAAATGATAATTATATTAAACTACATATGAGTAAATCTGAAATAAAAATCAGTAAAGAAGTTGCACCACAAGATTTTATAGGAATAAAATGTATTAACCAAAAGTAAGAATTTATAAATGCAACTTTAAGTTAACGTTTATTTTTCAACTTGACTTCTGTAGTACACAGGGAATAAAACCATTGAATACCTAAGATATGTAGTTTAAATAGAAATGACATCTACAACCTGAAGAAATAGGCATGAAACTTTCTGTCTCAAACAGCTTTCCATCCTCCAAATTGAGATTGTATGTGTGCATCCTTATGTTGTACAGTTATCATTATCTTTAGCAACAGCAAAAAGGGGAGGGGGGCTTTTAACAGAAAGGTTTCTCTTTTGTTTTTCCTATCAAAGACTAAGTGATCATAAGATAAAATGTAACTCACAGTACACATCGTGCATTCCTGAAAGCCCTGGAATTGAGTATAGTCTAAGAATGCGCTACTTGCATTAAGATAATGGCTACTATTTCCACTGCTGCCAAAAGCCATTTCTCTTCTATTCTGTGAATCTGGAGGCAGCTCTGAGGATTCACCTGAGAGCTAAACTTTAATTGAAGTTAGCCTTGATCAAAATCAAACTCTGGGGATGAAATGCGGGATAACGTAAATCTAAACATTTGATTGATTTCCTTGTGAGAGTGAAAACCATATTTTGAAAGCAATCTAAGCTACCACATTCAGAGATAAACCAACTATGATCAGACTTCAGCAAATGTTATTTTTTAGAATACAAACTAAAACTTTGTTTCATAAAATAGCCCTTTAACATAGGAACACCTAAGTATATTAATAAAACAAATAATCCAGAACACTTTTGGTGGACTTTAAGGAAGAGATCAGCAGCAACACCGGTATAGTAGTGGATTTTAACACCCCACTGTCTTTGCTGGATAGTTCTTCCAGACAAAAAATCAAGAAGGAAACAGTGACCTTAAATGACACACTGGATTGGACAGACTTAATTGATATTTAGAGAACATTTCATTCCAAAGCAGCTGAATGTACATTCTTCTGATGTGCACATGGAACATTCCCAAAGATAGATCACATGTTAGGACACAATGTAAATCTTAACAATTTCAAGAAGATTGAAATCATATCAAGCATCTTTTCAGATCACAATGGCATGAAACTGAAACTGGAAATCAACTAAAATAAAATGTAAAAAAATTATAAACACTCAAACACATGGAGGGTAAATAAGATGTTAATAAACAATGACTGGGCTATTAAGAAGATCAAGGAAGAAATATAAAATTACCCGGAAATAAATGAGCACACAACAACCCAATATCTATGGAATATAGCAAAAGTAGTCCTGAGAGGGAAGTACATAGCATTACAAGCTTACATCAAGAAGTAAGAAAAGCTTTAGCCTGTTTGGCTCAGTGGATAAAGTGTCAGCCTGCAGATTGAAAGGTCCCAGGTTCGATTCCGGTCAAGGCATGTGCCTTGGTTGCGCGCACATCCCCAGTGGGAGGTGTGAAAGAGGCAGCTGGTCAATGTTTCTCTCTCATCAATGTTTCTAACTCTCTATCTCTCTCCCTTTATCTCTGTAAAAAATCAATAAAAATATATTTTAAAAAAAGAAGTAAGAAAAATCTCAAATAGCGATCTAACTCTACACCTAAAAGAACCATAGAAAGGACAACAAGAAAAGCCCAGAGTATGCAGAAGGGAGAAAATAATAAAACTACAGAAGAAACAAATGCCCATTACTAGCAGAATTGCCAAGGTTCACAGCTTGGCCTCTCCTGGGCAACTATAAGTCGAACACAAGTAGCAACCATCTGCAGATTGCTCTGTAGCTCATGCCAGATAACCCCAGGCAGGGGACAGGGAGTGCTGACTTTGCAACTCCTGGGATGGCTCCGGAGCCAGTATAGTTAGTGGCCAGCTTTAGACCATGTCAGACTACAACTCTACCACATCTACCAGTCACACAATCAATGGCAGACTCCAAAGCCCTACTGAAGCAAGTCCTGATCCATAGGGATGTTACTTGTATAGCAGCTTTTTTGCTGTACTTTCAGTCGTCCTCACAGAAAATTGGCATGGGGCCAATTCATCCCAGTGATACAAATAGCAATCAAAGCTCAACTACAACAGGACAGTGCACACAGCCCACACAGGAGCACACCTAGTGTGCCCAGCTCACATGACTAGGGAGGCTGAGCCATGGGGCCCTAGAGGACACCTACTAGACAAGACTTCTTTACCAATTCTAGGAGTCATAGCAGCTCTACCTGATACATAGAAACAAACACAGAGAAGCAACCAAAATGTGGGATGAAAAAACATGTCACAAATGAAAGAACAGAAGAAATCTCCAGAAAAAGAACCAAATGAAACAGAAGCAAGAAAACAGCGGTTAAGTATGCTCAAGGAACTTAATGATAATGTCAAGACACTTAGTGAGAATTTCAAGGAAGTTAATGAGAATATCTAAGAAATGAAAAAGGACCATTCAGAAATGAAGGATACACTAAATGAAATGAAGAATAATTTACAGGTAATCAGCAGTATAGGATGCCAAGAATCAAATTAGTCATATAAATATAAGGAAGCAGAAAACAACCAATCAAAATAAAAAAAGATAAAAATGATCACAAAATATGAAAATATTATAAGGAGCCTCTGGGACAACTTCAAGCATACCAACATTTGCATCATGGGGATGCCTGAAGGAGAAGAGAAGGAGCAAGAAATTAAAAACCTATTTGAAGAAATAATGACAGAAAAAATGCCCCTACCTGCTGAAAGAATTCCAGGAATTAGAATTCCAGGCTTAGAATTCCAGGAAGCATAGAAAACATTCAATAATTTTATCTACATAGTAAAAGTAATTTACTTAAAACTGTGTTTTAATATATCTTAATTGATTTCAGAGAGAAATGGAGAGAGAGCTAGAAGCATCGATGATGAGAGAGAATCATTGATCACCTGTCTCTTGCACACACCCCCATTGGGAATCTGGCTGGCAACCTGGGCATTTGCTCTGACCTTACCCAGAATCAAACTGTGACCTTCTGGTTCATAGATTGTTGTTCAACCACTGAGCCTCACTGGCCCAGCTGGTGAAAATTTTTAAAGTTTATCTAATATCTTTGCCCTTTAGAGGGTTCTAACGAAGCAAACCTTTCCATTAAATAATACCAATACTAGATTACATCATTTGAATTTTGCTTGGGTTAGATGTAGTCATTTAATACAGTTTTCAACTCACATTTTGGTCCCTGAGACAAATCTCTTAAAGAAAAACAATTTTTTTCCCTCAACTTTTGAGGATATACACATATTACATTATATATATATATATAACGTGATTTATGCAACCTTTTGCTTGTTAAAAAAAAAAAATACACTGCTGTCAACCAATAAATTTCCAGGGACTTTGGAAAGAAGTAAAATGTTGACAGCAAGTCCTTTCAGTATAATTGGGGCCTTAGAGGCCCAAGAAAGATCATTTCCTATTCTATAAAAATCATAGCTCTGACACTTTATTTACAATTAAATAAGTTCATATATTTTGACATTTTATAACCCTGGAAAGTTACATATAATGATCAGCAAAATGAGAAGATGAAAAGAATTTTTAGTCTTTTAGAAATGTAACCAATTTCTGTCTAGAAGACAAACCAATTCAAAAAGTGATGGTTTTATTGTCCTATAGGACATTAGCCAGATTGTATCTAATTTAGCAGTTTTACTTCAGGATTTCATCTTTGGCAATCTCTTTGAACGGCATTATCATCCTGCCAGTCCCTTCACTGAGTTAAACAGAACTTTTGCATCTGCTATTATGTATTTGAATAAGAATTATGTATTTAACACATGCAAAATTTTGTTTTGACACAATAAAACAAAAGATCATTTGATTCTTCCCTGGAATACAGAAAAGCACAAACTTGAATCATTGGTGTGGCTTAGGCTAATTTTCCAAATATTGTTAACAAAATTCATGTAGAGATCTTCACAGAGCCAACAATTCTCTCTTTCAGGCCTACTACTTTCAGCATCTCCAAGGAGGAGGCCTGCTATTCTGTGTTTTGTTTTATGTTGTTTTGTTTTTTAATACTCACCAAAGTATATTTTTCCATTGCTTTTTAGAGAGAGTGGAATGCAGAGTGGGATGGGGAGGGGGAGGGGGATAGGGAGCAGGAGAAGGAGAGAGAAACATCAAAGTGAGAGAGATGCATCCACTGGTTGCCTTCCACACTTGCCCTAACCAGGAGAGGGCAGCAGACCTGAAACCAGGTAAGTAGTACTCTTTACTGGGAATTAAAACCGGGACTCTTTAGTGCACAGGCTGGCCAGGGCTTGTTATTCTGTATTTTTACAGTGTTCCAAGTGAATTTAACATCAACTATCTGTTGGAACTACAGATCCAGGACACTGATTGCAAAACTGTTTGTAATCCACAATTACTCTAGGTAGTCAGAACTTTAGGGGCCTTTCCACTTTCTCTCTCACTTGTTTTACTTGGAAGGATAATCCTTTATGCCATAATGAAAACAGCTAATTTTGCTAAAATATAAGCATTAAAGCTGTTTGTTGATAACAATGACTTCAGATAAAAGTAACTCAAGTATTTGTAATCTCAAAAGGTTTAGCACATATGACAAAATAATTTTTATATGTTTTGAATTGGTTTGTCTTCTAGACAGAAATTATTTAAAAATAATTTTTATATGTTAAAAAAGTCATCTGTTGCTTTAACAAAAGTCTTAAGCTATAACTGACTACCTCCAATTGTGTTACTTAAACTAACTCATTTTACCTATAATATACTATGCTTCTAGATTGATATGCTCATCAGAAATAAACAAAAACCTTCAAAAACCTTATGTTGTATTTTCTGTACATACACTAACTTGGAATTATTACAAACTTATAAGTCAATGGTATTGGCTTTATTTACAAAGGAGAGAACTGTAACTCAGAGGGATCAAATAGCTTTCTTAGTTCACATTGCTCATAAATAATGAAGCAGGGAATTTTAGCCTTGATCTGCCTTGTGAGCTCATGCTTTTACATACTTACTATTCAACTATCTCAAAGTAATTCTTTATTAAAATCATAAAGATGAGATTTTATGGCCACAGAATTCAATCAAACATCTGGGTCTTATATGATGACAGATAGAAGATATTCTAGCTATACATCATAGAGAAAACATGACATTTCAATAAAACCCTTTCTATTTTGGAAGAACTCCCAACCCACACCACATTAGCCAACATTTAGAGATATCTTCTCTTTATTGAGTGGAAATGTATAATAAATTAGATAGCTTTCCAAGAATGTGGTCTGCCAATATTTCAACCTTATCATCTCCTCAAAACTCTGCCAGATCTATTAAAATTCTTCTTCATATAGTATATTAAGACTGAATTTTCTTCAAGTTCTATTTTTAATATATTACATTAATCTTAAAAATCTATTGTAGTGTTGAAGTTTTTTTTAAAAAATCTTTATTTCACATTATCTCATAAAATGTTTTCTTCAGTTTTTATCCCCACAACTTCTTTCATTATTTCATTGCCCTTGCTAGATTTTCTCTACATTCACTTGTAGCTCCATCTGAAATTTTCCTAACTTTGCATTTATTCTCTTATAACAATAATTAGGATATTAAGACAACCCGAGTCCTTGTTTTGTCCCCAGTAGGTTATTTCCAATTTTTTTGCCCTGTCTTATATTAACAAATCTTGTTTACAGGTTCTTAGAAAATTTGCAGTATCTGAGCCAAAATGTATTGAAATTACTGGCTTAACTGTTGTGAATTTTATAGCTTAAATTTCTAAGTTCTTAAATAATTGTATTTTCATTGATTTTACATATTTTTCCATCACTGATTTATTAGCTATTTCAGGTGAAAGTGGAAGGGAAAGGGAGACAGAGATAGAAAAATAAGAATCATTGATAAGCTGCTTCCTGTACAGCCCCTCTAGGGGATTGAACCAGCAACTGTGCATGTTCTCTGATTGGGAATCCAACCGTGAGCTCCTGGTTCATTGGTAGGTGCTCAACCACTGAGCCACACCAACCAGGCAAGTCTCCTTCTACCATCATATTTTTAACTAGGTGATGCACCAGGACCTTAGTGAATTTTCTTTTAAAATTTATTGTCTCTACTGCCCACAACATTTCACTAAGAACAGAGTATTTTTAGCTCATGATACTCTTCTGATTACAAAATCTAAAAGAGACTCTCTAGTTTTTATCTTGTTTAACAATAATTTAAATAAAATAAGCATTTATATAGTATGAATTTCAATTATATTAATTTCTTTTATAAAGTATTTCTAAAGTTCATTACCTAATATAATAATTAAATTAATCTAATCCTCTACATTCTATAAATAATGCCCCCCCACAATTCTTTTGGAAAGCATAGTCCCATTACTGTAAAAATAGGAATATTTCCAGTCTAAACATAATTGTTAAGAAAATCAGTTTTTAATATATTTTTAATTTCAAGAATATAATGTAGATTTACATTATAAAGTTAGACACTTTAAGAAGAAAATATGATGTTTAATTTTAAATTAAAATGGCCCAACCTCTTTTCCATGTTAAACAATTGACCCTTGGAATACCATAAAGATATTGACTTCTTCAGTTTGCAAGTTAGTTGTGGAGATATGTGAAGTATAGTTTATGTCAATTTGACTGGGTCACAAGGTACCCCGATAGTTGTTTAGACATTATTCTAGGTGTTTCTGTATGAGATTAACATTTGAATCCTTAGACTAAGGAAAGCCCTCCCAAATAAGAGTGGGTCTCATCCTATCAGTTGAAGGCCTGAATATAATCAAAGACTTAGTAAGAAAGAATTTTCTCTCTCTGCCTGACTGTCTTTGAGCTGAGACATTATTTACCTCCTGTCTTTGAACTTGGATTCAGATTGAAACTATCAGCTCTCCTTGGTCTCCAGCTTGCCAAGTGCAGATATTGCAGCCTCTCAGCTTCCACAATCACATATATATGAATTGCTTCAGTTTCTTTGGAAAACACTAATATAAGATATATGCTCTATTTTCTATACTTTTAATATTGGAATCACAATTGGAAATAAATATTATTTTGGTAATTTTCTCCTCTATGGTGCAGTTTGCCATGAACCCAGTAATACTTATAATTTAATATACTTTTCTAACAACTATTATCTAAGGGGTATAGCATCAAATGGGCACATAATGCAAACAAAGATGGATGCAAATTTAAAAGGTTAAAAAAGTCAGTGTTCAGTGTTGAAAAAATCTTTGAAGTAAATTTAAGGGATTGAATATTTCTAGAACAAAGGTTGCACCTCAGCCTCAAGGTCCACCCCTAAAATAAATTTAACATTTCATCTGTTTATTTATAAAGATTGATACAATATTCTGTATGCGAGCATCATTGGTTATGAACTCATATAATTTCCATTGAACACTTAAAAATAATTTTGGCAACAACACAACTTAATAATTTATATATTTTATTTAATATTTTTTCATGATGAATGAAATCTATTTAAATATAATAACCACACTTTCTCACAAAATGACCAGAGTAGCTCCCCCCTTACCTGTGGTTTCAATATTTTTAAAAAATATTCTTTAACCTGTTTTTGTCTTAACTTTCTTTCCTTGTTTTATTTCAGAATCTCAGTGAAAGCATTGATATTCCTGGAGTCTTTGTTTCTGCACATAACCTGAGAAATGCAGGAAACAACATATAATTGCCACTAGTTTATGGCATTTGTTACAGGCTTACCCTGAGACAAGAAAAGCAACTGGCCTCCACTGGTCACATAACAAATTCTTCGTTGTTTGTGCAGATAAATGTGGTTCTGCCTGATAGTAGGACGTGGGCACCAGAGAATTTGGCACTTGTTAAAGCTGTCTCAATGGTGGCATATCTATAAGATGTTTTGTACCAGGGTTTGGGTTTCTCTGACAATAAATGTTGTTAGGATAGTATGCAAATTATATTTTAAATTTCTGGCCATAAAATATCTACAACCCAAACTAGATTTTTATTTAATTAATTAATTAATTAATTTATTTATTTATTTACTTATTTATTGTGTGCGTGTGTGTGTGTGCATGTGTGTGTGTGTGTGTGTGTGTGTGTGTGTGTGTGTGTGCTTTGTACATGTTGAGTAAGGGACTAAATGAACGTGTTCTTATTTTGTACTTAAGAGAAAATCTCTAAACTTTGCCTAAAATGTGATTGTTTGACTACTTTCAGGGCCTTTGTTTTGAAACAATAAACTAATATAGAGATGCATGGCTAATCTGGCCCCTGCCCCAACCTGCACCCTACTGGAAGATGCTTGAAAATAGATAGGACGAGAGCATACAGAGGCATATTACTCACACTCTGAGGAAGAGACTGCAGTGCAAATGTTTTCATGAAGCAAAGAATTCAAGGTTTTGCTATTTTGATAAATCCTCTTAGGTGCCAATAATATATTTTCTTGTTCTTCCTAACATCTTAAATTGAGCACTGGCTATAGCTTACAATTGTTAACTTTTGAATTTTATCAAGGTGTGGGACCAACTGATACTCAGCAATCATGGGTGCTGTCTCTAGACCAAGCATGTCAAACTCATTCCCCACAGGTTGCATAAGTCATTCACTTGGCCAGCTTTAGCCTTTGAGTTTGACATGCTTGCTCTAGACTGATAAAGTAACAAAGTATATAATTTTTTTTTTTTTACCTATGCTAGATAAGAGTTTCCTGAAATCCATACGAAGTAGCTACATCCTTCCATGTGCCTAATAAATTCCTTAAATTCAAATCTCTACTAACATGTAATCTAAGCTTCCACTAATACATACACAAATACAAAAGTCTATTAAGAAAATATCAGGGCTGTGGCACATTTATTCAATGGAAGAATCCTTGAGCTTCAATTAATTGTCATCATGTTTATTTGCAAGCTCAGTTTTCTTCTTATTGTTGGTTTTTTTTTTTTTTAATTTTTAAGGAGAAGCAGGGAATTTGGATTTCTATAAAATTTTAATATTAGTAGTTGACTCATTTAAAATGGAACTAGGTTCTTTGTCAAATTAAACATATCTGTGGGCAAAATATAATTGATGGATTACTAAATTAAAATTTCAGAACCATCAGAAAATCCATTTAACTTTAATGAATAAACCAATGAACAAATTAATGAAGGAGTTTCTCAACCAATTTGGCATGAAGAATAAGGATGACAAAAATATATGATTCTGTAGTCAAAAGCCTGGTTGGATGAACAAAATGCCTGGGGTTACCTGAAGGGTAGCATAATATGTCACCCCAAAATGTAACTGTTGAAGCTCATGACATGCCACCCCCAAATACCCCAGTTTTTTGCATAGCCTATTTGAGCTTTTCAAATAAGCACTTGAAAAACAGCAAATTTACAGAGAAGCTTTCTCTGAATGAACTTTCCTTATCTGCCTAAAGATAGATTTTCAAAACAAAAAATAAAGCAACAAACACACCTCACTTATAATAAATCCCCTCCCTGGAAGTTTCATCAACCAGGGAAGACTGACTCTTATTCTAGTCATGGAGAACAGAAGTGATACCACATCCAGACAAAGCTTGTCACAAGCTATCACACCTTCCACCTAAAATGCTAAGGGCCCATTTATCTTTCTAAAAATAATATATCTTTCTCTAAAAGGGTTATATCCTCACTTCCTTTTCCTTAGTAAAGTGGTATTTAAGTCTGAATTCTAAGTTACCTTGGGAAATTCCTTATTTTCCCCTATACATGAGATAAGAGTATACTTAGAAAACACACACACACACACACACACACACACACACACACACACACACACTTGTTTGTTTTCTCTTACTAATCTGTACTTGATTATAGGGATCTTGCTTAATGAATCAGAAGGTAGAGGAAACATAGTTTTTCCTCCATTAATACCACTCATTAGATATCTGACTTAGAACAAATTACATATAATTTCTCCAGCTCAGATTTCCTCATCTGTAAAGTGAGAAAAAGATTGTACCTCTTAAAGTTATTTAAAACAATTAAGAAATAAAAAAAAAATCAGAAATGGCATCTGTGTAAAATAAATAGTCCTGCTCTAGACAAATAAGTGTTCATTAAATTTTAATTATAAAGTAGATTGTAAAAAAAAAAATTCTGAAAGAAGAAAATCACTAAATTTGGAAATTGAATGATAAAAAGTAAAAGAGGACTATAAAGTGACATTTAGTTTTTAATTGCACCTAAACATTCTGAAGCTGTTTAGCTCAAATTTCATACAAATGTTTATTATTAACATGGCTTGCTTTTATAAAAGGCTAAAAATAGAAGCTAATCTTCAAGATAGCTGGGCCTTGATATTTTTATGGCCTAACAAACATTTTTCTTGTTGTCACAGTTCACTTGTTAAAAGACTGTGTAACTTACATTTCTATGCCCTACTTTTTGTAAGTAATTGAGAGACTGATAATTATTAAATATTAACAATATTTTAGCTACCACAAAAATAATTGGAGCATGAAAGAAGGAACTGTTGGAGAAAAAATATAGATTTATCATACCTTTGTGTTCAGAGCTATGCATATTTTTAGATATATTTTCTTTCAGTAATATTAATGTCCTGTAAATATTCAATAATAACTTTGTAGAATTCTAACAATGTTAGTGTTAGTGAGCAATCTCAACTTCAAAGAGACACTAATAAATCTGAAATTCTGAATGATAATTCAAAATGAATTGCTCATGCAAATTGTTTGTAAAAGGCAGTTTATTTGTTTTCAAATGACAAAACAATATGAATAATATCAGAAAATTCAATACTGAAAGTTACCACACAATAGGAAAAAAAACACATTAAGCTACATTTTAATTTTATATTTTTAATATGTAGCATTATTAAATACTAGAGGCCCAATGCATGAAATCCAGGCACAGGGTGAGGGGGTCACCTCATCCCAGCCTGTACCCTCTCCAATCTGGGACCCCCTCAGGGCATGTCTGTCTGCCAGCTTAGGTCTAATCCTGCCTGCCTGCCTAATTGCTCCTAACCACCTCAGCCTGCTGGCCTGGTCACGCCAACTGCACCCCTTGCTGTCCTGGTTGCCCCTCACTGCCCCTCCCCTGCCAGCCTGGTCACCTCCAACTGCCCCTCTGCTATCCTAATCATCTCTCACTGCCCCCCTGCGGGCCTGTTAACCCCAATTGCCTCCCCCCCCCCCCCCAGCTGTCCTGGTTACCTCTCACTGCCCCCGCCCCCCTGCAGCCTGATGGCATCATGCAGCCTGCTGTTCAGTCATTTGGTTGCCACTCACTGCCCCCCTGCTCACCTGGCTGCCCCATGCAGCCTGCTGTTCAATCGTTTGGTTGTCCCTCACTTAACCTGCCTGCTGGCCTGGCTGCCCCAAGCAGTCTGCTGTTACTGTGAGGGTGTCCTGACCAATTTGCATATTACCCTCTTATTAGTATAGTTTGCTACTTAGTTGCTGGACATAATTTGCTATAATTGCTGTAAACTAAAATATGAAACTGAATTGGAATATGCATTTGTAAAAATATAGAAGTGTATATATAAGTACCGTATTTTCCGGCATATAAGATGACCCTCTAATTTTACAGTTAAAACATAGGTTTAGGCCTATATTCGCTGTATAAGACTACCCCCCACTTAAAAGAAAAGACTTACTTTGCCGTCAAGATCTGCAGGTAATTTTTGTGCAATTTTGGTCTTTTGCCCCCGATTTTCATTCTCATATATTCACATAATTTGCCTATATTCTTACTCTGTGGTGACTTAAGACCTTAATAATGTTTATATTTTTAATTGTAAATAGTCATTTATTATGGTATTACCATAATTTAAGGTAAATTATAAGCTATTTCCTATATCATGCATTAGATAAGCTGGGTTTTAAGATTTTTCATATATCTCATAAATTAGGGGACAGTGATTTAGAAGTCAATATTAATAAAACTTTCCTGTATTTTTATTAAAACTAGAGGCCTAATGCATGAATTTGTGCATGTCCCCCAATGGGGACCAATCAGGTTTGGCTGGTAGTGGTGAGGGGACTTGGGAGGTTGGCTGGCCAATTGGGGCCAGGCGAGCAAGGGGGAGGGATCACAGGAAGTTGGATGCTGACCTTGTTCCCTTCCCCCGGCCCCCGATCGAGTGCAGAGGACTGATCGAGGGCTGGGTTGGATGGAGGAAGGGGCCACGGGAAGTTGGGGATGAGGTTGAGGGGGTCAATAGTGGCCCAATTGGGCCAGTTGGCTGCCACAATGCATGTCATAGTGACCAGTTGTTTAGGGTTTAGGTCATTCCATAATTCTGCTGGCTATATATATATATATATATATATATATATATAGAGAGAGAGAGAGAGAGAGAGAGAGAGAGAGAGAGAGAGAGACAGAGAGAGACAGAGAGAGAAAGAGAGAGAGAAAGAGATGTCTAATTTGCATGGAGCATCATTTCATTTGTCAATTGACTTACTAAGGGAATATTTAAGCAGTCATGCTTCTGAAAGTTACTACATTTATTATCTAATACTCCACATAAATACTGATCTACACAAAATGAGCTAAAAGAAGTGGGACATGCAAAAAGAAGTAGGATATTGGTATTTGATAAAGAAGTGGGACACTGGTATTTAGTTATTGGCTCGCATTTCACACTAATGGGTAAATTCTGCGGGGCGGGGGTGGCGGGGGGGAAGATAAATGAAAAGAAATAGGTTAGCAAATTCTACAAGTAACCAAACAACTATTCTGGGAAGCAATAATAGATCCAAAACTCATTCTACTTATGTTCATTTATCTACATTTAAAGTGCCTGACTTTATTCAATAATACTGTATTGTGACAAATTTCTCTTCTAATAGACAATTTTGATTACCCTTATGTATCTGCAAAACTCCTATAATTCTTCATTGTTATTGACTGTTGTGTATCTCAAACTTGAGGAATATTCTCTTTCTCCAGGCCTCACTAACAAATCTATCTATAGATTTTTTATACTTCATTCAAACCTTTTAAACTTCAGAATACACTGAAATGTGTCTCTTTATCATTTAACCGCTACTCTGACCTATTCAATCATGTTGGGAGAGATGATGGAGGACCAAATAGACACCACAACAGTGAATCATAACAGAAATATGGTGACAAAAAAATGATGATAGATTCAGTACTGGATATAATAGGCAAGATTCTGATGTCCAGAAATAAAAATGCTGATACTCAGATGCCAGTAGGAAGATCTAAAAACCAAAATAGAAAACGTATTTTTAAAAATGTATATGAGGAATATTTTTAGGAAGGAAACTAAAGTTCAAGAATGAAAAAAGAAATACACACAGAAAACCCACAAAAACATCAAAGTACCAGTACAAAATGGGGAGAAGAGAAGCAAATCAAATAAGTGAATCAACAAAGTCTTCTGGCCATGGGATGTTTAAAACGATGTGATGTTGGTTATCACTCCTTATGTTTCTGAATTCTTCATGCAGTTCAATGCCAGTTTAAGCATTTGTTATATGTATTTTATTCCCATTCCATTAATAAAACATTTTATTGGCATAGTAAGCAAGTTGCACATCTTTTAATCCTCAATGAATGATTTTAAAGAAAAATCAACACCCATAAATCTATGGCTTTTTTATACACCAATAGTGAATTTACAGAAAGAGAAATTTAAAAAAAATGCCATTTATCTTTGCACCAAAAAAAGTTAAGATACCTAGGAATAAATTTAACTAATGTAATAAAGACCTGCACTTGGAAAACTACAGTACTCTGAAAAAAGAGATAGAGAAAGACATAAACAGATGGAAGAACATACCATGTTCATGGATTGGTAGAATCTACATCATTAAAATGTCCATACTACCAAAAGATGCACTCCCCATTAAAATACCAATAGCATATTTCACAGAACTAGAACGAACTCCCCCAAAATTGATCTGTAATAAAAAAAAAAGACTCTGAATAACTGCAGCAATCCTGAGAAAGAAAAACAAAGTAGGAGGAACCTCAATAACAAATATCAAGCTATATTACAAAGCCACTATTCTCAAAACTGCCTTATAGACTTATAGACCAATGGAATAAAATAGAGAACCCAGAAATTGACCCAAACCACCATGCTTAATTAATATTTGACAAAGAAAGCTAGAGCATATAGTGGAATCAAGACAGTCTGTTCAATAAATGGTGTTTGGAAAATTGGACAGACACATGCAAAAAAATAAGTACAAGTCTACCTGTAGGATTTTTGAAAAAATATATTTACCAAGTTAATCAAATTTCCTTCTATTCTTATTTTTTAAAGAGTTTATATCATGATTTTTCCCCCCTCTTTTTATACAATCTTTTGATTCTTCTTTTTTTGACCAGTTGATATGATGGATTTCATTGAATTATTTTCAGATGCTGAACTAACCTGGCAGGTCTGGAATAAAATCTCCTTGGTAACAGGATATAATTACTTTTTTTTACATTGTTGGAATGCATTTATTGATATTTTTTAGGATTTTTGCATCAGGTTCAAGATCATTACTTTTCGTTTCTTGTGTTGTCTTGGACTGATTTACATAGTAGAGTGATGCTGGTCTCATAGAATGAACTGCCAGATGTTCCCTCTGCTTTGTTTTCAGGAATAGATTGTGGGGAATATCATTACAGCAGGTCCTTGAATATTATCATTTTGTTTAATTTAATTTCATTATCATCATTAGAAAACCAAAAAATTAAATAAATAAAAAAACCCTGCAAAACAACTGCATGGGTTTTCTCCAGGTCCTCTGGTTTCTTGTCGCATCCAAAAGACGTGCATGTTAGGTGAATGGGCTGTATAGACGGCCTCAGTCTGGTTGAGTGTGGCTGTGTGTGTGAGTACACCCTGTGATGGAAGGGTGTCCTGTCCTGGCATGGCTCCTGCCTTTTGCCCCGAACTTTTTGGAGAAGCTCTGTCACCCTTGACCCTGATCTGGAATAAGTGGGTTGGAAAATAATTATTTCATTTGTTTTATTAATCTTTCTTAAACGTATGTATAGTTCACATTTATTTTGATGTTTAATATTAAAAGTGCTTTTCATTTTTATTTATAAGTTTAGTATTGTTGCTTTTTTTTTTTAACAGAACTATGCCATACATAGTTAATTCTTGTTTACATCAATTAGTCTATGATAAAATAGGTTTTGTTATACATCATCTTGCTTAAAGTTTTAGTTTCCATAAACCTATCAGCAACATTCAGTACTTATTGTATTTTCTTAAATGTTCAATAGAAGTCAACGGTCCATTTGGGGAGCTAGATGTTTGGTGCTATTTTGAAGGTTATTAAAATTTAATTTTAATTATTTGTGCATTTATATGTCATTTAATGATAGAAATATACTCTGAGAAATGCATTGATTTTGTTGTTGTGCAAATATCATAGAGTGCATTTACACAAATGAAAATGCTCTATTCTACAATAAACTAAGGTTATAAAGTATAATCTATTGCTCCTAAATCACACTTTTATACAGCATGTATAGTTACTATTATTATTTTAAACAGATAGTTACTGTCTTTGGATCTATTAAAAATAAGGTACATAACATACTTAATTTTGCTATTGTTATTCTTTTTCTATTGTTATTCTTGCTTATTTAAGTAGAGCCAAACTTCTGACCTATATGATTTTCCTTCTCTGTAAAAATTTTCTTTTTTTTTAATACTTTTTAAAAATATATTTTTATTGATTTTCCACAGAGAGGAAGGAAGAGGGATAGAGAGCTAGAAACGTCGATGAGAGAGAGACATCAACCAGCTGCCTCTTGCACACCCCCTACCAGGGATGTGCCCGCAACCAAGGTACATGCCCTTGACCGGAATCGAACCTGGGACCTTTCTGTCGCAGACTGACGCTCTATCACTGAGCCAAACCGGTTCTGGCAAAACTTTCTTATATCATTAATTATAGTCTACATTGGCTAAAATTAATTATCTCTGTTTTTTTTGTTTGTTTGTTTGTTTTGAGAATATCAAACATATTTCTCTTTCTCTTTCTTTTACTTTTATTTATTTATTTATTTATTTATTATTTTTTAAAATATGTTTCATTGATTTTTTACAGAGAGGAAGAGAGAGGGATACAGAGTTAGAAATATGGACGAGAGAGAATCATCGATCTGCTGCCTTTTGCACAGCCCCTACTGGGGATGTGCCTGCAACCAAGGTACATGCCCTTGACTGGAATCAAACCTGGGACCTTTCAGTCCGCAGGCTGACACTCTATCCACTGAGCCAAACCGGTTTTGGCTCTTTCTTTTACTTTTAAAGGATAATTTAGTTGGATATATAATTTTAGGTAGGTGGTGTTTGTTTTGATTTTAATATTTTAACATCTTAATTATTTTATATCACTCTTTTTCTGCTTTTGTAAGTTTCTAACTAGAAGTCTATTGTAACTCTTCTTGCTATTTCTCTACATTTAAGGTGATCTTATTCTCAGTGATGTCTTTTGGAATTTTCACATTGTTTTTTGTTTTCTGCAGTCTGAATATGATATGTCCTGGTGCAAATTTTATAGTATTTACCTTTGAGATTCTCATCTCTGTGGTTTGTTGAATAATTATTGTCTTTCATTAATTTGGAAATATATTGGCCACTTTATGTCAAATATATCTTATGCTCAGTTCTTTCCTTCTTCTTCTTCTAATAGTTCAATTAATTGGCTTTACCCTTTTGTAATTATTGCACGGTTAATTAATATCAACATATTTGCAATAGTTATTTAACATTCCTGACTTATTATTTCCAAAATTTATCATATTAGAGTTGGTTCTAGTGTTTACTGTCTCTGTTGACTGTGTTTTTTTACTTGTCTAATCGCATATCTTATCATTTTGTTGTTGTTGAATGCTAGACATTTTTGGGTAATAGTAACTGAGTTAAAAATCGTGTTTTTTTTATTTGTTTGTGGTGTGTTTTTTTTTTCCTTTTGTGTGTGTGTGTGGTTTTATGATCATCAGACTAGGATTTGGATTGTGTTTAATTTTAGATTTAGGTATGCCTAAATATGTTATTGTCCTTATTTTTGCCTGTTCTGCTTGCTTTTGGTTGCCATAAGAACTTCTCCTTAAGTAGATTCTGTGTCTTGCAGTTGTTTCATCTGCAATCCCCTGTTACTCTGCTGCAGCGGTTTTGATATGGTGGTAATGAGTTAGGAAAAGTAAATATTTTGTAATCTTAATAAATCTCAGTCTGCTGATGGGTATGTGGCCCGGGGTTATTACCTCCCCAAGTGTTTCTTAGATTTTATTTCCTTTCAGGTTGGATGGAAAGAAAAGAGCCAGATAGAACTTGATAAATGGCCTTCCCTCTGTGTAGAACAAGGCTCTGGTAAATTGATTTCCTGCAGAGAATAGCCTTTGTTATGGGAAATACTGTGAATTTTTAAATAGTTTATGTTCCCCTCCCTTACCAGAGTCAAGTATTTTATCTCAGCCTTCATGTCAGAACACAGGGATTTCAGAAAGCAAACCCCTATATCTGTGACCTCAAGGAGTTTCTCAGTCTTACACTAGTGTAAATCAGCCTCCCAGAACTGGTCAAAATCACCAATTAGATATTCTTACTCATTTATAGTTCAGGGACTGGTGCTCCAGGTGAGTGGATCTCAGGTTGATTCTCTGTATGTGCCCCTCTCTCTAGATTCTGAGATGGTGGTTTGCCATGCAACCGTAATTCTCTGAAGAGGATAAGAAAAGTCATTGATTTTCAATTGTTTTATCTTTTTCTGTGTAAGCATAGTAATGATAAATTCCAAGCTATTTATACATCAGAGCTGAAACTGAAAATTTTAAACAATTATGTTTTAAAGGTACAATACAAAATTCAGAGATTCTTCAGATCACTATTGTTCTAATGCTCTGTATGTACATCACCCCAAATAATCTTCATTGTGCTTATTTAGACAAAATTTAAAATAGTTTTCAGAGCTTTACAATGAAGGCACCAGAATGTTGCCACCCTAGATCTGTCTTTTGATATTGTGATTTGAAACTGGTTATTAAAAAAAAAAAAAAAAAGCCAGAAAGAGCCTTTGACAAGGCCTATTTCATGTAGAAAATCTTAGGATGTTCACTTTAGCCTAATTTGAATTTGAGTAAGCTACAGAAAAAGATGCCAAGCAGGAGCCTAGTAGCTAGGGCATCCCTGTGTCCTATTTAAGCAAGAATTTGCTGCCATGTATATCCCACTTTTTCTCAACTACCTGAATTGCCTCCTTTCAAAATGCTATTACTCCGCCCCATTTTCTCCTTAATCCAAAATGACGTGAAACCCAATTTTATCTGACTGTCTTTGGAATTTTTGTGATGTGAATTACCCACGAGTGTGTATTAAAATTTGATTTTCTCCTGTTAAACCATCTCTGTTAATTTGATTATTAACTCAGCCAGAAGAGCTTAGAAGGTGCAAGGTAAAGTATTATTAATTTTTAATCTCTACAACAACAACAAAAGTTTACGTCTTGCTCCTGTTATTGCTCAGTTCTGTCTCTAATCTTAAATTTCACTATTCAAAAACCCAGGTTAAAAAATAGCCCCTCACTGTGATGTGGTTTGTCTTGATGTGAGAAAGAAAGGGTATATTATTTAAAAATATTCTGCTTGGAATTGGCCCATGTTGCTTTAAGATTTTATTAACCTAAGTAAGTTACCGGGGCAGTGTTGTCAATAGTGAGGATGGTATCTCCCATTACCGCTGCTCTCACTTTTACCAAAATATAAAACAAGAATGAAGCCACAATTTCATAGCCAGCCTGTTTGCCACAATCATCTAAAATAGGATGAACGACATAGATGCTTTAGACGCACAGGGGCTGTTATACAAATGCCTGTATATGTTGTATATGAGTTATATTAAGAAAAGGGCCCTCAGTTGTAATCAGCACTGTAGGAAATATTTTATTGCCATTTACATGCTCTCTTTACAAAGTGGTGCTTTCTTAATTAACTCCACCCTTATATAACAAAAGTTAGTTTACAAAACAATATTAAAAGAAATTCTAAAGGGAGCATTTGTTGAAATAAGTTGGTTAGCCATTACTGCAAGAACAGCTTTGTGCCTACTAATGATTGGATTTATAACTGATGCCTACTACTTTTAATGTGATACTATATTTTCCTAAATGTTTCTTAGCATAGTAGCTAGATGCAAATTAAAAAAAAAAAGTTATCCTACTTTCTATTTCCTCTGTAATTTACAAATGCAATAAAGGACTAGTTTACTAATGCAAAGCACAAATATGGGCAATACTTACAGCTATATATACTCATACACAAACAGAAACATGCAAACTATTATGGCAATAAATATAAAATACAGGAGATTGTATAAAGTACAAATTTCCCTTTTTAATAGAAAATCTGTGTACTGCATTTTAGTGCTGTAACTTGTCAAGCCTTCTAACCAAATTCATGGAAGAAAACAGAATAATATGAGAATAACAACTAACAGTAATTCCAATTAGTGTGTGCATCTCAATGCAAACTCGTTCAAGAAAATATAATAAATGAGGCGATGTTTCTCTAGAATAGTGCAACCATAATCTGAATTATCTTTGATTAGACAGCAATGGATCAAATAAATTTGATATAACATATGCATTGTTCTAAAACATATTTTTAATTCATCAGCGATGGTAAATGTAAGCTGTTAAAGATTTATAATACACATGTAAGAAGAATTTTGCACACAAAAAATATTTGAACAACTACTTTCATGGTCTAGATTGCTAGGGAATGGAAAGCAATGCTTAACAAGATAACAAGGTCAATGCAAAAAGGGTAGAGGATGAGGCTTTAGAAGTGTGGAAATGACATATTAATTGATAACAAATATTTTGTATAAAATGAATGGAGACAGCACTACCTAAGAGATAGAAATAAACACAGGGAGGCTGCTAAAATGAGGAGACAAAGAAACATATCCCATGTGAAAGAACAGAACAAAACTCCAGAAAAGAACTAAACAAAATTGATACATACAATCTACCATATGCAGAGTTGAAAACACTGATTATAAGGATGCTCGATAAATTTAAAGGAAAAGTAGAGGAACTTAGTGAAAACTTGAACAATAAGATAGTAAACATGAGAAGACATATAAAAGAATCAGTCAGAAATAAAGTATAAATTAACCAAAATAAAAAATACATTACAGGGAATCAACAGTAGAATAGCTGAAGCAGAAGATCAAATCAGAGATTTGAAAGATAAAAAAGCAGAAAACAATCAGAGCAACAAAATTAGGAAAGAATCCAGAAAAATGAGAACGGTACAATTTCAAGTATACCAACATATGCCTCATGGGGGTACTTACTAGAAGGAGAAGAGAAAGAGAAAGAAATTGAAAACTTATGTAAAAAATAAAATTGAAAAACCTTTCCTAACCTGGTGAGGGAACTAGACATACAAGTCTGGGAAGTGCAGAGAGCCCAAATAAGATAAACCCAAAGAGACTCACACCAAGACACATCATAAAATTCCAGAGGTTAAAGACAAATTAAAAACTTCAAAAGCAACAAGAGAAAAACAGTTGGTTGCCTATAAGAGAGCCCCCAATGAGACTGTCAGCTGACTTCTCAACAGAAATTTTACAGGCCAGAAGTGATTGGCAAGAATTATTCAACATGATGAAAAGCAAGGACCTACAATCAAGATTACTCAACCTAGTAAAATGATCATTTAGAATTGAAGGATAGATAAAGAGATTCCCAATCAAAGGACTTGTTTTCATGCATATGAGCATAGCCAATTGACACAGACAGGGGTGGGGGTGGTCGGGGAGAGGGCAATAGGGGAAAAAGGAGACTTATGTAATACTTTAAACAACAAAGAATTTAAATTAATTTAAAAGAAGAAAAAAAAAAGTAAAAGGATTCCATCACCTCAAAACCAGTATTATAACAAATGTTAAAGGTTGTTTTAAGAAAAATAAAAAAATAAAAATTATGAATACTAAAATGGCAATAAATAGCCAAAACCGGTTTGGCTCAGTGGTAGAACGCTGGTCTGCGGACTGAAAGGTCCCGGGTTCGATTCCGGTCAAGGGCATGTACCTTGGTTGCGGGCATATCCCCAGTAGGGGGTGTGCAAGAGGCAGCTGATTGATGACTCTCTCTCATCAATGTTTCTAACACTCCCTTCCTCTCTGTAAAAAATCAATAAAGTATATTTTAAAAAATGGCAATAAATACATACCTACCAACAATTACTTTAAAGAAAAATGGATTAATGCTTCAATTAGACATGTGGAGGCTGAGTGGGGGGGGGAAATCCCATAATTGTTATATATGCTGTCTATAAAGGACTCACTTCATATCTAAAGAAATACAAAGAAAGTAAAGAGAAGGAAAAGATATTTCATGAAAATAAAAAAGGGAAAGTAGGTATAGCAATACTTACACCAGACAAATAGACTTTAACACAAAGGTTATATAACAAGAGAAAAAGGAGGACCGAGCAATTTCACTTCTAGGCATTTATCATATTTATCCATTGCAGCATTATTTACAACGAGTTGCCCAGTGCACGGAATTCATGCATTGGGGGTGGGGGTTGTTCCTCAGCCTGTCCTGCACCCTCTCCAATCTGGGATGCCTCAAAAAATGTCCTAGTGCTGGTATACAGGGATTGGTCCTAAACTGACAGTCGGACATCTCTCTCACAATCTGGAACTGCTGGCTCCTAACCACTCAACTGCCTGCCTGACTGCCTGCTTACCTGATTGCCCCTAACCACTCTACATGCTGGCCTGCTCACCCCAAACTTCCCCTGCCTGCCATCCTGCTTGCCCCTAATGCCCCCCAATGCTGGCCTGCTCATCCCCAACTACCCCCCCCCCCCTGCTAGCCTACTCGCCCCAACCTTCCCTTTCCAGTGGCCTGCTCACCCCCAACTACCCCCCTGCTGGCCTGCTCACTCCACACTGCTCCCAGCTGTCCTAATCACTTCCAATTGATCCCAACCGGCCTCCCTGCTAGTCTGCTAATCCCCAATGGCCCTACCCCCACCAGCCTGATTACCCACAATTGATATCCCATCCTGGCTTGATCACCCACAACTGCCCTTGGTCTCTAACCACCTCTACCTCAGCCCCGCCACCATGGCTTTGTCCAGAAGGTCTCCTAAAAGGTCTCCTAGTCTAATTAGCATATTACCCTTTCATTAGTATAGAATCGATAGTGGCCTGTTGCACAGGTGGGGGCCAGCTGGTTTGCCCTGAAGGGTGTCCCAGATCAGGGTGGGAGTCCTCCTAGGGTGCCTGGCCAGCCTGGGTGAGGGGCTGAGGGCCTTTTAAGGCTTTCCACACCCCTTCAGGGTGGAGGTCCCCACTGGGTGCCTGGCCAGCCTGGGTGATGAGCTGATGGCTATTTATAGTCTGGCCATGGTCTCTGGCAACCCAAGCTCCCAGCCCTCCTTTTTTGCCTTTTTTTTTTTTTTCCCCAGCACCTCCTTGAACTGGAAGAAGATATCTGGGATTTATTTATCTTCTATAAATTGAAACTTTGTAGCCTTGAGCAAAGGTCTGGGCCAGCCAGGGTGGGTGGGAAGCTTGGCTTCCTTCATTGCAGGGGCAATCCAAGCTTCCTGCTTGCTCTAGCTCACATGTGTCAAACACAAGGCCCGCGGGCCAAATCCAGCCCGCCAGGCCTTGCAATGTGGCCCGCACCAGGCCTTGCAATGTGGCCCGCACTGCGCTGTCATCACTGCACTCCGCTGTCAGTTTATGACATTGTCAGTTTATGACTGTTCAGTAAACCATTCGGCCCACGATTTAGGCTGGATTTTAGATTTTGGCCCCTTCTCTGATTGAGTTCGACACCCCTACTCTAGCTCCTTGGCCACTGCCATCTTGGCTGGGTTAATTTGCATACTTGCTCCTGATTGGCTGGTGAGTGTAGTCTGTGGGCGTAGCAGAGGTACAGTGAATTTGCATGTTTCTCTTTTATTAGATAAGATAGTTAAGTATAGAAGCAACCTAAGTGTCCATCAATAGATGAATGGATAAAGAAGAAGTGGTGCATATATACAATGGAATATGAACTAGCCATAAAAAATAATGAAATCTTGCCCTAGTTGGCTTGTCTCAGTGAATAGAGCATCGGCCTGCAGACTGAAGGGTCCCAGGTTCTATTCTGGTCAAGGTATGTAGCTTTGCTGGGGGCACCACCCCAGTGGCGGGTGTACAAGAGGCAGCTGGTCGATGTTTCTCTCTCATCGACGTTTCTAGCTCTCTATCCCTCTTCCTTCCTCTCTGTGAAAATCAATAAAATATATTAAAAAATTATAATGAAATCTTGCCATCTGCAACAATATGGATAGACCTATAGGGTATTGTGCTGAGTGAACAAGTCAGACAAAGGAGGACATATACCATATGATTTCATTTATATGTAGATCTACAAAACAAAATAAATAAATAAGCAGAACAGAAGCACATTCCTAGATACAGAGAACACTTTGATATTTGCCAGATGGAGGGGATATGGGGAAGGGATAAAGAAGTACAGGTTAGTAGTTATAGAATAGTCATAGGGATGTAAAGTACAGCATGGGGAATATAGTCATTAATATTGTAATAAATATGTATGGTGTCATATGGTTACTAGACTTATTGGAGTGATCACTTAGTAAGCTATATAATTTCTGGGTTATGCACCAGAAAGCAATATAATTTTGCTTGTCAAATGTAATTGAAAAATTATATATATATATATATATATATATATATATATATATATATAGTTAAAAAGAGATCATTCACATAAAGCCATATGGCATCCTAAAAAATGTCAGTTTGATTAAAACCAGAAATAGCCGAAACCGGTTTGGCTCAGTGGATAGAGCGTGGGACTGCAGACTGAAAGGTCCCAGGTTCGATTCCGGTCAAGGGCATGTGCCTTGGTTGCGCGCACATCCCCAGTGGGGGGTGTGAAAGAGGCAGCTGGTCAATATTTCTCTCTCATCAACGTTTCTAACTCTCTATCCTCTCAATTCCTCTGTGTAAAATCAATAAATCAATATATATATATTAAAAAAAATAAAACTAGAAATATGTTAAAAAAAAAGCAAATCAAATTTTAAAAAAGAACTTATTAACATCTATTAAAAATAAAATAAAATAAAAACACTAAGTTTAGAACTTCTTAGACCTGAGTTGGAGTTCCATTTTCAGCAATAAAAATATGCAGATTGAGTTGCATTTGTGTTAAACTATGAGCAGTAGTAGCACTCAGTGCTTGAGGTTGATATGATGGTGACATGAGATAATGTATGTGAACACCTTAGTACAGGGCCTAGTATATGTTCAGTAACTTTAAAACACTAGAAAAACTAGTGGTCAAACTTGTTTTGTAGCAGTGAAAATCTTGGGTAAATATGGATGCCTCTCTTTAATCTCATTCTAGTAATGAAGGTAAAGCTCAACCACTGCCAGTGACAGGAGGAAATTGTAGGAAATGTCATCGTTTTTTTCCCTCGGGTTTACCACTATCAGATTTTTTTTTCCTCAATCATTACCAATAAATTAAAGACCTCAATAGGTGAAAAAAAGTAAAGCCTATTATGTGTCAACAAACAAAAATAAAGTGATCTCTGTCTTCTGAGAGACGTTTTTGTCTACAAATTAAAATTCATAATTCTTTACCCCATAGCTTTTTGGTGTTTACAAAGTCTCTATTGAGAAAAACAAAATGTGTAAATGATTGGTAAGTGAACACTTTCTTTCCTTTAGTATTAAAACTTTGCTTTAAAAAGGATGAGGACATTTCCTTATAAAGGTATAAATTTCCCATCCAGGGAAATGTTTGAGCAAATGCTGGAAGACTCTCTGACAGGATACCTTTGAGAAAATTGCTTCCAAGATCAGGGCAGGTATCCTCGAAAGTCCCTCTGAAAGGAGCACGCTAACATTCTCAATTAAGGATTCCATAACAGATGTTTACTGTAGTTTTATATGATTTATATTAACCTTGCCAACATAATTTTAAATTTTAAAAATGTTTCTGGCTGGCCTGGCTGGCATGGCTCAGAGGTTGACTGTTGACCTATGAACCAGGAGGTCATGGTTCAATTTCAGATCAGGGCACATGCCTGGGTTGTTGTCTGGATCCCCAGTATGGGGTGTATGGAACACAGCTGATGAGGGATTCTCTCTCCTCAATGATGTTGCTATCTATTTATTTCTCTCCCTTCCTCTCTGAAATCAATAAAAATATATTTTCAAAAGCTAAAAAAAAAAAAAAGTATGGGGAAAACTAACATACATGCTGTGTGAGTAAATGATGCAATAAATTTAATGTTTTTCTAAAAATATAGTTCTCCAAAGGTTAATAATATTCACTATAACATGATTCATCTAAAATTTATGAAAAGATAATTCATATTTTATTGATTTAAATTTAATATTTTCTTTTAAAACATTTAAAAATTTTAGCATTTATCCCACCACTGTTATCCCAGCACTCCATATTAATAATAAAAAAAGAAGAGATCGCCGGGACCCGTTTGGCTCAATGGATAGAGCGTCGGCTTGGGGACAGAAGGGTCCCGGGTTCGATTCCGGTCAAGGGCATGTACCTTGGTTGCAGGCATATCCCCAGTAGGGGGTATGCAAGAGGCAGCTGATCAATGACTCTCTCTCATCGATGTTTCTAACTCTCTATCTCTTTCCCTTCCTCTCTGTATAAAAAACAATAAAATATATATTTAAAAAAAAAAAAAAAAAAAAAAGAAGAGATCAACCAAAGGACTTATGTGCATACATATGGGCCTAGCCAGTGGCCATGGACAATGGGGGTTGGGGAAAGGGGCATATCTAGGGAGGGGTTTTGAATGGGAATGGGGGAATAAGGACAATTATGTGAGACCATAATCAATAAAAAAATAATAATAATAATAAATGAATAAATAAATAAATAAATAAATAAATAAATAAATAAAAGATTAGATATAGAAGTTAGCAACTATTGGACAAAATGGCTTCTGATTCTAATGATTGCTTTAAAATAATTAATTAAATACCATCTATAGTTTCACTACCACCCAAAATACATTTAATGTATGATTATTTGTGTTATCATTATCCTCTCTTCAAGTTTTCTATTTTTATCTTCCCACCCTCCTTCTTCCTCTCTTTGTTCCCAATATGGTAGAAAATGTAGTGAAGGAGGAGGTAATATCTAATATAATTTAACATAACTCCTTAAAATAGTGGGTAACTTAATCATTGTCATTTTGCTAATATATTTTTGAACAACAACAACAAAAACTATGTACTAGTAATCTGTTCTTTCTCATGAAAAGCTAAACTTGAGTAATTTATCCCCTCACGTATGATAACTGTACAGATTTTTATTATGTGGAATAATGCAGGGCTCTAAAGGGGAAAAGAAATCAAGACAGAAGCAGAGAAAATAGATGTCCCTATCTATGGGTGAGACAAAGAAATATTAAAAGAGCAATAAAAGCTCTATGTATGGTATTGCAGTAGCAGCAGCTGTAGGAGCATAAGTAGCACTAATTTATAGATGCATTTGCTCAAAGGATAATTATGTTGTTCATCAATAATAAGTAATTATCAGAAAAATTATCATGTCACATGCAAGCACATATGTCACTATAAAGATGTTTAAAAGTCATAAAAGCACATATGTCACTCTAAAGATGTTTAAATATCATTCTCCAGTATATTATCTTCATCAGATTAGATAATATTTTCAAACTTTATGCTATATGAAGAGTAGGCAGTTTATTTTTTAAAACTTTGACAGTGGCAAAATTACTTTACTTTTAGAATTTGGGAAACTAAGAATAGATACCCATTATTTTTCTTTCTGAAACTGTTCAGATGTCCAGGTGAAAAACAGACTCCAAATCACATAAAACAAAACATTCTGTTTTAAGCCAACAGACACAATCTCCAATTATTCACTTGTCAGCCATGAGCTGACAGTTAAAATACCAGAATAGATGGAACCAATCATAGGCATCATCCCTTATTCTTCCATGTCTATGATTGAACTCCACGTACACTCCTATAGTATACAGTTTGTATTCAATATGTAATTCTCTTTAGGTCACATGACAGGTCTTCTATTATTATTTTTCATGTCTCCTGTCAGGTTATTTTCTCCTCCAATACTTTCCAAAGGATTTGGTTGGTAATAGAAATAAATATGCTGTCACAGATACTGAGTCTTAAAAACAAGCAGTTCTTTGAGGATAATACCTCAATCAGATACTTTTCCCCCAGACAAGCCAGAGGATCATTGCCCGTTCAGATATTATATATGGAAAATGTTAATTGTTACCTATTTAAATTATGTATAAAAAGGAAGAAACTGTCATATATTCCTCACCTATATTCATCTGATATATATATATATATATATATATATATATATATATATATATATATATATAGACATGAATAACATGATTTTTGAACTCCTAATAGTTTGATCCTATTAGTGGAAAGTTTTGCTTCAGTCACCAGCATACAAATACATCCCCTAAGGTAAGTTCCAGGCTTGAGTCAGTTAAAAGAACAAAGCCCCTGTCATGAAATAGTGGATTTCTTTTTTTTCTTTCTTTTTTTTTAAAAATATATTTTATTGATTTTTTACAGAGAGGAAGGGAGAGAGATAGAGAGCTAGAAATGTCGATGAGAGAGAAACATCGATCAGCTGCCTCTTGCACACTCCCTACCAGGGATGTGCCCGCAACCAAGGTACATGCCCTTGACCGGAATCGAACCTGGGACCTTTCGGTCCGCAGGCTGACGCTCTATCCACTGAGCCAAACTGGTCGCGGCAAAAGTGGATTTCTTGAGTAAGAACCCTGCTACACTTTAAACCTTCCTCCCAGCCTTCTCAAAAGTGACAAACAGACATTTTCTAGGGTGACTATGTATTTAAAAAAGAGACATTTTGGCAATTATTTTCTTTGAACTGGTATTTCTTTCTGCATCAGTTCTACTATGACTATTAATATCTTATCAGAGAATATTTTTCTTGTATATGTATTTATTTGTTTATTATTGGTTCTGCCAAAATAAAATATAACTTTCAAAAGGTAAGAGATATTTGAAGTTCTTAGAACATTGTCTTATGGACAGTAAGTAAGATATATACTGGTGGAGTAAAAAAATAAAATGTTTTCCATATGTCACAAGGATTTGGTTGCTCATTATGATTGAGACATAAATGAGTCTGATTTAGCTGAGAGAAACAGGTATTTGAACTTTCTGTCAAATTGTTTTAAATAGCAATCCAAAATAATAAAGAGGCAATATGCAAATTAACCATCATGCCATCTCAAGATGACTGCACCCACAGTGGAGGTGGGATTCCCATAAGACAAGATGGCTGTGCCCACAGTGGAGGTGGGGTTCTCATAACATAAGATGGCTGCACCCACAGCAGAGGCGGGGTTCCCATAAAGAGCGATCAGCAGAGACCTGAGGCTTTGTTCCCCACCCAGCAGGGGCTTGACACACGACCTCAGGCCATGCCCCTGGCCCTGGTGCTGGCACAGGGGACCTCAGGACATGCCCCCTGCCCAACGGGACTTGATGGGGGACCTCAGGCAGCACCCCGCACCTGGTGGGGCTTGACAGGGAGATCAAGGGACACCTCAGACCATGACCCTTCCCCAGCACCAGGCTGGTGGACCTGAGGATGCACTGGGGGACTTAGAGCTGCACCCCCAGTCCAGCAGGGCTTAACAAGGGACCTTAGTCTGCACCTCCTGCCTGGCAGGGCTTGACAGGGGAGAGGCTGGCTGCATCAGGATTTTGCCCAATTGAGGTGGGGCCTGTTGGGTCTGAGTCTTGCGAGAGTTTGAGGCGCATGTGGGTGGGCAGGCACTTGATTCTGGGTCCCACAGAATGCCCCAGACTCTGAAGGGAAGAAAATGTTCATATTAATTTTACTAATTTTCTATCATCTCTGACACTCTATTATAGAGAAAGGGCAAATAGCAATATTAAAATATTTCCTCTAATTCCCTTTTAATGTGCACCAGGCCACTAGTTAATTTATAATATACTTGCACACTTATAGCCTATATGTGAAATTATATTAAAAAGTAGATAGTCTTGTTTTTATTTATTGAATCAATACCAATTGAGCATTTACTATATATCTGACTTCTCTGGACATTAAAGATTCAACAATGGCTCCCTGTTTTCATGGCATTTACATTCAAGTTACTGAAGATAATTCATAAATAAATAAACAAGTAAACATGTGTCTGGCTGTGACAAATGCCAGAAAAAGTTTCTTTGAAAAGAAGACATTAGGCAGCATCTTAAAGAAAGTGAGAGATGTATGGATATGGCCACCTCAAAAAAAAGTATCAGGCAAACCAAAACAAATGTCTAAAGAGCCTGAGTCAGAATTATGCCTGTTAAATTTGAGGCTGAGCAAGTCATTACAACTGAAGAGAATAATGCATAAAAGGATGTTGAGACCCATGAGGCAGACAATTTCCATACATTTTAGGTGCTATAGGCATCTGGCATCTGTCAACTATAGATCCAATTGCAAGTGATACAGAAAGCTATTGGAACATTTGTTTTGATGGGTGTGGGGAGACAGTGATCCAATTTTGAAAGGACCATAATAGCTGCACTGTGGAGAGTGGCTTGTGTTGGTAGAAAGAGGTAAGATAGAGGCTGCTGCAGTTACCCAGGTGAGACATACTCATAATTTGAAAATCAACATAGTTCAGTAAGAGGTAAAACTTATAGGACTCTAGTTGATTTAGGTAGAATGTAAAGAAGGATTTATAATAAATAAGAGAAGAGAGAATTTAAAGATGATTATAAGTTTTATATTCTGAGAAAGAAGGAAAAATAATTAACTAAGAAAGAAGAAAAGTGGAATTGCCATTTACTTACTTCAGGAAGACTCAGAAATACCATATTTTATAAATTTCTATGACAATGTAACATGCTAACAAAGTATATGTGCAGATTAGACTTTTTATTATTTCGTTTTAAATTTTTAATAACTATGGGAAGAAAGGAAGGAAGGAAGGAAGGAAGGAAGGAAGGAAGGAAGGAAGGAAGGAAGAAAGAAAGAAAGAAAGAAAGAAAGAAAGAAAGAAAGAAAGAAAGAAAGGATGGAAGAGAACAAAATAAGAATAGAGAAAATATATATAGTTAGTTAAAAAATAAATAATAAAAATTAACTACCACAGAGAAAAGAAAAGGAAAAAAAGGGCACTCAATGAATGTGAAGGATTAATATTCATTTTAAATAGTGTTTTTATCAAACATTCTCATTGCCTTACAATGTTTTTTTTTTTTTTAAGTATACTTTGAAATTCCAAAAGGTACTTTAAAATCACTGAATTCTAGACTGAAAAGAAAACATATTTTCACTGTAGAATTTTCATATGAGGGTGTTCAAATTTGAAGGATACTACCCAAGATTATTATTTCACTAGAGACCCAGTGCATGAAATTCATTCATAGGGGTGGAAGGTCCCTCAGCCCACCCTGCACCCTCTCTAATCTGGGACCCCTCAGGGAATAACCGTCAGTTAGACATCAGTCTCATAATCTGGGACTTCTGGCTCCTATCACTTGCCTGCCTACTGGCTTGATCGCCACCTAACCACTCCCCTGCCAGCCTCACAGCCCTCAACTGCCCTCCCCTGCTGGCCTGATCACCCCTAACTGCCTCTGCCTTGGCCCCCACCAATGTGGATTTGTCTGGAGGAAAGTCAGGCAGTGGGAAGATGTCCAGTCACCCTGTCTAATTAGCATATTACCTTTTATTAATATAGATTAGTGGCAAAAAAAAAAAGCATATTTTTGCTCAGAAGCCAAACAATATATACTGGTATTAAGGATTCAGATGTGTATGGTAATATATGGTTTGCACAGACAGCATCATTTGCCTGATATGCAATGTGCAAAACTCAATTTCTTCAGGCTTATATTCTAAGCACAGTAATACAACATTAACTGTGATGGAGAAGTAATTTTTTCACTGGGGGAGCTTCTAATATCGATAGCCAATGTAATTATAAAAAAAAAAAATTTACTGTAGCTCTGGCCTGGTGGCTCAATTTGTTGGGATGCTGTCCCATACACCAAAAGGTTACATATAGGCTTGATTCCTGAACAGGGCACATACCAACCTGATAGGTTTGATCCCTGGAGAGAGTGCTTGAAGGAGCATACCATGGATATTTTTCTCTCAAAGTATGGAGGTTAATTAACTGTAAAATATACCAGGATGAGTTCCGTAGTTGTGACAAGCGTATAGTAACACAAGAGGCCTTTTGCATGAATTTGTGCACTGGTGGGGTCCAGTTGGCCTGGCCCAATGGGGGCCAATGAGGGCCTGGCCAGCAGGGGGGGGGAGAATGTTGGAGGTTGACCAGCTGGCCCTGCCCCAGTTCTGGGTAGGAGGGCCGATCAGGGGCTAGTGGCAGGGGCTGCACAAGGTGGGCTGGCCAGCCCCATCCCCCCTGGGCTGGTTGGCCACTATAGTGCACATCATAGCAACCGGTCATTCTGGTCATTTCAGTCATTCCAGAGTTCCAGTCGCTGGCTTTTTATATACTGTTAGAGAAGATGTTAACAACAGAGAAAACTGAATGAGGATTTAAGGGAACGGTCTGTACTATCTTTGCTCCTTTGTAAAATAACCTGAACCTATTCTAAACTAAAGTATTTACTAAAGTATACAGAATAGAAATTATAAATATATACTCTAGAAAGTCATTGCATTTTTTTAAAAATTCTCGCACGAGGATAATTTTCCATTGATTTTTAGAGACAGTTGTAGAGAGAAGAAAAGGCAGAGAGAAATATCGATGTGAGGAAACACAATGATTGCTTGTCTCCTGCACAAGCCCCGACCAAGGCCCGAGCTGGGAAAGAGCCTGCAACCAAGTGATGTGACCCTGATGAGAATCAAACCCGAGACCTTTCAGTCCACAGGCCAATGCTCTATCCACTGAGCCAACCAGCTAGGGTGCCATTGCATTTCGAGGACAGAAATAATCTTATGGATATCCAGGCAGTAGTAGGCTGACCTCAAAAATACCGATTCCTCAAAAATACTGATGGCTTAAGAACAAAAAAAAAATGTTTAAATTAAAAAAATTTTTTTTCTAAAGTGATAGATACTATACCAAACAAGGTTATTCATCAAGTATATAAAAAAAAAAAAAAACAAAGTATAACTTATACAATTGCATATAAGGAAATACATTTTAAATGAAATAATTTATTAAAAAATACCTATGTAATCTATGACATTACTTACAAAAAAATACTGTTTTCTTATAAGATCAACTAGACAAATGGTGATTTAATTGACCCTTGAAATGTGAACACAAGTATTGACAATAAATATTGTAATGGGACCTTGCCCCTGAGACTCCCTTTCCTCCCCTAGATCATCTCAGGTCACATGGGTCAGATCCTCTCCTTGACCTTTCTCCCCTGATATGTAGTTAGTCACGCTATAGACGCCTCCCCCTTAGAGAAGATCGAGAAGGCTAGAGCAAAGCTCCTTCTGACTTCCATACAAGGACAGCAGACAATGGTACAGGCCCCGATAGGTCAACTCAAAGAAGAAAATAGTTAATCCCCTCTAAGGGCTTAAAGGAGCCCTAGTACTGACCCATCACTGGAGACCATGACCCTGAAAGGGCACACCTGGAAAGCTTATGAATATTCTATTGAGATCCTTTCCTTGTTACTGTTGTAATTACTTAGTTATTAATAATAGGAAAGAAGAAAAACATGGGCAGACATTATAAGCATGGCCATCCTGATGAAGCTACCACTTTACACTCCCCAGAGGACTGGTTACCAGTCCATTCCCTGCAAATCACTGGGGGAAAGGGATCTACAAAGGGAAAAAAAAAATAGAATCATGTGCTAAAACTGGCGTGATGTCAGTCTAATCTGGAAACAAAGATAATTGGCTGGGGGGCAGACCCACTGCAAGAGCATGAAATCTTAAAAGCTTAATATATCCAGACAAAGAAATTCTCTCTGGTTCCTCTCTTATTCCTCTGGTTTTGTTCCTGCTTCCTTCCATTGGCCCATGTTCCTAGAAACTGCATAGTCCATGGCCATGTGTGTGGACCCCACATGTACTGGATGATAGCTGGACTTCAAGCTAAGCTGGCCTTATGCTGGACTGGAGTGTGCTCCAACATAGAATGGACTCTCTGGGCAATAGCCCTAATCCCAGCTCTGCTGAAGCCACACTTGGACTTCTTCTTTGGCAGGACAGAGGAAGAGGTACCTTGGGAACTCGGTGATGTAGTTCTACACAAATAAATACCACTCCATCTCCAATATGAGTCTCGGAAAATCCCTTTTCTCATTATATCACTAGAAGCCCACTTCTACCAGCAACAGGTGGGAATATGGAGAGCCCCCAGCGATAACACCTTGAGACCTCCAGATAAATACCATGACGACGGAGGACCCAGTGCAGCTCCAACGGCTGGCACCTTTCCCCACCGTATTTACCCCAAGTACAGTTTTTCTGCCTCTTTCTTTCTCCTAAATTACAAGGGCCCTTCTTTTCCTTTGTAACTTGTTTCCTGATCCCATTTCTTCTTCAGATTACTTCTTCTGCCTCTGGGAACGTTCTTTCACTGTTTGAGTGTTGACTGAATTTTTAGCCAGAACTTAAGAACTGATGCTGCTGATCCAATGTTTGGTCGGATTCCACAGCTCTAAACCTGGTACCAATTCACCACCAACACTTACTTATATAATAAAAATCTATATAAATCAAAATTTCACCAAACTTTAATATTAATATTTTGGATATTTAAATTATTAATATTAATAATAAATTGGGAAGAACAGAAAATAAAAGATAACTCAGTGTATATAATTTTCTCATCTTCAAAGCACTGTCAATAATTTTAAATTGAAGTATATACTTTAGGCTGGGTATGAACCATAACCTAATTTTAAAGCCCACCCAGGTCCATGCTTTAATCAATTGTAAATTGATAGCAGGCAAGGCAGTGCTGCTCTTGTTGTTGTTATTAGTTCAAGTACAAACTTCCTCCCATCTCTAAAATATGTGTGCACACATAAATTTCAGAGACAGACTTCTTGTTCTCACTGGGACAGACACCTTGAAGTGTGGACATCTGGCTAATCATTCTTGCAATCTGCCTCTTCACTTCCCTCTTCATAAACTGATCTTTTGATCTCCGTTATCCCTTCAGAGACATGTCCTTATGAGTCTATCCATCAAATGACAGACTCCTGGCCTTACAAATATTTTTTGACAGGCAGGCATTGACTGACCCTGGGAGCCTACCTAGAATCCCAATTCTATGATTCTTCAACATATTCCTTTTGAATCTGGAAGATTTATTGTTTTAAACAATATTTGTTTCAAATATGTACCCAAACCTCAAATTCCTGCTTATAATAGCCCTGAGAATATATGTGTACACACCCCATACATAGGCACATTCATTCTTATAAGGGCTATAGACATTACATTTTAGCTGCTATGTGTAGATGCATATTTTTTTCTGTATTTTTCACATTAATAATCAACATTGTATACAGTACTAATAATGTCAAGGAAAATTGTACCAGACAGAGTTAAACAGCCAAGGAAGACTTTGTTCAAGACTACTATGATAGGGTCAACATTATTATAAACCGGAAAGAGACTAAACTCAGCTCCACTGAAACCAAAGGAAGGCTAGAAGATTAAACACCAGGGTGAGCTAATGGAGAAGACATTAGAAAGTTTGGTTAAAGTGATTAGGCTATCTGTTAATTGTTGCTTATCAGAGTGAAACTTCTCTCCCACAGAGACTGGGAAATAGGAACATCATCATTCTTGATGATTACATTTCAAAGAAAATGGTTGAGAAATACATTTATGGATTATACAAGTAGCAAGAGTCCAAGAGAAGGTATACATCTCAAAAGGGACACAGAAATTTTGCAGTTATAAGTTTTCTAATGTTAAAAAAAATTATCAAAGCAAAGAGAAGTCAAGGGCCTGTAGCCAGGAGTAGAACTGTCTCAAGATTCTTCCAGCTGAAGGAAGTGTGAGGTGTCTTCAAACTACAGCCCGCGGGCCACATGCAGCCCAAAGAGGAGTCTGATCCGGCCCGCCAGGTTTTTTGGGCAGTGAGCGCAGCCAAGGTGTTACAGTAGGAATTAGTAGTTCATATAGTCCGGCCCTCCAGTTCTCTGAGGGACCGTGATCTGGCCCCCACTTTAAAAAGTTTGAGGACCCCTGTGTGGTAACAAAGCTCTGTAGGACTGCATTCCTGTATCTACATCTGGCCTCACCTGCCTCTGTCCCAGCATTCACACTGTCCTGGCTCCAGGCATATGAGTTACACGCTTGTAGTTCTCAGATACTCATATGTTGTTTCATGCTTCTATTCTTGCCACTGTTTTCCTTTCTCATGTAAACAATTCTCTATCAGATGATCCAAGCAGGAAATTTTCCTTGCTTCAATAATTTGATGTTTTTACCTTTAATCTCTCTCCCTATTGAATCCATATCAGTATGATATAATGTTTCAAGTGTAAGTTCCAGAGTTACATTGGTTGAAGCTAATACTGTTCCAATCACTGATTAGTTGTAGGACTTGTGAATTAACTTAATATATTGGAATATTGTTGGCTCATTTGTGAAATATAGATAACTATAGTAACTATCTCACTTTTTTCTCTTTATTTAATTTTTTTGAAGAGGATAAAATAAAATTATGTGTACAAAGTGAAGATCAGAGTATTGTTTTTAGCATGCCATTTAAACCTGTTATTAATTGCTGTTTGTTTCTCCATTTAAGCTGTAAATGACATTAGAACACTAAGACATTTTATATGTTTTGGTCTATCCTCTGTCTAAAAGAGTGTTTTAATTTAGTATGTATTATTAAATGCTTATTGATAGAAAATTTAACTATTGAATTCCCTTATATAAAATGTTATATTTTTCAAATGATATAAAGAGACTTATAGTTTTAATGAAATTTGTATGTGCTATTACTCTGAAAATAGAAGGCCAAAGCAAAAGGCAGCAAGCATTAATTTGAGATTAAAAAAAAAGAATAACATTTGGGAAGCACTGATTCAGGCAGAAACTCAAATGTGTTCCAATTAGGGGTGAAGGCAAGGGCTTTTTATAAGAAAGGAAATAAAAATAAGTTAATAAAGGAATTTCTGTGGGTGCAAATAAGTTAAGTTACTCTTTACTATATGTGGTGGTGCTAATTCTAAAGAATGTCTTTAATTTTTAGTCCAGAAGTCAGGATGTCTGCTTTCCTGTTGGCTTCGCAAAGGGTTGTTTAGAATACAATGCTGCTTTAAGCCCAATTCAAAGGTTCTTTTGCCCAGTGTGAGTATTCTAAAGGTTTGGGGAATGAGGCATGCAAGTCAATTTCTCTTGGATGGCAGCTCTGACTCCATTTTCAAGTGGCTAAACATATATTATTTTACATATCGATAGTATTTAAAAAATAATAATAGAGTAAATGTGACTAAATAAACATTTCTTTATCTGTTTATCTATGTGCCTACGTTTGCTTAAATTTCTCTTGGTTTAAAATCTGATTTTAGAAAGTAATATTTTTTAATCCTATAGGAGGAAAATACCACAGAATAGATAGCATCAAAAAAGATAAATAAAAATCTGTGTAAATCATTAAACGATAAAAAAGTCAAGCTATATGAACTATTTTTTTTTAAATCATTAACTTGAAGTTTGAGTAGAAAAAGCCACACACACACACACACACACACACACACACACACACACAAATGACAATGTTTTTCTTCTGTATCTGCTTAGGAAACCTTAAATGTCAGTCAGTGTGATTACTGCTGACATTGACTTTTCACTGACTTAGATTTTCCCTGAGGACATGAGTTGTTCCCATGATATGATGGGCAGTGTGACCAGAATGTAGGTCGGACAAAGCCTCATAGACATTTTGGAGTGGAAAGAGGGCCAAACAGTAACTTGACCCTTCTTGAACCAGTTCAAAAACTCACTACATACAGAAAATGTAGAGTTTACATTCTAGGACTGTTCATAGCTTCCCTGGCACCACAAGCTTCTCAGGTTGCAGGGTGAACTCACTGTTAGTATAAATACAAAACAAACCAATTGCTAAGTTAACACAGGAGAAGAATCTTGGGATACAGATAGAGAGTGGACATTAGCAGAACCATAACATTTAAGAGCAAAAAACAGAATCACCTTTTGCTAATTGAAATCAGGACAAAACTATTTCAATATAGTATATCCATAACAGGCAGGGAAAATAGTTATCTTTTTATAATTGATGTCCATTTGATATTCATATGGAAATGTAGTTTGGGGAATGCATGGATAGAAATTAAATTTATATAGCAGCAGACAGCTCTTTAAGAAAAAAAATGTTAAAATTCCAAGTGAATTTTATTTCTTGGTATAAAATTTTATTTCTTGGAATAAAATAAGTAAAACTATTTCTTGGAAAGCAGCTTTGGTCTCACCTCATACTGTTATCATCATAATTAACTAGTTATTAAATTTAATAATAAGAAGACAGCAAAGGGAGGCCAGACATTATAAGCATGGCCATCTGGGCAGCTGCAAGGTCACACATCCCAGTGAACCATCAGTCCATTCCCTGCAGATCCCTGGGGGACGGAGTCCAACAAAGAGGGAAATGGGTGCATGCACAGTGAAGTCTGGGTGATGTAGGGAAGGTATGTGTTACAATAATAGTAATAAGGAAAAATACAATATTGAATAAGTATGAAAGTGTGGAATTGAAGTGTGATATCTGAAAGTATGGAATGTAATGTAAACAAACTGATAAGCACCCTTGAGTGGCCTGTATGTAGAAAATAGATAAAGTTAACTGTACCCCACATGTAAGACCAGATAGCAAGGCTCCTGGAACCCACTGATAAGACACGCTGAAGACACATCTGAGCACTGAAGACACATAAAAAGAGGAAGCTCCACAGAAGATCAGAGACTTTCCTTCTGCTCCTCCACAGAGGGTCGCTCTCCACTTCCCCTGCCTGCACCAGTCAAAGCTCTGCCTGAGCCCCGAGCCCCGAACCATGAGCCTCTGACCATGAGCCGTAGCGAGAGGCCTCAACTCAAGCCAAGCTGCAGCTGCAAAGTCCTCTGTGAACTGTGTGTGTCTGTCAGTGTGGATCCCCGGGTGGCCTGCCTAGGATTCTGGAACCCACCAGGACTCTGGTAAATAAACCTTGAGTGATGCATGCATTGCATGTTTGTCTCCTGTGTAATTTATGCTCGGTGGAATTATTAATTAAGTACCCAGGGTCATGTCAGATTTCTGGCTGAGGCACCCTAGGTCACCTGTGCATACGTCCCTTATGGAATTATTGGGACAATATGTGCCTGTCGGTCAGTCTAACCTGGGGAAAAGATAATTGGCTAGCGGGACAGAGTCACTGCAAGTGCCCCAAATCCTGTGGGCTTTATTGGTTAAGCTCCTGGTTATAATCCCAGACAAAGATTTCTTGCTCTGGACTCTCACTTGCCCATGTGCTAGCCACCATGTGGCCTAGCCCAGGGTCAATGGACCCCACATGCAATTGTCTGCAGGTGGGAACACAAGCTAACCTAGCCAGACGCTGTACTGGACTGTGCTTTAATATGGAGTGAAAACTCTGGGCAGTGGCCTTAATTCTGGCCTTGCTGAAGACAAGATTGGACTTTTTCCATGGTGAGATAGAGAGCGATGGGACCTTGGAAGGCAGCCTTCTTAATTTGACATCATCAATACACTTTCCACAAAATCCCATTCTCCCAGGAGGGCCTCGGGAAATTATTTCCCAGTGGCACTCCAAGAAGTCCACTTCCACCGCTAGCAGGTGGGGACACAGAGGGCATCCCTCTGGTAACAATTCTATTACATTGAATTGTCTCCAAAACTATATAAACCAGAAACTACTCCTTGCTGGCTTTAAATAAACAGAAATTTGCATATCCTGAGAAACATTTCTTATAATACAGTGCATTGGACGGGCAGATTTCAGATTCATTCATATCCTCTAACCATGATATGAATGTTCTTTCAGTTTTTGTTTGTTTTACTGCTGTTTGGTTTGTGACTGAGATTTTGGAACATGTTTGGAATTAAATGACTCACTTTCAAAACTCAATGGCACAGATACAAAATACATTAAACCCATGGGAAACACATCCAGAATGACATCCGGAATGACGTCCTGTCTAATGAGCATATTACTACCCATTTATTATTATAGATGATATTTTAACTAATAAAATTTACATTACAAAACAATGCACCAGAAGGTTGCTTCTGTAATGTGTTTTAGAGAAATTTGGTAAGATAAATGCTAAAATCAGTAAAAAAAAAAAAATAAAAAAAAAATAAGTAAACTATCTATCCATCTTAAAAATAAAATACAAATGTTTACATATATATCTTAGGAGCAATAAGTACCTATTTGCTTAAGCCTAGATTAGATAACAGATGTGTATATATACATTTATGGGGGAAAATTAATTCCTATTGAAAGATATGAACTTTAAAGATACTATTAGAACAATGTTTAATGTAATTGGAAGTATCCCTGTTACTGGATGGGAAGATAATATTGCAAAGATAGTAATTATCTTTAAATTACTCTTTTAATTGAACACAACTTCAATTATAGTCTGAGCATAGGCTTTTATAACTCTTAGCAAGTGTATCCTAAAATAATTTGGAAGCAATGAAGGCCTTAATATTTGTGTGAGAGAAAAGCAGTAGGGGATGCCTTTATCAGATAGTGTATGTTAATTTTAAATTTATAACAATTTAAAAATATGTTACTGAAGAGATCAATAAATGAATAAATTGGACAGACTAAATAGCTCAAATAAATATCAGCATATAAATTGGAACCTGGTACATGGCAGAAGCAGCATTAAAAATCAGTGGAAAATGGATTAAGAATTCCATATATGGTACTAGGATAATATGGAACAAAACAATTTAAACAAGTTCTCTACCTTATACCATAAACAAACACAAACTTCAGAGAGAAAATTGTCTAAAAAGAAAGCAAAGTGTGAAATCTCAGATAAAATTATAGGAGACTGATATTATGATATCAAGATAAAGAAACATTACTTGAAGATATGAAATTCACAGATCCCAAATGTTAGTAAATGACTATTTACATTTATTTACAATGTCTGTCTAACATAATAACTATGATTTTGAAACAAGTAAATGCATTTATGTATGTCTGATAAAGGAGATATGATTTGGGGGGCAAGTGGAGGAATTTTTGTCTCTCTGTTTTCTTTATTGATTTGTTTCAATTTTGAACTGAGGAGCTTGGACCTGTTTGTTGATTAAGGCCCAGTAGATACAATAATTTGTAAAAAAAAAAAAAAATTAAAAAAAATGAGAAAACACAAAAATATAATTTGATGAAAATCTACAAATATTCATAATGAACATTAATTCCATCAGATATTACTTAAGCAGATACAACTATTTTCAGTTAAGAATATTAAACTTTTTATTTGAACCTTATATTTGTTAAACTATGATAGAAATGTACTGATCAGTACTGAGACCTATTCATTTTAATGCAAACACATCTTATGAATTCCTCTTTTGGCAGTTAATTTTTTTTATATGTTTACAGTAAACAATAAAAATATCCATTTTTAACTCTGATATGTTTATTTGCTCATAATTTGAGGAACAAAAATATAAGGTATTTTTATTTACTAATAAGTCTTGTACTCTTTGTAGACTATATTATGACTTCCATGTGCTATATAAATAAGATTCTGGATAATAATTGCACGGAAATTGTCTTCATATTTAATTTTGCTATGGATTAGTCTATTTGTGAGAAATATCGTAAATGGAAAATAATTATACCTAAATGGTACATTATAAGTGTTAATGAGACAAGGCAAATAGTGTCTTACCTTGAGCTTCCTGGAAAAAGAGAGACTGAGTCAAAATTTTTCTGACAATGTTCAATTAATAAGTACAAACCCAGAGAATGCAGAGGAGGGAAAATGGAAGGAGGCAGAAACTATGGAGAGCAATGGCTAGAAGACGGTTTGTTGCCCGTTGTTTGTGAAATAGTACTTCTATGACAGGGGATGTAGCACTTTTCCATTGAGGCTCTGTGGAACCAGAATATCTCCAAGTAATTCCATAGAGAGGAAGCAAAGGGATACTATTTCTCATCTCTTTGGTCTTTTATTGGTTAAATCTGCACCCCTGGGCAGTTAACTGTCCTTCATGCAAGAATGAAAGTCTCGCCAAAACCGGTTTGGCTCAGTGGATAGAGCCTTGGCCTGCAGACTGAAAGGTACCCGGTTCGATTTCAGCCAAGGGCATGTACCTTGGTTATAGGCACATCCCAGTGAGAGATGCGCAGGAGTCAACTGATCGATGTTTCTTACTCTCTATCCTTCTCGCTTCCTCTCTGTAAAAAATAAATAAAATATGTTAAATAAATAAAAAAAAATTAAAAAAAAAAGAATGAGTCTCTCCATTTCTGTAGGTTCTGCATAAAGATACCATAAATGTATAACAGTGCTGGGGACAAGAATTTGATGATTTTAGAAATAGCATGATGCTCAAATCAAGAAACAAGCCAAGTGCCTGATTCTGGGAAAGGGGGAATTGAGAGACAGACAAGGCCAAACAAATCTGGCATAGAACATAAATTGAGTTTGTCTATTTGGATCTCATATGAAAACAAGATGCACTAACCTCTTTCTGCAAAGGCAAGAAACAAGTCTCAGACCATAAATTAATGGCCAGTTGCAATTTCTTAAAACGAATTAGAGGAAATTAATAAACCACTCTTTGTGCTCCAATGTTTACTCAGTTGATCCTATTTATGCTTGGTGTTTATCAGCTCCCTCTGTTACTAACCATTCTAGATTTGGCTGCTAGTTCAGCTTGTTATATATAACTTGCATCTAGACCTTTAACCTTAAGTGATATGAGCTAATTTAATACTATATAAACTTTTAACTTGAAACACTCAAACTATTTCAGAGAGATTATGGCAGTAGAATTCTAAACCAATGATTTTCCAAAGCTTTACTTTTCCTCTTTAATTTAGCCGTTTTTGCTATTCAATTTTGCTTTGTGAATGCTTAAACATGTTTTCTATCTTGTCTGTATATGTTTTCTTCCAGATTAAGTAGGACAGTTTACATTATTAAAAAGCCCTTGTTCATTATTTTTATTTCTACCTTTGGATGTCCCAGATGACTTTCAGTAATGTTTATAACCTTGACTAATTCTGTAGGCAGAAGGATAATGACAGTTCATTAAACAGTTTAGAGCTAAGAAAATCTCACAGAGAGCAAACAATTCAGGTTCTTAAATTGTGTGAATATCAAAAGTTGATACGTGGGACCGTATTAGCCTTTGGATAGGAATTCAGAGTAATTAAAATAAGCTAAAAACAGTGCATTTCATATTGTGACTCATTGTTAATATATCCTACTTTTAAACAATATTAAAGACATACAGTGTGGATCAAAAGTAGGGTTATAATTGTGAGTATGTGAAACACAGAGTTCATTATTTTATTATTATTAATGAACTAGAGGCCCATTACACAAAGAAATTTTTGCAATAGGTCTTCCTTCCCTTGGCTTCCAGCATCGGATTTCCTCCCGAACCTGGGACCAAGGCCTTTGTTTCAGCCAGAGCATCACTTCCTCATCTTTGCTACAGACTCTGGAGTCTGCAGTCTTGTCTTCGCTGCAGCATTCCTCTCCTGTAGGTTCCTTTGCCCCCTGCTCTCCCTCTCATAGCAGGCATCCTGCCCCGCCTGGCCACTCTGCGCCTGGAGCAGCTGGGTATCCACCATTTTTGGCCTTCTAATTTGCATTCTCACTCTGATTGGTTGTGGTCATAAATGAGGTATGGTCAATTTACATGTTTGTTTATTATTAGGCAAGATTATTGTATTATTTGATACATAAACAACTGTAAACCTATTTTTGCTTCAACCTGTACTGTCTTAAAAAGTATATGTACATAGACTATTAAACTAGGGAACATACAGATTTTTATCCTAACACTAATTATTAGTAACAAATTACTCTATCCACATTTAAAATTATTTTAAATCCTATGTAATGAGCATGTATTAATGTATTAAAGAAAAAATAAATATACAATAATAAATGGTTGCATCTGCATGAAAAGTAAAAAGATGCACCAAAATATTTACAACTTAATTTTAAAAATTAAATATAATATATAAAAACCTTGTTTTAAGTACTAAATTAGATCATCATAAAAATGATAATTAATATTATAAAAATAATCATATAAATGAATATTCACTAGGTATTTGAATTAAAGCTGACGTTTCTATTTTAATGAGGTCATTGATTGTGAAGCAGCAAAATCTTGTATAAAATATACCTCTAACATACTTTCAGGATTTTCAGTAAGATATTAAATTACATTCTTGGGACTAGCCAGTTTTGCTCAATGGTTGAACATCAAACCATGAACCAAGAGGTTGCTGGTTGGGGCACATGCCAGAATTTCCAGCTTGATTCCCAGTAGGGAGTGTTCTGATCAACTGATCAATGATGTTTCTCTCTGATCAATATTTCTATCTCTATGTCTCTCTCTAAAATTCAATTAAAAATACATTCATGAAACATTCTGAAAAAATTATTTTACCATTATTGTACACACATTGCTTAACTGTGGTGTTTAAATAACTTTGTTAATAATGTTTTTAAACATTAAATTTTTTTCACAGAAAAATACCTATGTTCACACCAATGTTTTTACCAGTTTTTGTAAAATTTGATTAAGTAAGTAGAACTGTCACAAACAAGGGAAAATCACAGTGTATCCTTGGGAAGCATTCAGCTCAATTTACATAATTAGAAGTGCAAAGTGCTATGGAAAATATCTTCAAGTTCTCAGTAAACCAAAACATTAACAGCATTTCCACATTCCACAGAGTAAGAGAGGAAAATAACTGTAGATGCATGTGTGTGTGTGTGTGTGTGTGTGTGTGTGTGTGTGTGTAAGAGAGAGAGAATGATGTGCTATCACAAAGACCCGAAACAGAAATTAATGTTTGCTCAAAGCACAAAAGTGTGTTATTTGAATTCACTTAGTTATGAAAATGAAAATATGCTTATGTAAAAATTTAAGCCTGAATAAATTTTTATATTCTCTTTAAAGATTCAAGATTAAGCAAATACTATACAATGGATCGTGTGTTTAAAATGCAGAATGCAGATTTTAAATTAATTTTAAGTAATTTAAAGGATGAGACACCACTTAAACAATTAAGGTCTACAGTAGATGCTGAGCTTTTCATCAGGGTTGCTGAATCAGGATTGTGCTTTCTTGCTGATTAAAAGATCATGCATGTCAATGGCTGATTAGAATAATTATGATGTTATTTTTTATGTGTTAAACTGGAGCACATCCTAGATCTTATTTACTATTTTGTCAAAACTACTTTTGATCACCTTAGCTGGTTTGGCTCAATGGGTAGAGTATCAATCAGCCTAGGGACTGAAGGATCCCAGGTTTGATTCTGGTCAAGGGTACATGTTCTGGTTTCTGGCTTGATCCCCAGTAGAAGACATGCAGCACATAGCCAATCAATGATTCTCTCTTATCATTAATGTTTCTATCGCTCTCTCTCCTTCTCCCTCTCTCTCTCTCTGAAGTCAATAAAAAATTTATATATATTTAAAACTATTTTGATCACTTAGGGGGATAAAATAAAACAGACTTTTCAAAAGCATGTTTGCCTTTAAGGATTTTCTTCTTTAAAATAATTTGTATGGATATTTCCTTTAAAATAATGCAAAATCTACTGGGTAAACAATACTAATAATGACAATAACATTGATAGTAATAACACAACATAATCAGGATTTCTATCTCATAATTTCTTGAAATATGAAGAACACATACCTAAGAACAGAGATGCTACTCAAACATTTAATGTTATGGGCAACAAGCAGTCAGAAGATGTGACTCAGAGGTCAACAGGAATGCTGGCCTTGAACAATCTGCATGGCTTTTCTGGAACAGACCTCGGCTTATGCTAATAGCTCTCTTGTTAGATAACATGTAAGTAATGTCTCAATTATAGTAAGCATCATCCGTGGTAAAAGGTTAGGCAAGATCTAAAACAGGGCCAACCTTCAGGAATAAATCTCACATGCTATTGTTATAAAAGGATTAAATGTCTCCATTGTCTTTGTCTAGTCTCTTTAGCAATGTTTACTTTTCCTCATTTTTTTCTTGTCCAGTTCTTACTATCTTTCAGGGACAAGCTTTATAGAGTCATTTCCTGTAACCTTTTGTTCTTATTTAGGCACCATCTTCCATACATAGCAAGGAATTTTGTGGCAGAATTTCTTCTTGGCCAATATTCTAGACAGGGGATGCCTTCTAGTTAATAAAATTTGATTTGCACGATGGTTTACTGATTTCTATTTCATCTTATTGCTTCGTTAGCTTTTAGGGGTCAGTGTAAAATAGAATAGCACCAACTAACATTTCTAAAATTATACAAATCAAGTGAAATTCATGTGTAATATTTTACAGATTTCTTCCAAAAATGTAATTAAAGTATTTTCCCCTAATCTAGAAATACTTTGCATGTTAAAAAAAATATTTTTGTAAATATTTATTAAGAATATCTTTCTATAGAACTTTCAAATTGAGCAAATATTTGCTAAAATGTGTTGTCTTATAAAGCTCTTCATATAGTTCAGTGATTTTCATATTTTTGTTTTGCATTATCTTTTGTTGATTTGAAAAATTTATATTTTGAAAACTGAAGTATGGAATTAAGCGTTTATACCATTTATGGTATTCTGTAGGCATAATATAATATTTCATAAGAAAGTGTACATATATATGTTTTAATATATATTCATACATCTTTTTACACATGCACAAAATACAAGCATATAGTTATTTTATAAGTTAAATAAAAATATATGAAATATATATATAAATATATATATTATATATATATATATATTATATATATATGTCTCTCTGGTATTCACTATCTTACTTTGACAAATATGTTGATACATTTTTTCTTCTACAGTTTACTCTGATATAGTGTGAGGGGTAATTTGCATATTATCTCTTTATTATATAGGATATATATCCTATGTAATAAGAGAGGAATATGCTAATTATCCATTATGCCCTGAGGTGTAACAACCCACCACATAATGACCTGATCACAGATCTACAGGAGGGTGGGACAGCAAACTATAAGTGGGTGGTAGAGAGCTACAGGAGGGGGCAGGGAGCAAGCTATGATGGGGTGGAGGAGTAAGGGTGCAGGGGGACTACAAGAGGGCAGGCTAACAGGCAGAGAGCTCCAAGAGGAGGGGCGCAGTGGGTGGAGAGCTCCAGGAGGGTGGGGCGGTGAGCTACAAGCAGCGGAGTGCTACCAGCAGTGGTGGGCAGGTGGCCAGTGCAGCAGGCTACTCACGTACAGATTCGTGCACAGGGCTACTAGTAGATATATAAAAGGCTAAGTTGACTCACACATGCATGACATATAAAGCTTTAGCTGATGCCAATCGCACACATGTGTTTAGATCTGTCATGAATTTTGTTGGCACTTTTATTATAGAGAAAGTATGAATAGCAATATTAAAATATTACTCATACTTAATTTCCTTTCAATGTGCACACATTTGTCCACTGTGCCTCTAGTGGTATCATATAAAAAGTTTCACTACACTAAAAATCCTTTCTGATCTGCATATTCATTCTGTCCTCCACTATAACCAGTGAAGCACTGATCTTACTATCATCATAGTTTTGCCCTTCCCAGAATCTCAGATAGTTGGAATCATGCAATTATATGCACATATTCACTTTTAATCTCCCACCATCGCAATGATTAACTGGCACCTTTTAATTAATGACTAATTTTACCCACCTCTTATATATATTGTCTTTAGTGAGCCTCCTTAATAGAAAGTTTCCACTATTGAATTTTCTTTATCCTTTTTTTTCCCTTCAAATTATATTTCAGTCTCCTCATCTATATTTAAAGAAGCTTAAATTTCTTTAATTAAAAGATATTATCAGCCCAGCTGGTGTGGTTTGGTGGTTGGGCATTAGAAGGTTATGGTTTTGTAATTCCAATTCCCCATGCCAGCCCGCCCCGTGGCTGCTCAGAGGACAGTCTGTGAAGTTTGCATGCGGAACACAAGGACCCTGTTGATGGTTACAGTCACTCCTGGAGGCCCGGCGTGGCTGCTGGGTTGATGTTGGAGACTTAGCGCGTGGCCAGGCGCACACCAGTTTAGAAAGCAGGGTACGGGGTTCTGCGAGCTGGTAATGGGGAACGCGTGGAAGGCTGTCTCAGGTGAACACAGATGTGTAATGACCTTTTGGTCCTAAGTTACAGGAATGTTTGAGAGTTTTCCAGCTGCTACAGTGACAGAGCTAAGAATGCAATATTAGGAAGTCTGTGGCTCTTGGTGGATTTTCTAAGGAACCTGAATCAGTAGCATATATACGAGGGAAGTGAGGCTCTCAAAAGGAAATGTACCTCATTCCTCACTAGTTTTCAAATAAGTGTCTGTCTATCTTTACTTCTGACCAGGGGCTGGTGGCCTCGGAACGGTCCCATCCCCTCCGTGCTGTCCTGGCACAGGTGGTCCTGCCTCGCTGCCCGGCAGCCTTCCTGTGCGTGTCCATGTCCGTGTCACCAGTTGCTGGGGAGGAGGCACCTTTCATTGGAGATGTCAACTCCAGTCTTGGCTCTGCCATTGGCTGCTCGGTGTTGGGTGAGCTGTAACCTCTCTGTGCCTTAGTTTCTTGTCTCACAGAAGAGATTGTTGCCAGACCTGGGACTACCTCACAGGCTTTAGTGAGGACAAGGGAGATTAGCGAGACTCAGGAGCCTTCCGTACCAAGACTACTAAAGCTGGCTGTGTGCTGGAACCACTCCTGACAGGGCTAGGGTCCACACGGAGCCCCAACACCCACCCCGGCGATTGAATCAGAACCTCCGGCAGCGGTGCCCTCCACCATGCCTGGACCCGCTGCTTGAGGAGGAGGGGAAAACACATTCTTATCACCTGGAAAGAATCCAACAGGGCCCAGGGCTTTTAAAAAGCTCCTCTTGGAAGAACAGGCATTTCTTTCCGGAAGGACCCGGTGCTGACGTGTAATTCATGCTACCAGTGCCGTCTAAGCAGTTCTCTCTTTGCTTCTTGTCAAACAGGCCTTCATCCACGTACAGTCCGGGAAGACTTGGCAACGAATGTAAACAGACAGGAATTTATAAATCTGCTAAATAGGCATTAAGGTTATTAATTCTTGAGAGAAAAGCCCCTTTCCTCACACTTAACTCCTGCGGTATTTAGAGCTCAGTTTTTACCCAGAACATGCAAGTGCCTCAGTGTCTGTGTGGTACAGAGGAGCAGGTGCTGGCATACTTACCGCGGACACGGTATTTCCCCAGCGCCTTGGATGTTTATCACAGACTTGGGGTGAGCAGTAGTGCTGGGAAGGGACGGGATCCACGGCACCCACAGGGGAGTGAAGCTACAGAGTGTGTTTAACTGTTGGCACGGTCAGGCTGCGATGCATGTGGTGGGGGCGGGGGGGGGGGAGGATTCTACTGGAAAAGACAAGGCCCCTGAGTGGTCCCACAGCATGTGGGAGCCGTGAAGAAAATTCAGAGACACACGGACTCTGTACCTAAAAGGAAATGACTTCTGAAATAAGGTGATGTTATGAATGTTTAAAATGCCTGGAGCATTAAAGTGAAGTAATCATATTTCAAAAAAAAAAAAAAAAAGAAGAAGAAGGTTATGGTTTGTTTCCCCGTCAGGGCACATGCCTGGGTTGCAGGCTCAATCCCCACTGTGGGATATGCAAGAGGCAGCCAATCCATGATACTTTTTCATCATTGATGTTTCTATCGCTCTCTCCCCCTTCCTTCCTCTTTCTGAAATTAATAACAAAAAGATAATATCACACTTAACCTCATCTATTCATCACACCCTCTTAAAAACTTAAACTTTCCCTTTGTCAAGCATATCTTATAATTCAATACCTCATCGCCCTATACAACCCATTACTGGTTCTACTTTTCACAGACACTGTTGCTTTGCTAATGACAACTATAACTTCAATGTTGCTAAATGCAAGTTTCATTTCATGATCTTTGTCTTCTCAGCTGTTTTGACAACCCACTGCATCCCCTTTATTGAAGGCTTCTCTTGCTTGATTGCTATGTATAGCAAGTATCTCACTGTTGGTTTTCTTTCCATCTCCTGCATACGCACTCATAGTTTTTCTCTGATAGCTCCCCGTGACTTTTAAATGAGTCTCCGTTTCGCCTGCCACACTCTTGTTTCCTTAAGTATTAGCATAATTAGCATAATTATTCAACTCTAAAATGTGGGCGATATCACTGATTCCAGAATATACATGACTATCTATCTCAAAACCATCACCAACTCAATCATCATGGTGTGGCATTGTAAAAATCCTTTTGTGTTTCACTGTCTATCAATCTATTTATAGTTTACCTTTCAACCCTGAGTGTATGTCCTATATATTTTTAAACTGTCTACTATTGATACTTTGTATCCTCATGTTAACACTTTACCTCTTCCTCTATCACATATTACCTAGAGCCATGGTAGGCAAACTGCGGCCCTTTGGCCCCTGAGTGTGGCTCTTGCACTCGCCTGGGCGAGTCTATTTTGAAGAAGTGGCGATAGAAGAAGTTGAAGTTTAAGAAATTTGGCTCTCAAAATAAATTTCAATTGTTGCACTGTTGATATTTGGCTCTGTTGACTAATGAGTTTGCCGGATACTGACCTAGACACTATCTCTCTAGACTTTATTGTGTGATCCTTTCTATACTTACTTTTAAAAATCATAAAACAGAATATGCCCCTCCCATGTAAAAGGGCTTTTCTTTGTCCTTATCACACCATCCTCACTGTATGGTGCCTGCCTCCTTTCCAGTCTTCTTTCTGAACTTTTCTACCTTATTTAAGACACTTCATCAAAACAATACCTTTTACTTTTTAGAATGTGATGAATTTTCCCTAAAATATGAGCCTTTCTTTGACTTCCTTTGAAGGAATCTTTCACTCCTCTTGTACTAAATTTACCAAGTGACTGCTACTCATGCTTTTGATCTGAGTTTAATAGTTACCAGTTTAAATTTTAGTTGTTCCACACTAGAATAGCAACTAAATACTGAATTTTTCTACCATACTGTAAGATCTACAAGGGCATACACTCCATATATTTTCTTCTATAATAAGTTTGCAGTATTTACATAGTGGATGATAAAAAAAAAGAAACCATGAAAATTCACAAATTAGATATTGAATAGATCAATATATCACAATTTATTTGTTAGGTTCTGCAGAGATAGAAAACAAATTAATCCTGCACAAGTGTAACTTGTACAAAAACACTTAGATGCTCATCTTTTCTTATGTTAAGAATCTAATTTAACAATTTGATCATTTAAAATCAGTAGCCTATCATGTTTCTAAGTTTTAGAGGTCTGGTCACAGAGAATAAAAAAATATATTTAATACGTGTTGAAATGCCTGTCATTAGTTAAGAAATACATACAACAAAATTGTGCTTTGTTGACTTTTAATCCTCTTTTATTTTCACAATTTCTCAAATACAGTAAACATGTTTTCTCTACTCTGTACATTTATAAAAACAATATAATTTACAGAAATATCATTACTTTAGAGATTTATGTCAAGAATCATGCTAATTAATCACTGACAGGATGAAATTAAGTCTCACTAAATAAAAAGCATCATCCATTGAAATGTCAAATTAGAAATTTAGTAACAAATAATATAACACTAAGCTAGAGATTTTTTCTCCTTTAAAAGTTGAATATTATTCTGTGCAATAAATATAAAAAAGAATAAGTTGTTTTAATGAGTATAGGCAAGATGGAGTCACTTATATGTTGAATATAAAAACCCAATGAATCAACTATTTTCTCAGCAATGGCATCCAAAGGACCATATGAAGGGACTTTTCCCATAAATGCATTATTTGATGATTTTTTAAAATAAATTTATACATATATTTTTTTCCCCCACCTGTGAATGTAGTGACTTGGAGGAGAACATGAAGCATCTTGACGTGAAGTAAAGAGAACATAAAGCATCTTCAGGGAGAAAGGTTCCTTAACTTGATGATTTATACCAGTGTTTCCCAAACTTCTCTCATGATGAGAATCACCTGGTGGAGTTGTTAAAACACAGATTCCTGAATCCCAACTAAGAAGTGCTAAACTAGAATTTTGGGGAACATATAGGTAAAATTGTATACTTAACTAGTGCTCTAAGACAGATGTTATATACAGAGCACTAAGTTAGGTATGCAATTTTATCTATATGTTCTCAAAAATTCTAGTTTAGCACTTCTTAGTTGGGATTCAGGAATCTGTGTTTTAACAACTCCACCAGGTGATTCTCATCATGAGAGAAGTTTGGGAAACACTGATTTATACCTACATTTTGTGCCACTTCATGTGGAGGAAGGTATGCCCATGTGCTGTTATCTTCTCAAATTTATTTCATGTCCCGTTGTCATGACCCTTCTATTGCTGAAAATGTGTTGTTATCACAGAAGAAATCCTTTAAAGTGAGTCATTTCCCCCTGAAGATCTCTAAGTAGTACACACATTCAACAGAATAGTTATAATCATCTAACTTGAAGTAAAAACAACTTGGAATGGAGAAATGATATATTTTTATGAAGAGGCAGGAGGGGGTAAAGTCTGTCAATATTTGCAGCATAAGGCAAACTATAAAGGCTATTTATTCCTACAATGACAGAGGTCAATCATGAATCACAAGGAGGTGTGAAGGGAAAACTATTTTCAACTAAAGGAAAACATTCCCAAGTCTGCTTTAAGTTCTTTAATTGTTTTATGATTCATATATTGATTTATAAAATGGAGCTCAAGTGTTTCCTGGACATTTCAAAAGAATATTATTTCAATGTCGTCTGGGCAAAAACACCAGGAATACATTCCTAGATGAACAAGGGGGTTTATTACCTCATTCTTCCTCTGCAGAGAGGAAGAATGCACACTATAAGGAAGAGAATAGTAAGGCACAGGGTGGGGGGGGGGGATTAGAAAGCACTTGTAATTGAAATTGGTCTTTTATTGGATAATTGGGAAAAGAATATGGGAGTCCATGTTGGATTGTGTGCTTTCATGTCAGAAAGCAGCAACAGTTCTGTGATTGACAGTTCAATAAATTTCACCTGTAGGAAGGGCACAGATTAGAGCAATAATAACAATGTAGTTGTTAAAAAATAAAAAAGTGATCACTCATAAGAGCTAAGAAATGGGGGTGTTTGCTACTTCGTGGGTGGGTTGTACTATGATCTTGTTTCTTTCTCACTTTATTATATCTCAGAATGGTCTTGTCTGATGTTGGTACCTACAAGATTATGTAAATCCCACAAGATAATGATATGGCCTGGCTATGAGTATGGTGCTATGTTCTAACAATCCTGAGGCTGGCTGTCATTATCACATCACATCATTGCCTAAATTCCTGTATGCGAGGGGCTGCTTATTAGTTCTCACAAAAGGCAAACAAAAAAGCAAAAAATATAGAAAACAAAAAATTGTATATACATGTCAAAGAAAAAGCAAAAAATATTCAACATACCTATTATCTATTATGTCACTTTGTTCATTTCTACTACAGTACTTAATACAAGACTATTATGTAAAGAATTTTTATCTACAGCCTATTTTATATATAAGTGAGATAAATACATATCTGAATTATTGATAATATTATCCACAGTTCTTGCCAAATATTTGATACTTATTAGCCACTACATTAAAACTTAATGAAGAAGAATCATGTGGCAGACAACATGCTGAGTGATGATATAGGGTTTATTAAAGTTATGACTGAAGCTGAACTAAGAATGGACCTGATGTTGTCATGTACAATGGGGGGACGAATGGCCTTAATAAATCATTTTATAAGTTGTCTTTTCAAGTAGCTTCAGATATTGCATCACTTACTTTAATATTTTGGGTAGTTATTATTTTTCAAATATATTTTTATTGATCTCAGAAAGAAAGGGAGAGGAACCGAGAGTTAGAAACATCAATAAGGAGAGAGAATTATTGATCAGCTGCCAACCCTACTGGAGATAGAGCCCACAATCAGGACATAGGCCCTGAGGTCTACACTCAATAACTGAGCCACACTACCTGGTCTTGGATAGCTATTATTAAGGATTTTGAATATGCAACTTCTTTTTATTTTTCTCTATTAATGCTGAGTCCAGTGGAAAAAAAGATAAAAATAAATTTAAAAATGGCTGTCATTCAATTGACTAAATGATTCCCTATTGGTTAGAATCCTGATTGGTTAGAAAGGTCTTCAGAGTAAGGTATAGTACATTTTTTTTTCTTCTCAACTCAAAGTTGGAGCAAGCTTGAAGAGAAAAATAATATGCATAGCACTTACTGTATTCCTACAGTATATAAACCTAATCTGTAAAGGTAAGTTTTCAAGTAGTTAAATAATGGTAATGACAGAAAAAGTTCTAATAGTTTAGTTTATCTGTTCAGTATCAATAATATAAAACACCATCAAATACAAAATATATCTTTTTAAGTTGCATATACCAATTATATTCCAATGATAATACTAGAGAAATATTTCAAAGAAAAAAATATATATATTATTTCATGTAAAGTGAATATAAGCATGGCTGTATTTAATGTGCCTGGATATTAGAATTAGATCAAAATATTAAAGTGCTTGCACACATCCTACCTAATAAAAGAGTAATATGCAAATTGACCATCACTCCAACACACAAGATGGATACTCCAATGTGGTGAAAGATCCTGCCCCCACGTGAACACAAGATGGCCACCAAAGATGGGCAGCAGGGGAGGGAATTTGAGAGAGACCAGGCCTGCAAAAGAGGGCAGTTGTGGGCAATGAAACCTGCAGGGGATGGCAGTTAGGGGTGACCAGGCCGGGGGAGGAGAGAAGTTGGGGGTGACCAAACCTTCAGGAAAGGGCAGTTGGGGGAGAACCAGGTCTGCAGGGGAGAGCAGTTGAGGGATCTGGCCTTCAGGGAAGGGCATTTAGGGGTGACCAGGCCTTTAGGGAGGGCAGTTAGGAGCAAACAAGATGGCAGGGGAGCAGTTAGGGATCAGTCAGGCTGGCAGGGAGTGGTTACGGTGTGATCAGACTGCAGGCAGAATCGGTTAGGGGCACTCAGGAAGGCAGTCAGTGAGCAATTTGGAGCCAACAGTCCTGGATTGTGAGAGGGATGTCAGACTCTCTGGGCAGTCAAATATCCCTTGAGGGGTCCCAGATTGGAGAAGGTGCAGGCTGGGCTGAGGGACACCCTCCCCACCCCACCCCATGCACAAATTTCATGCACTGGACCTGAAGCTATAAAATAAATTTGCATTTGCAGTCGGATAATTTTATTCCAAACGTTTTCTCTACTGTGTTTGCTCAGTAAGTTGAAAATTTCCTAAATTGTCCTAAAGTTTCTTACCTTGGCCTTGAGATCATTGACTTTCTAAAGCTATTGGCCTGGATATTTAAAGAAATTGCCCTGCATTAAGTTTAACTTTGCTATCATTATTATTCACAAAATAATAAGAGTGTGAACAAATCATGTCATTAAGAACAGCTCTTGCATCAGTATCATATTTTCTCCTCTGTTTACTGCTAAATTTGCAATTTACCTAAAGAGCGAGTGAAAAAGGAACAATGAGATAAGAATTGAGTCAACATTTATGGTTCCAATTCTCTGACCTAGGAATGCTGAAATGGGAAATTAAAAAATACTTATTATGAAATTACCATGTGAGATATATGTATTTAAATATATAAACCCTGTTTCCATGAAAAATAAACAGCAAGTGTCATAGTTTCTAATCAAGTGCTAATATTAATTGTAACCTAAATGTATCTTGAATATTACATAGGTTATTTTTAAGATTTTGTAATGAAATTCAGTTAAGTCAAATATTGAAATTGTTTTTTTCTTAGTTTTGTACCTATTCTTTAAACTTTCAGACTAGTGTGCAGTGTCCTGAGTTTTTACTCATTGCTAGCCATGTTTCTGACTGTCATATTATGTACCTGTGCAGATGTCAATTGATTAGCTTTTAAATTATGTTTTCATATCTATGAAGTATTGAAAAAGGTATAAAATTTAAAATTAGAGACATTTATTTTTAATAATAGCTTACCATCTAAAAGCTTTGTGAAATTAGACAAATTAAGACAAATTAACCACTCTGTGTTTTAGAAGTCTTTATATTAATGGCACAGATTATATAATAATTATATTATAGTCTTTCATAGATTATTCACAGCATTAAATGAAAGAAGGATACTATGCTAATTATCTTAAGCAATACCTGACACAAAATAGGTACTAATTATAAATTATTTTACATTCCCTTTCTTTTCCTTTGGATTTCAAATATATTTTTTTTTCTTTTTTTCTATCAGCTACTCACATACTTCACACAAGCTTGCTCCCCTCACATGTTTGCCTTTTTTGTATTTTTAAAATTAATTCACATCATTTTAATTTTTCTCATCTCTGCTTCAATTTCTATGCCTCCACTCTTTCTTCTTCCCTTACCCTTTTACCAATAGAACAATTGAGCTATTAGACATGAATACACTAGGCCAGTGGTTGGCAAACTCATTAGTCAAAAGAGCCAAATATCAACAGTACGATTGAAATTTCTTTTGAGAGCCTAAAACTGACTTCTGCACATGGCCCACAAAATTTCAACTCCACTGTACCTGTGCACCCATATGTAATATTTTGTGGAAGAGCCACACTCAAGGGGCCTAAGTGCCGCATGTGGCTTGTGAGCTGCAGCTTGCTGATCACTACACTAGGCCAATGTTTTGGAAGTGTGAAATGAACTAGAAATTATTGAGATGCAGCCTGAGTTGAAAATGATAAATCAGTAAGGAAACAGAATAGTCACTATCTTGCACTGTATAGTCATTCATTGAAACAGGAGATTCCTACTTGCCTTCTTTATTGGTCTTGTTATTAGCAACTTGGACAACAGAAAACTTAACTCCAAAGAAGACAATCCATTGATAGGCAAGGAACCAAAGCCATTAACTTCTTTGTATTTTGTATCATGACACAAATATGGTGAGTTGCTCAAGTAGCAGAGTATTAGAAAGAACTATTGTTTAGTTAAGGATCTGACAGCAACCCAGGTTCATATCCTTCCTGACTATACTTCTTGTTGGTGTGATTTTACTTTTTTGTAGTTCAGGATATTTTATGAAATATATTTTATTGTGTTAATTTAGTCATGTTACTTACAATAAACTTCCTCTAAAAGAGACTTATTTTGGGATAAAAATTGGTTCAGAAGCCAATTGATAGAACTTATAGATCATATTAATGTGCCTCTTAGATGTACCTCAGACATCGTTTATCCAGCTGTTTTCTATCCTGCAGGATTAAATACAACTTCAGTTTAAACAAAGTATATTAAACTTAATGAAATTTTAATATGGAAGTTTCTGAATTCACTTGATTTTGCTATACACCATCAAATTTCATATAATAAACATTCAATGTTATAGAAATCTGTAACTTACCTAAAATTAATTAAAGAACATTAGTAATTCATAAAAAAATACTGATAATTTATCTTAGTCTTTCCTTTATGGTTTTTTCCTCCTAAATAAAAATGTAGTAAGAGTGATTACTCTATACCATACCTATTTTCAAAATATTGCAAATTAGTAAAAAGTTTACAAAGTAGATCAATACAAAGACACTACAAAAATGAGTAAAATTTTTATGTAAATATCTAATCCATATGTTATATTATATATGTGCATTAATCTGATATTTGTTAATATGCTTCAAACTTAAAAAATGAGTATTATAAATATTAAGTATTAAACAAATTTTAAAATATATATGATAAAAGATAATAATAATTCATTATAGAAATACATATAGTATGGCAAAAATGTTTCATATATATCATTCATATTATAGATATGTAGATATATATTTGAATACAACATAAAAATAATAAACTTATTAAAATTAGTTGTTTTATGATTTTAACAAATATTGCAATTATTTTTATTGTTTTGGAAAAATAAATAATAATGAAAACCTACTATAATTAAAGAGTAGTAGAAGATTTATGTCTCCAAGGTAAATATAATTCTAAATTCAATTATTTAAGTTATATACAAAAGATCAATTTTGTCAATTAAGATGTAATAAAGTCCATAAAACTACAGAATTTTAAAAGAAAGTAAATGTAAACAGTTTGTCTGCAAGGTAATAGATACAGATATCATGGAACATACTTTTTAATAATGTTTAGTTTTAGGATCTGTATACTATAATTAAGTGGGTTTTTTGTGTGATTTTTTTTTTTTGTCTTTAATGTTGGGGACAAAGGTAATCGGCTTTTTTCTTTGAAATTGTTGGGGGTTGAATTGTGCTGATGTTTAAATGGGATTTTGACACTAGGATATTATTCCCACTCTCTTTATTATTTCTTACTAGCCCAGAAGTGGAAAATATAATAATGAGAGGTCATAGAGGAATGAGACTCAGAAATCATAACTGAGTTGTACATATCAAACTATTTATTGTTTTTTAGCCATTACTAATATATTCTGTGTCTGAACTCTTTTCAAAGAAACTATTCTCTTTAGTCATATGGCAGCTCAATTTAATTAACTTGCATAGAACTGTTGAATTCACATTTCTATTGTCTATTAACCTGCATGTATACACACATACAAAATTCTACATATTTCTAAATATTATTTTAGGGATTTAGTTGATCTTATGACCTTTGTTTCCAAGAATATATTGCCCACTTTGGTAGCTAAGATACTCACTCTACTGTGAATAAGCTGCACAAAACTTTGGTCCTTTTATGTTCTAAGCCAGTGTTTCTCAAACTTTTGACATATGTGTACCCCTTCTATAATTTTCGTAACGCTGAGTACCCCTCGTACTCATGAGAATGTAGAATTAGGCGCAGCTAAACACAGTGCAGTGCATATCCCCACCAAACTCCGGTGCAACACATACTCCCACCAAACTCTTCCCGTACCCCTGGGGGTACGCGCACCACACTTTGGGAAACACTATTTAAACCAAGTAAAGATTGGCTTAGAACATAACTAATAAAGATTAATATCTTAAAATGTTGATCTTTTACTGTTGCTCTTTATATTAGTGAGTTATTAAAAAGAAGCAGATTAACTCTGGGGCAGGTCAAAGAAGGATTTGTGTGGTTAAAGGCAGTTGTAAAGAATAGTGTGTGCCATTCAATTCCTCCTTCATGAACGAGAGAATTTTATACCCCCTTGCCCCCCATCCCAGCATGGAGTGCCATGGCTGGGTAGCCTTTTGCTGTCAACTCTCTTAGAGAATTGCCTGAGATTAAATCACATTCTCAGGGGACCTCACTCTGACTGCTCTACCACAATTGGGCGAACTCTGAAGGGCCATAACCACTTCGGAGCTCCCCAAGGAGTATATTTTGGCCTGCACTGAAACTATCACATCACAACTTTTTCCTCTGCGCAATCTAATTTCCCCCTTTTCTTCCACAAGGTGATCCCAAGAGAAGCCTCTAATAAACTCTCCACACTCTAATCTACTTGAGAGTTTGCTTCCTGAGGAACTACCTGTGAAAGATTGACATCTTAATTGAGGTATTTGGATTTAATGTAAGGATATCAGGAATTATGCATGAGAGGTAACATAAAGTAACATTTTAGAAAGTCTGTTTATGAATGTGAACACAGCACTAATTATGATAGCACCTCAAATTTACTTTTTAAATTTGAAGTTTAACCAGAATCCAATTAAAGTAATTTTGACAGATAGTATTATGGTCAATTTTATATGTCAACTTGATTGGGATAGGAGATGCTCAGGTAAAACATTATTTCTGGGTGCATCAGTGAGTGTGGTTTCTGAAGAGAATTGGTTGTGTTGAGCATATGAAATGGCAGAGTGAGAACAGATCCAGCTCACCAATTAGGTGGGCATTATGTAACTCATTGAGGACCTGATAACATAGAGGACTGAGGAAAGGCAAATTCACTCTCTTTGCTTGAGCTGTATAACTCTTCAACTAATAAGCATTTTTAGTGTATATTATGTGACTCTTTAGTTGCAGGAAAATTACATATGATAAAATGAAATAACATAAATCATGTGATAGGCAGTTAGACGCGCATAGAACAAACACAATAGGTCAGGTACAAAAGGTCACCAGGTGCTCAAACCGGTTTGGCTCAGTGAATAGAGCATCGGTCTGTGGACTGAAATGTCCAAGGTTGGATTCCAGTCAAGGGCATGTACAATGGTTGCAGGCACATCCCCAGCAGAGGGTGTGCAAGAGGCAGCTGGTCAATGATTCTCTCTCATAGATGTTTCTAACTCTCTATCCCTCTCTCTTCCCCTCTTGAAAAATCAATAAAATATATTTTTTTAAAAAGTCACCAGGTTAGAAACCCTCAGATGCCCGACAATGGGCAAAACTGGGAAAACAAGGACCTTGCCCACAGGGTAACTTTTTCTCCTCCCTAGCATATCACTGGTCATGTGGTTTAGAGCCCCTGACCTTTTCTCCTTACATTGTATTTCAGCTCCAGGCCCAGAAAAGCAGCCAAACTAGATAAGTGACACCATTGATCAATGACCCCCTGACTTAGCTCTGATCAATCAGTGGAGACCATGACCCTGAAGGAACACACATGAAAAGCTGATGAATACTCTATTGAGATCCTCCCCTAAGATTCACACCTACAAGAGAGATAAATATTCTCAATGGAAAGAACCCAGCACAAGCTTTCCCTCAGGGAGCACAGCTGTGTCTTGCCATTCCCCATTTCTTTCCCCAGAGGCACTCATCTTCTAACCTCCAAGGGACCCCAGGAGACTTACAACCAGGGGAGCCATGGTCAGTTAAGGCTCATCCCAGGCTAACCCCTTGAAACTGTCTCCAAGGCCCCCTTTTCCCTGACTTCCTAGTGAGCCAAAACAGCGCAGCCTAGGCTCTCCTGTTTCTCCTTCTATGCTAAGCCCTTCATTGTTCCACTGTCACAAGGTTTAATCAATATCCCATCTGAGTGTGCTTTTATTGCAACCAATCAATTGCTTTGCTGCAATTTGTCTCTGGACTGAAATCTTTTCTTCAAGAAGACAAGAACTGAACTGAGGTCTCCTCGTCTTACTGGTAGCAATAATATTTATATTTTACATTCTTCTTCTCCCTCCCTCAAACATCAATGCTCCTGGTTCTTAGGCCTTTAAAACTTGAACTAAATGATACTTCTGGCTATCTTGGTTCTTCAAGTTGCAGACAGCAGATCTTGAGACTTCTCAGCCTCCATAATTATGTGAACCAAGTTCTATAATAATTCTCCTCTTAACAATGTCTATAAAAAAAGCTATCAGTTTTATTTTTCTGGAGAACCCTGTTTAATACAAGCAGAAAAATAAATAACATCTTAGTTCTGAAGGACTGGTTGTGTAAAAGAGAGGAACTTTTCAAGATATGGTTTAGAGCACATGTGTCAAACACAAGGCCCGCGGGCCAAATCCAGCCAGCCAGGCCTTGCAATGTGGCCCGCACCGCGCTGTCATCATTGCACTCAGCTGTCAGTTTATGACATTGTCAGTTTATGACTGTTCAGTAAACCATTCGGCCCGCGATTTAGGCTGGATTTTAGATTTTGGCCCCTTCTCTGATTGAGTTCGACACCCCTAGTTTAGAGACTTTCTTCTAGGTATACACACACACACACACCCACACACACACACACACACGTGCTGTATCACACATGCTGGGTAGTGATAAGTAAGCATGGTCTTAATTGTTATAGGCAACCACTCTGGCTATGGTAAAATCCACGACAAAGGCAACTATGATTTGGAGAGCAGATCAATATTTGGAAACAACACTGGACTTTTGGTGACATCATTGAATTGATAAAATCTAACTTACCTTGAACATCCTATATAATAAAAGCCTGATATACTAAGTGTCCCACCGTTTGACTGTTTGTCCAGTTGCTATGATGTGCACTGACCACCAGGGGCAGACAGTCCAACTGGTAGATTAGGTTGCTGCTGAGGTTTGGCCTATTGGGACTAGGTGAGATGGGCCGAACATGACTTGGAGCCCTCCCATCGTCCTTCTCCAGCCCCAGTCATGCACCGGTGGGATCCCTTGGCCTGTCCTGAACCCTCTTGCAAACCAGGACATCTCGGGAGGATGTTGGTGAGCCTCTCCACAGGCCAGGCCGAGGACCCCACCAGTGCACAAATCCATGCACCATATCTCTAATTATACTATAATATGACTGATTGTTATGTAAGTAAATTTATATCCATATTATTTAAACTACTTTGAGTCTAATAGCTAAAAAAAGAGAGATGGAGCACAATACTTGAGAAATTAGAAAAATAAGATTGTACCGTGTTTCCCCGAAAATAAAACATCCTCCGAAAATAAGACCTAGCGCATGGAAAGATAAGACATCCCCTGAAAATAAGACCTAGCACAACTTTGGGAGAAAACATTAATATAAGACACTGTCTTATTTTAGGGGAAACAGGGTAAATGGAATCTGGATAAGAATTTTAAGTACAACTTTTAACAAGTATTAGAATTATTTAGTGTAACTTTACTGAGAATTGGGAATTTGCAAGATAGCTAGTTTGTAGGGGTAATAATGAGGTTTTATTTTTTCCTTTTAACTTTTTAAATTGTAGTTTATAGCTGGAATCCAAGAACAATAATTTGAATAACAGCATCATTGATATTTAACACAAGGGAATATAGCTGGTGGTGAGGAGATGTGTGGAACAAGAGGAAAAATAATAAAACTGTGAATGAATGTTATAAAAGAAAATGGAGAATATTTTAAGGAATGATATAGTTAAGAAAATATAAATTCAGAACAGGACATATAAAAAGGAACAAACCAATATGCACATCGTGCTTGACTATCAGTAGACTAATTTAAATCATTTGTAAAAGGTTTCTAAACCTAAAAATAAATTATTGGCAGAATGATGAAGCTAAAATTATAAGTCATTTGATTAAATAATTGGCTTGTGAAAAAAATATAAATATGATTTATATTGTTTTTGGTCATCTGTAGTTTTCCTGTCACTAAAAAATAACACAATATACTTTAAAAATACTTGAGAGTCACCCTAGCCAGTTTGGCTCAGTGTATAGACCATTGACCGGTGGACTGAAGCATCACAAGTTCCATTCCGGTCAAGGGCATGTACATGGTTTGTAGGCTCCTCCCCAGCTCAGCTCCTTGTCAGGGCATATGCAGGAGGCAACCAGAGGATTGCCTCTCTTGCATCAATATTTCTCTCTGTCTTTTCCTCTCTCTTCCATTCTTTCTAAAATCAATAGAAAAATATACTCTGGGTGAGGATTAAAAAACACAAACTTAAAAGTCATTAGTTGGTAACAGTTATACAAGAAAATAAAGTCCTAAAAAGATGACTTTAGATGATTTTTTTCTTGCTGAAAAAAAAATGTATTGTATAATATTTTAGATGAACAAAATTACAAAATTTTAAATAAACAGATTTATACCCACTAGCCAATTTTAGAAATAATTCACAGCAAACACAGTTTTTAAGCTGTTTGATATAATGATTATCTATTTTTAATGTTAATAATTATAAGTATCATATCAAGATATTATGTGATAGCTTCTCAAGTTTTTACCATTTTTCAGATACTATCTTGTTATTTCTCATGTTTAAATCTTTTCTCATTTTTATGAATTATTATAGCTATTAATAACTTTTACCAATGATACTCTATAGGAATTTTTTATTGACTAATTATACTATTTTCTTAAACACACATACACATTACATTCAAGATTATTTATGGTGTAAATGCCTTTGTTTTAGTAACTTTAGATGGTGAGCTCATTAATTATCAAGTATTTGCAGTGGAAGCTCTTTATGACCTGTATTAGGATATGCCTAGTGGTATGGTTTTTTTCCTCCAGAAATTTTGCATTTGCTTCATCCAAGACCTGTAGAAGCATTTGTATATTTCACCCAAATTTTATGTAAACATTTTAATAACTCCATCTCAGACAATGTAGATCTGAAAACTATGTGAGGGTAAATTCCTGGGAAGACTCAAAATATCTGTTCTTTTGTTAGGTTTTTTTTCTTTTTTTAGCTTCCGTTTTATTAATTTTTCTGACAGGTATTAAATCTATTTTTCTGATATCCCCTTTTACCAAGTGTACAGTCCTTTTAATGTCACATTTTAAAAAATATATTTTTATTGATTTCAGAGAGGAAAAGAGAGGGAGAGAGATAGAAATATCAATGATGAGAGAGAATCATTGATTGGCTGCCTCCTTCTACAACCCCACACTGGGGACCAAGCCTACAACCTGGAGATGTGCCCTTGACCCCCATCAAATGTGGGACCCTTCAGTTTGCAGGTCAATGCTCTATCCACTGAGCCAAACCAGCTAGGGCTTGGGTTGCCTTCTGTCCTCTTAAGGCTGACATGTTTGATCCTCTTTATTATTTCTTGTTTTGTCCTTGTTAATATCCTTATTTTCCTACTATCTCAGTTGTATATTTACAAGTCCTTTAATTATATTTGAACCAACATTTCTAGGCATTTGATATAATATGACCAGAAATAAATGTTTATGACTGGAAATTTTAAACACTGATGATAAGATAGAGATGATTTCCAAGAGTCATTAACATACATCATGGAATTTGTCACTTAGTCTTTGAGTGTAGTCTTCTTGATCACTGTTCATCTATGTTCTCAAATCATTCAAAATGAATGATTACTTGCTTACTTATAACCAGTAACTAATTCTTTAAGACACATTTGTAGACAAGAATATAATCTATACTTTTCTAATTGATCGAGTCTTACTTTTCCTGTCATAAGCTTATTATATTTGTGTTCTTAGTTGTATTTTTTTTCCTAGCTATTTATTTTCCCAGCAGTTTTATTTGTAAAAGTATTATTCTGGTTTGGGTAAGGATAAATTCTTTCAGGGCTTTTTGTCATGTGCTCCTGCCAAACACTTGGCAGTGCTTTAAACCCAAGATATCTATAAATTATAACCTAATTTTGAAGATTATTTAACTACATTGGACACTGCAAACCCATAAGAAGTCTGAAGTCCCAAATCCCCAGCAATGATTTCCACTCAAACAGAAGTGTTAGCCAGATCTCATTACATTCCCCGGTAATTCGCAAGTGGTTAAGAGATTGTCCTTACTTATCCTTACATGTAGAGTGTATCCTTTGGCTTTATGGGGTCATGTATTTCTGGATTTCTCCTCTTGGTTGGGCCTTGTGCTCTGTTTTCTCTTTCCTAAGGCCAAGTGGCCCCCAAGTTTCTCTGGTTACACTAAGGCGTTCAGGATGAACAGGAATCCTTGCTACACAACTCTGCTTAATTTTCTGGGTTCCAACATGTACTTATTCACAGCCTCAAAATTCTTTTATTCTTATCAGCTCATCACTGTTTGTAAAAATAATTTTAAGTATGTTATTTAGAATTAATTTTATTATTTACATCAGAGGTTTCAATCCAACATGCTATTGGAAATTCTTATTCATGACCACCAACGCAGATAAGATTGGCAGTGGCTTTCTTTCATATTAATGAAGTCCTGATCAACTTTCAGTTCTCACTTTTTTAAAACTCCCATCAACATCGGAAAAAGCTAATTTATCTCTCTTCCTTGGGATGTTTAATCAATTTGTTGCCAGGATAACCCATTCTCCTACCTTTCTTTCTGCCTCACCAGAAGCTCCTGTTCAGTTTTAGTGCTGAGCTGCTCATCATCCCAATCCTAGTCCTAGGAACCTTTTATCTCTATATTCATCTACTCTTTCATTAATTTATTTGACTCCATGGGCTATTATTAAGCAAACAAGTCTGAACTATTCCCTAATTAATATCTTCAAATAGGTGATCAGTTGGTATCTTAAACATATCAAAAACTTCTGCAAGTCAACAAATGAAAAATGTTTTTCCAGTTGCTCATAATCAAAACTTATCTCTCCTCATCTCACATTCACTTCGTCAGCAAATCTAGCTTTCTTTCAAAAAATAAAACTAACCGAAATAGTTTGGCTCAGCGGATAGAACATTGGCCTGTGGACTAAAAGGTCCCAGGTTCAATTCTGCTCAAGGGCATGTACTATGGTTGTGGAAATATCCCCAGCAAGGGGTGTGCAGGAGGCAGCTGGTCGATGTTCCTCTCTCATCGATGTTTCTAGCTCTCTATCCCTCTCCCTGCCTCTCTGTTAAAAAAACAACAATAAAATTAAAAAAAAAAACCAATATTTTTTTTTAAAAAAAAATCAATAAATAAAATAAAATTAGTATGTAATCATTTCTCGCCATCTCCCCAGCCATCACTTTCAATCAGGCCACCAGATGCTCTCCTGAACCACATGATCTTTCCTTGCCCATGCTATGAATAGTTAATCCATGTCTCCACATTATTCTTTGGAACATACCTTATTACTTTTTTGCTCTAAATTCCCCCATATTTTCCCGTATTTTGAGGGTACTTCACCCCTATTGAATCTCTAGAGTAGGGGTGTCGAACTCAATCAGAGAAGGGGCCAAAATCTAAAATCCAGCCTAAATCGCGGGCCGAATGGTTTACTGAACAGTCATAAACTGACAATGTCATAAACTGACAGCGGAGTGCAGTGATGACAGCGCGGTGCGGGCCACATTGCAAGGCCTGGCGGGCTGGATTTGGCCCGCGGGCCTTGTGTTTGACACATGTGCTCTAGAGTCTTATTCATCTGTCTCTCTGGTTTAATCTACCCTGACTGAATTGGACTGAAATGTGTTTCTCAATTTGACAAGTGATACTCCTACCTCGGGGACTTAGCACTTTCTATTATCTCTACCCATATTCTTTTAATAATAACTTCCTCACCTCCTTAAGGTGTTTAATCTAAAAATCACATTTTTATTCTATAATAAACATATATCAAATTGAAAACCTCTGCCAAGACATTCACTAATTTTTCTTTATTTCTTTATTTTTTTTTTTTTTCTGTTTGAGTTCATTCCTGTGTCTAAGTTTTATAGAAAAATGACTAGAACCTGGTAAGTACTAAATAAATACTTGTTGACAACATTGAGTAGGTTAACTTTTCATAACAAAATGATTGATGCCTGAAAACATATTGACTGTTCAAAAGCCAATATATCACTAAATAAAATTATTAATATAATTTCTTAAAGAATATATAGGAAGGGTATGAGAAGATAAAAAAATAGAACACTGGACATTTGTCAATCTTAAATTATAGTTGTCAATCTACCCACAATATCAATCATGTTTTGTTAGTACAGGTTTGTTGTGATAAAATAGAAAAAAATATTTTGATAAGATATTGAAAGAACTTATCACCCAATACCAATAACACTTCATTTCTCAGGGTGAATGAAAAATATTGCTTCTGTTACATAATCCTATCTAATAAAAGAGTAATATGCAAATTAACCATCACTCCACTATACCCACAAGCCACTCCCACTAGCCAGTCAAGAATGAGTATGCAAATTAACCCAAACCAAGACGGCCACAGAGAGAGTAAGAGGGAGGCTTGGGTTTCCCTGGCAATGGATGAAGCCAAGCTTTTCACACATCCTGGCAGATCCAGGCCTTTGCTTAAGGCAACAAAGTTTCAATTATAGAAGGTAAACAAATCCAAACAGAAATGACTGCTGCCACAGAGGGAGCAAAAGGCTTGGCTCTGCTCCAGGCTACAAAGTTTCTATTGTAGAAGATAATTAAATCCCAAATACCCGGGACTCCATTTGGGTTGCCAGGGGGTGTGTCTGGCCTGAAAACTACTATAGGCCCCTTGCCCAGCCCCCCAAGGCCCCAAAGGAACCCCCACCCTGATCCGGGACACCCTTTATGGCAAACTAGCTGGCCCCTACCCATGCACTAGGCCTCTAATTGATCTAATTGATGCTTGCCCTCTGAGCATATTTTATCTAATAAAATAGTAGTACAGTGGTGCCTCACACAACGAACTTAATTCGTTCCAGGAGCAAGCTTGTTATGCGAAAAGTTCGTTATGTGAAAATCGTTTTCCCATAACAATACACGTTAAAAAAAATAATTCGTTCTGTAGCATAAAATATGCTAAGATGACATAAAAAAAAATATGCTAAGATGACATATTTTTATTTAGATACATCTAAAAACATAATTTTTTTAAAAAAAAACACACATTTTTTTAATTTTAAGACAGACTAAGTAGAGTCTACCGAATCTTGCACATCTTCATCCATTTTCTGCTTTTTGGCCGATGGTTTCATGAAAAACCTGTCCAAAGTTCGCTGTGTGAGGCGTTCGTTATGTGAGGCACCACTGTATGCAGATTGACCATCACTCCAACACACAAGATGGCTGCCCCCTTGTGGTAAAAGATACTGTCCCCATATGGACACAAGATGGCCACCACAAGATGGCCAGCAGGGGAGGGCAGATGGGAGGGATCAGGCCTGCAAGGGAGGATAGTTGGGGTTGATCAAACTTGCAGAAGAGGGCAGTTAGGGATGACCAGGCCAGCAAAGGAGAGAAATTGGGGGGGGGGGGAAACTGGCAGGGGAGCAGTTAGACATCAATCAGGTTGGCATGGGAGTGGTTAGGGAGTGATCAGGCTGGCAGGAAGAAGCAGTTAGGGGCAATCAGGAAGGCAGGCAGGCAAGCAGTTGGGAGCTAACAACCTGGATTGTGAGAAGAATGTCCAACTGCCCATTTAGGCCCGATCCTACTGGGGATTGGGCCTAAATGGGCAGTTGGACATCCCTTAAGGGGTCCCAGATTGGAGAGGGTCAAGGCTGCCTAAGGGACACCACCCCCATGCATGAATTTCATGCACTGGGCCTCTAGTAATTGAAATAAAATAAAATTAGAAATTACATTTTACATTCAAATTCTGATTAACTAGAACAACTTTCATAACAATAAATGTGTTAAGTTACCATTTGTTAACCTACTGTGAATGTTGTAATTATCCAGAGAATATTATAATACTAACCTTCTGAATTAAAAGTAAAATAGACCCTTTATATCTTTGTACATGGACTCACTTTGAATTTAAAATATTTAACTTGAAAAATATCCCAGATTCCTACATCTTATTTATTCTTTCAAATGCTAATAGATAATAAACATTAACCCATTATTTTTCACATGTAACACTATCCAACCTACCTCCAAATTACCACCTTCCTATTTCTTCCACATATCTGTCAAAATGCTTGCCCTCTGAGCAAATTTTGAAAACCCTACCAAGGCCATGAGTAATAAACAATAGTCAGAAATAGGTTATAATTTGGCAGGTATCCCATGTCTGACTTCTCAGAGACTAAGTGCATAATTTTCTATTACTAGTTGCTTGAAGTGGAAAAAGAATAACATTATCATTTCTTATTTCCACCTAGGAAGTCAAGTTATAGGCTTGATTTTCTTTCCACATTTGTTTGAATAAATTGTTCCTATTTCTCCTATGTCTTTACTTTCCATTGTTCTCAAATTTCTTGTGATTATATTTAGCCATTATTTTAAATGCATTTTATTTTTAATCTCTAAATATTATACACAAAAATTTAAGTATGAAATTTAAAAAACTAACATTTACGAACATGTCACAGAAGCAATTCTTTAACATTATGCAATTATTTTTAATATTTTAAACTAAAGAAACAAATAACAGTAGTATGAGAAATGGCAACATTTCAATTAATATGAGTTTCTCAGGGCAGAAATTTATAATTCAAGGCTTAGATAATAAAAGATAAGCTAATGTTATTATTATTAACTCTCCTTCCTCTTCACTCCTTGGTTAGAACAATGAGGAATGATTGGGTACTCTGTAATTTCAAATAATTTTCAGAGGCTAAAACATTACCATTTACTACAAATTTAAAACTTCTATGTCATTCCTGAAAAAGACTTATGAGGTCTTCATAATATCCATACAGACCCTATTGTTTTCCCTAAAAGACTCCTAAGAATAGGAAATTTTGTAATAAAAATCTCTATCTCTAACATAAGAAGCAAGTATGCAGTGTTCTCTAGTGAAAAATAAGCAGGTTTACTTTTCAAATATACTTTTTAAAAAATATATATATATTTTATTGCAGAAGCCGATTTGGCTCAGTGGTAGAGCATCAGCCTGCAGACTGAAAGGTCCCAGGTTAGATTCCGGTCAAGGGCATGTACATTGGTTGCAGGCACATCCCCTGTAGGGGGTGTGCAGGAGGCAGCTAGTCAATGTTTCTCTCTCATCAACATTTCTAGCTCTCTATCTCTCTCCCTTCCTCTCTGTAAAAAGTCAATAATATATATATTATTGATTTTTTACAGAGAGGAAGAGAGAGGGATAGAGTCAGAAACATCAATGAGAGAGAATCATCAATCAGCTGCCTCTTGCACACCCCCTACTGGAGATGTGCCCGCAACCAGGATACATGCCCTTCATAGGAATTGAGCCCTGGACCTTTCAGTTCGCAGGCCGATGCTCTATCCACTGAGCAAAACCGGTTTCGGCTCAAATATACTTTACTAGGGGCCCAGTGCATGAAATTCATGCACCTAGGTGTGTTATCTCAGCCCGACCCTCTCACTCTCACAGTCTGGGAGCCCAGACAGCCCAGTCTGGGATGTCTGACTGACAGCTTAAGCCCGCTGCCATCAGTTGGACATCCTTAGCACTGATGCAGAAGTGGGAGAGGCTCTGGCCACAACTGCTGTGCTTGCAGATGTGAGACTGGCTTTGGCTAAGCAGCATACTCCCTGTGGGAGCACACTGACCACTAGGAGCACTCCTGCATTGAGCATTTGCCCCCTAGTGGTCAGTGCACATTATAGTGACCAGTCATTACTCTGTTTGGTCAATTTTCATATTGACCTTTTATTATATGGCATAACCTTGGGGTAAGAAAATATGATGGAAATTAACAAAACAGCAGTAAAGGTCAATTGCTAATGGAAAGTATTTTAGTGTGTTTTCATTGTTTAATCTCTCAGTCTGAAATGTTCAAAATTTGTAAATTTTTTTGAGAAAAGGTGGTTTATTTATCTCTATATTCAAAAATATTTTTAAGTTATATGTTTCTTATATTTTACAAAACAGCTATTTGATTACTGTATAATCAAATACATATATCTGGTATATTTTAAACATGCAAAGTTTTGTTATTATTTCAGTATAAAGTTCAAATTTCCCACACAAAAGATATATGATATAATTACACTTCTTTTACTCTTTTCCTTCCCTTGGCAAAATTTAGGACCCAGTTTCCCAAATGTGTGTGTGTGTGTGTGTGTGTGTGTATATATATATATATATATATATATATATATATATATATATATATATAAACTAAGAGATTCTAGCTAAACTCTCTGGATAATCCTAAGCATTAAATCCTATATACTAACACACTCTACTCTAGCTGGATTTCCACATTATATTTTAAAGCTTTTCAAGTTAAACATATCCATTTTGACCTCTGTTTAAGCCTCCTCTGAAACCAACATTATTTATTGGTTTCAACTATATTGATTTTTCAATTGAGGATAGCATTCCATTCATATGAAAGTTCATTTGTTACAGCTTTCCATTTTTAAGCCCCTGTGTCTTGACTTAATGCTATTTTCTTTCAGAAACTAAAGTTTGTAGGTCAATCTTGAAGAATGAGTATAACCACAAATATAGCAGATGCCTCATAAAATTATCTTCTACTGCTTTTCTGTGACCTCTGTCAAGGAAATAACACTCAAATCTGCGTCAGCATGAACAGCTGTGGATGCTGCTGTTAGATAGCCGTGACCTATCCTCCCAAGGGTAGTGCTCAACCGGGAGGGAATGGTGATTTTCACAGAGTCGATGTTATTAACGCCAACATAAATCAGAAAATACTGCTTCAAATCTAAAAATTAGATGCCACAATTCATAAAAAGAAGCAAACTTCCCTTATAATAAATCAAAGCAAGTTCTATGCAGACATTTATGGAAATGATAGTGACAATTATATACAGATTTTTATATTCCTCAAAACTTCATTTACAATAATTTGAAATGGACATATAAATTACACATTTCTTTTTCAGATAAACACATTAGGAATCATACTCATTTTTTCAGCTAAAAGAGTTTTTTAAACAGAAATTTACTCTGCAGAGGATGGTAGGAATAAACATTGCAGCTATCTTTATTAACTCTCACTGCTACCTGAAAATTACCTTGCTAGACCAATTCATAAGAAGTAAGGAAATTGCAAAACCAGGAATTTGATTAACATGGACAAATATATTCACTAAAATATAATTTATCATGTTATAATTTTTTCATGTGATCAATTACTCTTTCTATATATAAAACCACATTTACATTTATGTGTTTATCTTTTATTTATATATAAGCATAATATATTATGTTTTTATAATATATTATATTAAATCATATATATATATATATATATATATATATATATATATGAAACATATCTACAAATTTACCTTCACATCATGCATATATATACTTGAATACACTTTGGTTTATGTTTTCCTTATTACTTCTGAATAGATTTAAGCTAAACTACATAACATTTATGATAAAATCAGCCCAAGAAAGTTCTTAATAAAAGGAAAATGGCCCATTATGTTTATTTGCCATGAATTTTGTGATTCAGCTTTAAAATGTTATACTCCATGAGTTTAGAAAAATAAATCAAAATCACAAAATATTTTTACACATTAAAATGTATGGAAAACACTAACAAATTTGGGCTGTTAGATAGGACATTGGTGATGACAACATTTCTGGTCAGCTCAGAGCTCATTGTCTCAAAAGATCAAAGAATGACTTCATGGACGGATACTAAGTGGAAGCAAAGTTTATTGAGAGTTGGACTTCTTGAAGCAGGGAGCAGCAGGGAGGGGGCTCAAGCAGATTGCCAGTGAAACTTTTTTTGTCTCAGGTTCCAAAGTCCCAGGCTCCTTAATCCAGTGCTGGAAAAGGTGCAGCTGGGGCTCCAGGAGAGCCAAAAGCAGGCCAGTGTCCTGAGCTTCCATTCCGAATTGCAGCATCCAAGGTAATTAAAGTCCATTAGTCCACGTATGGAGTCCCACATGGCCCTAAGTCATGTGGCCATGGGGGAGCATATCATATGCCACAGGAAAGCCAGGAACCCAGTACTCCGGATGAAGAAAAGAAAGTGTGCTCCTTGGTCTAGGGGTAGATGCTTTGCTAGCTCCTGATTGGTTGTTTCAAAGAATTCTACCTTAGCAATATGCGTACATTTTATTTATTTATTTATTTATTTATTTATTTATTTTTTAATCCTCAATCAAGGATATTTTTGCATTGACTTTTAGAGAGAGTGAAAGAGAGAAGGAAAGACAGAGAGAAATATCAATGTGAAAGAAACACATGGGTTAGTTGCTTCCTATACATTCCCTGACCAGGGCTGGGGCTGGGGAGAAGCCTGTACCCGAGGTATGTGCCCATGACTTGAATTGAACCCCGGACTCTTCAGTCCTCAAGCCAATTCTCTATCCACTGAGCCAAACCAGCTAGGACAAGCCATACATTTAAAGCTCAAATCTCCCACACTTACTCCCTTCCTGCACAGCTGGGTTGCCTTAGCAACTCCCACCTAGCTGGGTTCAGCTCTAGGCCACTGAAACGGAATTTTTGGACTAGAACACGGATTTTTTGTTCGCTGGAATCGAAGAATGAATCAACGGACAGAAGAGTAGTATAGCAAAGCTGGAGATTTATTGAAGAACAAGAACAGACTCCCATGTGGGGAGAGGGAAAGAGTCCCACATAATGGACTCCCAAGGAGGGGCGGGGGGGGGGGGGCGGGGGGGGGGGGGGGGAAGGATCCCACTGAGTTATTTTCCCCTGTGTCTTATAAAGGCTGCAGATCCTGGTGCCTTGATATCCCTTCTGATTGGTCACTATTCCCTTAGACTGTTACTATAGTAACTCCTGGGCTCAAAGGTTGAACCTCCTTCCTTATTGTTTTCCTCTTCCCTTTGGGGTTTCTTCTTCTGGACAAAGGGCTTCCTTTCCTCTATTTTGTAAATATAGACCCTGTGCTGTTCCCAGCTCCCCCATTCTATGGAAATGGACCTTCTGCTGTTCTGCAGCCCTGTGCTTCCTCCATGGTCCCCCTAATTTCCAAAATTTCTAAAATTTCCTAAACCTGCCCTATTATACCCATAAAATTCCTGTTTCATCACTTTGTCTCAGTGGTTTTCCTTGGAACAGGGCACAGTCAGCAAGCTACATCTTGTCTGCATCTTCAATGTCCTATTATCTTGGACTTCCTGGTCCTGCTTCTCCTCCATGGTACCGTCTCTGACTACCTAACCCTCTTCTATCTCCTCACTGATTTTTTTTATATGTAGTGAAGACAACTGAGAGTGGACAAGTAAACTATTGTTGAGTGTAAAGTATAGCATACTGTAAAAAAAAAATCAGGAAAGATACACAGTGAAAGAATACTTTAGACAGAGTGCACAGAAAAATTTTCTCAAGAAGGAAACCAAAAAAATGTAGACTCTAGTAGTATCAATATTTTGGAAGACCAGTTCTAGATAAGGGAACTTCAAATGCCTTAAATGTGTCTACTGCCTGTGTTTGAGGAAAAGCAAAGAGGCCCGTGTGGCTGCGTTGGAGTCAGTGAGGAAGGTTAGAATAGGAGGTGAGAGGGGAGCAGCTAAGGGACCATGGTAGCCTTTCTGCCCCCTTTAAGGAAGCCACCGTTTGTTCTAAATGAGATGGAAACCCATTGGAGATGGGGCAGAAGGCTGACATGGAATTATTAGTTTTTATAAAATCAATTCTACTATTCTGCAAAAAAAATAAATGAAAAGTTGGCAAAAATAATGAGAGGGGTTTTTAGGGGTAAAATAGGCAGGTTTAGGAAATTTTAAGAATTAAACATCCATGGGAAAGCACAGGGCCACAGAGCTGCAAAGGTTACATTTCCATAAGACAGGGGAGCTGGGAATAGCAGAAGGTACACGTTTACAGAACAGAGGGAGGAAGAAATGCCCAGAGGGAATAGGAGAACAATAAGGGAGAAGGAGGGACCCTCATGTACTTCACCTGAGACTTCAGCTCAGGAGTTGCTATGGTGACCAAATCAAAGGGTGATAGGGGACAATCAGAGGGCATATGGAGGCGCAAAAACTGCAGCCTTTATAAGCCATGGAAAAAAAGGGGCTCTCCCCCTCCCAGCGTGGGAGTCTGTGCTGGGGGGCTCTTCCCCGCTCCCAGCGTGGGAATCCATGCTCATTTACCAATAAATCCCCACGTTTGCTGTAACAGTGGTTGGCAAACTGCGGCTGGCCAGCCACATGTGCCTCTTTGGCCCCTTGAGATTCAGCAAAGGCCAGCTTAGGAGTACCATAAGTTTGAAAGATGAAATAGAGTGGGCTGGAACCAGCATTCCAGGAAACAGGATTTATTGAAGAGAAGAGTACCACTGCCATCTGCTTCCAGAGAGAGGAAGAGAGCAAGGGCCAGGGAAAAGCACCTTTAAGGGGAGGAAAGAGAGGGGACGGGGCTTAGTTAGGCACTCAGCACACCACGCTGATTGGTGGTTTCATGTAAGGCACATGATTAGGGACCTAGGGACTTAGGAATCGGGGACTTAGGGTATTTGGCAGATGCTGATTGGTGGTTCAGTGCTCAGGAGTGTCTGGCTGCAGGTGGAGTTTACATTCCTCCATCAATTGGAGGAAGGGAGGATCTATCAAAGTTAATAACAATGTGCCTGCCTATATAGTTTAAGTTTAAAAAATTTGGCTCTCAAAATAAATTTCAATCGTTTTACTGTTGATATTTGGTTCTGTTGACTAATGATTTTGCTGACAGCTGCGCTATACCATCCTCAGTCCATGGTTTCATTCTTCGACTCAGACAGACAAAGAACTCAGGAAGCCCTGCCCAGGGGAACACCTCGCATTTCCAGTCCAAATTTCCCATTTCAGAAACATTGGAACCACCAGTTTGTTGGGCTTCTGCAATAAACCAGGTAAAGAGGACGGTTGAGTAAAGGAGGTGGAGGTGGAGGTGGGAAGAAGTCAAACACCCGGTATATTTTGAAGCTGGAGTTGACATGATTTGCAATAGATTGGATGTGAGGAGAGAAAGAACCTCTTTTCAAAATATACTAGAAATAAAATGTCATGCTGAGTACAGATAGAAAAAAATAAAAATAAATATATATATTTGACCAGTATATTATTTTCCCCCCAGTTAGTCTGGAACTCCTGTAATAATCTTTCTTGATGAGTATCCATTTCTGAATTCTGAGAAGGGCACCATTTGTCTTTGGCATTACTCCATCTCTTTTGGAATCTCTCGCATTTATGAAAGAAAATGGAACCGTCCTTTGACTGTACTTGGCTTCCCAATCTCCTTATAAAGGCAGGCACTCTGTTTAATCTTCTCACTGGTCTGGGCAGTTACACTGTGTCTGTTAAACAGGTAGTATATTCCAGGCACTCTTCTGTCCACATGAAAATTAACCCATATAAGAGCCATACAAATTAGGTTTTTGTTTATCTACATTTCATAGATAGGAAAATTAAACCAAACAGTAGATAATTTATTCAACTTCACAAACCTAATGACAATAGACCAGGATCCATACCTTTGCAACCTGGATTCACAGCTTAATCACTTAGCCCCCAGGCGGTGGGACCCACTCCATTCCCAACCTGTAAAACTTACTCTCTGAAAATTCCTCCAAGTCCTGGTTTTCTCTGGGAACAGAAGCTTCCTGATGCTTTTTTTTTTTTTTTTTAATATATTTTATTGATTTTGTACAGAGAGGAAGGGAGAGAGATAGAAAGCTAGAAACATCGATGAGAGAGAGTCATCGATAAGCTGCCTCTTGCACACCCCCTACTGGGGATATGCCCGCAACCAAGGTACATGCCCTTGACCGGAATCGAACCCGGGTCCCTTCAGTCCCGAAGCTGACGCTCTATCCATTGAGCCAAACCGGTCTAGGCGTTATGCTTTTTATTAGGTAAATTACATGGAGCTAATCTATTATTCAATTAAAAAGCAAATAAGCAAAAACAAATGTAAAAATGAAAGAAAAACTGTGTAGCAACAAGGTACCACAGTCTAATTAAAACCAACAAGCTGTCAAAACACCATTCTATCAATACTTACTAATTTTACAGATAACACTTTTTTTTATTAGATATCTTAATGCTTTTGTATATTTATAAGGAACAATAACTCCTTTCAGAGAGAGAAAGAGAGAGAGAGAGAGGAGAGAGAGAGAGAGAGAGAGAGAGAGAGAGAGAGAGAGAGAGAGAGAGATTTTATTATAAGCCATCACCATAGTTTATTGAGGTACCTGAGTAAAGGAAGTGTGCTCAGACCTCATTAGAGACCATTAGCAGAAATCCTGGAATGGTTGACTCACAATTAATTTATCTCTGAAGCATGTACTCTGGACCTTGTCCTTTCTACCATACAGCAGTATCTCTTTATCACTTTCAAAATATTTTATTTCTCTTCTTCAACTTGAGTACATAACCATTAATAGCCACATATAATTACTGAGTTTATATGAACTCAGTTTAAATAATCAGAAAAAGCTATCCATGACCTATAAATCCCTCTTATATACTATTGGAGAAAAATTATGTTATCTAAGCTTGAGTTAGGAGTACTACCTGCAGCATAATCTTGTAACAGCATCACTATCAAGCTCTTGTGCTAAGGGATATTTCTCTAATAAAGCTGTCAGATATATACTTTTTCAAAAGCCTAAAACATAAAAAAAAAAAAAAATCCCTTTAGTTCACACTCAATCTCATCATAAAGATAACCTCTACTTAAAGAAGTTGGAGTTTTTTTTAATGCTTTTTATAAGATTTGCTTTTCTGTAAAGTCCATTTTATTTTCATGCCTTTATTAAAATGTTTCATTTATGACCATAACTATTTAGAAAATAAATCATTATCTCAATAATTACAGTTAGGTAATGTTCATGCAAAGAAGTAAATGCATTAGAAAACCTATCTAATAAAGAGGGAATATGCTAATTGACCCTCATGACATCCCAAAGATGGCGGGACCCACAGCCAATAAGGAGGGAATATGCTAATTGCCTGTCCCACCCTCAAAGATAGCGCCACCCACAGCCACAAGATGGCAGCGCCCAGTCCCCTTAGCCCCACCAATGCAGCAGGCATGCTACAAGGCAGGGCCCACCTGCCTCTAGAGTCCCCAGTCTCCTCAGCCCCCCAGCCACTCAGGGCAGCCCAAGGCTCAGGTAACCAGAGCAGCTGAGGCTTGCGCTGTCAGGAGTGGCAGCAGCAGAGGTGTGATGGGGCATCACCTTCACCTGATCACCAGGTCACCTCTGACCCCTGAGGGCTCCTGGACTGTGAGAGGGGGCAGGCCGGGCTGAGGAACCCCCACTCCAGTGCATGATTTTTCATATACCGGGCCTCCAGTATGAAATAAGGAAACAAAAATTGCAGTAATAAAAACTAAGGTAATTTTTATTAAGAGGCAGAGAAGCATCAAACAGACTGTCAAACTACTATGATCTCTGGACGCATAATAATCTGGCCATTCAGTGTATATATATTTCATGCCTAGTGCATGATTTAGTGCATGGGTGGGGTCTGGCCTGCCTGGCCAGGAGAAGGGATAAGGGCAGTTGGTTGGCCTGCCTGCTGGTCAAACTCCTGGTGGGGGGGGCAATTTGCATATTAGCCTTTTATTATATAGGGTATACACTGAGTGTCCAGATTATTATATTACATTCAGAGATCATAATAATCTGGCCATTCAGTATATATTCTTACTATGTGGCAGAATAGAAGACTGGCTATAACCAAGAGGGTGGTTATAAAGCTTTCTGTTTCCTGCTTTGGATTCCAACTATTTCTCTTTGTTGGAATCCATTTCTATAGTAAAATTTCCAAATAATATTTTAAAATGTAAACATAATAAATAAAATAATATGTAAATAAGGCAATAATTCATTTAATATGAATCTTTGTTTGAGAGTAGGTCTGGGGATAACTTTATGACCAAATGTTTTATTAATATGGTAAATAAAAGTGCAATACAAATTTTAACCAATATTGTAAGCCTACATTGTAACTCTAATCAAACAGTGCTAGATTTCTAAATGGCATATAGGTAATTAAGATATATTAATATGCATATATATTAGCTATATGCCTATTTTTATTTTTCATATTGAAAAAATATATTTTAAAATATATAATAGTATATTTATTCAGAGAGGTGACTAAAGGAGAGGAATATTGAGCTGTTGTTTCTATGTTCTTCCTCTACATTTTTACTTCTGTTTTTTTTCCTCAAATGCCAAATTTTCTCCTTTTTTTATTCAAACATAAGCCAGGTAAAAATCATTCTATTCATTAATGCCTTCCCTGGGTGATCTTAATTTACATTAGGATAGAGCATGATGTTATATACATAACACCTCAAAGGTTTTTTTTATATCTAAGAGGGACTTATTAACATTTGTGAATTGGTTAACTCTTGCTAGTAATAAATATTTGTTTCTCAATTCTTGAATTTTTATTCCATGATCTCAACCCTCATTCAAGACTCTATTATTATCCTATTAAAATTAGGATTAAAGGAAAGAGTTACTCAAAACTTCGTTTGCTTCTAGATGTTTCTGTTTCTCCCAACAGTAGCTCCTGAGATGCTACAAAGTAAAGGCAGCATTTATTAAGGTCTTATGTAGATTATTTTATTCCCATTTTATGGAGGCTTCATTATCTATTATGTCTAATAAAGAGGGAATCAGGAAGGCAGGCAGGTGAGCAGTCCCTCGAGACATAGCAAAGATGGACAGGCCTGCTGCCAATAAGGAGGGAATATGCTAATTACCTGTCGCACCCATAGCCAATAAGGAGGGAATATGCTAATTGACTGCCATGCTCAAAAATGGCGGAGCCCACAGTCCATAAGGAAGAAATATGCTAGATGACTGCCACACCCATTGTGCTGGGCAGAGGAGAAGCTGCTGAGCAAGAGAGCTTAGGTACCATTAAAATGTGAGGTGGCGAGCTAGTGGGCAGTGTGTCACTGATCATATAAAACTGTGGCTACAGAGACTCTATTACTGGGTAGGAAAGATATATATTTACCAGCTGGTAGATGGCTGTCTGTATAGAACTGTTGTGATGGCCTGCCTGCTTGCATGGACTGTTGTGCCACCGGCTCCTGCAATAAAGACTCATTCTTATACACCCACAACTTCTCATGGCATTTCTGTCTGAGACCCGTGTCCTAGGCTAGTAGTTGGCAAACTCATTAGTCAACAGAGCCAAATATCAACAATACAATAATTGAAATTTCTTTTGAGAGCCAAACTTTTTAAACTTAAAATTCTTCTAAAGCCACTTCTTCAAAACAGACTCAATGTAGGTCCTGGTATTATGTGGAAGATCCACACTCAAGGGGCCTAAGACCTAAGAGCTGCATGTGGCTCAGCAGCCTCAGTTTGCCCACCATGGTCCTCTGCAGTTCAGCCCAGGCAGAGGGGCTCAGACCCAACACCTGAAATTAGTGAGCAGAGGATAAAGGAAGAACTTGGATTAAATTCCCAACAGTTAATACAATGGGAAGGGTTGGATAAGGTACCTGCTATGGTATATCAGGAAGAATTTAGAAGAATTCAGAGTAGCAATGCTGAGCAGTGCTCCTGCTGTCTGACACCTTCATATGCAGGATATTTTTTTATAGTTCCTGTCTCTTTGTATCAAATTTACTCCTGAGCTCTCCAAGCTACCAGTTAAGTTTTTTATTTTATTTATGACATTTATTATATTTAGTATTTCAACTTGTTTCTTCTTTATGATCCTGTTTTGCTGCTTTATATATTCACTGCCAGCTCTTATTTTTTGATAGTACTTAATGTCTTGATTATAAATATCATTTGGCTTGGCTCATTTTTAATTTTTTAAAATCTTTATTGTTGAAAATATTACATAGGTCCTCCTTTTCCCCCCCATTAACCTCTTCCAGCCTGCTCCCATCCTCCCTCTCTCCCAGCCCTCACCACCCCATTGTCTTGGGGAGGAGAGGAACAAGGTGAAAGAAATATATATCTAGTAGAGGCCCGATGCACAAATTAGTACATGGGTGGGGACCCTCAGCCTGGCCAGCAATCGAGGCCTATTGGGGGTCAACTGGCCAGATGGAGGGACCACAGGAGTTATGATGGCTGGCCCTGTGATCAGGGCCAAAGGGGGGAGGGCTGGCTGTCTTAGGGGAGGGACTGCGGGAGGTTGGGTCTTGGAGCCACTGACTACCAGGGGACAGCTCCTGCATTGAGTGTCTTCCCCCTGTTGGTCAGTGCACATCATAGCAACTGGTTTGTTGATTGTTCTGGTCATTCCAGTTGTTCGATCTTAACGGTAGCTTAGGCTTTTTTTACATATACTAGAGGACCAGTGCAGAAAATGTATGCATGGGGGACAGGGGACCCCTCATTCCTGCCTGCACCCTCTTGCAATCTGGGATCCCACAGGGGATCTCAGGACTAAACTGGCAGTTGTACATTCATCTCACACTGCAGAACACTACATGCAGCAGTGACCGTACTTTTCATACAAGTGAAAGACATCTTGATGTTGTATGGGCAGCTACATTATTTTGCCCTGATTATAAAAAGTAGTACATAGCATGATCCTTCTGAGGAAGTAGTATCATCTTCCCATCTTATGGGTGGAAAAACTGAAGCAGAGAGAAAACAATTAATTGGATTTATTACACAGTCTTAAGTGTCAGAATCAGGGCTGACCGAAAAATGCACAAGCCAGAATTCATGCATGTCATCATTGCATCATACTGTTATTTTCAGAGTTAGAGTAGCCTTGCCAGGTTTTAATTTTTAATTCTAAGATACTGTTCCCAATATATAGGGTAGGGTCCTTAGGCCCGTGGGGTGATTGGAGGGTGGGGTGACTGGCAGGGCAATTGGCGGTTGAGGCAAACCCACCCACTACTGCCACTGTCTCCACACCCTGATCACCACCACTGGTCATCTCTCCCTGGTGGTCAGTGTGCATCATAGCAACTGATCATTCTGCCGGTCATTTCACCATTTGGTCAATTTACATATCAGGCTTTTATTGTCCTATCAAATAAAAGAGAAATATGCAAATTGTCTGTACCTCTGCTATACTCAAAAGCCACACCCACCAGCCAATCGGGAGCAAATATGGCCAGCCTGCAAAACACCATAGGCACCTCACTCAGGCCACCCCACTCCCCAAGGGAACCCCACCCTGATCCGGGACACCTTTCAGGGCAAACCAGCCAGACACCACCCATGCATCAAGCCTCTATCCTATCTAATAAAAGAGTAATATGTAGATTGACCATCACTCTAACATACAGATGGCTGCCCCATGTGGTCAAGGATCCTGCCCACATGTGGACACAAGATGGCCAGCAGGGGAAGGCAGTTGGGAGGAACCAAGCATGCAAGGGAGGGAACCTGGGGGCAATCAAGACTGCATGGTAGGGCAGTTAGGGGCAAATAGTCTGGCAGGGAGCAATTAGGCACCAATCAGGCAGGGGAGTGGTTTGGAAGTGATCCGGCTGGCAGGCAGAAGCAGTTAGGGGCAATCAGGAAGGCAGGCAGGTGAGCAGTTTGGAGCCAGCAGTCCTGGATTGTGAGAGGAATGTCCGACTGCCCTTTTAGGCCCCATCATCAGGATGGGGCCTAAAAGGGCAGTCAGAAATCCCTGGAGGAGTCCCAGATTTGAGAGGGTGTAGACTGGGCTGAGAGACACCCACCACCACTCCTTGTGCACGATTTTCGTGCACCAGGCCTCTAGAAAATTATATATATAAAAGCCTAAGTGACTGTTTAACCAGTAACTATGATGAGCACTGACCCTCAGGGGACAGAGTCTCAATACACAGGCATGGAAACATGGAACAGACTGATGAATCTTAGAGGGAAGGGGGAGGGGAGAGGCAGGAAGAGATTAACCAAAGATCTTATGTGCATACTAGAGGCCCAAGTATGAAAATTCATGCACTGGAGGGGAGTCCCTCAGCCTGACCTGCCCTTTCTCACAGTCTGGGAGCTCTCAGAGGGGGGAGGTAACCAAGAGATCTGGGGAAGACAACCCCCGTCACACCTCTGCTGCTGCCACTGCTAGGAGGACAAGCCTCAGTTGGCCCTGGTTACCTGAGCCTTGGGAGGCCCTGGGTGGCTGAAGGGCTGAGGGGACTGGAGGACTCCAGAGGCATGCATGCAAAAGAGCTGGGCCCGCCTATGGACAGGCCTGGCCATGCCATGTGCCTATGGCCCCAGCAGGGCTGAGGGGACTTGTGCCACCATCTTATTGCTGTGGCACTGCCATCTTTGAGGGTGTGACAGTCAATTAGCATATTACCTCCTTATTGGCTGTTGGCACTACCATCTTTGCAATAGTATGAGGATCAGATAGCTTATTCCCTCTTTATTAGACAGGACTAGAAGCCCAGTGCGTGGATTTGTGAACCAGTTTGGTCCCTTGGCCTAGCTTTCAGGGATCAGACCAAAACCAGCAGTCCAATATCCCTTGAGGGATTCCGGATTCCAAGAGGGCACAGGCCAGGCCAAGGGACCCCACCAGTGCACAAGTCTGTGCTTTGGGCCTCTAGTATACATATATACACACTATGTGGTGAAGGCCTGTCTGAGACAAATTAGTCCTGCAATTGTGGTGTTCCCATCTCAATCACCTTTAGTCACAAAATTTGTGTTACTTAATCCATGCTCCAGGCTGGTGTTGGGCTGGTGATATTCTTCTTTTGTCTTGCATTGATTATAGGATGGAAAAGATATATCAAGAGCAATATTGGGAACAGGACACAACTAAATTCTCTGCTCTGTTTCATGTGTGGCGGTCATGCACTTCTAATCAAGAGATTATTAATTAATTCTATGTTTTTAACTTTTATTAATATTAAAGTTTTGTGTATAGCTATGTTAGAATTATTTCCAACATTCAGATAGCATGAGAATAAGATCTAAAATATACACATACACAGTGAATATATACACATTATTACACTATAACAATGAGAAAAAATCATGGATTTCAAAGGTTTCACATATAATATATTTAAATATAAATTTAAAAATACTTGTTTAGAGTTTAACATATATTCAACTCAAATATCTCACACAGAGGTTTTTTTTAATTTCTAAGTTTGAAATTTGCTTTTTATCATATTTTCTCAGAAAATGTTATCAAATTACAATCATAGATTTATATAGTCTAAAACATGGTTCAAAGATTGAAATATATGAGAATAAGGTAGACCCACAATAAAATAAGAAACAGATGAAAATGTTTTAATAACTGACCCTCAGCTTTGTAGGTCAAGAAACTTGATGTTGTTGATGTACAGGGAATATTTTAGTCTCCTCTTGACCAATATGTCTTCCAATTACCATTAAGGCTTCCCTCTCTAGAATCAAAATCTAAAAATTCAGTACCTATTTAGAGTGTTTCTCCTTTAGCAGAGATTCCAGGAAAGAACATAGGTAAATTTACAAGATATATCCCTGTTCCACAAGAGATAATACCTCCTCTCTCCAAGTGAATCCCTAATATGAACCTGAGGTTTTATATTTTTTTACATGCACATGCTATATTCTGGACATTTACCCACAGCTAGCTCTTGTGAATATGTTACTTTTCTGTGTGTTCCCTGCAGACCATGTATTATTCTTTGCTGACTTTTTTTACACATACTTTCATATGGAGAGGTTTTCTGCCTCTTGCTATTATGTGCTGACTACATTGGTTGATTTCAAAGGTCAGAGTAGAATTACTCTTTCAAGCACAGTTGGCAATACTAAGAAGGAATATTTGTATTTTGAATTGCATCCCACCATATGAAATTAAAAAAAAAATAGCATTGTCCCTCTGGTCAAGAAATATACATTGGAACTCTAGCTTTGCTATATAGTTAGGTAAAATCTTTTAGCTTCTCTACCCATCAACTTCTTTCTTAAGTATATCAACATTTATTATAGCTTTAAGATCTAAACATTTACTTACACTTTGCTGAAATACACAAATGTAATGATATGGGTGGCATATGTACCTATAAATTGTATACATATACTGAACAGAGGAAAATACCTTTGCCAGGTATAAGGGATCCTCCATGATAAAACTGTACAGCATATATTAGAAGATCACATAGCAAATTCAAAACAGAAATGGTTAACAAATAATGTATGCAAATTATCTCAAGGTATAAATGCAAAAAGGAGCATGTGCTCACTAGTCCATCACTCATGATACTCTTGCATCTTATATAACATGTGGTGTGATTATATTAAAAAGATTATCAGAAATAGTAGACATCATTTGATTATAATACTGAAATGTCAAATCAGTCAGATTTTCTTTGTGTAAGCTGAAGCAATATTTCAGAAAAGCATGAATCGTTTTGCTCTAGGGAAATAGTTATTATAATTGAAAGATAAGTAATCTTATTTCTATTAAATTAATCATTTGTGATTATTCGTTAGGAAAAAAAAGGCTTCTCAACACCTATTACAGACATAAAGTCACATGAAAGTTGTAAACACAATCATGAGAATTCTTTGATAATTTCTCAATTTAGAAAATCTTAGGGGATATGAAATAGTTTTTTAAAAGCAAGTCTAGTGTATGTATGTGTGTGTATAGATAGGTAGATAGATAGATAGATAGATAGATAGATAGATATAGATAGATTAGAGGCCTGGTGCACAAAATTGTGCACTGGAGGGGAGGGTGTCCCTCAGACCAGCCTACACCTTCTCCAATCTGCAAAATCTCAGGGGATGTCTGACTGCTGGTTTAGGCCCGATCCTTGTGGACTAAAGCAGCAGTCAGATATTCCTCTCACAAATATGGTGGTGCCATAACCACAAGATGGTGGGGCCCAGTCCGCTCAGCCCAGCCGGAGTCTCCCAGTCCTGGGCCGGTGGCACTGAGAGTGTGCAGTGTGAGCGGCCTGGCAGGATGCTTGCTTCGTCGCCGTGGCTGCGGAGAGCCTCCGGGCAGTGAATGTGGAGTGGCCAGGCCCCACAGAGAGCTACTGGTGCATGGATTCTTTTTCAGGGCTACTACTCTTATGTAATAAAAGGCTGATATGCAAACTGGTCAAAGACTGGTCGCTATGATGCACACTGACTTGGGCGCAGACACTCTGTGCAGGAGCTGACCTTTGGTGGGAGAGCCCTGCTCAGCCAAAAGCCAGTCTGACGGCTGGTGAGCGCAGGGGCAGTGGTGGGAGCCTCTCCCACTTCCTTGGCAGCACTAAGGATGTCCAACTGATGGCTTAGCCCCATCCCTCAGGGGCTCCCAGACTGTGAGAGGGTGCAGGCCAGACTAAGGCACATTCTGAGTGCACAAATGTCATGCACTGAGCACTAGTAAAATTCTAATTTCAAAGTAACAATAAACCAAGAGTAATTTTTTTAGGCTCATGTGAAATACTTGACTCATTCTCTTAGCCTGAAGTCACCCCAGAATATACATTTTTTTTTATTATTTCTGAAGCATGATTAACCCCTCTTTTAAAAATAACGGTATCAAGAACATAGGAAAAAACCGTTATTGAGAACTGATAGCCTACAAAGAAACATTTTGAGATGTAATGACTACATAATTTGCAAGTTAATTGAACCAATCACTCATTGATGCACACTCATCTCTGAATAATTGCTCCTGACTTATTCTTAGATCAGTTCTAATGTCAAAGTCTTTATATGTTACCAGAGGCCTGATGTATGAAATTCATGCATGGGGGTGGAGGGAGTAATTCAGCCATGCCTGGACCCTCTCCCTTCTGGGACCCCTCAGGGGATGTCAGATTGCCTCTCGCAATCCAGAACCACTGGATCCTAACTGCTCACCTGCCTGCCTATATGATCACCCCTAAACACCTCTGCCTGCTTGATGGCTTCTAACACCCTCTGCGTGCCTCCCTGCCTGATCACCCTTAACTTCTCCCCTATTAGCCTGATCACCACTAACTGCTCCCCTGCTGGCCTGATTGTCCCTAATTGCCTCTGCCTTGCCCCACACCCAGGACCCAGGATTCCCTCCTTCGTTCGGTCATACGCACTCAGGACCTGGGCTTCACTCCCTCTGGTCGGCCACAGGCACCCAGGAACTATGCCAGCTTTGCCCAGGACGGCCGCAGCCGCAGGGGACCCTGGGCAGTCGGCTTCGCCCAGGCTGCAGCCACAGGCACTGGCACTCAGGACTGTGAGGCAGGCAGCTTGTTCCTTTCCCGGGCTGCAGCTTCAGGCGCTGGTGCCCAGGCCCATGGGGTGGGTGGCTTATCCCTCTCCCAGGCTGCAGCCCCAGCCACTGGCACCTAGGACCACAGGGACCATGGGACGTGTGGATTATTCCTCTCCCAGGCTGCAGGTGCAGACGCAGCCGCTGCCACCAGGGACTGCAGAGCAGGCAGCTTGTCCCTCTCCTGGGCAGAAGCCCCAGCCACTGGTGCCTGAGACCGCAGGGCGGGTGGCTTGTCAGCCTCCCAGTCCACATCCTGGCTGGTCCCCATTCCTCTCTCCCCAGTGTTGAGTGTATGAGCCGTTACAGCATGATGACTATTTGCATATTAGTTCTTCATTATATAGGTTGTGAGTAAAGAAATGAATTAAAACTCTGACACTGCATTTTGGATAATTATTGGGATTTTTAAAAAGTACCATATTTCATAACAATTGAGTAAAATTATTTGACAACTATATATAATTAAGGCATGGAATTTTGTCCAAAACCTTCCCCTAGTAGATCTGAATAAATCCATTGTCCTATTCACAGTTAGTTTACACATTAAGTACTCTAGGCAGAACTTAAGTACTATCACCTTTCCTGTGACCTCTGATGAGACATAAACACAGTTTGATGGATCAATACACAATTATGTTTACAAAATGCAATGTTATATATGCAAACTATTTAACTGCATCAAACATATATTTAGAGATAAGGTTATTTATTATTTATGCAATATATATATATATATATATATATATATATATATCCTGTTTCCCCGAAAATAAGACAGTATCTTATATTAATTTTTGCTCCCAAAGATGCGCTAGGTCTTATTTTCAGGAGATGTCTTATTTTTCCATGTGCTAGGTCTTATTTTCGGAGGATGTATTATTTTCGGGGAAACACGGTAGTAGTAGTACGGTGATATCTTAAATGTCTTAACATGGATCTGGCTTCATTTTCAAGGGCTGTGTGAGTAAGGTTTTGAGTTTCTTCATCACTTCTACATAATTTCAGGTGAAGTACCCATATTTCATATTTGGCATCCTCCTTTTCCAACATCTCAGGGCTCATCTGCTAGCCTAGTTCTGATCCACATTTAGATGTTCCTGAATTGATATGATCCTTTCTCAGTAGACAAGTTATATTAAGAAATGCTAGCAAAATACACACTCACACACAAAGAAATTTTCTAACTGTGTGATTTAAGCCATTTGTGAGACTAGTGAGATAATGTGGGCTCTGAAGCCTCCATGAAGCTTAATCCTAAGTGTCCCCACCTACATTTCTTATGTGCTTGTCATACTACACTTGACATACCACATATCCCAGATACACTATTCTATGCTGTCTAGCTAGTTACTTCAGACATACATTCTTGTTCTATTATTAATCTTTTCTATCACATATAGCCAATTTGGCTGCTTTTTAGCTCTCACCCAGTTTCCCCTAAATGCTAAATCATTTAGTAGTTCAGAGGCAAAGTTGAAGGCTAAGGCTGTGAAGAACTGAATGGCAATCATATTAGGTAAAAATGAGCCCTAGCAAAAGTACTGAGTGAAATCTGGATAATTAAAGGTCTCTTCACTCCAATTCTTTACCTTTGCCTGCTCTCTCTGTGTGCCTTCATCCTTAGAAAAACAGTAAGGAACTCTGGGAATTCAATGTGGTCTAAAGTTGCAACAAATCATAGCTTTCCGCAATTGTTTCACACTCCTGCATTAATTATCTATCCTCCTCTCAGCATCTAGTCCCCAAATCCCCAGACATTGTTAAAATGTCACACAACAATCTGATTAAGCACAGAGAGGTAGGCCTGGATAGCAGCTGTCTTAACATTTTCACTAGTGTGTGATTATTCACTGGGTATCTTCCTATCATATCTGAGTATTGAGGTAAATATTCTAGACTGATAAATGCCTTACTATTCCCAGTATTTAATAATATTTGTCCCCCTTTTTTATTTAGTCTGTAAGGAAAGGAAAGAAAGCTTAACTGAAAAACCTATTTTTTTTTTAATTAAGTTTTCCAAACAATGACTACATTTTTTTCCAGGCAAATCAGATCTAAGTTTCACATGCTTGGAGGACAAATATTTAGAGAGAACTGATCAAAATTCTACATGTTTCCAGACAGGAATTTAAACTCATGATGTAATGTCAACAGCACACCTGGGAGTGGATACCCCTCCTATTTTTAGATAAATTAGATAATTATGACTCTTCCTGATTCATGGACCATAAGGGAAGCAGCTGGAAATGGCAGGAGCAGATGGGGTGGGTACTGAGTGCCAAGTGGACATCTTTTCTTCACCAGGAAAAGGTTTAGTTTTGAAGCATGTGAATGTCAGCCAAGAGCTTTGTGGAAGACTTTGGCATGTACCAAATTAAGCAGAGTTTCCAAACAATATGATCAATAAGATATACTTTCTTAATTACTATTTTAACTGCTTTCTCTATTCAGGATTGCTGAGATGATTGCTTATAAATGTTATTTCCTCTTCCAGTTCTTATCTCCATGGGTTTTTGCAGAGAAGAGCTAGCAAAACTGTCTCTTTGTCATGTTTTCATTCACCTATGTATTTAAAGTATGTAATAAATAGTTGAAGGAGGGTTAGGAGTTAATGTGTGGAATGCAGGAGAACGCGATCTAATGGTGGAAGAAAAAGACTTTTAAGGAAGATGAGCTTATTTGTGTGTACTGTATTACAGATTTCCATCACTGTTGGTTCCTGAAAAAGATACCCAGGGCGCTTACATTGACAAATAGAGATTTTTGCTTAAACTACCAGATAAATATTAATTACACTTAGTGAAATGGGAAATACTAAGAGAGTAATTTCTGTTCTTGGAGTTAAAATAAAGCTCTCTTTTAGAAATTTATATTTGAGATATTGGCTAAACCAGTTAGTAATGTGAGATTAGAAGTCAAAGGGATATACCAATTTTTATTTTATCAGTATATTAATGATGAATAAAGTTATTGCACAAGAAAATAACTCAATAATAATAAGATGCAACAAACTCTTATCAGGTAACAAGTGATATTCTAAATGATTTTATTAACTTATTTCAAAAAGCAAGACTAAAAAGGAACCATTATCATTGTCTTCATTCTAGGGGGAAGACAAATTTGATCCAGGGAAAGTAACTCTCTTGCCCAAAGCCACTACCTAATAAATGATCAGACCTGAATCCCAATCAGGGCAGTTTTGCAGCAGGTCATATGCACTGAATCACTCTATACCACCTTGTACATGATAAGAGTTATAATAAATTATAGAAAAGAAGATATCAGAGCATGTTTTAAGGCACTTAAACATTTTAGAATAAGAGATAAGTAATCAGCTGAAACCGGTTTGGTTCAGTGGTAGAGCATTGGTCTGCCGCCTGAAAGGTCCCAGGTTCGATTCCGGTCAAGGGCATGTACCTTGGTTGTGGGCACATCCCTGGTAGGGGGTGTGCAAGAGGCAGCTGGTCGATGTTTCTCTCTCATCGACATTTCTAGCTCTCTATCTCTCTCCCTTCCTCTCTGTAAAATATCAATAAAATATATTTTTTTAAAAAAGAGATAAGTAATCAACAAAAAAATAAATGACCAATACAAAGACAATACAGAAAATATGGTATCCTGGAGGCCAAGTAAAGGCCATCTTTTAAGAATGAAGTGATCAATTGTGTTAAATGCTGCAGAGAAACTGATTAAGATAATGTCTAAGCAAAGATATAGGGATTTTACAAAATAGATTTATTTGTTTATGAGTCAAGCTTAATTTTATTGGACTCAATAAATGAAATGGTTTCTGGAGTGGAGTGAGGGGTCATAAAAGGGAAGAAGTGAAGTCTGTGTACAAACAACTCTGGGAAAGATATCTTTAAAGATGAATCTGATGGCTTTTGTATTTCAAGAGAATGATACAAAGTCAAGGAGGGCTTCATTTATGGTGGGAAATATAACATGTGAGGGGTAAGCCAAGATGTTGAGTTTAATCTATGTTGGATTTGTAAGAATAAAGTAGGAGTTTAGGGAAGGAGGTTTGTTACTTTTCTATTTCTTCTATAACTATTCACCACAAATTTCCTGGCTTAAAACAATGTCCCTTCATTGTATCACTGCTCTGCATGTAAAAAACCCATACCTTTTCTGTGAGTGCTGTGTATAAAGTCTCTTAAGATCAAAATAAAATGATGTCCAGCATGGGCTCTTATCTGGAAGCTCTAGAGGCAGATTCAGGTTGTAGGCATGATTCAAAGTCTGGCAGCTGAAGGGTTGAGGTTCCCATTTCTTTGCTGATACTCAATCAGGAGTCATTCTCAATTTCTAGAGGCATCTGCATTGCAGGGTTTGTGGTGCCTTCTATCTCCAAAGCCAACAATGACTAGCCAAATCTTTTTCATGTTTCAAATCTCATTTTCCCCCTTTTGTGAAGTCTCTTTGACTTCCTCTTTTGCTACCAGCTCTGATTTTAATTGCTCTTGTGATTACTTTTGCCCCCTCATCCCCCCTCCACTAAATACTGTAATCCAGAATGATCTCATTATATAGGGAGTTTGTGGGATTTTGGGGGTGATCAATGAAGTAGATAGAAAAAAAAGAGAGAGTAACACACATCATTATTTATTGAGTGGTGCTTGGACAGGGTTGCATGAGAGGTAATGTCCCTAATAGCATGAGAGCTTCCAGTGATTTAGGGCATGTAAGTCACTACTCAAAAGGGAAAAAGGATACGGGAACTCCTGAGGGAGAGATGGATCAGAGAGGAAGCTGTGTGATTGGATAATGTCACTCAGCAGCATGGTGGAAACTGTCTAGATCAGAGAACTTTGAAGGCAGCAGTGGATTGGGACCTTATAACTATAAGATCCTGTCCTATTCATATATAACTATGGTTGTGTAAGGTTTCTAGGAATATGCAAAACAGGTAGCTGTAAATGGCTAAAAATTTGCTGGTTTATGGTGATATATATATAATGAGATGTGTAAAAATTTGAGTTTGGCACCAACAGGTTTTGGAAGGTCTCACCCTGCAGTGAAAAAGTGAACAACCAGGAAGTCAATATAAAATGGCCTTTTTTTTTTTTTTTTTTTGCTCATTTATATAGCAATCCATCTCTTTGCCCCAGATTCTATTATAATCTAAATTGTATTTTAATTTGTCATGCTTGAGTTAGAAACCAGTGATAAAGTATCTTTAAGTTTTCTAGAATTATTTCAAGGCACAAACCAGGATTTTGAAGACTTTTGCAGCCAGTAAGCTCATTTAAAGTATGTGTGTGTGTGTGTGTGTGGGGGGGGGGGGGGTTGGACACAAGAAGAATGGATCAGAAAAGATTTTGACTTGTTTTATCTGTTTAGTCAGCAGAATGATATTAAGGCCTCATTAGTAACTATCTGTAAAACTTGGTGTTATCGACTAACATGTAAAAAGCTGTGCTAATTGCTCACAGACCTACTCCTTTAGCAGCCAATACATAACGTAGGGCTTGTGTAACACACCAGCAGATATGTGGTTGAGACTGGTAAGGATAGGAAGATCTCAAGTTAGGAAGAGGCATGGCAAGGTGTAGGGGTTAAAGTCAGATGTCAGCTGTGGCTGTCAGTGGGGGGCCTGATTGTTCCCTGAGTGTCATCCTGATGCTGTTATCTTGTCCATGGACAATTAATTTTATCTCCTGGATATTGAGAGCAGGTCCAGGTTTGTTCCACACTGTCTTTGGTATGTGGGTTGTAGAAGATGCTTCTCTTGCTAATTTTATGGAATGGAACATGTTAGCCAAACATATAACTCTAAATCATTTATTCGTGTTATTTTAAATGGCATGTGTTAAGATGATGAGATCTGAGAAAGGTGCTCTAATTAAAGGAACAGAATTATTTAACTCTCTACAGTCTATAGTTAGCATCCACTCATTGGAAGTGGCTATAAGCACAGGTCATACCGAAGTACTGAAAGTTGAGATGGTGATGATCATTTTAATTTTTTTTTTAAACCAAGACAGCTATGATAGATCGTAAACCTTCAGTACCTCGAATTAGCCAGCACTGCAGTATATCTATCACTTGCATCTCCATGTGAAGGTTAACTGATTCCCACCAGATAGTGCCCACTAATAGTATATGATGTTACTTGTCACTGAGGGGGTCCATTTCACCATCCAACAATAGGCTAGGGACAGTATCTGGGTTTTAAAATCATGATAAAAGCATCTTTTAGCAAAACTGAGCCAATTTTAATCATTAAGCAGATAGTAAACCTCTTAATAAATCTTCCTTTCAAGACAGTTCTTGGGCTGGGGAATGGGTGGTGGTAGACATGGAATGAGGGGGTGGAGGAGAATAGGGAAAGGGAGTCACTTTCTCATTTATATAACACATTGTTTTAAGGTGAGAAAGATCAAATTTATGTTACAATTAGCAACTTGAATTATATCTGCAAAACACCTTTTGCCTTTTAAGGCAATATAATCCCAGGAATAATAGGAAGTGGTTTTCATAGGACTAATATACTGCCTATTACAAGAAGTAATTGTAATTGTGAACATGGATACTTATATCAGAAATAAAGAAGACTCCTGTGCAGTATAGTGTTTGCCAAAGGTAAGGCATTGGAGGGAGAGAGAAGGTAAAGGACTGATAAGTGGTGATGGAAGGATATTTGAGTTGGGGAGGTAAACACACAATACAATATATAGATGATATATTATAGAATTATATACCCCAAACCTGTAATTTTTATTAAATAACTAGAGGCCCCATGCATGAAATTCACCATCACCAATGCGGTGGCTATCATCTGTTCCACTGAGGTCCCAAGTAGAACAAAAATGCAAAGTAGGGGACATGCATCTTCTTTCTCTCTGTTCAGCTGGAACATGCATCTTCTTCTGCCCTCAGACATTGGCACTTCTGGTTCTCAGACTTTTGGACTCAGACTGAGACTTATACTATTGCCTCCCTTGATTCTCAGATTTTTGGGATTAGACTGGAACTATAGCACTGGCACTCCTGGGCTTCCATCTTGCAGAGAGCAGATTGTGGGATTTCTTAGCCTTCAAATTACATGAAACAAGCCCTCATAATAAATTGTTTTCTAACATCTATCTATCTGTCTATCTATCATCTATCTTTTATATCTATCATCTATCTATATAATTTACCTATCTACCTACCTACCTATCTTTTTTTGGTCTTGCCACTTTGTAGAAGCCCAAATGACACAAGTTCTTCTATGTCTTTGTCATTAATAGAGGAATAAGATATGACTGTGTCTGTGTTTTCCTGTTTGGGAATTGTAAAATACTTTTCTCAGTCATTGAGTTTTCTTCACAGAGATCAGAACTCCTTTTAATATTTCCTGACTTCAAAATGAGGCAACCTCACAAGATATAGAGTAAATAGCATTTTCCCTTTTGAATTCAACTACAAATAAATCAGTGGCATCACATATTTTGATTGAACTAGTAGATCAACAATAAAATTCAGTATTTCAATTTTTATATGCAAAGTTCTTTACAAGGGTCTAGTCTTTCCTTATTAATAGGGAGAATCCTTGTGTATCGCTTGACTGTTTTAACATCTGCATACTTCTGCTGTTTAGTTTTGCCTCATCAATCTTCCAGTGCTGTTTGCAGGAAGATCTGGTCCATGATAATCCAGGCATGAGAACATCTGATGTTCAGAGAGCCTGATATTTCTGATGTGACTTATACTACCTGAGCATGGGATTTTCAACCCAGTTACGCCTTATCAGTTCTCTCCTGGCACAAAATAAATCATGCTATTATTTTATTTTTAAATTAACTAAATATATTTTAACTTGTTTCATTTCAAGTATTATAGTTAATTTCAGAGTAATAGTCAAGGTCTTTTGGAAGTTTAATACATCTATTTGCTTATAAAGATGTCCAAATTTAAAAACATAATCATATATAAAACTTAATACCATTATTTATTTTTACACATCAAATAGATGACCATTTCACATGATTATAGAAAAGAAGGACAAAACCTAGGAAAACAGGGTTTTAATACAACAACCAATGATTTTTTAGTTACATGTTTTTAAGTGGAAAGACAAATCTTATAGAGCTTACACAAAAGTCTATTCAAATATAATATTCCTGCCTATTACTTCTTTTCTGATGTTGGATAGAGTAACTCTGTAAGATCTACCATTTGCATTTATGATCAAGAGGGGATAAGGCCCTTGGAGAAATCTAATAACAATCAAAAAGCATGGAATTGTTTAACATTAAAAAAAATCTGGAGCATATTAGAGTATCAATAAACATACACATTGACACATAACATACATTCACTGTGCTGCACTTTATGTAGAAAATCAGCCAAGGAGCTATTTTCTTACCTATTTTGATGCTTCACCCTTCAAATATTATAATTCAGTTGATGAATGATGCTAAAAATTTATATATTTCAGTGATGCCCAGTTAATTTTGATTTTGATTCAAGTATGAAGGCCATTGCTCCATATTGTTTGCCAATTTAAATATTTGTATTAAAATTTTGGTCATTACATGAATAAAATTTAATTGAAATTATTTAGTTTGACTTCATAAAGTAATTCAAGGAACTAAATAGCCCTCTGATGCAATATTCATAGTTTTCTTCTTTTTAAATATTAGGTATGATTATTCATTGAATGCATTGTTATTTAACATCATTAACTCAATAACTAATTAAGTTTTACTGTGGACAAATTGAGAAATATGTACTCTAGTATCCTGTGTCCTGTGACCAGGATAGATGTAGTTATAATATATTTGAATGTGTATCTACATATTATTTCCATTCGAAGCCAAAATAAGTATCACAGGTAAAAGAAGAAATTATTCTATTCCAAATTATAAAAAAAATTATTATATAATTCAAATGAATCACAGATTTGCACACTGAGTCTTTCCCATAAAAGATTAGGATGAATACTCCAAAATGTAGAGAACAACACAAATTGATATGCACATATTATGAAGTAAAGTTAATTATATGTTATCACATCTAATGTCATTATTATATTATTTCACAAGAGAGAAATTATCTAAGAAGGATATTACATTTTCTAGAATGCAGGTTTTGGGAAAAATAAAATGTTTCTAGGATGAGCATATATATATGGAGGATGTCAAAATATGTACATATAAAAAATTAAAAGCACAGCAAGCAATATCCTTAGGCACAAATGAAGAGTTTACAGTAGCCAAGAATTTCCTTGGTTTAATTCCTGCTCTTCTCATTTATGTCCGCATCTGGCACTGATCATTTCTAAAAGTACTGCCAAGCAAGCTAATGAAATGCTTCTCTGAATAAGTATTATTTGGTTTTCATAGATAAACAAATGGTTATATGACTCATATTGCAATTAAGCTCTACCAAATTATACACATACTCTCTAAATATGCAGTGACTGTTATTATTAATATTTAGGCACATCTGTGTTCTCCAATGATATCATCTGCAATTAAAGAGATGCTAGAGCACATAAAACAGAAGTATTTGTCACCAATTCAGGAATTAACCATCATTCAACGTTGTGGCAATAAGCATATTGAGTTTTCCTTCAAAATCTTGTGTTAGATGCTTCCTTATTAAGGAATTTCTTAGTATCGATAGAAACACTAAGAAATCCTTACTTGAAATGCTCAAATAAATAAAACTTTGCTAAAAATATTTATAATATTCTTTTAGGAAACAAACCAATTTTGTTAAGTAAATGCACTGAAGTTTTTAACCAAACACCCATGGAAATTTTTATACTTTACCAAAAATACATCTTGAAATTTGGAGGAAATTTTATATTTCTGTGAAAATTACTCCACTTTTAAAATAATTTAATTACCTCTTGCTTGTGATTTTATATAAATCATTTCATCACTTAGACATTGAAAATAAAAATTTCTGATTAATAATTAAACAATAAATATGTTTAAATTCTGAACAAATATTAAAAAAGAATTCAATTTTGACTTAGAGTTAATTTTTTATGTTTTAATTTTCAGAGAATTAAAAAAAATTTTGGTGTAATTCTGCATATATATCTATATATATTATGAATATGCATGTGCTTATATTTATATTAATTTCTATATTCAAGTCAAAACCCAATCCATACTTATACCATTATATCCCTAACTTTAAAATGTTATCTAGGAAATACAGGCTTCATCTACTGAAAAATTACATGAAACGAAAAGTACCTGTTGCATTTTTGTAAACCAGTCAAAAATTCAAAGAAATAACCTTATTGTGCTGTTTCTTTTCTGCATTAGTGTATTAGTTTTACTAAATTTATATGCATTTTTGCTTACTGTATACCAGCAATTATGTTTAGTTTATTACTTTTTAGGTATATTTAACTATTAGATTATCTGACACAGAAACTAATCACTTTAAAAATAATATGATGAGCCCTGACCAGTTTGGCTCAGTGGATAAGAGTGTCGGCCTGAAGACTGAAGGGTCCTGGGTTCGATTCCAGTCAAGGACATGTACCTTGGTTGCAGACACATCCCCAGTAGGAGGTGTGCAGGAGGCAGCTAATCATGTTTCTCTCTTATTGATGTTTCTAACTCTCTATCCCGCTCCCTTCCTCTCTGTAAAAAAATTAATCAAATATCCTATCTAATAAAAGAGTAATATGCAAATTAACCATCACTCTGCGACAGAAATGGCAGTGCCCATAGACACAAGATGGTGGCACCCAGTTTCTTATGCCCAGGGAGGGCTGCTGCTGAGAGCAGGCAGTATGAGGCCCCACCTTTAGGCCTGGGAGGCACCTTCGCAGCCCCTGCTTGATCAGCTCCCAGCCGCCACCTGGGAAGTGGCCTGGGAGGCGGCCTCTAACCCCAGGTGTGATCAGCTCCCAGTCAGGACCTGGGCAGTAAGTAGTCTGGGAGGTGACAGGCACCTCCTGTATGATCAGCTTCCAGCCTCGACCTGGGCTGTAGGCCTTGAAGGGCATTCCCACCCTTGGTGCAATCAGCTCCCAGCTGAGACCCAGGCAATGGCCTGGGAGGAGGCTGAGTACACCACCCCCCTTCCTATGCCCTCCTCCTCCCTTGCATGATCAATTCCAGGCGGTGACCTGGGCTGTAGCCTGGGAGGCGGCGGGGACCCCCCGGGTGATCAGTTCTCAGCTGTAACCTGGGCCACAGGTCTGGGAGGCAGCATGCACCCTTCCCCCACAATGGACTCCCCACAACAACCAGAGTAGTGGCCTGGGAGGCAGCGCATTTCTCCCTCCTCTCCCCCACCCGAGATCTGCTCTCAGCCCGGATCTGGGCCATAGGCCTGGGAGGTGGCCCACACTCTGGCAAGATCAGGTCCCAGTGGCGACCTGGGCAGTGGCCCAGGAGATGACTGTGCACCCTTGGTGTGATCAGTTCCCAGCTGTGACCTTGGCCATAGGCTTGGGAGGTGGCAGCACCCTCCCCCGATCCCCCACACCCTCTCCTCCTCCACCCCCATGAGTGATCTGCTCCTAGCCTTGGTCTGGGCTGTGGGCCTGAGAGGCCCCACAACTGCCTATCCCCTCCCTTCCCCCAACCCCACCAGCGATTAGCACTCATCCATAGATGGGGCGTAGGCCTGGGAGGCAGCTGTGCCCCCAAGAAGTATCACTTCCCTAGGGCAGCCTATGGTGCCAGCCTCCAAAGGGCCTATACCCCCATGGAGTGATCCCCCCCACACACACACCTATAGCCTTGGAATTTCCCTTGCCCCCAGCAGAGTGATTAGAGAAAGAAAAGGAATGAAAGGAGGAAAGAAAGAAAGGACAAAAGATGAAACATCAAGAAAAAAAAGATAAGGAAAAAAGGAAGAAACAACCACATGATATCACCTCTCCAAGGTCTCATGAAATTTCTGTTTAAGGAGTTTATTTTATGACACTTTTAGTTTGGGTTTACATTTTTACTGGTTTGTGAAGACCATGGCAGGGACACTGTCCAATATGTTAAAACAAAAACAACAACAACAAAAAACCCTACATAATAAAGAGGGGATATGTAGGGGAGGGCATTTGGGGGTGACTGGGCTGTCAGGGGAGGGCAGTAGGGCCGGCAGTGGAACAGTTAGGCGTCAATCAGGCTGGCAGGGGAGTGGTTAGGGGGTGATCAGGCTGGCAGGCAGAAGTGGTTAGTGGCAATCAGGCAGGCAGGCAGGCGAGCAGTTGCGAACCAGCAGTCCCAGATTGTGAAAGGGATGCCTAACTGCCTGTTTAGGGTTTGGGCCTAAGCAGGCAGTTGAATATCCCCCAAGGGGTCCCAGATTGGAGAGTGTGCATTTTGGGCTGATGGAAACCCCCACCCCAGTGCATGAATTTCGTGCAGTGGGCCTCTAGAATTAAAATATGCGGTAAGGTTTAGAGTTACAATATATATTCTTTATGAAAGGAGAAGGGAATTACAAAATTTGGGGAAATTGAATAGGAAAATTTCCAGAAAATATAGCTTAAATTGAATATTGATAGAAACTTGGAATTAACTGGATGACGTGGCTTCCTAAAGAGAAATCACTTTACTTATCAGAAGAATGCACTAAGGCTAGATGATGTTCCTGGCAATAAAGGTGAAGGTCATGCCATGGAGCACCATGAATGCTAGGAAGGAAAGAGGTACCCCTGAAGCATTTGAAGTACCAAAATGATATCTGAAATCTGAGATATAGATTGCTAGCTTGTTCAGAAAAAAAAGTAAGATTTACTCTAGCCAGGTTGTTTCAGTGGATAGAATGCCACCCTACAGAATGAAGAGTCTTGGTTTGATTCTAGTTGCAGGCTTGATCTCCAGCCTTGGTTGAGGAGTGTGCAGGAGGCAACCAATTGATGTGTCTCTCTCACATTGATGTTTCTCTTTGTCCTCTCCCATCCCTTCCACTCTCTTTAAAAATCAATGAAAACAAATATATATATATATATATCCTTGGGTGAGGATTAACAAACAAACAAAAAGTAAAGGTTTGAGGTGTTTCAAGACTATGATCAGGAAAGTCAGCATGAAGGCTATGCAATACTCTAAGTGACATGTTGCAGTATCTAAAATAAACGAAAGCCAGGAAGATTGTGGTAAAGAGATAAGGACACAAGCAAGAAATAAAATCAGAGGAAGTATCCATTTGTTGTAGAAACTGAACAACAGCAAGATAAAAAGAAGGACTTCCAGGTTTCCAGTTCAGTTGATTAGGCTCAATGTGATGCAATCAGAGATAGGGATTCTCAGGAAAATAACTATTTGGGAATAAGGGTGGAGAACGTTGTATTCTGTTTTGTTAAATGAGTTTTATTGTTTGCAGTGTCAGAATGGAATTACTCAGCAGATTGTTTTTAGGTTAAAAGAGTATGGTGCAGCCTGGCTGGTGTGGCTATATGGTTGGTTAAGTGTCCACCTATGAACCAAGAAGTTACCAGTTTGAGTTCCAGTCAGGGCACATGCCCAAGTTGCAGGCTCTATTGATGATGCTTCCCTCTCATCGGTGTTTCTATCTCTCTATCCCTCTCACTTTTTATCCCTCTCCCTTCCTCTCTCTCTCTCTCAAAATCAATAAAAAAAATATATATTTTTTTAAAAAAAGAGTATGGTACAGTATTTATGAATTAGCATAAGAAAATATTATTTTCTAAAGGAAGTTCAGTGTCTCAAATGCAAGGAACATTTGCTAAACATATATTCTGCCTCTTTTAGGTGCTAGACAGTGGACATGTCTATATGACCTTGAGCATGTCTTATTGCAGAGATGAAAGTGAATTCATACCCTCTAAACTCTAAAACCATCTGTGTCTCAACTTTCATGTTTAAACTTTGAGAAAATATTAATAGGACCAAATAAAGTGATATATAAAAGTAATATATAACATAACATATAAGGACCATCTGTAAGATACTGGTATGAAGCAAACATAGCTATTGTGATCAAAAGAATAGGAGGGTGTCATTCTTTCTAAAAAGCTGCTTAAGAAGCAGACATTTCATTTTCTCCTTGAAGGGAGCAGTTTTCTCTTTTCCTGGACATGGGGAAAATAATAATTTTCTCAGTCACCATACTGGATTCTTCCCTGGACCTTAACCAAAGGATAATGGGCAGGCATCCCCAGGAAGTCACACTCTGCTACACACAATCACTAAGCAAAAGCAAAATCTATTTACACTTAATGTGATTAGTGACAGCCTAGTTTGTGGAAGGGAAAACAATCTAAGTCTCTACCTTCAATAACTGTGGACAAACTGGCTGCCTAGAAACATAACACATATATCCTCCTTTGCCTATCTATTAATGCAACTCATATGTGTAAGTGAATGGTAAAGTTCGCAATGCCTTCGCAATTGTAATATATTTATCCAGGTTCCCACTTGACCCTAAACAACAAGGTGAGGAAAAATAACCATTCTCTTAGGTTTTACCAATTTTCCAAATTGACATAACATGCACTTAAATATTGTTTCCTAATATGTTCTGTTCTGGTGAATATTACTGATTGATTATTAGACTTTCTAATACTTTTTATGCATTTGAATTAAACTTCTTGATAAAGAATTATAAAAGATCTCTAAGAATTTCTACAGAGGAAATACATCATCAGCATAAGACAATAATATTTAATAGTAAATATTTTTCCTTCGATGAATTATAAATAATGACTCTGTTCCTTTAAAAAGAAAAAGGTGTTTAATTCCTGTGACTTTTATAATTTAGAAATAAAAGTTTTATCTTCTCATGATTTGCATATAAGCATTATGCATTCCTGTTATAAAATGTCCCCCCCTTTATAATAAATAATACATTTAACAAAAAACAAAACAAAATTCTTTTACTCAGCCAAATGTCCTTAATTAATTTTCCATCCTAAGAAGCTTATAAAGCTTTCTTAAGTTATAAAAAGAGATAAAAAATTTTAAGATGAAAAAGAAAAAAAAAAAACATTTAGATCCAACAGGAGATCATTAGAGACTTAAGATCTGTCAAAAAATGTGTTTAGCAAAGCTAATCTGTAGGAGCATTTAACCACAATCCAGCTAAACTGCCCTCAAAGTTCACAAAAAAGTATGGGTGTGGGTAATTGGTCTCTTTGGGTCAAGGCTAGCTTTACTATTCTTTACTAAAATATTTCTCCAAAGTATAATCTGAAAGAAAATGGAAATACTGTGATTATTACAAAATGGCTATAAACTATTTTGTGAACATTATTAAATGAATACTGTTAATAAAACAACCAACAACTATCAATAATATTTTAATAAAATAACAGTATTCATTCATCATTAAACGAATACTGTTAATAAAATAACCAACAAGTTCAATTAGTCTATTTAATGATATTTTATTCTGATGAAATAAGGCTAGGGCAGTAAAGAACTTGTTTTTAAGAAAAGAAGACCAAAGGCATATCTTACACTTGAAAGTCAATAGATTCAGTTTCCATCAGATTAAGATAGATGAGTTTGGAGAAGCTCATGAAAACTTTTACTTCAATTTCTACTCAGTTTGTTTTTCTCTTAACTGATGATATCAGTTACAAGAGGGCAAAGGGAGAAAAACAGTTTGAAGGTAATCCGTTCATAGAGAACATAAAGTGTCTGCTAAAAATAAGCACTGGCTTTGTACTCAGGTCTGATCGGAAGCAGGGAGCATGTCAGGGAATTGCTTTGGGACACAGAATAGCAGGAATGTGGAGGTAATACAAATGAGGTTCAGGCAGTAATGCAGGCCAGGATGGGAATGAGAAGTTAGCAAGCATAGTCTCTAACGCTCACAGTTAGTACCAGGGATAGTTGAAATAAAAAGCAAAGGTTAGGTTTAACTTACAAGCTGGTTTGTGAGACAAAGCACTCCTGATCTATTCCCTGCTTGACAAAGATTTTCTGTATTGAAAAAAATATATATTATTCCCCTAGCCAGTTTGGCTCAGGGGATAGATCATCAGACTGTGGACTGAAGAGTCCAGGGTTAGATTCCAGTCAAGGGCACATGCTGGTATGTGGTTAGATCCCCAGTAGATCCCCAGTAGGGGGGTGTGCAGAAGATAGCCAATTAATGAATCTCTCTCATCATTGATGTCTTTATATCTCTCTCCCTCTCCTTTTCTCTCTGAAATTAATACAAATATATTAAAAGATATTATTATTTGTAATTGGGGGAGAGGTGGTCAAGCTAGTGTATATGGAGCTAAACTGCTATAGTTCCTTACTGGCAGTTCAGGCCCTGAGGATGCAACTCTCAATTGCTGTTCAGAATTGTATATATCTCTTTGTTTAGGGTAGTGGCATTTCTAGAAGTTTCTAACAAATAAATCTCGTGATGTCTTGCTATTGCCTTTGGTTAATCAATCATTCTGAAATATGAAATTTATTGAGGGACATAATAATGTAGGTATTCAGATTGCATAAATATGGTTTAAGTATATAGAATAAGACGATGTATATTTTTCTATTAAATTTGATATTCTAGTGTTTCTGAAGACTAATTTTCAAGTTGGTTTGGAAAGTCAATCTCTAAATACAAAATCTGAACTGCAATTTGAAGTAAAATAAAAAGAGCAATAGTATCACTAAAGAAGCATTTGATTGTTCAGTATATAACAATAAATTCAATTAGTACTAAGTTGAATTCTAGCTCATAATAAGTACATAAAATGTGCATAATTCATATGTAAAAACACACTGTTGGGTTATTTAATACATATTAACTGTGGAAAACAAAAACTTTCAAGATGCAAGAAGTATACAAACCACTACCTAGAATTTCAATCCGGGAAAGAAATAGGGACCACTATTCAGATCTTTATTTCTGAAAAGACTGCATGTTGACATATAGAATAACATTGCCAGTGCTGTGGAGGAGCATGAAGCATACGCACAGAAACACATTTCTGCCTTTAGCACTATTGTATTTTATTGATACATAATATTTCATTGACCTGATAGCTATGCAACACCTATGTCAGTACACACTTCCACAAATTCAGCAAGTCAATAATTTAATCAAACATTTTCTAGCTCATATTGTTTTCCACCCTGCATCTGCTGAGATCAGTTATAAACAAGCAGAGGCAGAGACTTAAACACTGTATTTCTTACTTAAAGGTCTTTAAAAGCAAGGTTTGTGTTTAATTATTTTTATATTTCCATTTTCTAACCCAGTCTAGCATAAAATAGGTACTTCAAAATATTTTTGCACTTACATTGAAGAGTTATTCAATTAAGATGTGAAAAACATAAACATTTTATATCCAGGGATACAGTCATGAGCACAGTCTATTGCCCTCAAGAAATTAATAAAAAATACAATAATTTCTTTAAACTAACTTCCCCTTTAAATTTTAATGGTGCTGTCCTGAATCACTATATGATAGTTACATGGATGGGTACATGGTAACACATTTCAATGAGATGAGTCAGGTGGAGGAATTTTTTGCGAAATTTTACCAATTGAGTTGCAAATAACAATGTCTCCAAACATGTGTGAAAGGAATTAAGAATATATGACAATCTCTGGCCAGATGGCTCAGATGCTACTATGGTATTGCTATTTTTATTTTACTTCAAATTGTAATTCAGATTTTGTATTTAGAGATTGACTTTCCAAGTCAACTTAAAAAGTAGTCTTCAGAAACACTAGAATATCAAATTTGATAGAAAAATATACATCGTCTCATTCTAACCAGTTAAGCCATATTTACACAACCTGAATACCTACATTATATATCCCTCAATAAATTTCATATTTCAGAATGATTGATTAATCCAACCACAGTCAACAGCAAGGCATCATATACACTAGCTTGACCACCTCTAACCCAACTACAAATAATAATAAATTTTAATATATTTTTCTTAATTTCAGAGAGAAAAGTAGAGGGAAAGAGAGATAAAGACATCGATGATGAGAGAGAATCATTAATTGGCTACCTCCTGCACATCCTCCTACTGAGGATCTTCTGGGGAATCGAACCATATCCTAGCACTAAAGAAGTAGTTGATTGTTCAGTTTATATTAATAAATTCAATTATTACTAAGTTGAATTCTAGCTCATAATAAGTACATACAATGGCTCAGTTGGTTGGACCGTCCTCCCATACTTCAAAAAGGTTTTATACAGGTTGTCTTTTAATTTTTTTTTCGTATGCAGTCCCATAAAACACAATAGCAAAGCTCTACAAAACAATTCTAGATGCATATTTTAGTATGTTTAAGAATTTAAGTTATATGTGCAATGAAATAAGTATAGGTATGAAGTAATTTAGGTACATATGCAGTACACATTAGTAATGGAAACTAATGTATTCTATAGTATAGTCGTTACACAAGAACTACACTATGACTCCCTTAACAACTTAGAAGTAAAGTTAATGTAGGCTCAGAATTAAACTTTGATCAGAGTATAGACCAGAGAATAAATCTGTAGCCATTTTAATGTGGTTATTTGGTTTCCAAACTCCACTGAGATCCAGTATCCAAAGAGAGAAGATGGAAAGTCAGGTTGTCGCCAGAGCCAATGGTTTTCTAGCAAACAATTTTTGTTAATAGGTAGCAATTTTTAAGTCCTGGAGAAAATAATAAGTTGCTGAATATTATTTTTGAAATTCCCATGAAATAAACAAAATAGCAGTAAAAGAAATTACTGGGAGTTTTAAAAAGTTGTACAAACAATTTGCTTGAAAAAGACAGAGATTTTCAGAACTTTAGAAATGAAGTAATGTAAAAATGATAAAAATTTCTTAATCATATCCAGTATCAAGATGTATATGTCTATTTGACAATGATTTCTTAAATATAAAGGCCATTTTTTTTTGTCTCTGTTTTAATTGATATAATTGTTAAACCTACTCAAATGTTCACCAATGATAAACTCTGTGAATGACCTAATCTCCAAAGCCAACAGCAACCAAAAGAAGTGGAGACTCTGTGTCCACAATATTCCAATCTGAATATTGATTTATAACCTGATGGAAGCAGCTTTTAAAATTTACTTTTCCCCTTCTAATATTCCCTTCCTTGCCTTTCTATCATCATTATTGTAAGTAAGTAAAACCTATCCAATAATGGAAATGTGACAGAAAATTAAAATGAGGTCTGTCCTGATCGGTGCCCACTCTGCTCTTCACATTTGACAAACCCTCAGCAATGTGTTTTCTCTAAGACTGGTTTTCTAAGACAGGTCAGGTCACCACTTATAGTTTCTGCAAGTAATATTTGCTTAAATGGTAACTTTGAAAGCTTTAAAAACTGAAGCCTTATAAATATCCTAAATGAGCTGCTTCTAAACTTCAAATTTATGCAAATTTGAAATGATAAAATGAGCATTAAATAGCTTTTGATCATGACAAAGCATTTGCCTATAATTCATAATTAAAAGTACTTTCATCTTCTTGATTTATCTTTCCCTGCATATCCTATTTTCTATATCTAATTAGAATGATTTTATTAAGAATAACACAAGTTACAAATTTTGAGTTTTGTTAATTTGTTACCTTTGTAAGAACAAAAAAAAAAAGCACTCAATCCCCCAAAATAAAATAAATAATTCCATTAAAAAATATACATATATAGAGAAAAAGAGTTAGATAATGCTATATTTATATAGATTGTTGAACTGAATTGTATTTTCTACAATTTTATTTAAATAAAACTTCAGTCCTGGCCAGTGTTGCCTAGTGCTTAGAGAATTGGCCCATGAACCAAAGGCTCGCAGGTTTGATCCCCAGTCAAGGGTACATTCCATGGGTTGCAGGTTTAATCTCCAGTCTCTATTAGTGTGCATGCAGAGGCAACCAATCCTTCTCTCTCTCTCTCTCTCTCTCTCTCTCTCTCTCTCTCTCTCTCTCTCTCTCTCTCTCTCTCTCTCTTTCTCTTTCTATCCCTTCTCTTTCCTTCCCTCCATCCATTCCACTCTCTCTAAAACCAACAACCAATGTTGCTCAGTGGTTGAGACTCAACCTATAAACCATCAAGGTTTAATACCCAGTCTGGGTGCATGCCTCAGTTGAGAGCTTGATCCCCAATGGGGGGCATACAGGAGACAGTTGATCAATGAGTCTGTCATTATTGATGTTTCTATCTCTCCCCCTTCCTTCCTTTCTGAAATAAAAAAATATATTTTGTTAAAAATCAATGTAAAGATATCCTCAGCTGAGGATTAATAAATAACACTTCAAATGTTTATTTTTATGAAGATTTTCTTGTTTATCAAAGGTGATTTTGTCCAAACTTACCCAATACAGAAATTTAAACCCAATGTTTCTTCCTTATAATTACCAATTATAAAGATTCCACATACTTCAAACAACCAAGTCCCTTTTGTCACTTTAAAATTCATCAAATACTTTATAGTATATTACACACTACATATTGAGGTATGTGATAGAAAGTCACAATAAATAAGATATGGACAGACATCAAAAGAATTCATAGTACAGGGTTATAGATAAATGTATGAATAAATTATATTATTTCTATACAGTATAATAAATTACATGATAAAAAATAGTATAATGTTGTATGGCATATAAGTGATTGACTTTCTCAGGGAGGGAACGGAGATACTGTTACAAAAAGGCTAAGACATTTCTGGATTTTGAAAGGGACTTACTTATATGAGAAAAAGAATATTTATGAAAAGAATCAATAGCATGCTTAGAAGAAGAGGCATAAACTAATGTGTATTCAAGGAGTTAATCTACAGAAGTAGCTGAATCACATAAGGCTTTGTAGAAAGTAGATTTAAATAATATAAACAGATAATAAAGGAAATGATCTTACAACCAATGGAGAATCCTTAAAGATTTTAAGCTTGAAATAAACATGGTAGAATTAATACTTTAATAAAATAATATTGATAAAGTTATGGAGAAAAGAATATTGAAGGGAAAATAAAGGTGGTGAAACAGAGATTTCATCAAACTTGGTTCATCTTTCTTTCTCAGGCAGGTGGAAGAAATCTTAACTGCCTTGGGTTTACTTTGGGTCCATGTGACTAGTTCTGACTAATAGGATCTGAAGGATGTTATGATCACATGTGATTTCACCATACTATCTTGTGGCAAAGAACACTCTAAAGCCACATCTTTCATGTAGAAGGAGTACATGCAAAGCCCTAAACTGGATTTTAAAGACACAGATATGTTACATTGAGGCCAATATGATTGGATTACAGGGAAGAAAGGGGAGATGTGTAGAAAATGAGGTCAGAGGTTAAACCAAGAACCCTATCGATGCAATCTTCTGGGACTTAGTAAGGACTGTGTAATAGACCAAGAATGAATGTCATTGCTAGAAATAACAAGATCTTTAACTGTTATATTTTCTAAATATTTGAATTGGGGTTTTCATTGATTTTGTTACCCCTTCCAAAAAGTGTTTATCTCCCATGTTTGGAAGTTTTTCTCCATTTCACCATTGAATAATTCTTCAAAATTGTATATATCTTCAGTATGCAGAATTCTAAAATTATTTCTCTGAAGTTAACCAAAGTTTCATAATTATAAAATTCTCTAGAATTCTCTTTCTTTTCAACTTCTCATTATTGGGAAATTATGATCTGCTCCTTCTCACTATTTTTCTCTCTCTACTACACTATTGTTAAAATTACCTATTATGATTTTCCCATGTTCAGGATTATAATGTGATAGTATTCTGTCTGCTCATTTCATTCCCAGGACTTTCAATGTTTCCCCTCTTTATTTTTATTGTATTTTCTGAAACTTTTGTAACCTAGCATATAAATAGCCAATGTCATAAAATATAAATTTAAAATTTGTAAAACTTTTTATTTCTTGAGCTACAAAATATTTTCAAATGACTGATGAATAATTTCCTGACTTCATAATCAATGTATTTTAAATTAAATCATTCACAGCTATTCTCCAATGTTTCTCCCAACTCCCAAACGTTTTATTTTTCTGTGGCATATGCTCTATTTTCTAGTTTTATTTAGAGCTTTCTTTGGCCATTTGTTCTTAAATAATCTATAATTAAATTGGGTTAAGCTTAGTTTAATCTTATCAATGGGATATTTTGTTGAGTGAGAAAGTATTACTAGTTAACAAATAGTTGATTTCAAAATATTATAACCCATAAAATCTAATAATTACAACTATAAAACCTCAAAAATTATTTTAGATGGTGTGTTACTTTCTTCTTGATGCTGCATCTAATTACCACAAATGCAGTGGCTTAAAACAACAACAAAATATTGTCTTACATTTTTGAAGGTCAGATGTCCAAAATGGGTCTTAGCGGAGTAACATCAAGGTGATTGCAGGGCTATGTCACTCTTTAGTAGCTAAAGTGCAGAAAGGCTCCTTGCTTTGTTTCTAAAACTCATCTGTATTGTACGGCTAAGGATCCTGTTTTTTTTACCTTTTAAATCAGCAACTTCAAGTCAGACACTTCTTACAATGCCATTTCTCTTTTTCTCTGTCTTCTTCTTTCACTTATTTATCAAGACTTTGGCTCGCCTAGATTATTAAAGATAATATCTGTATCTCAAGATCTTTTATTTTTTTTAATAAAAATGAATAATTGGTTTTTATTTCAGTTCTACCAGCTACTGCAACGTGATAGCTTCAGCCACCTGCCTGGTTATAATTACTACAAAATTTTCAAGGTCTTTTGTATTAGCAACCTTTGTTTCATCTGCAACCTTAATTCCCCTTTGTCATGTAAGCTAATGTAGTTACAAAGTTTAGGGATTAGTTGTAGACATCTAGGCAGTCATTATTCTGCTTAGCACAGATGCAAATACTATTTGAAATATCAGGACACATTTAGAAATGAAACCCTTCTTAAAACTTTATTAAGATTTTATAGCACACAAAATGACTCCAGTTTTCAAAAGCTAATATACTTATACATTGAACACTAGGAAAACTAGATAGAGTTCAAACACATGTTTGAGTGCTCTTTCAGGAACCCAAATCATTTAATAGAAGAACTTTGAACCTTCTTAGCATATTTTATTATTATTTGTATTTCGCAATTATTGTTTAGTATTTTAATTTTTTAATATGTTTTTATTGATATTAGAGAGAGGGAAAGGGAAAGGGCTAGAGAGATAGAAACATTGATGAGAGAAACAATTTATTTCTCCCTCTCCCTTAATATATTTTTACTAGAATGGTTGTCCCTCAGCCTGGTCTGCACCATCTCTCAATCCAGGACTCCTCAGGGGATGTCTGACTGCCTGATCCTTCTGGAATGGGGCTTAACCTGGCAGTCAGATATCACTCTCACAATCCTAACCATTGGCCTGCCTGATCAACCCTAACCACTTGCCTGTCTGCCTGATCACCCCTAACTGCTCGCCTGCCTGCCTGATTGCCCCTAATAACCTCTGCCTCAGCCCCCACTGCTATGGTTTCATCTGTAAGGACATCAAGAATAAGGTCCAGGTCTAATTAGTATTTTGTTTTTACTGGAGGCCCAATGCACGAAAATTCATGCAAAAATGGGCCTTCCTTCCCCTGCCTGCCGGCCCACCTTCGTTCCAATTGCAGCTGCCTTTCCACCTTCCCACGCTGCCCAGAGGCCCAGAGCAGCTGGGGCAGTGTGGAATGCCTGCATCATTACCATGGCAAAGATTCAAGCATCCTGCCCCGCCCCCAGCCACTCTGTGCCTGCATATGCAAATTAACCACATACTCACTCCTGATTGGTTGGTGGGTGTCGTGAAGGTATGGTCAATTTGTATTTGATTCTTTTATTACTGTAGGTTATTATAGATTTTATTAGTTTCCAATCAGGGCCGGGTTTATTGAAGTGAGAATTGTGCAGAAAAGAAAACCCTGAATTTAGAAGGGTTTAATGTTCTGTTACCATTCTTTTAAATTTTTAAATAATTTTTAAACAAATGGTTTTATGTGTTTATTCTGAGCTAGACCCACAACTATGACACCAGTCCTGTTTCTAATACATCACACTGTGTTTTCCTCCTGTTGAAATATAGTGGCAACCATACTTTGGTAAAAACTGCTGTTTGAATCTTAACCCTGCTAAGTCTGGCTCCTGCACCTGATTACACAGAATGTTTACCTTAGCTTCCAGGTGGAGACCTGGAGGCTAAGGCAATTTTCCTGTGCCTGGGACCATAACCTTTGGAGATTAACCACTGAGTTCTGCTTCTGCAAGATAGGGCCACATTCCAATGTCCAGCAGGATGTGACTAGGAATGACCCTGTGGGCTGACCCCAGTTTTTAGAATATAGTCTTTAGGATTTAGAATTTAGAACAAAGGAAAATTCCTGTGGTTTGAACTGGTACAGGGGGAGTTTGGAGAGACTTGTTTTGTTCATCGTGCGATGTGCTTAGGGAGGATGAATTCAAATTCTAAGCAAGGTTACAGGCAGAAATTCCTTTTTTTATTAAAGAGCACAAGTGGTGGTTATTTTGATGCTGGCCTTGAAAACAATACAGTTCTATCCAATTGAAAAAATGCACCTGGCATGGTATTGAGATTGTGGGCATATCTGGTCTCTGGCCCACAAGGTCAGACAGCTAAGTTTATCTTCATCATTCTTCAAACAGGCAAAAGCAAACTAGAAAGCAACATTTTATCTAGGAAGAATAGCAGAAAATTCCAAACAACAGTTTGTTGCAAAATAGGAGTTTTCCTTCTCAGAACCTTTTAAAGGAACTATCTGCCCCTGAAGCAGTGCAGTCCTGTGGAGTCTGCCTGCGTGTGGTGCTCTTGCGGCTGTCCTGGCCAGATATTTCAATAAATCTTTGCCTGCTTTTTTAAAATAAATCATCAGCCTCCGGTGGTCTTATTTTGAACCCAGGGTTCGACCCCACAACACTGTCTTTCTAATTGTTCCATCTATCTCCATCTGTGTTCTTCTTCTACTCTTTTTCAACCTTTGTCTCCTGAATCTACAGTCATTTTTTTCCAAATGTCTCATCCACTTTTATGGTACAAATACCATTTATTAACTGATACTTTCAAAAGTTATATGTTTCCTCTACCAGAAACATTTTCTTTTAAATATATGATTGGTGAACTCTCTTGCACATTTAAGCCAGTGTTCATCTATTTTAAGTTCCTGGAAAACTACCCTCCCAAACTCCAAATTTGTATGCATACTTGTCCATTCAATCTTCCAAATCCAATGTGTCTGAGATTGATCTCATTATCTTTCATCTTTATTCTGCTCTGTCCACTGCCTTTCTCATCTTGGTTGACAAAATATCTCTCCAGTTGTTCATTTATTGTACCATTTTGCTTCTCACATCTGATTTGTAAGGGAATCATGCTGGGGTTACCTTCAAAGTATATCTACAATATTATAACTTGGTCATTGCATGCAAGGCAATCCTGATCCTAGGTATCATGATCTTTTACTGGATTACTGCAATAGATTTTTTGATTTTCTATAATCTATTGTCAACACAATCTATTGTCAACATAGCAATCAACATTTCTATTATGTAAAAAGGTTAAAATCATTCCCGTATTAAAAACTACACAATGGTTACATGTTTTCCCTATAGTAAAAGCCAAAGCCTGAACTCTAGCTTAAAATGTTCTACATGATTTAGTCTCCAAATACCGGCGGATTCTTTTTACTGACTCATTTCTAACCCAACTCTATCACACTGGTCTCTTGCTGTTTCTCAGACATACTAGTTACGTTCATATTTAGCATCATTGTTCTAGCTGTTCCCTCTACCAGAAACATTTATTTTACATATATGATTGGTGAACTCTCTTGCCACATTTAAGCCAGTGTTCATCTATTTCAAGTTCCCAGGAGAGTTGTCCTGACTGCCCTAGTAAAGATTTTATTCTGCCTTCCTTGCATTCCCTTTCTATCTTACATTGTCATATTTTCTATTTTGCCTCTCTCTCTTTTTCCCTCCTTCCCTTCCTATATGTAACACAAGCATGTCAAATTCATGGCCCGTGGACCCCTCGCTGCACACAATGGATATTTTTGTGGCCCAGTCAATATAATGGTATATAAGAAACATTTTAATAAAGAGTTCATATTAATTTTTACAATATCCTCTTATACATAATTATTAATAACGAAGTACAATGTTCACTAATGACTGGTTACTAGAACTGTGTTGCATTCATTTCCCTCACATGCCTTACATGCAGGTGCACCGTTTCTCTCCACTAATACCAGCAGCAAATTTTTTAGCAGCTGATTGTCACATCATTAGTCTTGGACTGACTTATTTGGTGTGTGCAACAGGAAATATTTTTGCCTTCAGAGAACAAAAAAAGAAATAGGTTTATTTGTGTTACACTTACTAATTTATGCAATTATTCAGTGACAGGTAGGTTAATGTTAAAGAAAAAATATTAATTTTTATTAAAATGTTCTATTATTTTATGTTAACCATTACTCATTTATTCTAACTTTCTATCCCTCTCCCTTCCTCTCTGTAAAAATCAATAAAATATATATTTTTAAATTATAGTTGAGCAGAAAGTAACTTTAGCATATAAAATGATAAAAAAATTAGAATGTTTATATGTATAGTATTTCAGTATGTATTTTTCTTTCCTTGATAGTGTGAGAATATTCTGCACACCTTGACAGTAAACTTTGTGTACACTAATCTAATGCAACATTTCTCTGTTTTAGAATATTATATTTTAGAAAACCAAGGTTTTATGAAGGATATACAATATTTTCATGTTACTTGGAATGAGTTGAAGATCTTCCATTTTCCCTTAAAAATATATTGAACTCTAACAAAGAATTTTCATTACAGAAATATTGCATAGCTAGTTGACTGGTCTCTAAACCATTAGTCTTTTATTTGTTTCTTATCTGCTAGGAATTGATTTCAGAGAAAACATGAGTACCTCTGAGAAAACAGAATATAAGCACATAGAAAAATATTAGAAACACCTTTTTCTATCACAGATATTATAAATCATTGAGGAACTACATCACAATCTTTTACTTCCAAACTTTTACAATTGTTTCTACAAATAATGTATGTATAATTCTCTAATATTTATAAGAAAATCCTTAAAAATGGCATTTTGTCTAGAATTTAGTGAATGTTGTAAAATCATAGTATTTATGTAGCTCAGGTTTATTCACAAAAATTATCATTTAATTTAGCAGCTGAATTAATAGAATATACTTAAGGAAAAAAGTAAAAGAGCAGGTCTCCTCTTTTTAACAAATACAGAAAAATTATTTGTATTTTTTTACTTTTATTATTTTTATTGTCATAGTTAGGAGTTATTACAAATATTTCCAAAAATATTTGTAAATTGGAACATTTATCAATTCCTAATATATATATAAATATATATAAAGTATAAGAAACTGCTTTTAATCTCAAACCCCATCTGCTTCTCCAGAGGATCCACAATGGCTGTGGAGTAGGTGGTAACCTCCAAGTACCAAAGCATATTTACCTCTAAATTACAGAGAAATCAACCTGAATGACCAACTAAAGTATAGCTGAATAGGTAGATTATTTCCAAAGATTTATAGAAGAAGCTACCCAGAGACTGCTAAGAAGATGGAGATGCCAAGAGATTTGACCCCTTTACCCAGATATGGAGGCTGAGAAGATGCAGGGATATCTTGGCTGCAAAAGTTCCCCCTGAGGAATGTGGAGTCTCAAACCCACACTGGGACCCCCAAATCAGAGCACCAGGGCTGGTGGGAGGAACCTGCATTAGATCATGAAGGCAGGCGAGCATTAGGAGCCTGCAGTCCCAGATTGCAAGAGGGATGTCCGACTGCCAGTGTAGGCCCAATCCCACGGAGATTGGGTTTAAACTGGCTGTCAGACATCCCCATGGGGTCCCAGATTGCTAGAAGGTGCAGGCCTGGCTGAGGGACCTCCTCCATGCACAAAATTCATGCACCTAGCCTCTAGTGTGTATATATATATATATATATATATATATATATATATATATATATATATATTTAAAAGAGTACTGGGATTCTAACTGATTCCCTGTCTGCTGGAAAAAGAAGGGAATCAGTTAGAATCCCAGTACTCTTTAAAAGGACCAATGCATAGAAGCTCACTCTTGTACACTCACCCAGGACTCTGGTACAGGGAAGATGACACAGGGCCTATGGAAGCCATAAAGAGAAGATTTGTGTAATGTGGCTTTGGAGAGAGATCTCAATGCTCAGCTACTGAGATCCTGTTTCTGAGTCAACATCCCAAACTGCCCTCAGGCACCATCTTCTATTCTTTCAACACCAAGGTGGGAAATACACTAATATGTTCCTCCAAATACTGGCAACACAACCCTGCCAAGTTTGAGTCTAGCAGTCAGGACTCTTAGCTATCTACCACATGGAGCTATGGAGCATTCTTTTCCTAAAGAAACTATAGGCAAAGTCTCAGGTGGCCACTGAGCTGTGTGGCTTTGGAATGGTGGCCAATCTTTTTCTCCTCCAGAGGGTTAGGCAGGTGCCACCCTCAACAAATTACTCCTTGGTCAGAATTTCTGGCAGAGAGGCTAAAGAGCTAAGGGGAGGAATGCAGCTTGCTCCCCTACTGCAGGCCTGCATCAACTCACTGATAGCTGTCTTTATTTGCATTCACAAACCCCATTGGCTCCATCTTGCTGGTCTCAGTTTTGTGGAGGAAAGACAGCTGCTCTCAGAGCTTGGATATTCAAAGTGTATCCCTTCCAAGACTATAGTCTGAGGCTTGAGTAGCAGTGGTACAGAGCAAAGGGCAGGAGTGGAGCTTTCTCCACTCCCATGGCCCAGCTGGTGCCTCTCCCGGAGAAAGGCTTTCTTGATCTATTTACCCAAGTTCTGGCAGTCCTGCACTGCCTATCTCGCTCCTTCAGTGGGGACAGCTGCCTGCAATCAACCTGAAAATGTGGCATTCTCCTCCTGGAGAAGTTAACAGTCTCCAACTGTATGATATGGCTCTGGAGTGGAAACCACATTCTCTCTATTGAGTGTCTGAGCTTGCTTTTCTCAAGGAGGGCATCCACTAGCCCCATCCTCCTGACCAGGTAACCCATTCTTGATGCCCATGGAAGGGTCATAGAGATGTGGCCAGGCTGGGCTCATTCTACAGCCTTTCTTCATAAGACAAGTTCGGCTCAGTGATTAAGCATTGGCCTTTGGACTGAAAGGTCCCAGGTTTGATTCCAGTCAAGGGCATGTACCTTGGTTGCAGGCACATCTCCAGTAGGGGATGTGCAAGAAGCAGCTGATCGATGTTCCTCTCTCATAGATGTTTCTATCCCTCTTCCTTCTTCTCTGTAAAATATCAATAAAATATATTTTTTTAAAAAACAAAAAGAAAGAAAAAAAAAAACCTTAGGAGTAAGTTCAGGCTATCTTGGGGGAGGGGCATGGAGAAGTAGCCAACAGGTGGGCATGATCTCAGGGAGCCTTGGACTTTTATTGACTTGCTCCCAGCTCAGAGCTTCAGAAAGCCAATCCTGGAACATAGCCTTCACCCAGGCCTAGGAGACACAGCTACAGACAGTGAAGTGCATGGTAGCACCAGATGGGTATCCCAAGGCCAGTTACACACAATATCTGACATCAACCTGCACTGGATCCTTGGCCAAGGGATCCCCAAATCAATGCACCAGAGGTTAACCCAACTAGTCATGCAAATAATAGAGCCAAAGGGGAAATCCAGCAGATACCAGACCCTGCTACTACCAATTCTGTCTTGAGGGACAATCCCTAAACAGCAACACATACACCATGAATGAGATATCTTTATAGTCAGCCAGCCTGAGGGTTAACCCTACCTATGAACAGGCCAACAGCATCAATACTCAACTACAACAGGAGAAGGCACATAACCCACACAAGAATCATTTCTAGATTACAAAGCTCAGGTGATTACTGCACCACAGAGACCCACAAAGCACATATATCAGAAATTCTTTATCAAAAGCTTGCGAGTCATAACAGATCTACTTAATACACAGAGACCAGAACAAAAAAAAAGCAGATAAAACTTGTAAACAAAGAAATATGTCCTAAGTGAAAGAACAAAAGAAATCCCTTAAAAAAGAATTATATGATATGAAAGCAACCAAAATACACAGATGCAGAGTTTAAAACAATGGTTATAAGAATGCTCAAAAACCTTAGGATAAGAATGGATGATCTCAGTGAGAACTTAAACAAAGTGATAGTAAGCACTAAAAATAAATAAATAAATAAATAAATAAATAAATAACATAGAAACCACACACACACACACACACACACACACACACACACAAATACCATTTAGAAATAAAGAATACAATATCTGAAATGAAAAATACACAAGAAAAAATATCAAAAGTATGTTAGATGAAAGAGGATCAAATCAGCTATTTAACAAAACATCAAAATGAAAAAGGAATTAAAATAAATGAGGAACATATAAGGGGCCTTTGGGACAATGTCAAGTAAAAAAAATACCGATATTATGGGGTATCAGAAAAAGAAAGAGTGAGCAAGGAATAGAAAAAAAATTTAAAGAAATAATTTTGAAGAAATAAAAGTCTAAATACTTCACTAACCTGCTGAAGAAAAAGCTAACACAAGTTCAGGAAGCACAGAGATCCCCAATCAAAAAGACCAAAAAGACCCACAACAAGACACATTATAATTAAAAGAGCAAAGATTAAAGACAAAGATAGAATCTTAAAGCAGCAAGAGAGAGACAGTGAGTTATCTTCAAGGGAGCTGCCATAAGGCTGTCAACTGATTTAACAACAGAAGCACTACAGGCTAGAGCAGAGGTTCCAAAACTTGTTTGTGCCGTAGACCCCTTGTCATGTTTTTTGGTTTTGGGTAGACCCCCTATTTACCTGATATTGATTTTTTTGTAAATTTCTAACTGTAGTGAAGTTTAGTGTTAAAATTTAATAAAAAATAATGTACCTACTTTTCTCCAGCATTCTCAAACAAAATAACACTGATTCACTATAATTTGTATGATAAACTACCAGTTTATATTTTTTTAAATATTTTCTCAGCACTTTCCTATTCAAGATTCAGGAAACGAATGAACGTATTTTTCTCACATTCATATTTATAGAGTGACGAATTGAACAAGTCGGTGCAAGTTCGCGAAGCTTTGAGACAAAAATTGGCAAGAATGTTTACTGCGCGTATGCTTGTAACAAGATGATACTGGTATATCATTATGTGCAGGTTTTTATCCTACAACTTACACAATTTTATAAACATATATAATAAATTTTTTACTTCATAGGTACTTTTATAAATAATTTATATGTTTTGATATTATAAGATAATATGATGTAAGTAAATAGGTACTATCAGTGTATGTTGAGATCCACTATCGTGGACCCCCATTTTCATTTCATGGACCCCCAAATTTTTTTTTCGCTGACGTAGACCCCTTGCAGGTTGTCATAGACCCCTGGGGGTCGATATAGACCACTTTGGGAATCACTGGGCTAGAGGTATCAGCATGAAATAGTAAAAAGTGGTGAAAAGCAAGGACCTACAATCAAGACTGCTCTACCCAGCAAGGCTATTATTTAAAATTTAAAGTGAAATAAAAGATTTACTTGATCAAATACTAGTACCAGCTGAAGTTCATTACCACTAAACTAGTATTGCAAGAAATGTTAAAGGACCTGTTTTAAGAAGAAGGAAAGAAATAAAGAGAAAGGAGAACATAAGAATAAAGCATAAAATGACCATAAATAAGTACCTATCTATAATAACCTTAAATGTGAATGCATCAAATGATCCAATAAAAGATGTAGGGTAGCTGAATAAATAAACAAAGATGACCCATATATATGCTGTCTACAAGAGACCCACCTCAGGTTAAAGTTACATACAAACTGAAAGTAAAAAGATGGAGAAAATTTTCCATGCAAATAGAAAAAAAAATAAGCTGGGGTAGCAATATTTGTACCAGTCAAAATATACTTCAAAACAAAGGCCATAACAAGAGCCAAGGGAGATTACTATATAATACTAAAGGGATCAATCCAACAAGAGAATGTAAACCCTTATCACCCCCAAAAGACAAAGGGAACCCATGGTATGGGAGAATATATTCACCAAAGATAAATCAGATAAGGGATTAAATTTTAAAATATACAATACAAAGAAATACAACACAAGTGTAAGACAATCAAGCCAATTAAAAAAAAAATGGGCAAGGGACCTGAATAAACAATTCTCCAAATAGACACTTTCTAGTTATATATATAACAAAGCACAGAGTAATTAGAGAAATTAATAATAAATATCAAAGCAGAAATAAATGACTTAGAGACTATAAAACAATACAAAAGATCAATTAATCCAAGAACTGGTTCTTTGAAAAGATAAACAATATTGACAAACTTTAACCAGACTAATAAAGAAAAGAAGAGAGAGGACCCAAGTAAATAAAGTCAGTAATGAAAGAGAAGAACTGACACCACAGAAAGGCAAAGGATTCTAAAAATTAATAAATATATACTATGAATAACTATGTGCCCACAAATTGGACAACTTGGCCAAAATGGATAAATTCCTAGAAATGTAATCTGTTTAAACTGAATTGAGAAAACTTAGAAAACATGCATAGACCAATTACTAATTTAATAAAATCAAAGAAGTAATTTAAAAACTCCCAGCAAAAATAAGCCCTGGTCCATGTAACTTTTCAGGGGAGTTTTGCCAAACATTCAAAGAAGAACTAACACCTATCTTTCTCCATTTATTCCAAAAGCCAAGCTCTTTTAATAAGGTCAGCATTATCCTCAAACTAAAACTAGATAAAGACTCTCCAAAGAAGAAAATGATAGGCCAATCTTTCTGATGAACATAGATACTAAAATCTTCAACAAAATATTAACAAATCGGATCCAGCAATACAATATCAAGATCATACACTATGATCAAATTGTATTTATTCCAGGTATACAGGATTAGTACAATAATTACAAATCAATAAACATGATGTATCATATAACAAAATGAATGAAAAAATCACATGGTCATACCAATAGATATTAAAAAAAAAAGCATTTGATGAAATCTAGTACCCATTTACAATAAAAATTCTCAGTACAGTGAAACTAGAGGGATCATTCCTCAACATAATAAGGGTCCTGTATAATAAACCCACTTGAAACATCATAATCAATGGATAAAAATTAAAAACATTACTCTATAATTAGGAACAAAATAAGGGTCTTCACTTTCACCAATCTTATTCAACATTATGCTGGATGTTCTAGCCATAGTGATCAAACAAGGAAAAATAAAAATAAAACAGCATATGGAATGGAAAGGAGCATGTAAAACTGTCATTATTTACAGATGACATGATATGGTATACAGAAAACCCTAAAGATGTCACCAAGTAGCTCCTATATCTAATAAATGAATTCTGAAAGTAGCAGGATACAAAATTAATATCCAGAAATTTGTGACATTTTATCTATCAATAATAAACTATCAGAAAGAGAAACTAAGAAAAAAAATCCCATTTACTATTGCAATAAACAAATAAGATACATATGAATAAATTTATTAAAGGAGGTAAAAGATATGTATTCATAAAATTATAGGATACTAAAGAAAGAAATAGGAGATACAAATGAGCAGAAGCATATACTGTGTTCATAGTTAACATATTGATGTTCAAGATAACATCATTAAAATTTCCATACTACCTTAAGAAATCTATAAGTTCAACACAAATACCAATGGCATAGTTCACATATCTAGAACAAATATTTCAAAAATTTATATGGAACCAAAAGTGACCTTATATAGCTTCAGCAATCTTGATAAAAAAAAAAAAAAAATTTTGAGGTTATCACACTACCTGATACCAAACTATTCTACAAAGACATAAAAAAAAGAAGAAGAAGAAGGACAGTGTGGTACTAACATAAGAACAAGCATATAGATCAACAGAACAAAACAGAGAGCACTGAGATAACCCCATGTATTTATGATCAATTGCTATTTGACAAAGGAGGCAAAAGCATACAGTGAAGTAAAGACAGTTTCTTCAATAAAAAGTGTTAGGAAAACTGTACAGGTACATGCAAAAAATGAAACTAGACAACCAAGTTACACTATACAGAAGAATAAACACAATGGATAAAAGACTTAAATCTAAGTCACAAAAGAATAAAAATTCTGGGGGTAAACATGGGCAGTAAAACCTCGGACATCTCTTGTAGTAATACTGTTGCTTATATACTCCTTGGCCAAGTGAGACAACGAGAAAAATAAACAAATGGGACTGCATCAAACTAAAATGCTTTTACACAGTAAATGAAATCATCAACAAATTGAAAATGAAACCCACTAAATAGAAGAACATATTTGTTAATGATACATTTGATAAGAGGTTAATTTCCAAAATATGTAAAGAACTTATACAACTCAATGCCAGAAAGACAAACAACCCAATTAAAATATGGCCAAAGGACCTAAATAGACATAAAGAAGGCCAATAGACATATGAAAAAAAATGCACAACCTCATTAATCATCAGAGATATGCAAATTAAACCACAATGAAGTATCACTTCATACCTGTCAAAATGAATATCATCAATAAATCAACAAACAAGTGCTGTGGAGAAAAGGGAATCCTAGTACACTGTTAGCAAGAATGCAAATTGATTCAGCCACTGTGGAAAACAATATGGAGTTTTCTCAAATGGAACTAAAATGGAATTGTGATTTCACTTCTGGGAATATAGTGTAAGAAACCTGACAAAGTATTTTAAAGAATATATACATCCCTATGTTCATTGCAGCATTATTTAAAATAGCCAAAATCTGGAAACAGTCCAAGTGCCATCAGTAGATGAGTTTGGTACATTTGTACAATGGAGTAATACTCAGCAATAAAAGAAATGGAAATCTTATTTTTTGTGACATTATGGATGGACCTGGAGATGGTTATTCTAAGTGAAATAAGCCAGTCAGAGGATAAATACTATATGATATCATTCATATGTGGAATATAATGAGCAAAATAAATGGATGAACAAAATAGAAACAGAGGCATGGGTACATGGAATGAGAAGCTGTGAAAGGAGAGGGGGTTGGAGGACTGGATGAAATAAGGTGAAGGGATCAAGACTATATGTATATTGCCGAAACCGGTTTGGCTCAGTGGTAGAGTGTTGGTCTGCGAACTGAAAGGTCCCAGGTTCAGTTCTGGTCAAGGGCATGTACCTGAGTTGCGGGCACATCCCCAGTAGGGAGTGTGCAAGAGGCAGCTGGTGGATGTTTCTCTCTCATCGACATTTCTAGCTCTCTATATCTCTCCCTTCCTCTCTGTAAAAAATCAATAAAATATATATTTTTTTAAAAAGACTATATGTATATTTATATATGTAAAGAGGTAATATGCAAGTTAGTCTGCGTCACCGTAACGGGTCATGGCCAGACAGGAGGAGGTTGCTTGCCCAGGTGAGGCTCTGATTGGGGGCAAAAACAGGGGGGTCAGCTGAGCTGTTGTGCAGCGGCTCGGACTAGCCCCTAGGAGCCGGAGCGGACATGGACAGGGACAAGGGGGCTGGCTTAAAGCCTGCAGAGCAGACATGGACAGGGGTAGGGTGTTGGCCAGCAGCTTCCACTGCCCAGTGTAGACTGGGAGAGGAAAGGGTGAACCCACCTGTAGCCTCTATGGCCAAGCACAGGCCCAGAGTAAAACACTGACAACACAATTTCCTTTCAGTAAAATTGGGGCCTTAGAGTCCCACAGAAGGATCATTTCCTTTTCTATGAAACACATAACTCTGACACTCTATTTACAATTAAATAAGTTCCATATATTTTGACATTTTACGCCCTGAAAAGTTACATATAATAATCAGCGAAGTAAGAAGATGAAAAGACATTTTAGGCTTTTAAAGATGTAACTAATTTCTGTCTAGAAGACAAACGAATCCAAAAAGTGATGGCTTTATTGTCCTATAGAACATTAGCCAGATTGTATCTAATTTAGCAGTTTTACTTCACTCTTTCATCTTTGGCAATCTCTTTGAACAGCATTATCATCCTGCCAGTCCCTTCACTGAGTTAAACAGAACTTGTGCATCTGCTATTATGTATTTGAATAAAAATTATGTATTTAACACATGCAAATTTTTGTTTTGACACAATAAAACAAAAGATCATTTGATTCTTCCCTGGAACACAGAAAAGCACAAACTTGAATCATTGGTGTGGCTTAGGCTAATTTTCCAAATATTGTTAATAAAATTCATGTAGGGATCTTCACAGAGCCAACAATTCTCTCTTTTAGGCCTACATATTCAGCATCTCCAAGGAGGAGGCCTGTTATTCTGTGTTTTGTTTTGTTTTTTAATACTCACCAGAGAATATTTTTTCAATGCTTTTTAGAGAGAGAGGACCCAGAGGAAGATGGAGAGGGAGAAGGAGACAGAGAAAGAGAGGGGCATTAGAAGCCCACAGAATGATCATTTTCTTTTCTAGGGGAGAAGGAGAGGGAGAGAGAGAGGAGTGGGAGAGGGAGAGGAAGAGGTCCCTCACTGGCAGTCCACCTCTCCTTGTGAGCTACAGAGGAAACACCTTTTCTGACTGCTCATTGGCTAAGCTCCCTGTATGCTACCCACAGGGTTCTTGGCAACTTGCCTAATAAGAATCCAAGAAGATGGTCTAGGTTTTTTCACCTCACTCCTGGCGGAAAAAACGAAGGTCCACTGCTGGAGGGGCTAAGAAATGTCATGTTCTGCCCTAGCCAGTTTGACTCAGTGGAAAGAGCCTTCTCCTGTGGACCTCAGGGTCTGTGTTTGATCAAGGGCATTTACCTAGGTTGCAGGCTCCTCCCTGTCAGGAAGCAGCCAATCACAATGCCCTTCTCACATTGATCTTTTTCTCTGTCTTTCCTTCTCTCTTCCACACTATCTAAAAATCATTGGAAAAACATCTTCAGGTGAGGAAAGAAAGAAAAAAAGAAGGAAAGAAAGAAAGAAAGAAAGAAAGAAAGAAAGAAAGGAAGAAAGAAAGGAAGGAAGAGAAATGTCATATCTTATAAAAGAGACATCTTGAAAATGCCTAAAGAAAACTTTCATTATTTCATGGTGAAGGGACTGGAGTCCATGTTGATAAAAACACCTTGGCAGCTGCAGCGGCCAGCAGTGGCAGCAGCAGCAGGGTGATGGGGGCAGCACCTTCCCCTGATCAGCCAGATTGCCTCCTGCAAAGAGAGGCCTACTGACAGCTTAGGCCCGAATGGAGTGGGCCTAAGCCATCAGTAGGACATGCCCTGAGGGCTCCCAAACTGTGAGAGGGAGTAGGGTGGGCTCAGGAACCACACCCCTCCCACAGTTCACAAGTTTCATGCACTGGGCCACTAGTAGGTATATATAGACACAGAAAACAGTGTGGGGAAAGGCAGAGGGAAAGTGGGTGGAGGTAAGTGGAGATGGGAAAAGGAGAGTAAAATTGGGATGGAAAGAGACTGCTTGGGTTGATGAGGGTACAATGCATTATGCAGATGATTTTATATTGTATTGTACACATGGCACCTGTACCCAATAAATTAAATTAAAAAAAAAAATAAAAAGAAAAAAATGAGCTTCCAGTTGCACATTCTTCATTTATGTTTTATATCTTCTAATTTTATTGGCTGATTTTCTTTTTCTAAAAGCACTAGTACCCTTGAATCATAATATTCCATTTGTGGAATATTGTGGATGACTCTACAGTCTTGTACCAATTAGCATCTCTATATTTTCAAGTGCTTTGGCTTTGCAACTGTGTTTCTGATGCCAAACCTCTTATTTTGTCTTTAACCACTTCTATAAAATTTAGAGAAAAATCATGAGATATTGGTCTTACTTTTTTCCACTTGGATACACAACCCTCTTATTAAATAGTTTATGTAACATACTAGAGGCCTGGTGCACAAAAGGCGTGCACCAGGCCTCTAGTGCCTGGGTCCCCTCAGCCTGGCCTGCACCTTCTCACAATCTGGGAGCCCTTGGGGGATGTCAGACGGACAGTTCCCATGGGGAGTGGGGAGTGGGCCTAAGCTGTCAGTCAGACATCCTTAGTGCTTCCCAAGAGGCAGAAGAGGCTTCTGCCACTGCTGCTGCGCTCACCAGCCATGACCCATGCTACTGGCTGAGCAGCACTCCATCTGTGAGAGCAAACTGACCACCAGGAGGCAGCTCTTGCATTGAGCATCTTCCCCCTGGTGGTCAGTGCACATCATAGCGAGCAGTTGAGTGGCCCTAGCAAGTCATTAGAATATTACACTTTGATTGGTTGAATGGCAATTGGATGACTGGACACTTAACATATTAGGCTTTTATTATATAGGATACCCTTATTACTTCTAAGTAAAATGAGTGGCCCCACTCCCTCTCTGTTTGTCAGTCTGTAAGCATATTCCTTCTACATGTTTTTAAACCACTCATAACACAATAGCAACTACAGTCACAACTCATACATATATATATATATATATATATATATATATATATATATATATATATATATATATATATACCGTATTCACCCCACTATCCTTTGCAGTCCTCTTGTTTCCTTTTTTGGGCAAATTTCTTAAAGAGGCTATTATTTTCCTGATCTTATATCCAAACTCCCAATACAATCTACATTGCCTTAACTATTATATAGTTTATTATTATTACCAATAATTCGCTGTCCCCATGTAAAAGGTTTATACATCCCCATTCATTGGCAAGCTATTGCTGTGCTCCTGTGAGAATAGTAAAATTCTTCTAAATCATTGACCAATTTCCGAGTTAGAAATATGACTTGACTTGGCTAATGGAAGTGAGCTATGTGATCAATTGTTTGTCCTAGAAAAAAAATTTAAACACTGAGCACCATTGTCTACTTACACCTTTTTGCTTTTCTCTGTGCCACAAAAACTGCAGACCAAAAGAGAGGCTAATTTTTCATCAGAAGAAATATGAAACCGAGCCACAGTTGATGCTAGCCAATAAGTAACAAAGAAAGGAAATAAAAGTTTGCTCTTGTAAGCAACTCTTTGTTTTGTTGTTGTTGTTTTTCCACAGCATTATCTGTAAAAATGAAATAAGATATAAGTTACACTGGAAGACACAATTTTGGGGGCCAGAAAAATGGTATGCAATGTGGAAATATTTGGTAACACTAACAAAAATGATATTGTGAAAAGTTATACATCAAATGACCTAGTGGATTTGATGTACTTTGGTGACATTGACTGCATTTAACAAAATACTGAAAGAAAGAGAAGACCTGAGAAAAATCTTGACAGTTGGCATACACACAAAAACAAAATGGGAAATTCTAAAAAGTTTAGGGTTGGATGATGTGATTATTACTGGTAACTAATTAACTAAAAATGAAACAAATTGTATGTGTTTTTTGTGGATTTTTTTTTGCTTGTTTTTGTTTGTTTGTATGTGTGTGGTGTTTTTTATTTTGTTTTGTTTTTTAACATATTTTTATTTATTTCAGAGAGGGAGAGAGAGATAAAAACATCAAGGATGGGAGAGAATCACTCATCAGCTGCATCCTGCATGCCCCCTACTGGGAATCAAACCTGCAACCTGGACATGTGCTCTGATCAGGAATCAGACCTTAACCTGAAGGTTCATAAGTTGATGCTCAACTACTGACACATGCTGGCTGGACAAAACAAAATATATTGTTTAAGGTAACTAAATAATCTGTTTCATGGAGTAGACTGAGTCTAAAATATAATCATGAAGTCCTTTGTTAAAACTGATTTGATATGGATGGATCTTGGTAAGTCTTATAATTAGAACTAAGATATACAGAGACATGAGACTGAAGATGTGCTTCACAAAGTATCTGCAAATGAGTTAAGCAAAATAAAAGTATGTCCATACACATATGCTATTGAAAGAAGGCATTTTGGGGGGGTGAAAAAGACAGGTTTTAGGAATTTTTAGAAATTTTGGAAATTGAGGGGATCATGGAGGAAGCACAGGGCTGCAGAGCAACAGAAGGTATATTTCATAGAATAGGGAAGCTGAAAGGCTGCAACAGGTACATTTCCATAGAATGAGGGGGCTGGGAACAACAAAAGGTCTATGTTTACAAAATAAAGAGAAGGAAGCCCTTCATCCAGAATGAGAAGAAGAAAACCCAAAGGGAATATGAAACTAATAAGGAAGGAGGTTTAACCTTTGAGCTCAGGAGTTACTATAGTAACCAGTCCAAAAGAATAGTGACCAGTCAGAGGGGATATCAAGGCACCAGGATGGGCAGCCTTTATAAGCCATAGGGAAAAGGAACTCAGTGGGACTCTTTTCCTCCCCCCACGTGGGAGTCTGTACTTGTTCTTCAATAAATCTCCACCTTTGCTATACCACTTTCTGTGCATGGATTCATTCTTCAATTCCGGTGGACAAAGAATCCAGGTTCCAGTCCAAAAATTCCATATCACTATGGACTATTGTTATATGGAGTCAAACTTATCTATATGTTGAATTGTATAACCTAAAAAAAAGATATACTGAGGTCCTTATTCCTGGTGCCTCAGAATGTGACCTTCTTTATGAATGAGTTAAATGCAGATGTAATTATGTAGCATTGTAGCATTAGGTCTTACTGGAGTATGGCAGGTCTTTCATCCAATATGACTGGTGTTCTAATAAGAATATAGTTTGAACAGAGACACACATACCAAGGCAAGATGGGCACATGAAGTTGGAGGCAGAGTCTAGGGCTATCCTGCCACAAGCTGAAGAACATAAAGGGTTACTAGGAGATAAAAGAGTCAAAGAAGGATCCTCTCCAAAAGCCTTCAGAAGCACATCCCTGCCAGGACCTTGACTTTGGACTTCTAATCTCCACAAGTGTGAAAGAGAAAATTGTTGTTTTAAAACACCCAATTTGTGGTCATTGTCATAGCAGACCCAGGATACTAATAGATTTAGCAAAAGGTGACTAATACACTAGCCTTTTACAGAATTCAGCCAGCACTATTCTCCCAATTTTTATCATTAAATATGCAAAGCCCTACATTTAAAACACTTGGCACATCACATCCAATATATATCCTAGGCAAAATGCATGATATTTCCCGTAAAAAACTCAGTCATCTATATTTGTTTGTTTTTGTTCTTTTTCTTAGTTGGTGACACTATTACCCAGTGATCATGCAAACCAAGACCCTAGAAATAATTCTCACCTCCTCTCCCCACTTTTTCCCTCACATAGAATGCACTTTTTATATTACCTCTTAAAATTGTCCTTAAATCCATCACTGAAGATTCTACTGTGGTTCCTGTGCTTATCCTCTCACACATGGGCAGTTAACTTGATGTATGAGATCATTCTACTCTTTCTCTTAGCCATCATTACCACACTCTAATCCTCAGAGAGTTTATTCTCATTTTCTTTTAAAGTCTCCTCTTCTGTTGCTTGTCACATTATGTTCAGTAATCCCTAGATTTTTTTCTTCAAGCCTATTATTTTATTACCACACACATGACTACTGGGTGATTTTACTTACTTCTATAGTCACTCTCATATTTTGCACTCTTACTACCTGCTGTTTGATACTCTGGAACCAAACATAATAAAGGATCCTTTACTGTTCAAACATACTGTACCAAATCTTGCTATTTAATTTCTCTCAGGAGCAAGTCAGGAGTTGTAATTCATATAGAGTAACTTGACAATATTCAGGTACAAATTATTCCTAAGCGCAAAATCTCTCCTCTTGTAGGGCTACAGATACCTTTTGTCCACATGTTTTCAAGGTAGATTTCTGTCCTCCAAATTTCTATGTGCTTATTTCTATCTTCCCTCATTCAAAATAGTCTTTTGAATTAATAAGCTTTTAACATCTTATTAATAAGTTATGAAGCTTTATAGTTATTCCTTGCTCTTCCTTCTCCCCAAACTTAATAATAAGATCTTTCTCAAGTCCTTTAAATTTTTCCCTTTTAATAATTGTGAACTTGTTTCTCCTCACCATTACTATACTTACAGTTCAGTTAGGTTCCTGAATGCAATTTCACCTATATCCTCCCAATTCTGAATTTGTTAATTTAGTCCAAATGAACCCCAATAATCTGGTCTAACTGGACTTCTAAGATTTCCTTTAAACATTTTATACCATATCCACACACAAAAGAGTTTTTCCCTCTGATATTAGTTATTTATGCTCTCTCTCTTTTTAAAAAAATTCTTTCTTGAGAGTGGTTTATCAATTAATTTTTTTCAATGCATCAAATTTTGGCTTGGTTGAATCACTTGGTTGAATAATTTACAATTTTTTCATTGTATTAACTTCTGTGTTTTGTGTTTTTTTCCCCTACCATATCCATCACTTTATACCTTGGGTTAATTAGCTGTCATTTTTTATTACTATCTTAAAATGAATGCATAGCTGATTCAATTCTATTATTTATTCTCTTTTAATATAAGCATTTAGGGCAATAATTTTACCTTGAAAGATGGCTTAATTTGCAAGACACATGTTTTGATATCTATTAATTTAATTTTCATGCAATTCAGGATACTTCTAATTTATATCAAAATTGTCTTGATTTATCTTTTAATATTTTTATTTATCCTTCTTTGACAATAATTTATTGCTCAATAAGACTATATTCAAAAACATAATGTATTTGTTTTCAAATTTTGAAATTTTTTGAAACTTCCTTAATGGCTTACAATATGTTTAATCTTTGTAATTATTTGTGTGTGTTAAAAAATATTCATTTGGCAATCTTAACTATTTAGCACATGCTAGTTAGGTCAAATAGTTGATTGTGTTGCACCATTCTGCTACATTTTTTGCTTTTCTTCTATGCATGATCTGTCAGCTACTAAGAAAAGTTTTAAACATTTCCCAGGGTGATAGTATATTTGTCATTTTACCTTGAAGCTTTTTCAAGTATTGCATTATGTTATGTTATGTTATTATTGCAAGGAACTATTTATTTTTATTTATTTATATATTTAAAAAGTTTATTAAATTTACTGGGGTGACATTGGTTAATAAGAATTTGTAGGTTTCAAGTGAATATTTCTTTGATATGTATATTGCACTGTGTGGCAACCACACAAAGTTAAATGGTCTTCTGTCACCTTGTATTTGGCCCCATTTATCCTTTACTACCCTTAACCCCTGGTAACCACTATACTGTTTTCTGAGATACACAACAATTTAAAACTGTTACGTTTCTAATGAATTGCAAATCTATCACTTCATATCAGTCATTTTTTCCAAGCAAGCATTTCATTTGAGTCTATTTTTATTTTTTATATTAGAGCTACAACAGCTTTCTTTTGGTTCAACTTTCAAAATATATTTTACTCACATATTCTACATAAGTACTTATGAATAGCATAAATTGCTTTCTCTTTTTTTAATAATTAGAACATTTAACGACTAAATGTTTCAGAAATGTCTTATAAGATTGGTTTTATTTGTTTTACATTTTACATTTTCCTTTTTATTATTTTTATTCTGTTGTTCTGATTTTTTTGTTTGTGGTAGGTTAAATTCTTTTTTAAAAAAATATATTTTATTGATTTTGTACAGAGAGGAAGGGAGAGAGATAGAGAGTTAGGAACATCGATGAGAGAGTCATCGATCAGCTGCCTCTTGCACACCCCCTACTGGGGATATGCCCGCAACCAAGATACATGCCCTTGACCAGAATCAAACCCGGGACCCTTCAGTCCCCAAGCCCACGCTCTATCCATTGAGCCAGACTGGTTTTGGCTGGTAGGTTAAATTCTAATGGCCTACAAGATTCCCACTCCTTTGAAAGTAATGTAATACCCTATTACCAAATGTTTCCACATTGCATACCATTTAACCTTTTTTCTAGCTTCTAAAATTGTGCCTTCCAGTATATATTATATCTTGTTTAATTTTTAAAGAATATGATATGGTAAAAGAATGACAACAAAACAAAGGGATCAGAAAAAAGAGAAAAGTATCACTCTCATGCTGAGATTGACCTTAAATTAATTTTGCATTAATCAAAAGGGATAATATCTTAGATGGACCTAAGCAAGTTAGATGAGATATAAAATAAGGTGAAGTATCATAGAGATGTTCTTTTCTGGTCTTAATGGAGTAAACTACCATGTGATGGAAAAACCCACAGGGCAAGTGTCTGAGAATGGCCTCTGAAGGTAAGTTATACCCAACCCAAAACAAATAAGAATACTGGAACCCAAGTCATACAACCGCAGTGAAATTAATTTTGCAATAACTTGAGGGAGGATGGAGAAAGATCTTTCCCTAATCAGTCTTCAGATGAATATGCATCTGACCAACATTTTTATTTTAGCCTTGAGAGAACCTAAGCAGAGGACTCATCTAAAACATCTCAGACTTCTTAACTGTGAAAACTGAGATAATAAAGTTGTGTTGTTTTAAGCTGCTAAGTTTATGATAATCTGTTATATAGCAATGAAAACTAGTTTAATTCTATTGCCTCTTTCTTAAGTCATTATTTTAAAAGTGTTATTATTTCGGGATCCAATATGGAGGCTGACAGGACAATAATGTGTGAGTGAGAGAATGAAAGGAGAGTGGGCATGCAGGCAGTGTCTGTATTTGTGGGTGAGGGGTAGCTATATACCACAGGACTGTTGAGAACTGGCAGACCAGGATCCCCTGGCCAGGCAGCCTCTACGACTGCTAAAACCTCTCCCAGAACGGCCAGCTCTGCCACAGAGACCATGCCATCTTTATTTTTTTTAATTTTATTTTTTAATATATACACATTTTATTGATTTTGTACAAAGAGGAAGGGAGAGAGATAGAGAGTTAGAAACATCGATGAGAGAGAGTCATCGACCAGCTGCCTCTTGCACACCCCCTACCGGGGATATGCCCGCAACCAAGGTACATGCCCTTGACCGGAATCGAACCCGGGTCCCTTCAGTCCCCAAGCCGACACTCTATCCATTGAGCCAAACCGGTCTCTGCAAGACCATGCCATCTTTAACGGGAGGGCAGCTGTGACCAGAAGCCCAGCCTTACCCTCAACCTGGGAGACCTCAGATACCTCCCAGGACCCTACAACCACAAGGCCCAGGGACCAGTTGCCTCAACTACGAACCATGAACACCGAGATCCAGCCTCCCCGAGTTCAGGGGCCAAAAAGTTTGTCCAAAGGGAGACAATGTGGTGTTGAATACAGGGATGGGTCCTGTGCCTTCTCACAAAGCAGATAGAAGGAACAACTGAATTGAATAACATCCACTGGGAATTGGCAAATTAAACACAGCTGGTTAGGCAGTCCATAGATGGAAAGGTCAAAGATCACCTAGAGAGAGATTCATCTGGGGGTTTGTTGTTTGGGTGTTTGTTGTTTACATTTTTTGGATTAGTTGTTGTTTTTTGCAGTTTTATCCCCATTTACATATTATCCCCCCCCCCCTTTTTTTTTCTTTTCTCTCTCTTACATTTTTTTTTCCTTTTCTCAATATGATTTTTTTTTCATTCTTTTATCTCCCCAAATTCTCTTTTCTTTGGTGGTCACTTTTATTTTGGGTTATTGGTATTGTGAATGCGTTTGTGTTTGGTGCCCTAACTGTTGTGTCTTATTGTGTAGTATCAATATTTTGTGCATTTAAGTCAATGCAGGAAAGAGAGAGCTACATAACCAGATACCCTGAGAGAAGCAATCATGGAAAGACAAAGAAATAGCCTGCATAAAAAAATGAATAAATAAATAAAAGGAGGAATCACTGAAAACCAAAGTAAATGAAATGGAGGCAAGTAATATGTCAGAGGAAGAATTCAGAGGAATGATAGTAAGGATACTGAAAAGGATGTAATACAAATTCAACAATATGTAAAGGAACCAAGAGGAAATGAAAAACAAACAAGAAGAAATGAAAAAATGACATAAATGACTGCAATAAAGAACACAATAGAAAGCTAACTGCCCACCTTTGCCATCCTGGTCGCCCCTAACTGCCCCCACCTGCTGGCCTGGTTGCCCTACGCAGTGTGCTGCTCAGTTGTTTGTTCATTCCTCACTAACCCCTCTGTTGGCCTGGTCATCCCACGCAGCTCGCTGTTTGGTTGTTACTGTAAGGGTGTTTTGATCAATTTGCATACTAACCTTTTATTAGAATAGATAATAAGCATTCAAAAAGGAAAACTAAGAAAATCCCATTGACGATTACACCAAAAATGACAAAAGAAGCAAAAAATATAAAATAGGGTAAAGATTCCACTTCCATGGATACATCTAAAGAAACCTAGAACACCAATTCAAAAGAATATATGCACTCCTGTGTTCATTTCACTGTTATTTACAAAGTTAAGATTTGGCAGCAGCCTAAATGTCCATCACTAGATGAATGGATAAAAAACTGGTAGTATATTTGCACAATGGAATACCTCCATATTATGTTACCTTAAAAGAAGGAAATATTACCCTTTGGGAAAGCATAGCTGGACCTGGAAAATAATATACTAAATGAAGCAAGCCATTCAGAGAATGACAACTACCATGTAATTTTACTTATATGTGGAATATAATGAACAAAATAAAGAAACAAGCAAAATAGATGCAGCCTCAGAGATAGAAAAAAAAAACAAACAGACTGCCAGCTATTAGATGGGTGGGAGTTTGGGGATGGGTAAAAAGGGTGAAGGATTTAAGCAAGAAAAAGAAAAAAAAATCATAGACATAGAAACTGTATGAGGGAAAAGGATAATGTAGATGAGAGTGAAGGGGTGATAAAAAGAATAGAAAAGAATTGACTTGTGATGTTGACAACACAGTACAATATTCAGATGATATGTTATAGAATTGTACAGCTGAAACCTATATACTTTTACTAACAAATGTCATTCCAAAAAAAAAATCAATAGAAGTTTTTAAATAGAAAAAGAAAAAAAAAAGATTGTGGAAGAAGTCTTCTGTAAATGGGCTCTAATACATTTGTCCTGTCACCCATTGTGCTTCCTTTATATTAGTTCAATTGTAACTATTAAGTTAGTAGTAACTTAATATTCTAAAGATTTTGTTTATAATTTGTCTATTCCTTTCTACTTTAAAAAAGTTATTCTACCACTACCTTTCTTTATTACTATATAATGTATAATTTATTGTAATATTATAAAATTCCTATAACATCTTTATAACTAATATAGGTAATCTATTTTGGAAATTAAAAACTTTGGATAAATTATACTTATAATTTGGTTGTTTTCACATAGTCTGTGAAGTACATTTCTTATGAGGGTATTAATAGAATTTTGTTTTGAGAATGCCTACTTCTATTCACTTTATTTTGGTGCATGTAAATATAGTATTAGAATTATTTTTCTTTCCCAGCTCACCTAGCTCTTCTCAATATTTCTTTTTACCTCCATATTCAGCCTCATCTTCTTTTTGAAGCCCTGTTATAATGGCTGTCTCAACTTATGTGAATTTGTTTAGAAATTAATATATATACATATATAAAATTTTTTCTATGTGCTGTTATGTCCACTAATTTTCTCTTCTATTACATATCCCACCACATGGAGACACCTCCTCTCACCCATCATATCAGATGCCAGTATGCACTTGTTTAGCTCTCTTGGGTATTATTCCAGTTTATTTGAGACATGAGTCTTGATTTCTTAGCAGGGATCTTGCCCCTTCTCACATTTCAGTTTCTCCTGTAATCTATAGTTTTACGGTCTTCAATTTAGCCACTGGTTATACTCATTGTAAATGTACTTAGCAACCAGAATCCTCTTATTTAGTTTATTACTGAAACCCCTATTGACAGCCATCCTATTAAAAATCTCTAAAATTGATTATAAAACAAGAAGACATACTTCATAAGTGTTATATGAATGTATTTGTATATAAGAATATATTCATAGTATTGTTGGAAATTATAAATATTACACAACATGAAATTTATCACAGTGATAAAAACTAAAGATTATTTATGTTATTAATAGAAGCCTGGTGCACAAATTCATGCACTGGAGGGGGTCCCTCAACCTGGCTTGTACCCTCTCACAGTCTGGGTTCCCTTGGCTAAGCTGGCAGATGGACATCCTTCTTGCAGTCCTAGACCCCTCTCTCCTTACTGCCCATCTGCTCGCTGCTCCTTACCACTCAGCTCACTGCTCCTTAGCCCTGCCAAAAAGGGTGGTGGAGGCTCCCGCCACCACCATTGCTCTTGCCAGCCGTGAGCCTGGCTTCTGGCTGAGTGGCACTGTCCCTGTGGGAGCACACTGACCACCACAGGGAAGCTCCTACATTTAGCGTCTGCACCCTTTTAGTCAGTGTGCATCATAGCTACTGGTTGTTCAGCCATTCAGTTGATTTGCATATTAGGCTTTTATTATATATATGTATTCATATATATATGACAATATATATGTTAGATTGTCATGATAATACAGTGGTGGGCAAAAGTGTGATTACAGTTATAATAAAAATAAATACAATATTCAATACATATAATAGTTAAATACAATACAGTAATTAAGTAATAATACAATAATTATTTTAACATACAACAGGAAACCTACTTATATTACAGCAATACTATATTATGAGGATTATGTACTGAAATTTGGAAGCATGTTTATGAATTTCTTTTTCTCTTCAGTTTTGCGTATGGTTTTCATGTTTAAGATGAAATAATTAGGGGGAACATATTGATTTCTAAAAAACTTACTGTTTTTTTAATGTATGTCTTTTATGCTTAACTACCTCCAACATGTATTTGTTGTTCCTGGAGTAAAATATTCCAAGGCCCACTCACCATCTGGTTCTTTTTCTTTTGAAAATACGTTTTTTAATATTGTGGGTAAAGTTATTTTTTTATTTTGTTTGTTTGTGACTTAAAACAAATGGCTAAGGGATGAGAAGAAAAAGCAGTAATGAAAACAGTTTAAAATTTATGTCCATAAAATTTTAAAAATAAACAATGCGTGCTTCTGCTTATGCTAAGTTCCTGTGAAGTTCTTTGATAATATCCAACTCCATACGAAAACACAATAATCTAAACTCTAAGGAAGTTCATTGACTGATTTTATGAATTTTTTTTTAATTTTGCATAACTCTGTGTCCAAAAATATGAAGTATGTTTAGGAGTACTTAGTCCAGGACTAGAGAGTTTGGCTCCATGGATAGAACCTTGGTCTGTGGACTGACAAGTCCCAGGTTCGATTCTGGTCAAGGGCACATGCCCGGGTTGCGAGCTTGATCCAGTGGGGGGCAAGTAGGAGGCAGCCAAAAAGTGATTCTCTCTCATCATTGATGTTTCTATCTCGCTCTTCCTCTTCATTCCTCTCTGAAATCAATAATATATATATATATATATATATATATATATTTTTTTTTTTTTTTAATTTATTTATTTTTTTTTTTAGTACATAGCCCAATGCTATATAACTTGCTGTTTTTAAAATGTCTTCTCATGCTTATGTTGGAGCAGGATGATACTGGTACAGAAAAAAACGAAAAGGAAAAAAAAACTAAAGGTAGCAATTCTTTATAATGTTTTATCTCTATTATGTATTTGTCAAGATGGGCATTAATTTTACTTTAAGAATAAATATAGTTCACATATATGGTGTATTTAAATGTATGTATGTGTGTGAACACAGTATTATGGAAATATATGAAAACTAAGGGAAAAAAATTATTACAATTGCATTTTATTTACTGATTTTTAGAAACAACTTTTTTCCTTGACCTCCTATTCCTCCCCCGCCTTTTCTTTTCTCAGTAATGATACAAACTATGTATTTTCAAGGTTGCATTCAAGATTACATAAAGCCAATTTGTTAGCAATTCTGGACACCTGAATATATTAATTATAATCCTTGTAAAAACATTATGGTTTCCATTATATAAAAATTGAGCTTAAGAAAGATTATATAAATTATCTAAGGAGGCATTGCTCATAAATGATGTAACAGTGGTTTATATTAATATCCACAGTGTACAATTATGCATTGAACATAATTTTACAAAAATTCTATTTATAATCATTTATAATTTAATAAATGAATAAGCAACATATTAATAGATTCAAAATACATTACATAATTTCAAATGAAGCACTATGTAAATGATCTATTGAAAACTATTGAAACTATTTAAATATGTACGCAATAATGAAGACTTAATATTCTCATTATATTCATTATATATTATTTTTGCAATATATCTAACTATATCTTTTTAAACTTCACAATTAAGTAGCTGCGGCAGACATTAGTAACTCTCATAAACCATATATTTTGGTATATGCAATTTTGTGTAGTCTACTATTAGATCAACTCAGCTTGGACATGTCATTTAATTTGACCAATATAACATTGGTCATCATGATACAAACAAAGGACTGATAATTGCCTGCACATTGGGACTTGTTCTCTGTATGCTCTTTAAGAATCAATGTGTATAGTTGTCTAGTAACTCTGTTGTAGCATCTACATGGAGAAAAAGCAATGTTCAGTCAGCTCTCAGAAATCCCAGCCATCCCAGGTAAGGCTCCAAACATGAAGGAAGCCTCTATCTTGAATATTCCAGTTCTATCTGACACCACAGTGAGCAAAAGAATAGCCATCTGTGTCCATCCTCAACTGCAGAATAATGCAGAAAAAATTGTTTTGCTGTTTAAGTCTTTAACTTTTAGGGTTCTCTCATGCAGTAATAGATAACTGAATTAACAAAAAAATATCATTTTTAAAGCAAATACTTATGTTAATCTATATTTTTACTAATTTATGGTGTTCACCTTTAAAACATGTATCATATTCCTTTTTTATAGAATAGTTTTTATTATTCATGAAGTAAATCACTTTACTTATATGAAAGTGTCTGATGTTGCTCCCATGTAGTTTAACAGCTCATGCTGACCATTATTTACAGTCATCACTCTGAAGATATGTCACTGTGATTCATCCACTATTGTTAGAAGTCGAATTGTCATTTTTTTTTAAGTATCTTTCCTTTGTCACCAGTTAATTTTAAAATAACACCTTTATGCACTTTTATTCTATAGTTTCACTTTGATATGATTGGGTATATTTTAATATGATTTTATGGAATGACTGGGTATATTTTTTTCTTTCTGTTTGCTTAGTATTTATTTTCCTTCATTTTGAATCTGACTTAATAAATGCCATCAGTTCTAGACAAATACTAGTCATATGTTCAAATTTTCCTTCTCCCTAATTATATAATTATTTTCCTTTTGGAAATTTTTTTAGCTTGCAGTAGAAATTTTCATTCTATTCTCTTTTCTCAAAACCTATGTTTTATATTCTTCCTCTTTTATTTACATTATACAAAACATTTTCTGAACTAACTTGCATTCTCTAGTCATTAATTATTTGTTCTATGTTTTCAACTATGAATAAATATTTTCTCAACCTACTCATTGAATTGAATATATTATTCAATTTACACATATATTTGTTATATGGATGTATTCATATATAAGCATATATTCATATATATGCAATATATATGAATGAATATATTTACATTTATATATCTTACTTTCAAATTTTGTTTTTTTTTTCTTTATCACACCTGTATGGTTAGTACTTATAGTCCTAAATGTGTTTTCAATTCAATTTATTACTTTGCATATTGATATTTTACATTTGTTTTTTTATAAGGCCATTGTGGATCTTAGGTCAATAATTTTCAATTCTGTTGACTATCATTGCTGGCAGTTTGTTCAAGGAAACTTTTTTCCCCCTAATATATTGTCCAAAAAAAAATAAACGTTTTCCCCCTAACTTTACTGAGGGGTAATTGACATATAATTATAAAATGTCTAAAGTGCAACATATAATGATTTTATATATATATTATAAAAACTTTCCACCACCATCAAGTTAATTAACACATTCTCTACTAGCAGTCAGCAGCTGTGTGTCGCTGAAGGACGCCCAGGACCAAACCAGAGAGGGTTGGACCTGCATCACCACCATTTGTCCACCATCCAGAACTGAAATATCATTGCTGGCATGTACACATAAGGAACTGTTTGACATAGAAATTGGGACTCAAAAGAACTGTTGGCCCAGAAAGAAACTCACTATAGACTGATCCTTTTGCCTCTCAGTATAATCATTATTGCTTGTCTCATTTTTGTTCTTATAAGTGTATTTCTAGTATCACATGAGCTCACTCATCTAAAGGAAATGATGAACAACATAGACTGATGAGCAAGAACAGCATTGATCAGACTCTCAGACCTCAGAGGGAAGGTAGGGGAGGGTGGGGATAAGGTAGAGAGATTAACCAAAGGACTTGTATGCATGCATATGAGTCTAACCAGTGGTCATGGACAGTAGGGGGGTGGAGCATGCGTGGGGAGGGGTTTGGGAGCGGAATGTGAGGATGAGAACAAATATGTGAAACCTTAATTAATAAAGTAATTTTTAAAAATAGCACATCTCACTTAGAAAGGACTTTAAAAATAAATAAAACAAAATGAAAAGTGCAACATATGATTTTATATATATTATAAAAAATTTCCACCATCAAGTTAATAACACATTCATCAAGTCACATATTTATCTCCTTTTTTTTATGAAAACATGTAAGTTCTACTCTATTAGTAAATTTCAAATTCACAACACAGTGTTATCAACTAAGTTAACATTTTATACAGTACATTACCATATCTTATTCATCTGAAATAATTTTTTGAATGTATGCTTATGAGTGGGTCTAGTTGAGTGTGCTTTTCTCCAAAGAGTAATTGTGTTTTCTTAGGCCAGGGAGTTTTCTACTGGCAGCTGTTTCAATTAAATTTTTTAACTTTGGATATTGCAGACCAAATGACTAATATGTGCTTTCAAATTTATATCTATCAACCAGAGAAAATATTTTCACTTTCTAAGAGCCTGGCTGAGGTCATGGAGATTGTCTATATTTATTTGATTGAGGCTTTCTTATGATGTCCCCAATTCCAGTCCCACATCTAGCAATGGTTCAAACATTGTCTTTCATTCTCATTACAGATGGACAAACATATTTTTCTGTATGAGAACAAGTGGCATTTATAAAAGTTTAAAAACCTGTCCTTGAAACTTCTATATCTAGACAGTGAAAATTCACCTGAAGTAATCAACCTGGTAGATTATCCACCTGCTGTAAAATGTCTAGCTAGAGAGAAGAAAACTTTGTATTATATGTCTTTCCCATATAATATATATTTTTCACTGATTGTTATCATTCCAGCAATAGTTGGCAAGGGAGAAGTTATGTGAAACTGAAATCTCTTCAATGGTTTTATTTTCAGAACCCTGATAAATTACTTGATACCAACTGCTAAAATTAGGTTTAGAGATTATCCATGGATAATCCTTTCTCAATTTCACTGTTCTCAATGAAACCACCATTTATTTGACTCCCAAAAATCAGGTTATTTTTCACTTGTCTTTCTATATTAAACATCTTTAGTTTCCAAGCCCTTTTATATTTTTTCTTAAAATTATCTTTATTTTATATACATTCCTGACTATATAACTTTCTTTTGTAAGTCACTTTATTCAATTATATTATACATATTTAATATGAGCAACTTTATGAGTTTGGGGATAGATTGCATAATTTTCTTATTAAGAATGTTCTAATTTCTCTCTTTTACCAATTGGTCAAGGCTTCATTTATATAGTTTTATTTGTGTAACCACACTTCATCTGAACTGATAAATTATTTAAACTCAATATTATAAAATAACTTCCTTTTTTAGTTTTAGTTTACTGTTATTTTATCAACTAACATTTAAAACATTTTAATCAGTCCCCAAGTTTCTGACTTCTAACAACTTTATATACCCAACATGATGTAAATATTTAGCAAGAACTCACTAAGTATTTGTTACTTCATTTGAAAAAAATAAATAAAATAAAGAGATGCTTTTAATAAACCAGCCAATGTGTCTACACTTGGTATATAGGATATTAATCTTTAGAGCCTTGTCTTGTATAAGGAATAGAAAGTCAATTAAAATAGGCATAACAAGAAAAATTCAAATTGTGAAATACACTATGAAAGAAATTAAAGTATGATTCGTGTCTGTGACAGGCAGGGAAGATTGACTTAGATTGGGTAGTCCTAAAAAGCTTTACTGAGAAATGACATTTGAACTGAGGCATGATGACAGGAAGGAGTCAGCTGTGAACTGATCTAATCACCAAGGCTGGGGCAAAGTTGAATGTGAAAACAATTTTGGTATATTGGAAATTGGACTGTAACTTAGTGAATAAGATATAGAGATAAATTGAAAGACAAAGGGAATAAAAGTATGATTTTCATTTTTCTAACAGAAATGGAGTTTTTATCTTGGGATGGTCATGGACGAATTATTTTATTTGTTTCTTTGTTTTTAATGGCCTAAGCACAGAGGAGTCTTAATGTGTATAAGTTCCTCCTTCCCTCTCTCCCTTACTTTTTTCCTCCCTCCCTCTCTCTTTTCCTTCCTTCCTTCCTTCCTTCCTTCCTTCCTTCCTTCCTTCCTTCCTTCCTTCCTTCCTTCCTCCTCTCTTATACTTTTATTGAATGTATAGGAGTGACATAGTTTTGTCTGCATATGTTATTGTGTGTTCACCACCTAATGTTAAGTATCCTCCATTGCCATTTATCACCCTATGCTCTCTCCACCCTCACACCACCTCCTTTCCCTCTAGTAATCACCATATTGTTGTCTGTATCTATGAGTTGTTGTTGGGATTTTTTTGTGGGGTTTTTTTTGCTTTTGTTTTTTAATCCCTTCACCTTTTTTACCCAGCAGCACTACCCTACTCCTTATGATAGTTGTCAGTCTGCTCTCTATCTATGAATCTGTTTCTATTTATTTTGTTAGTTTATTTTGTTCATTAGATTCCACATCTGAGTGAAATCATATCATACTTGTCTTTCTCTGATTCATTTCAGTTAGCATAATGAATCCCAGGTCCATCCATGCTATCACAAAGAATAAGGAAATCAAGAATAAGATTTCCTTATTCTTTGTGATAGCATGGCCAAGTAGTATTCCACTGTTTAAATCTACCATAAATTTTTTTATCCACTCATCTCCTGATGGACACTTGAGCTGTTTTCAAATTTTAGTTATTGTAAATAATGCTGCAATTAACATAGGGCTGCATATATTCTTTCTAATTAGTGTTCAGGCTTTTTGACATATTCCCAGAACTGAAATCACTGAGACATAAGTCAGTTCCACTTTTAATTTTTTGAGGTGACTCCATGATGCTTTCCACAATGTCTGCATCAATCTATGTTTCCACCAAAAATGTCTCCATGTTCTCACCAACACTTACTGTTTGTTAATTTATTGACTGGTGTGTGGTAATATCACATCATGGTTATAATTTGGATCTCTCTGATAATTAGTGACATTGAGCATTTTTTCTTATGTCTATTGGCCATCTGTATGTCATCTTAGGAGAAGAGTCTGTTTAGGTTTTTTCCCTTTTTTTTTTGAATGTTTATTTTTTTGTGTGAGTTTTATAAGTTATTTGTAAATTTTGGATATTAACCCCTTTCAGTAGGTTCTCTTTACCTTCGGTTGATAGCTTACTTTCCTGTACAAAAACTTTTTAGTTTGATGTCATTCCTTTTGTTTAATTTTTCTTTTTTCTTTTTTTTGCCTTGCCTGAGGCAATATATCAGAAAAAAATATTGCTACAAAAAATGCCTGAGATTTTACTGACTATATTTTCTTCTAGGATTTTTACAGATTCAAGAATAACATTTAAGTCTTTAACCAATTTTAGTGTATTCTTGTTTTGGTAGAAGAAGTTTATCTAGTTTTGTTTCTGTTTTATTTTGTTTTGTTGCACATATCTACCTAATTTTCCCAAAACCACTTCTTTAATAGACTATCTTTACCTCATTGTATGTTTTTGTCTCCTTTGTCAAATATTAATATGTGGGTTTATTTCTGGGATCCCTATGCTGTTCCATTGACCTATATGTCTGCTTTAATGGCAGTACCATGCTGTTTTTTTGTTTTTGTTTTTGTTTTTTCATTACTAAGGCCTTTTAGTATAGCTTGGTATCAAGTAACATAATTTTTCCAAGTTTGTTCTTCATTCTCAAGATTACTATGGTTGTTCTAGGTCTTCCATGATTCCATATAATTTTTGGAATATTTGTTGTAGTTCTGTGAAATATGCCATTGTTATCTTGATAGGAATTAAATTGAATCTATAGATTGCTTTGGGTAGTATGGCCATTTTAATGATATTATTTCTTCCTACCTATGAAGACAATATGTGGTAACACTTATTTGAATCTTCTTCAATGTCTTATAATTTTCCAAGTACATGTTTTTCATATCCTTGGTTAAATTTATTCCTAGGTACTTTATTCTTTTTTATGCAATTGTAAATTACACTGTTTTCTTAGTTTCCCTTACTGATTGTTCATTATTTGTGTAAAAAATGCAACTGATTTTTGGACATTTATTTTGTATTGTGCTACTTTACTAAATTAATTTATAAATAAGTTCTAGTAGGTTTTTGTGTCACCTTTAGTGTTCTAATTTTGTTTTCAAATAATGATAGTTTTACATCTTGCTTTCCAATTTGAATGCCTTTTATTTCTTATTCTTTTCTCATTTCTGTGGCTATGACTTCCAGTACTATCTTGAATAAGTGGTGAAAGTGGACATTCTTATTTTGTTCCTAAGGAAAATGCTTGTAGTTTTTGCCTTTTGACAATGATATTAATTGTAGGTTTGTTACATATAGCCTTTATTATGTTGGCATATGGTCCCTCTACTCCCATTTTACTGAGTCTTTTTATCATAAACTAGAAGCCCAATGCATAAAATTCATTCATGAATATGGTCCCCAGGCCTTGCCTGAGATCAGGGCCATCTTCCCCAGCTGTTGGCAGCCAGCCCTGTCCCCCACCACCACCCACCCTGGGGGTGGGGCCTGTGGGCTGGGGGGCAGCTCCTGTGTTGTGTGTCAGCCCCTTGGTGGGTAGTGTACATCATAGTGACTTCTAACCAGCTTTATATAATTAACATGATGTAAATATTTAGCAAGTACTCACTAAATATTCATTAACTAATTTGAAAAAAATAAGGAGTGCTTTCACTAAATCATCCAATGTTTCTACACTAATCTTTAGAGCCTTATCTTGTATACAAAATATACAGTAAAATAGAAATAGGCAGGAAGAGACAAAGCTCAGCAAACTGGGCTGCCAAAGGTCTGGAGGGTGGGGCTAATTGATCTCCCATGAGGGAGAAGCACTAGTCAGGTTCACATGAAAGTGGCAAAATGCCCTCTACCCTAACGCCACACAATTCAGCCACTGACATCCTCTGAGTCTGCCCAGACCTCTACAGCCTGGCTAAAACAGTTGATTCCTCAGCAGGGGGTAAGCTTTGCAGGGTGGGGCAAGTGAAGTCCAGAGGGTGGGTTATTGTTTTTGCCCAGGCTGATACTTCAGGGTGGGTAGTGCTCCACCCACGAAAGATGGCATCTGTGGTGCTGAAGAATGACTGCTTTCCCTTCAGCTTTCTTTTCAGAGCCACCAATCTCTGACTCTCCTCACAGGACTAGTTCGCTCTGTCCCCCCTCTGCTGGAGCCCAGGGTGAGTGACTGTGAACAAAATTTTGTGTGTTGACCCTTTATGAGGGCACCTATATCTCTAGCAGACTCTCAACTCGCTCTGAAAGAAAAAAAACAAAACAAAAATCCTGCTGCTTTTCACAGCCTGATATGATATATGTCCCTTTCCTGTCTCTGGTGCTTTGATCAGGAAAGTCTAGCTTGGTGATGAAACCACATGCTTCTCAGGGCAAACCTCCTACACCTGAGACATCTCTTCAGAACCTCAGCTATGCCTTGTGGGAGCAGTGCTAGTCCTTTTCATGTCTCTGCCCTTCCTACCAGACTCAATGTGACTTTTTCTATAAATCCTTGATTATAAGACCTTTCCTCAGCTAATCTTCAGTTGGTTATTCAAGATGATTGTCCTTTAATTTAGTTGTAATTCCAGTTTGGTCCAGAGAGGAGGTGAATGTAGCTTGTACCTACTTTACATTTTGGATTCCCCATAGATCAGTTATTTTGAAATCACTCCAACTGGATGAAAATAAACTTTTGTTGGAGATGAGAATAACAAAATTCTTGAGATAATTATAGAGATTCGGATAATTAATAGTGGCTTGGCTTGGGTTTAGGGTGGAGATTCAGAAGGGTTAATGACTTTCGGATATTAAGAGGGCTAATATTTGATTTGGACATTGTGGAAAAGAACTAGGAATGATTCCTAAGTTTTCAGCTTTAGCAAACAGAACAAAAAGACTTAGGGAGCTGTGCTGTATATGTGAATATGAGTGTACTGGGGAGATCAAGTCCACTGCTATAGTCATGTTAAATTTGAACTACTTGTGGGCATCCAAGCTGTGATACTAAGTAAGCAGTTTAATATATGAGTTTTATGCACCATGCATATTTCAATGTTGAAGACAAATCAAGAGTCATTGACAGCTAAGTGATCTTTTAATATTTTTTTTATTTTCTGAAATAAATAATTTATATAAAATATATTAGAGACCCGGTGCACAAAATTCTTGCACTGGGGTGGGGGGTCCCTTGAGCCCAGCATGCCCCCTCTCACATACTGGGAGCCCTCAGGGGATGTCCAGATTGCCAGGCTCCATCCCCAGCCAAGGCAGTAAGCCTCTCGCCAAGGCTTGGGTTCTGATCACCTGGCTCGGCCCCCTGCCACGGCTGCCAGCCTCTGGCTGAGGCTCGGCCATGGGCAGGGACCCCAGCTCGCTCTGACTGCTCTTGGCCTAGGCTAGCCTATAGGTAGGGGACCCCCAGCCTGTTCCACTTGCCCAGCTCTGCCCCAGGCCAAGGCCGCAAGCCTCTGGCCAAGGCTCAGGCCCTGAGCAGGGACCCCCAGCTCACTCTGATCGCCCAGCTCCACCTTGGCCAAGGCTCAGTTGTGGGGAGAGGACCCCCAGCCTATTCCCACGGCATAGCTCTCCTATTCTCCAAAGCTACAAATCTCTGGCCAAGGATCGGGCCCTGGGCAGGGACCCCCAGCTCACTCCAATCACCCTTGGCCCAGGCATAGCCAGGGGCAGGGGACCCCCAGCCTGCTCTGATCCCCCAGCTCTGCCCCCGGCCTAGACTGCAAGCTTCTGGTAGAGGCTCCGCCCTGAGCAAGGGACTCCCAGCTTTGCTCCAGGCCAAGGCCAGCAAGGGCAGGCGGAAAGCTTGGCTTCCTCCATTACAGGGGAAACTGAGGCTCCCTCCTGCTCTCCATGACCCCAGCCATCTTGGTTGGGTTTATTTGTATACTTGATCCTGATTGGCTGGTGGGAGTGGCTTGTGGGCATGGCTTGTGGGTATAGTGGAGGAATGGTCAGTTTGCATATTACTCTTTTATTAGATAGGATTAATTTATTGTAAATACAGCCTATTTTATTATTATATTTTGCACTTAAGTTGCTTATTTCCTTTAGAAAGTAAAATTTGTTAAAAGTCTTTTTAAAAAACTTAAACTTATTTGTATAACATAAGAGCAATTAGTTTTTAAATTAAAATTTGATTCTGAAAGTAAGTTTTCCAATAATTATGATTTTAAAAAATAACCTCAAAATATATTTTGTTGCAGAAAATAAGGGAAATTTATATTCATTATCTTACAAATGAATATTTACCCAAAGTAATGACTTCATTTATTCACAATATTTTAAAATTCCAAGTATAAGTAAAGATGAATCACAGGTAAGAAGGCAATATTTATCTGGTAACTTTTTGTTTAGAACTTTTACAATGTTGATACAGATCAAAGTCAGAATTCAGAGACCCTTCTAGAATTATTTTTTCTCAAATCCCATTGGCTGAATTGTAACTGGCAATGGTGTGTAAAAGGAAAGCTAATTTGCCCCTTGATGGAAATTACTGTACCAAATTTGAAAAGTTTTAGAAAATGTGACATGCTCTCAATTCAACAGTGAAAGAGTCATTTAGTTTACTAGTTTTGTGTGTGTGTGTGTGTGTGTGTGTGTGTGTGTGTGTACACAATGGAAAAAGGTCATGCTTGTTAATTCTCTTTAATCTACCACATCAGTATCTTAGCACTGCTATTTATTCCTAAACCTATAGAATTATATTAGAAAGAAAGTGTACGGTTCCACATACTTAAAATCTAATTCAATTGTAAATAACTATATTTTTAAAAACATGATTTATGAGGATAAAACAAATTGAAACTAAATTCCTATAATTATAAATAAATGTCTTTTAGAGGATAATACATCATTTATTTAGCATTTCTAAGTTTCTTGGTATTACTTAGTATGCCTTTGTTTCTTTTTTTAAATATATTTTATTAATTTTTTATAGAGAGGAAGAGAAAGGGATAGAGAGTTAGAAACATCGATGAGAGAGAATCATTGATCAGCTGCACACCCCCTACTAGGGATGTGCCTGCAACCAAGGTACATGTCCTTGACTGGAATCGAACTTGGGACCTTTCAGTCCAGAGGCCGATGTTCTATCCACTGAGCCAAACCGGTTTTGGCAGCATGCCTTTGTTTCTTAAATTAAAATTTAAAAAGTGAGCTGGTCATGCTATACTCATCCACATAATTAATATCTATGTAGATAAGACTTTTATCTTAAATATATTATAGCATAGAAAAATAAAATAAATTTGTTACATATAATCATTATATCTACACTAATAAAAGAGTAAAATGCAAATTGACTATACCCTCATGACACCTACCAGCCAATCAGGAGTGGATATGCAAATTAACCCAACACAGATGACAGGTTAATTTGCATATGCAAGCACCAAGCAGCTGGGGACAGGGTGTTCTGTACCACCCAGCCACTCTGGGCCTCTGGCCAGCATGGGAAGGAGGAAAGGCAGCTCCGGTTGGAATGAAGCAGTGCTGGCAGCCAGGGAAAGGAAGGCCCTTTCTTGCATGAATCTTCATGCATCGGGCCTCTAGTGTGTGTGTGTGTGTGTGTGTGTGTGTGTGTGTGTGTATAAAACCAAATTAAGAAATAAATTATGAAATTAAAACCTAATTTTCCACCTTTCTGCACATTTTAATATATCTATTTAAAGGTTATATTTGAAACAGTTTTCTATTTAAATAATATTTTAATATATATTTTATTTATTTCAGAGAAGAAAGGAAAGGTATATAGAAACATAAATTACGGAAAGAATCATTGATTTCATGCCTCGTGCACTCCCCCTATTGGGGAGTGAGCCCGCAACCCCTGGCATGTGCTCTTTACCAGAATCGAACCTAGGATCCTTCAGTCTGCAGGCCTGCATTCTATCGAATCAGCCAAACCGGCTATGGCTCTAATTAAAATATTTAAGTAAATGAGTTATTCTCATTTTAGTGATGTTTTGTAATCAAATAAATTGTTAATTTAATTAAAGTGATAATTCATCATACTTTAAGGCTAACCATAACCTTATGTGTTAATACTGGAAAAAAATTGATAAATATAAACTTACTAACATGTTTCTAAAAATGCCAAGTTAAACAAAATATTTAAACACATGTTACCTTATAAGTTGACATATTTTGTGGGCTTATGCATAGCTACCTTTTTAATAAAATATTTAAATTAGAAATATCCAGAAATATTTTTATTAATTAACATAGACATACATTGAACATTTCTTAAAGAGAGCAAAAAATTATGCAACTTACTTTGAAGTGTACATAAAAAGTAAATATAACATTTTAGAATAATCTGCATTTCAGATTGCGGGAAAATGGTGATGTAGGACAGTACAGCTTTCTCATTCCTTCGCAAAGATCAATGATTGGCTAGAGATCAACAAACAAACAGCGTGGGAAGACTTCTAGTGTATACGTGGATGTTTTAACCATGGAACAAAAAAACAAACCTGAAAAGAATTACACAAGAAGAAAAGAAAGACAACTTCATTTTGTCAGCATCATCCCATCCCTCAAGCAGCATTGTTCAGCATCAAGGAGAAACTTCCTAACTAGAAAGTATTGCTTTCACAGGGAAGGGAAGGGATGTGTGAATGACCAGCTTCTCCAGCCTTTTGGGCCATTGGTCAAAGGCCTCACATCAATTTCACCCTCTAAGACTGGCAATCTGAGAGATACTGAGCCATCTAGGGAGAAGGGTGAAATTTATAGAATCTGTAGGTTTGGAATAGATCTCAACAATAGAAAGTTCAAACTGCTCCTGAAGGCAGACATCAAGGCTCAGCTTAAACATTTACAAATCTATAAAAGATGCTGTTTCACAGATTATTTATTCATTCATTGAACAAATATCTGGTAAGTGTCTCCTCCAGATAGACACTAGGGTAGGCACTGGGGAAATAAGAACAAACCACACATGATTTCTGTGTGAAAGAATTGCCACACATGAGCGGATATTATACTTCATAGCAAATTATACATGGGGATCGGGGCCACAAATTACATGGGGAAATATCATGCAACTTACTTTGTTTCAGAGGTGACACTGAGCCATGAATGAAGAAAAAGAGTTTGCCAGTACAAGAGTGGCAGAAAGGAAACAACATAAGGAAATACACAGGGATATAAAAAGATATAACATCCAGGAGAAATGGAAACATTTGTGCATGGCTGGCATATACAATAAAACAAGATAATGAAGGGGTTATGTTATTTTCTCAATTATTTTGTTTCTAGCTATAAAACAATCCTTTTTCAGACATCATTCCTTATGGTGTTTGTACATGAGTAAACAGACTAATAAAACAGAACACAAAGTTCAGAAAGAAAAGAAACTACTGAGATTTAAAATTCATTAAATTGGCATTCAGATTACTGAATGAATATGGACTTTTAAACCTATAGAGTTGTGAAAACTGATAGTCATTGAAATAAGTAACTGGATCTGTAGAGTACACCATATGCCAGAACAAACACCAAAAGAATCAAATATTTGTAAATAATAAAATCATAATAGAACTAAATAGAAAAAAACAATTGAATATGGGTGAATTGAATTAAAATATTAGAATGAAAATAAATTAACTTTAACTCAAATGCAAAACTTTTATATAGTAAAAAAATATTGATAAATTGAACTATAATAAAAAATAAAATGAACAAAATATTTGATATAAAAACAACTTGAAGGACAAACTTGTGGGGAGGCCTGGGCACTATCAAGATTACTAACAATTATTGTAAAATGCCTATATCAAAACAAATTATTAATCTTTTTACATGCTGAAGACTTAACACCCTGCAATTCAGATTTTTTGGGGGGGTAAGGTCTTTTAAAAGGCAATTAATTAAAAAGGAGGCCATTAGTCTGAGGATAAATCAGTCTGATGGGTGTTCATATAAGAAGAGATTAGAGTATGGTATGCATAAAAATATTAGGGATATCCACACACAGAAGAAAGGTCATTTGAGGACACAGGGAGAAGGCAGTGGTTTGCAAGTCAAGCCATGAGGCCTCAGAAGAAACTAAACATACTATAACATTTACCTTGGACTTCTTACCTCCAGAAGAGTTATTTAAAAAAATAAATAATCCATTATTTAAGCCACCTAGTCTGTGGTATTTTTTTATGGCAGTTCTTAGAACTAATATATCTCCCTGACATGCAAAGAGGAAGAAATGTAGGAAAAGAACATACCTAAACCCAACTGAAGCATGGGCAAGAGATATGAAAATACAGTCCACAGAAAACATACATTCTATAAAAACATACATTCTATAAAAATGAAGTTGCTTGAACTCATTCATAATAAAAGTAATTTACACCAAATGACAATGAAGATGCTTTATTGTGCAGATTATCGAAACCCCTGAAGATGTTGGGAAACTTGGGCTGCTTAGCAAAGATCAGCAGTCCCCATGCAATCACAAAGAATCCACATTATGAGCCAACCATTATCATACAGTATAATTTATTCAAACTCATTTAGGCAATGCCCTATCCTTACACACTTATCAAAAACATAAAGAACAAATTGCATTTTAAACATGTCATCAAGAATCTATATATATAAAAGGCTAAGTGACTGACCGTACGTCCATCCAACCATCTGACCCACTGACCAGCTAGTACATATTACACACACTGGCAATTAAAAAAAAAAAACACAAACATTGACTCGTGCATGTGTGATACATATAAAGTTATCTCTGGTAGCAGTTACACCTGTGTATTTTGATCTGTCATCGTTGATTGCAAATTTGGTTGTTTTTGTTGACATTCTGAACATACTCAATGGAGATTTTCACACCTATTTGAGTGATGATTCCATCAATTCAATGGATGATGCTGAAAAGGAAAATTTTCCCATCGAATCTCTTAATAGTATTACTCCTTTGGGAACGTCCTGTCATAAATTAAAATTGAAAGTAGGTGCAATCATCATGCTACTGAGAAATCTTAATAGTAAATGGGGTCTTTATAATGCTACTAGATTTATTATCAAAAGTTTGTAGCCTAACATAATCGAAGCTGAAGTATTAACAGGATCTGCAGAAGGAGAGGTTGTTTTGATTCCAAGAATTGATTTGTCCCCATCTGACACTGGCCTCCCATTTAAATTAATTCAAAGATAGTTTCTCGTGATGCCAGCATTTAAGTTGACTATTGATAAATCACAAAGACAAACTCCAGACAGAGTAGGAATATTCCGACCTGAACCAGTTTTCAGACATGGTCAGTTAAATGTTGCTTTCTCTCAAGTATGCAGAGTGTGTGACGTTAAAGTTGTAAATACTTCCTCAGAAGGAAAATTAGTCAAGCACTCTGAAAGTGTTTTTACACTTAATGTGGTATACAGGGGGATATTAGAATAAGTTTAATCAATTTATCAGTCATTGGTTTTATTAATGTTTTTATGTCATGTTTTTGTTGGTTTTATACTATGTCTTTGTTGTTGTTATGTCACATTGTTATTATTTAATTATTAATCAATTATATATTATTTTCATATACATTACTAATTTTCTTTCATATCTGACACTTCTATTATACAGAAAAGACATATAGTGATATTAAAATATTTCTTCTAATTAATCTCCTTTAAATGTACACAAACCTATGCACCAGGCCACAGCAAGATTTTTTTTTAATCAAATGCCCACTATTTAGTTGTCACTTGTCTTTTTCCTGGTCTTGCAATTGAAGATCTAAGACTTTTCTCATTATTATTTGTCTACAACTTTAACCTGCTTTTCAAGACTGTCCTCAAAGAGTCATGATAGTTTTGACCTTTCCAAGACCCTGCAGATAAATCATCAGGTCACTTTGCTCACTCATTCCCTAGGGCAGGCCCTTTAAAAAGCATGCCCTTGGACTTGGCAGAAGGCAGTAAAATCTCAGATTTGTCCCAATGGAACTGCCATTTCTCCTTTCTCCTGTTGCTCACTTCTTTCTCCTTCCTTCCTTTTCTTCTCAAGGGAATCACCTGAGAGAAATAAAAAAAAAATTAGTGTCAGAATGCCAGCAGAAGTTCAAACCTGGATCCACATTACTGAAAAATGCATTGTCTCTGCCCACAATTTTCCAGTCACTTATTTGTATTTCCCCCTCAATTTGCTTGGTATTTTAGTTATACAGAGAATAGATCAAATGCATAACGTTTTTCTGCTCAATGAGCAATACACATTCATAAAAGTTTGCAAATGTAAATAAAATATATATTAAAAAAAAACTATTTTATGAAGATAATATATTATGTGACTTCTATAAAATTATCTTTTAGCTGAAACCGGTTTGGCTCAGTGGAAAGAGTGTTGGCTTGGGGACTGAAAGGTCCCAGGTTCGATTCCAGTCAAGGACATGTACATTGGTTGCGGGCACATCTTCAGTGGGGGGTGTTCAGGAGGCAGCTGGTCGATGATTCCCTCTCATCAATGTTTCTGGCTCTCTATCCCTCTCCCTTCCTCTCTGTGAAAAATCAATAAAATATATATTTTAAAATTATCTTTTGTCTTTATGTAAAAGATGGTGTCTTCATGAGGACCTTTATTTTTATCACAATAGCCTCCTTGCATTATATGCAAAATGTGAAGATTGTGATTAACTTGCTTCCTTTCACACTATGTATGAATTTAAACAAGCAATTATAAGTGGGCCCATGGAAACTAATTGAGAAACTAGTATTTAGAATATCATGTTATTGGGGATCAAAGGTTATCTTTATTACAATTTTATAAAAGCAAACATTGATTTTTCAATGGTGTTTACTTTGCATTCAGAGGTTCCGTAGTTTATTTAATAATGTTTTAGATCTTCTAGTTAAACCTTAATTTCTTTTTTTCTTTTGGAAAATGGCAAATTCATACTCTTTCTTTCCATAGTGATAAATTTTGCAATTCTTTACTGAGTATTCTCTTTTCCTGACTACAATTTAGCTCATGTACAACAATACAAAAGATATTAGAAAATATTTATATTTTAGTAGAAAAATCACTAAGTTCACTAAATAGGGGATATTTTTTCTTGTCCTTTTATATTTGTGTTCTTATTTTCATTTTAAATGGAGATAAAAATAAAGACAGGCATTTGAAAGATACTGTGGAGTTTACACTGCTTTCCAAGAATTTGAGTCTTATAAAACCTTTAGTCTTTGCAGATTCTAAGTTTTTCATTTCATATTACTGTTTATGGTCTCTATAAATGTTAAAGAAATTTTCAAATGTATCCACTGTGCTGTGAATGTGTAAATGCAAAGCTAGGGAATCTCTGAATGTTGTCACACAATGGGAATATTTTATAATTACCTGACTATTTTAATTAGAATAGAAAGTATGATAATTTGAGTGAAAAATTACTTTGATTTTTAGAATAAACTACTTCAATGAAGGCTAATGCTGGAAAAAGTCTAATTTTTATTCCATTGTTAAATATAAATTACTTGTTATTTTTATAAGTAAACATCCAAGCATAAAATATATTTATCATATTTCATTTATAATGAGGTGTTTCACATAAATATTTAGATGCAGTGTGCACTAATTTGAGTCATGATGGTATAGTACTAAATAAAGATTAAGTACTCTGCTTTCCTATTTTGTGCAATTATCAAAAGTTTGTACCATCTTGTAGAGGAGTGCACATTTTATCCTGTTTGGCCTGAATCCCGTTTCTGGCCTGCATCCCCACTCCCCCACTCCTGTGTCTGTTCTCCCTAATTTAAGCAGGCTGTGACCCCCACCCATAGCTATTCTCTCACTCCGCTTGAGGCTTGCTACCTGCTCTAGGTCACAGTATCACACGCTTTCCCTCCGGGACACAGATGTCTATATTTCTCAGCTAGGTCTTTGTAAAGGCATTTGGTTATAATTGTTCAAAAAAGGAAAAGAAGTAGAAGGAAAGTGGGGCAATTAAAAATAAGGATATAGCCACCACCGGTTTGGCTCAGTAGATAGAGCGTCGCCCTGCGGACTGAAAGGTCCCAGGTTCCATTCAGGTCAAAGGCATGTACTTGGTTGCGGGCACATCCCCAGTGGAGATTCAGTGGGAGGCAGCTGATCTATGTTTCTCTCTCATCGACGTTTCTGGCTCTCTGGCTCTCTCCCTTCCTTTCTGTAAAAAAAACAAAAAACAAAAAAAACCAAAAAATAAAATATATATATTTTTAAAATAAGGATAGAGGGCAAAAATAGAGGAGAAGATAAAAGAGTAGTTAATATAATTCTACTTTCAATTTATATTTCATAGTTAAAAAATCAAGAGTTTGCCAAAACCGGTTTGGCTCAGTGGATAGAGCATCAGCCTGTGGACTGAAAAGTCCCGGGTTCGATTCCGGTCAAGGGCATGTACCTGGGTTGTGGGCACATCCCCAGTGGAAGGCGAGCAGGAGGCAGCTGATTGATGATTTTCTCTCATCGATGTTTCTAACTCTATATCTCTCTCCTTCCCTTTCTGTAAAAATTCAATAATATATATATATATATATATATATATATATATATATATATATATTTTTTTTTTTTTTTTAAATCAAGAGTTGCCAAAGCCGGTTTGGCTCAGTGGATAGAGCGTCGGTCTGTGGACTGAAAGGTCCCAGGTTCGATTCTGGTCAAGGGCATGTATATTGGTTGTGGGCACATCCCCCGTAGGGGGTGTGCAAGAGGCAGCTGGTCGATGTTTCTCTCTCATTGACATTTCTAGCTCTCTTTCTCTCTCCCTTCCTCTCTGTTAAAAATCAATAAAATATATTTTAAAAAAATAAATAAAAAATAAAAATAAAAAAAAATCAAGAGTTTGAGGGTAGGGAGGATGCAGGCCAGACTAAAACATGAAAGACAGAGAGAGACATCTGTATTGTGGAGTGAAGGGGAGACATGTTGTGTCCCAGAGCCGGGCAGCAGAAGTCCAAGCCAAGTGAGAAGGTGGCCTCGTGTTCAGGATATAAGCTGAGAAAGACATCCATAGAAGTGGGGTCAGCCCAAACAGGCTGGTGAGTGCACTCACATAGGAGGTGACGTGTGTGAGGTGTCACATCTACATCAAGGTACAGCTTGTGTTTGTGTGGATGGCGGCATGAAGTACATATTATGTCCTGGAAAAGGGTATGATATGTTGAAAATATACTGTTTAAACTCTGATTACTTAGAATTGAGAATAACATATTTTTCCATGATTTTCAGTGTGTCGTTTAAAAATTGTAAAAGAAAACTTGGTGTTAACCTCTTATTGTATGCCACTCGCTTGTGGACGTTATGCTTGAATCCATAAATACTTTAATATTTCCATTATAGTTTACTACTTTCTATACATAGTTTGTTAAAATGTTATAAATGCCAAAACCATACTAGAGTGTCTAATTTCAAAAGAAGCCAAAACCGTTTTGGCTCAGTGGATAGAGCATTGGCCTGTGGACTGAAAGGTACCAGGTTAGATTCCGGTCAAGGGCATGTACTTTGGTTGTGGTCACATGCCCAGTGGGGGATCTGCAAGAGGCAGCTGATTGATGTTTCTCTCTCATAGATGTTTATAACTCTCTCTCTCTCTTCCTCTCTGTAAAAAAAAAAATCTATTAAAATATATTTTTAAAAATAATAATAATAAATAAAATTTCAAAAGAAAATATCAATGTAGAAAAGTATGTGGAGCAACTCTCATACACTGCTTTGGATACTGCAGTTGGGAATAGAATTTTATATCATTTTGGGAAAATCTTTAGTAGTAGCTACTAAAAACTACAAATCTGAGAAAATATATATGTTGTATTATCAGCAATAATGACCCTAAGTAGACTCAACACATACAGTGAATATATAAATATGTCATTCAAACACACACACACACACACACACACACACGTGTGTGTGTGTGTGTGTGTGTGTGTGTGTGTGTTTGAATATTTGTGTTGAATATTCATATGTTTGAATGTTATAAAGGTATGTATGTATTAGTATAGGGAATATATGTTTACCTATCCTATAAAATAAAAGGATAATATGCAAATTCTCCCCTCAGGAGTTTGATGAGTTCAATCGCTCACTATGATGTGGGCTGACCACCAGGGGGCAGCACAGAACAAAGGAAGGTCCTGGCTGGTGGCCAATGGCGTGCAGCTGGGTGAAGGAAGGCACTGATGAGCCCTGATCACTGGCCAAGCCTTGGGATCCTACCTGAGCACAATTTCATGCATTCAGGCCTCTAGTGTTTATATATGTACACTTACATATGGTATAGATATACTGAGTGGCCAGATTATTATGATCGCTGAATGCATAATAATCTGGCCATTCAGTATATATTTTATCTAATGAAAGAGTGATATGCAAATTGACCACCGCTCCAACACACAAGATAGCTATCCTTATGTGGTCAAAGATGGCTGCCCCCATGTGGACACAAGATGGCTGCCACAAGATGGCCAGCAGGGGAGGGCAATTGGGAGGGACTAGGCCTGCCAGGGAGGGCAGTTAGGGGTGACCAGGCCTGCAGGGGAGGCCAGTTAGGGGCATAGAGGGCTGGTGATTGGATGGGGTCTGGTCACCCTGGCCAGGGGGAGGGGACATGGGAGATTGGCTGGCCTTCCTGCTAGTTAAACTCCTGGTGTAGGGAACAATTTGCGAATTAGCCTTTTATTATATAGGCTATACACTGAGTGGCCAGTTTAATATGCATTTAGAAATCATAATAATCTGGCAACTCAATATATAATATGTGTGTATATGTTTGTGAGTGTGTGTGTGTGTGTGTGTGTATAGTATCATGGCCTGTCTATGGTATACATATGTGTGGCCTAAGCCATCAGTTGGACATCTTTAGCTCTGCTGCGGAGGTAGGAGAGGCTTCTGCCACAGACCCTGCACTTGCCAGCTGTGTGCCTGGCTTCTGGCTGAGGTGCACACAGATCACCAGGGGACAGCTCCTGCATTGAGCATCTGCTCCCTGGAGGTCAGTGCACATCAGAGCAACTGGTCATTCTGCCATTTCAGTCTAGTTGCATATTAGCCTTTTATTATATATGATATTAGGAGAGTTATTTTTCCACTTGTTAGTATATGAAACATTATTATAGTTTAAATATCTTACTTTTCGCTGAGATCGGTTTGGCTCAGTGGATAGAGCGTCGGCTTGGGGACTGAAAGGTCCCGGGTTCGATTCCGGTCAAGGGCATGTACCTTGGTTGCGGGCACATCCCCAGTGGGGGGTGTGCAAGAGGCAGCTGATCGATGACTCTCTCTCATCGATGTTTCTAACTATCTCTCTCCCTTCCTCTCTGTACAAAATCAATAAAATATATTTTAAAAATAAATAAATAAATAAATAAATAAATATCTTACTTTTCATGTTCTTGATGTATGTTATTATTCATTTAATATAACCCCTTAATATCAACAGGTATATTGTTTTCTCTAAAAATACAGAAATTTCCAGTGTTCATTCTTAGAAAAAAATGATTTCATTTATACGATATTGACATCTACTTGGGAACTAGGGAGGTGATGTATTAGTATAAAGCACTGAAAGGTTTATGGAGTATTTTAACCAGCCAATCAAATGAGCCCTTAGTCAAGATTCAATACCTAAGGTTTTCCAGATTTCAAACAGTTTTAAGCTCCTTCTATTTCCCACTTTATTCATTCTAAAATTAGACTGCTGAAACCCTTCTCATGCTCCTTTTTGATGAAATAAACAGAATCTGCTAAAACACACAAGTTACTACTTTATTCCATCAACTATTTGGTTTCAGTGGTATTGATGTATGTATTAACATACAATATTGTGTAAGTTTAAGGTGTACAAGATATGAAACACTTATATTTTACAATGTAAATTCCACCGGGGAATTAGCAAACACCTTCATTATGTCACATAATTACCATTTTCTGCTTTGTGGTGAGAACATTTAAGATTTACTGTTAGCAACTTTCAAATAAATACTATACTACCGTTATCTATTATCACAATGCTGTACATTAGACTCCCCAACATTATTCATCTTCTAATTGGAAGTTTGTACTCTTGATCATCTGCTGCCATATGATCCACCAAACCCACTTACAGATATATATTTAAAGGAAATAAAAACAGGATATTGAACTCCCATATTTCCATGTTCATTGCAGCATTATTCACAGTAGTCAAGATATGGAAACAACCTAAGTGTCTGTCATCTACTTTTAATTACTAGTTTTTTTTTATCAGATAATTTAGTTCAAAGCTTCTGAATTGTAGTATTTCATGTGGAATATTTTATATGTGTTAAACACAGAGATGAAAAGTGACACTATGAGATAGGAGAAAGGTTTCCATGGAAGGAGAGAAAATGACCAGACATGCATCCCAAATCAGTGCTTATTCACTAATTTTTGTTTTCTTTCTTTTGTATCTTCAGTGTCCTCGTGCTATCCTAATTTCTGTTTTGTGATATCAAACTAAAATAAAATATCAGAGTCCCAGTTTGCTTTCTCTATATAAATTATGAAATTTCCACTCTGGGCAGAAAAATAAATAATTAAGTAAATGAATAGGTAAATAAATAAGATGGAAATAGTTTTATGTAATTTCTGAAGAACTCACAGGTTAATACTCCTACTTAAAATGTCCTTGTTTTATTTATTGTTAGGAAACAATCCCAAACTCACAGAGGATGGCAAGGCACAAACCATCTACTACCCTGTAAGTGTTGAAAGTAGGCAATGAGACTTAATGGATCAAAAAGACAGTTTATTGCTCAGAGCACAGCGATCATGGGCATCAGCAGAATTACACTGGTTCCCCTTTCCCCAAGTCCCAGAGGATATGCTGAGCAATCACAGATAGATATGAGGCATAGAGTGGGCTTTGTAATACAACTGGAGGAGATTTGAGCTTAAGTAACCATCACTTTTATAGGAAGTAGAAAGCAAGGCAGCTCTTTGTCTGAAAACAAACATACAAAAACACAAAAGGCCCAGAGAAAACTCTCTTCTAGCTTCCTAACATGGCCTGTTTACTTATTAGAAAGTAGTGTGAAGAAGCAAAGTAAAAACTTTTGTGAAATATGATTTAGGCAGTATTTTAACCAGCCAACCAAGTGAGCCCTTATTCAAAATTCAATACCTAAGTTTTACCTGATTTCAAATATTCTTAACTTTCCCAATCTAAATTCACAGAATTCTAAAACTTGAAGTTTTCATTGAGTTTTGTTATGTTTTTTGGTATCATAATTGCTCCCACAGAGGCAACACTTGGAGTTTTGGTGAAGAGAGAGACCTGTTGGGAGAGGCAAGGGGAGAGAAGATGATTGCTATGACTATTTGTAATTCATATATTTGTAAATCAACACCTTCTTGTACTCATGAACTGGAACAATACATTTTTTATAAACAGGAGTAATTCCCACTATACAGGCATGGTTGAAGCTCAGAGTATACTTTCAATTGCTGAGTCTTTATTTCTGTTAATATGAAATTATAAAAGCTGAGAAGCTGAATGAAAGGATAAATCATATATGCCTATTACTCAAGCTATAGTCCTGCTCAAAGAAACCCTTTGTCTTTTTCTTAATTTAAATACCATTTTCCTCTATAAATTCAGCGTAGAGTATTTGTCTAATTCAGTAGTGGTTTTAATACCTACACAGTGCTACCTAGCTACCCAGAAGAGGTTGTTGTTGTTTTTGTGTGTGTGTGTGTGTGTTTTTTTTTCTTTTCCTTTTTTTTTTTTTTTAACAAAATGTATTAAAATCTGCTCTAGGATTCGTGAAAAAGTGAGATACAGTCATGCAGACTGTGCCAAGATGTTTGAAGAAATGTTCAAAACAAAAATGACTATAAAAGTATCTATGATAGCAACTGCATCAATAAATTATTTTGTGTCATATTCAATATCTAAATTATAACAAAATTTTTGCAAAATGTCAGGAAAAAGTGTTTACTTGCTTTATTGACTTCAAAAGATTGGCTCAACAGGATTAAACTTTAGAATGCTACAATTGGTATTTCAAAGTAAACCAATTAATTATATTCCTAAAAGCAATAAGAAAATATAATGTGTAAAGTAAGGATTGATTCATAACAAAAGAATAATAAAATATACTAAATTTCATTCTGATTTTGAGCACATTGCACATTTGTTACCCATAAACCCAACCAGAGCAATCCACAAATATAAAAAGAGCATACTTAGATCCATTATGCTTACTTAGAAAAATTGTCTTTAGGGTGAACCCGTCATTTTAAGTGAAGCTTCTTTCAAAGATGATACAACTAATCATTTCCTTGGTGCAGAGAATATTGTAATATCTCTGATATTCTGCCAGATGTTGAATATATTAGATAGTGCCAGGGAGTAAATTGTGTTCCAACTGTAAATAAAACAATTTGAAAGATAGGAATGCATTTTCAAGTAATTCATGTTCTTAATAAATGAAGAAGCAATATATATATACAAGCACCAACTTCACTTCAATGCAATAGTGCTGTAAGTAACAAGCTGTCTGTGCATTATGTGATTGGGCCTGAAAAATAAGTGTACCTTTTCATGAAGAAGAAACATAACAGCCACAGATAGCATTCAGACAAATCCTATATTCACCAAGCTACTATTAGAAGACTCCCTTTGGTTTTCAATGGGCAGAACTTCCTATCTGGTTTAAGTTGAAACTAAAGTAATTCCAAAATATGAAGTTTCATACATCAGAGAAAAATATATAAGTATCAATATATGTTTTCCCAGAAGAGAAATGCATGAATTGCCAGACTTATCAGAAGAGAAGCTTTGAGGGATGAAGTGATTAAAATATTCTATTTTAAAGCACCTTAATTAATAGCCAGAGATGATATGCTATTAGGCGGAGAAAAGAGGAATTGATAACATTTGAAATTATTAAGTGGACTAATAAAATACTACACTTGCAAACTGAAATCTCACAAATATTATACAATTTCACTAAAAATAAGAGAGAAATGCTAAACCCACCTAACTCTAAGGGTTAGTGACAATGCAAGAAAGGGTTGTTGAGGTTTTCACGGCTTTTAAACGCATTGAAATGAAAGAGGCTCAATAGACCACAGAGAAGTTTCGATTTTATATGTTGGAACTATGGATCAAAGGGAAGAGTGAAAACCTACAAAAAATGAAAATTCTGTGCCTCCATTTTGACAAAATCAGACAGAATCAGTCTATGGCAACTTTGTAGGTCTAGGTGTCTCAAGGTGACAAGCATTTTATATAACTGTGAGTCATAACCATTAAATAGACCCACTCATTCATTAGTTCATTCAGCTAGTCAGTCAGCCATTTCATATCTTTTATTTATTTAGCAAGGCAGACAGTCAGCCATACTTGTATATTGCTTTATTATTAATGAAACTTTTTCACCTACACTTTTCATTTAATTTCTTTGAAAAACTCATAAAAGGTATAGAATAGCACTATCCTAATTTTACAAATAAGAAAAAATACTTATAAATGCTAAAAATTACTCTAATTCAGAAAGATATAAACTATATATTCAGAAATTTATATGTCATTACAAGTCCTTTGTAATCTAGAAGGCAAATGTAATAAAAAGAAACAATAAGCTTGCAGTCAATAATTGCACAAATAATAACTCAAAATATTTTCAAATTTATGGGGTGAGAAAAAGCTAGTCATCCGAAGAAACAAATAATTTACTATGGTATTATTTACAAATTTAAAGAGATAAAATGTTTGCTTTGATATATTGTCCTTTTCAAATGCCAAATTATGTACGATCAGAAAAACATTTCTTTCTTTTCCTACTATAAATTGTTAACCTTTGGTTAATTCATTGCTCATTTCACTGTCAATTTACATAATAAGTAGAGATGAAACAGACAAAAGAAGGCAAAAATGATATTTTTTTCCAGTTTTATGGTAAGGTAAAAAATAAAAGGGCACACTGAATGAAATCAGTGACTGTATTGAAAATTTGATATTATTACAAGAATTAAGTTTATATAAAAAATTGAAGTATATTAGCACTGACAATAATTTAGTTTTCAGAAATGGAAGTAGAATAGAGATATGGAAGAAATTCAAACTCTTACCCAATAATATATTTCATATTTTTTATTCTAGGTTGCTTTAAAAATTCATTATCTTTTCAGTGTAGATACCTATACACATATTGTAGTATAATAGATGTATTATACATTTAAAATAATTATTAAATGATAGTATTGTGATTTACAAATTGGACTTAGATGAATGAAACAATGTAACTCTCTATTCAACACCAAACATATTCCAAACTGAAGAAATAAGCACATAGCAAATTAACTTTTATATTTGCACAACTTCAATATTATGACCCTGAAACAATCTAAAAAAATTTTTAATGAATATTTAATCATGTCAGTATCACATACTCTCTGATGTAATGTGATTTAAAGGAAAATTTTCCTATGTTTTTCCCCACAAAAAAACATAATCCCACTGTAATTATGAATTACCTGATGAGCATTTCTTTAAACTTTTGAGATTATGAAAAACAAGCAGAGACTGAGAAACTGTCACAGGTAGGAGATTAAGGGGCATGATGACTAACTGGTAGTGGACTGCTGATTCGAAAGAAAGAAAGGACAGTGGAAATCTAGTAAAATCATATTTATAATTTGTATAATAGTATTTTACTAATGTTAATGTCGTAGTTTGACAAATGCACCACAGTTATGTAAGATTAGAGGACTGGTGCATAAAATTCGTGAACTGGGGGTGTGTCCCTCACCCCAGCCTGCACCCTCTCCAATCTGGGACCCTTTGAGGGATGTCTGACTGGGATTGGGCCTAAACCTGCAGTTGGACATCCCTCTCACAATTGGAACTGCTGGCCCTAACCACTAGCCTGCCTCATTGCCCTTAAGCATTCTGCCTGCCAGCCTGATCACCCCTAACATCTCCCCTGCCAGCTTGATTGACACTTAACCACTCCCCTGCTAGCATGATTGACACTTAACTGCTCCCTGCCAGTCCAATCACCCCCTTCTGGCCATCTTGTGACAATGTGAGGGTGGCCACTTTTTGGCGCCCATCTCGTGACAGTGCGGGGGAAGCCATCTTGTGATGACATGGGGGAGGCCATCTTGTGATTATGTGGGGGTTGCAGTTTTGTGATGTGAGGGCATGAGAGTCAATTTGCATATTACCTCTTTATTATATAGGATGTTTCCATCAGTTGGGACTGGAAGAAAGGCATTGAGATGTTGGGAAACTTTCTGTACTATCTTTCTCTCTTTGTAACTTTTTATATACCTGAAATTATAATAAACAAACATTTCATAACTTTAATAAGTAACCTTTATCTTGAGTGGAACATTACTTTATTCAAAAATATCTGCTAAGAAACATACAAACAATAGCCCTATCATTATTATAAAAATTAATTACACATTTGTAAAAGAAAAACTGGTAACTCATCTTTATATCTGACAATTTTAAAATATATTCTTATTGATTTCAGAGAGGAAGGGAGAGGAAGAGAGAGATAGAAACATCAATGATGAGAGAGAAATAATAATTGGCTGTTTCCTTCATGACCCCTACTGGGGATAGAGCCTGCCAGAGCATATGCCCTGACCAGGAATGGAACCATGATCTTCTGGTTCATAGGTTAATGCTCAAATACTCTGCTAGTCAGGCAAAATTTGACAATTTTGATGCTATAACTAGAGAATCTTTTTGAGGTATAAAGAACCTACTGTATTTTAACATCCCTTCCCCTATTCTCTCTCTTCTCTCTTCCTCCCTGAAATAAAACCAACTACAATAAGATGTCCTTTAGACAATAGTGTACATATGGATACAACTTCTTTAATAATAGATTGCCTGTTAATGTATAGCTACTATTTTTTTTAATATATATAATCTAAAAGATTTTCCCCAAAATCAGTTTTATATACACTTGACTTTGCCACAAAACATTGTCTTTTTGAAGTGATTTACCACTATAAATATACTAGGCCTGATGCACAAAATTCATGCAAGAGTAGGCCTTCACAGCCCCAGCTGCCTTGACCACCCTCGCAGCCCTGGCTTCATCCAGAAGGTGATCCAGAAGGTTGTCCTGATGGTTGTTCTGTTATTCTGCTGTTTGGTCAATTTGCATATTATGTTTTTATTATTATAGATTTTCTTATATGTATCTTTCATTGAATGACTCAACCAAAAATTGCTTTTTGTGTCCTTCATTATAGACATGAAATTTTTAAATATAATGGTCTGACTGATAATTAACTAGTTATTATTAATAGAAAAGGAGCAAAGGTAAGGCTAGATGTTTTAGGCATGTTCCCTGCAAAACATTGGGAGAGGAGGACTGGACAAAGGGAAAATGAATGCATGCCCAGTAAAATTGCGGTGACATAGGGAAGGTGGTTGCTGTCAGTCACACCTGGGAACAGAAACCATTGAGATACTTAGCCCCCTACCAGGGGTGGGAGGCATCTGGCCCACGGGGCATATAAGGCCCAGGAAATCACTTGGTCTGGCAATGCCAAGGCATTAGGGGTGAATTAATTAATATTTGATCAATATAGAAGGCCAATTTTTAAGTTAATAATCTTGTATGGCTCATGAATGATGTCATAAATATTTAAGTGGCTCTTGGCAGAAAAAAAGGTTCTCCACCCCTGCAAACAGGTACACTCTGTTGAGCTCTTGGCTTTCTTGGGACTCCTGTGACTCTGGGTTTGTGGGCCTCTTTTGTTCCGGCTTCCCTGCATTCACTCACAGGGCCCATGGCCCCACACACATAGAAAGGTCATTCTGGACAGTGGCTTTGCTTCTAGATTCACTGAAACTCCATACGCACTTGTTCTATAACTGGACAAAGGGAAATGGGACCCTGGAAACTCAAGGATTTGATCCCACACAAATGAAAACCACTCATTCTCCCATGGAAGTCTCAGAAAATTTCCTTATTGGGACCCAGTAAAGGCTGCACTCCCAGCAGCCCCAGTAGGAAAGAAGACTGCCCCCCACTTCATCCGATATCATGACTATCTGGAAACTTCTGTACGTTAGCCAACACTATGAAACATTTCTCATGCTATGTAAGTTTTTAGCACTTAATTATTTTAATCATTAAATATTTTTTCTATTAATCTTCTGAAAAAAGTGTATTAATGAATAAATGTCATTTCCCTTGCCATATTATTCTTCAAATATTTAATTGAGCTTTTTGGGAAGGGAACAGATAAAGAACGTGAGTTGTCTTACTTTAAGTAACTATCTCAACAGAAGATTCCTGATAAGATGTACTTAGTATAATGTGGCATGTTCCTTTAGTAGTATTTAATATAAATCTTATAAAAACATTCTAAATATTACCATAATATTTATTAAAATTTATTAACCAAAGTTTCAGATTGAGTTTTGCATGGCTTTACTCATTGTAGAAAACAATGTTTAGATGGCTTTCATACTTTCAATGTTTTAAAATTCTTATTTATGAAGGAATTTCTATATCATCTTTATCCATTATTTCAAGGGACAATAAAGTTTAGGTAAGGTTAATGACTGATGACAATTGATCCAGTTCTTTATTTCACACAAATTCATTATGTGATGAATTCATGTGAAAAATAAACTCACTGATCAAATTTTTATCAGATAAGTTTATATTTTATTTTTCTTTTATTGAGCCTAATATCTCTACTTGCAATAACTTTAGTTCTGCAATTTTCTGTATCACTTTAACTACAATCTTAATATTAATCTAAATAGTGATTCATTTTTAGAAATTTCTTTAAAATATTTTGTTTGCCTGTAAAAGATGGGTTTGATTGAATTAAGATAATATAATCCAGTAATTACTCTTCTAATATGTAGAAATCAATTAAGCATAACTGTTAGGGTCCCCAAGTATCACAGATCCTCATTAAACTCAGGCCACCTCCAATAAACCTCCTGACCCAGGGCAGTCTGGCAAATACAGTATATACTGATTGAGAACGCCTATGTAAAACCTTATATCAAATATTAATTAAGTTAAATGTCACTGTATTTTATAGAAATAATCTCAATAGGTATCACTGCTGTTTCTCCATACCCAAAAGAATCAGCGTGAAAGCTGTTTGCCTTCTTCCAGGATCAAAGTGCAAAGACATTAAAATTTGGAAAATATTCGCCATGAATAGCTTCTAGTAAACACTTCAGGTGGGGTATTTCTGCTTTTGAATGCTTCAGGGACACCCTCTTTATTAAGCATAATGATATCACAAGCTTAGAGCAAAAACTAAGATATTCTCTGCAGTTTAGCTCTCTGATCATACAGAAACAGAAGCTATTTTGTAATAAGTATCCACTTTTGAAATGCAATACTCTTCAATGAAATTACATTAGAGCTTCCTCTTCCAAAAAATAATTCATCCCAAATTTTTCTGGATCACACCAACTTTGTGCTAGACCAATTTACTAGAAGTAGAAACTTTAGGCATTCATTATTTTAGTCATATGAACTCAAGTGAAATTTAGTATTAATGTACAGCAGAAAATATATATCTATACATAGAAATATTATAACAATGAAAAATTCGTTTTTAAGAGATTCAAATATTACTTGAAAACATCAGTATCAGTAGCTACATTATTATTTTATCAGCCTACTACATGTATGTAAAAGTTGTCTTATGAGGGAGTCATAAAAGCATAAAATTTTTAAGAAACTAGACATAAAATTGTGGTTCATATAAATCTGTTTTTCAGCCTTATTAATGTATCTCTATAAAAATAGTTCTAGGAATGTGAATCCTGAGTTATTTAAAAATAATAATGTGTCATTTTCTCAGTAGGAAGCTGAATCAATATTTTACCTACAAAGGCAAATTGCACATTTTAATCTCAAATTTTTATACTTTATTTTTTTCTAGATGTGTTAAAGTGGTCATCGTTTCTATATCTACCTATTTCATTTTTAAAATAGGCTAACATTAACAATAATTTTGCCAAAAAGTAATTTTAAATGAAATTCTGAAGTAAAATTTAGTTGCAAATAAATATTAAGTTGCAAAATTATGTGAACTAATAATAATAATATACATAAGACAGATAATGAGTGAGATCGGCTCATTCCGTGGCTATGGACACAAACATCTGCAAGTCTGGGAACACTGGAAGAACAAAGACAAACTAATCCTTCTTTAAAAATACATTCTGGCTGAAGCCGGTTTGGCTCAGTGGTAGAGCGTCGGTCTGCGGACTGACAGGTCCCAGGTTCGATTCTGGTCAAGGGCATGTACCTTGGTTGCGGGCACATCCCCGGTAGGGGGTGTGCAAGAGGCAGCTGGTTGATGTTTCTCTCTCATAGATGTTTCTAGCTCTCTATCTCTCTCCCTTTCTCTCTGTTAAAAATCAATAAAATATATTTAAAAAAAATACATCTGTCCATCAAACCACAAGACTTTGGCCACACTCTGCATATAATAACAGCTCTTGCCTATTGCTCCTAAATTCTTCCTATCAGGTCTTCTTTGTCAGTTCTTTAATATGACACCTTCCACTTAACATTAAGTTATCAGAAGGTTCTGTGGATGCCAACCACTGAAACCACAATCTTCTTAAAACCTCAGCAAGTAAGATAACTCAAAATGAATTAGCAGATAAATGACTAGACACTAGGAAAGCATGTCTTTATGGTAATATCTTGACTGATTGCCTTAGTGTTGAACTACAGTTTTTGTGGGAAGTTTAGAACCATAAAATTTCAACTTTCTGATTTTTTAAAATATCATTATGGGTCAAGTTAATAACAGATTCACCTTTTTAATAATTCATCACAAATTTATTTGTTACAGTAATTGGTATTTAATATTTATGAATTTGGACAATTTACCTTTGATTAAATTGATTTATTAAATTTCCTTCCAAATGGTAAGACACAGAATGTTTTAGACAAAAACATATATATTTTAAAGATAATATTGTTTTAGGTGAAAAAATTAAAATTATGAAACACTGCTAATAACACATTTTAACATGGTTATCTCTAATAGTTTCCACATAAACCATTTCTGAAATAGTAATTACATCCTCAACATCATAAGTTAACACTTAAAATTAAAGGCACTTTTTTCCCTCATAATTTCAAATCTGATTTATTTCTAAATTTGCAATCACATAATCAGAACATATTTTTTTTCTGTGTGCTAGAGTGAGATGAAAGAAAAAAACTGTAAGTCAGAAAACTAAAATACATTGTCTAAGGTTATACTAGAAAGTACATAGTATATAGAAATTACATCCAGTTTGCCCCTACTCTAATCTCTTCTGTGTTGTACACACACTTTATCTTTAATCAGCCTTGATCCCCATAACAGAGAAACCCATATGCATTAGAAGAACAATACCAAGAGTAAACTTCTTTCTCTCACATGTAAGAAAGTCCATCAGAATGAAGAAAATGAAGTCATATTATCTGCACCTACCCACTCTTGGACCCCAGACCTACCATTTCAGTTGTTTTATTTTAGTTTATTTTATTCCTTCTTTTAGCATACTTCTTAGGGGATGTTTTTCTGTATAAAATTCTTTTTATTCCTGATGATAAATAATCCTGAGTGATTACCAGAATTCTTCCTTTCAAATTCCTTCAAACACAGAAAAATATAAAGATAGTAAGTCCTTATACTATTGGGCTTTCCCCCCCTGCATATGTTGCTTTTGTTTTTAAAACAACTTCTCCTAAGATACAAAAGGTGATATGGAATGGCCTTCACTTTGAAGGTTTATTTGTGTCTTTCTGCTGAGATGTCTAAAATATTCATTTTGTATCAAATTTTTGAAATAGTGGTGAAGTTTGTCAGGATTTTGTTCGCTAAACTTTTTGCCACTCTTTTCTTTAAGCTAAGAGGGTGCCGGGTGTAGGTAGCAGAGTGGTTGTGGAGGCCCCCTGGTCTCTTCCCCAAACTACCACACAATCTCTTTGCAGCAGCCATATTTAAAAAGCAAGCCATAATGCTGTACCTCATTGTTTCCTTAGCTGATACTAATTTTTCCTTATGCTAGAAACTCTGCTTTCTAATTTAATTTACCATCATATCCTGAGTTCTGACATCATCTTCTACCTTAAAGACCTGTCAAACTATCACATCTCTAAGAACTTGAAAAAGAGCACTTAGATTGCTAAGAATTCCCCTTCATTGCAGAATGTGTAATGTACAATGAGATAGCCCTCTATTAAATGAATTGTTTAATTTTTTTTTTTCTTTCTTGAAGAATAAATCAATGTTTTGGCTAGCCACACCACTTGACATAATTCCTGATTCCTCTTTTTCTTCTTTTAGATCTTTGTAAATCACATTAGTGTCACCTATTATATTTTGTGTCAGTTAGCTTTATTCATCTGAAATAATGTTTAATTTCTACATTTAAATTATCTCAGCAACTTATATTCAAAGTTAACGTTTCTTGTGAAAGTTCTAAGGATGCTGTGTTTAGATTGTTTTCAGCATTTTTTAAATCATCAGGTTGTTTTGATTATAGCATGGACAAAGTTATTTTAAAAAAATGTTAACAAATGAATGTTGCTGTTTCAATTAAACCTTTTTTTCCCCCTCTTTTTTTACAAAAGCAGGCATTGGCCCAGATTTGAGCCACAGGCTCCGGTTTGTCAATCCCGGATCTAATGTATAAAAAGACATATTCTAAAAGTTTATTTTACTATGGAAATTTATGTTCAAGTTTAAATTTAGCTTAACTCATTAATATCTACATTTCTTTGCTAAGAAAAGAATATATATTTTTTACCTAATTTCTAAAATATATAATTGCTTGAAATATGGTTAAATTATTTATTCCTAGAGCTTGGAATGTGAAAATCTTCTTCAAAAGTCTCAATGTATGCATATTTAATATGAAAATCTGAAACAAAATATATGAATCACAGATTTGAGTTATAAAATTATTTAAATACATGCTTTATGCAAAGCTAGCCTGTCACCATTTCCACACATTCTCTAATTTTTATTACTAAACTCTATTATATCTATTTTCATGGAAATGTAGGAGAGAAAACTGGTGTGGACACTAAATTTAATGAGCCATTAAATAGGTGACAATAATTATGATAGTCTTTCTGAATATTAATTAGGATAAAGATATAATTATTGAAATTATCACCTAGATTGGCCCAAAGAGAATATTTCCATAAAACCATGCTTACAACCAAGGAGGGAAAATAAAGTTTTATACATTAAAAACTAAATGCATTAAGTAGTTGAATAACTGAATTTAATTTTAGGATCTATTTTAAGTATTTCTCCTGATTATTTGCACTTTTAGTTACAAGAGAAGAGGAGGGATATTTTCTTATTGTTGAGTTCATTCTGTTTCAAACTTAAAAAAAAAAAATTGCATCTGATAGTAGTTACTGCTTAGCTAACTTATATGAATAAATCATATGATGTATCATGTTTTAAGTAAAACTTTTAAAGAATTAAAAATTCCCAAGTTTTGCCGAAGCCGGTTTGGCTCAGTGGTAGAGCGTCGGTCTGCGGACTGAAAGGCCCCAGGTTCGATTCCGGTCAAGGGCATGTACCTTGGTTGCGGGCACATCCCCGGTAGGGGGTGTGCGGGAGGCAGCTGGTCGATGTTTCTCTCTCCTCAATGTTTCTAGTTCTCTATCTCTCTCCCTTCCTCCTCTCTGAGAAATATCAATAAAATATATTTAAAAAAAAAAAAATTCCCAAGTTTTCATGTAATTATAAAATAATCTTATATATTGAAAGCCTAATATGCTAAGTATCCAGTCATGTGCTCAACCATTTCACCAATCAAAGCATAATATGCTAATGATATGCTGAGGCCGCTCAGCTGCTCACTATGATGTGCACTGACCACCAGGGGGCAGGCAGTCGATGGATCCACCAGTTGCTATGACGTGCACTGACCACCAGGGTGCAGATTTTTCCAACCAGTAGGTTAGATTGCTAATGGGGTTCAGCCCATCAGGACTTAGTGAGATGGACCAGACATTCCTTGGAGCCCTCCCACAGTCCCTCCCCTGCTGGCCAACCTCCTGCATCTTCCAGGCCCCAATCATGCACCCGTGGGGCCCCTTGGCCTACCCTGTGCCCTCTTGCAATCCAGGACCCCTCGGAGAATGTCAGAGTGCAGGTTTCAGCCCAACCCCGCAGGCCAGGGGAATTGGGCATAAATGTGTGCCCCAGGCCTTTAGTTTTTAAATAATAATGATTTTAAAGCACTGACTTTATTCCATGTACTATTCCTCAAACCAACAGTAGAAAACAGATACTAATATCTCTGTTTTGCTAGTGGATAGACTGAGGTACAAAAACTTTAGATAACATAATTACGGTCCAACAATTCTTAAGATGAAGAGCCTCAGGCAGTCTGCCATGATTCTGTGCTCTTAACCTCTAAGCACATCACCTTACTGGGAGAAAAACTGTATCAGGGCACAACCTTATCTAGGCTTTTCCAGGGATTATATAGTTCTGAATAAGATCACATTGAGGGTCACATAAAATTAGAGATATGAAATCTGCTAATTAATATATTGATTTCACATATATCTTCCGATTTCCTTTCCTTTTATTTTGTGTTATTTGTTTTTATGTTATTTTACTTTATTTGGTTATTTTCCAATAATGAGCAAGATGAATGGAAGCTATTAGTGAAGCAGCAGAATGTGTTCTCCCTTGGAACAGTTAGGCAACTAAAAAATGACATTTGCAGGCATTAACCCATTTATTTATGTGTGGCATTTGTTTGTCTCTTTTTCTTTCACACACGTATGTGCACATTCACACAGAGAACACACATGCACACTTTCATGCATATACCAACTCATTCTGCAGAACTATACTGAACTGGCTCTAGACCTTGCTCTATAATTAGCTGAATAAATTTTGAAAATTGACGTGGTGCTTTTTTTCTCTATAAAACTGGGAGCTTAGATAATTTGTAAGAAAATTGTTCGCTTTTAAAGTCCATTATTTTGTATTAATTTAATTGATTATGATTTAATAGGGTAGAGTGCTTTGGTGATTCTTTTACAGGTTTGTTACCATAGCCATACACATCTTTTATCACTTGAAATGTATCAGGCAACCCAAAAGAAAAGCAACTTATCCCATGATAGTATATAAGACGGCTCTATAGTCTGAAAAATTCTGTTTGGTTACATAAACTCTCTTACGTTGTTTTCTAATGGGTCCTTCTAGGAAGGAAGCCACTTCATGTTTCCATTTTGTAAAAGTATTTGTGGATGTTGTAGGCTGACAGTTATTTCTATGCCGGCTATGCTGTTATTTCTATGCCGGCTATGCCCAGATTGAAATGCATTCTGTTGATATTCATGGACCACCCACTAAACAACTTCAGGTGTAAAAATCAATATGGGCCCAACCCTGGGGAAATAATTGGCTTTTGCTGCCTGACTGACCTTTCTGCTGAATTCATCAGACTTACAAGAGCTCTGCCATTCTGGGGCTTATTACAAGTGAATTCAAGTCTTTCTTGTGTCCTGACAATTATCCTGCTTGAGTTATAAAAAAAAAAAAAAAATACATCCCGCCACTTTTTTTTTAATTTCTAGACTTTGATCAGTGATAATATGCTAGCTGTCTCATTAGTAGAAAATAATGCAATGTTGTTTCCACGAGCAAACACAATTTATCAATTGCACTTGTTATTGTTTCCCAAGGAAAATAACTTCTGGTTACCGTGGATTGATGTAAAAACCACATAGCATGTCCAAGTAGGCTGGAAAATAAAACATGTCAGTACACTATATTCAATGACTGTCTAGAAAATAATAAATAAGCCAAATTATTCTGCAATGTCATGATGTATGGGCATGGTTTCAGTGAGCACAATGTATTATTTCATAGCATTCAGATGGCTATAACTAATTAAGAAATATATTCAATTTTTAAAAAAATATATTGGTCTGATAGGAGCTACTGTTTAGTTAACTTATACAGATAAATTATAGTTTAGAAATCCAAATCCAATAGAAATAAACTTAAACTTCTAGAAAGGATAAAAGTTTGTATCTCACTTTTTCTCATAAACATTAGTAGTGAATAATTTTTATATTGGAAAAAATCTAGGAATATACTTTGTAAAGTATCATTACAGAGAATGATTTTTTAAAGCTTAAAATATAAATTAACTAATTAATATATTCATAAAATGATAGTAAGTAAACTGTGATAACTTTCTAGAATATGTTTCTTTCCATAGTGTTACACTTTTCTCATATTTTAATGTGTGCTCTTTTTTTTGCAATTGGAGACAAAGAACGTGTAGCTTGACATTTGTAGGTTGGATAGTGATAGCTTTTCATTGGAATACTTGTATCATGAAATGATCATGTTTCTTAACTTTATCTTTTAAATTTCTAATCTTTAAAGTAGAAATAATTTTAATTTTCCAAGAAAGTACCAAAAAAAGTAATTTGTAATGACACCCATTTATCCAATTATTTGTTAAAAGATGCAGCATTAAGTCTCAAAGTTCATTCTTGAGACATACATTTCACTCTTTCTTGACCAGTCCAGATTTTATACTTTTTTTTCAGTAATATTTAAATATCAAACAAAAGTATAATCTCAATGGACATATATATTCAAGAACTATTTTTCCTTTGTAAACTTCATGAACTTTAGGTAATTCATATAAGCAAATATATCAGACCTAGAAATGAGTAACATGGTTTTAAAATAAAAACCACTTAATTAGAATTTATTATATACTGGAGGCCTAGTTCACAGATTTGTGCACTGGTGGGGTCCCTGGCCTGTGCCCTCTCATAATCCGTGACCCCTCGGGGGATGTTGGATAGTCACTTTCGGCCTGATCCCTGCAGGCCAGGCCGAGGAACCCCACAGGTACACAAATCCATGCACCTGACCTCTAATATTCATATAAGATCTTTGATTAATCTTTTTCCACCATTCCCCCTTCCCCCTTCCTTCTGAGATTCATCAGTCTGTTCCATGCTTCCATGCCTGTGTATTGAGCATCTGTCCCCTGTTGGTCAGTGTGCATCATAGCTACCAGCTGATTGGCTGGTCGACTGGTCAGCCAGTCAGTAAGTCAGCTGGTCAGTCAGTCTTCTGGTCACTTAGGCTTTTAGATATAGAGATGTTAATTTTACACATAAATAATCAATTAAAAATAACTGATGCTAGGGAATGATAGCCCAATACTTAAATACCAGAAAATGTTCTTCGTACATTATTGGGCCAGAATGTTCCATTGTGTCAGTAAATAGATGAGTTTTATCATTATCAAAGGATAACATCATAAATAAATACTGCTTGTGTGTATTATTAAATAAAAAGTAAAATCACAGAGAAGAAATAATGTACATAAATTGTTGAGATTTGGTTACCTGTAGAAGTGATGTTATTTAAAAACCTAAAAGTTTTGTGAGTAAACTGTTTTATCTTTTTAATAATCCTAATAGAAATGCCGATGACACCTTCCTTGTCTTTACTAGTATACCTAAATATTAATGAATATCACTTTAAAATATAAATTTTCTGTCTCCCTATTGATTATAACACTGGGCATTTTTCTTTCTTCCAACACTAATAAAATCCTCATATACTTCTGTAGATTTTGAGACTTCTTGAATATTCTAAGTTTCTTTGCATATCAGTTAGCTATATTAGTATTTTAAATATCAGAAAAAAGGTCTTGTCTCCTTGATGGAAACTATGATACATAGGTAACAAAGTGGCAGACAAATAACCATGTATCAGCTGCTGTGCTAATTACTGTAATGGTTTCATAAAATTATTAAATAACCACATAATTATGTATATAAGTTTGTATATGTAGAGTGAAGAGTTATAGATTTCTTATCCTATGGTACTCTTTTTCATTATAAATAAATTTAACCCCCTTATTACTGAATGCTTCCAGTTACAAATCTCTTGTCTTGTGGCTATCATTTAAATATAATAGTAACCTCATAAGGGCAGTTATCATTCAGCCTATTTTCTTCATGCAGAAATTGAAACTGATTGAAGTTCAGCCAAAAGACAAATGCATAGATTTACAAAGGAGTGGTGATTGGCTGAAAATTTAGGTCTCTGACTCCTAACTGACTTCTCTTTATAACATTACACTACTTACAGCTTTATTTCCACCTTAGAAACAGTGCTGGTGCCCTTTCTAAGCCTCATCTGCATTGACTAACAACAATGCTGTCCACAACTCATTATTGTCACCTTTTCATACTTATTTCCAATAGGTTTTATCCATTTTATGAACCAGGTCAACATCTTTCTATTTATAAAGTCTCTAGAGGCTTGTTAACGCTTACCTCACATTCATTTATTTTATATTCTAACCACCTCATCCTGAATCCAGTAGCACTTGTCTTCTCAATAGTGTCAAAAGCCTTCTAGCCTGCAGCATCCTCTATAAAAAACAGTACTCTTCTACACCTATATCTCATCGATGACCTAATATGCTGTGCCTCTCTGCAACTGCATTTAACTTTCTTGTCAACCATATTATAGGTGTGGGCAAAATCGGTTATAGGTGTGAGTACACTAAATGCATATTTATTCTTGTGTTCTTTTCTTTAATAATTATTGTACTCTTTTCATATGAACAACTATAAAACAACTTTTGCCCATGTCTGTATATCACACATGTGATAACATTCATATATACGTAGAACTTCTGCACTTTTTTTTTTTTTTTTAGGGAATCTGGATTATGGTGTAAAGAAATACGTTGCAAAAGAAACACGTGAGCTACAAAATATACAATTCCCTAGACCAGGATTTTATATTTAAAACATTACAAGTTCTTATCCAGATCCCTTTTTGTATTTTGTAAATAGGGCCCTTGTGCTTGTATTATTACATTTATTTGTTGTTCAGTATAATGAGACCTTACACAATTTAATGAATCCTGTATGAAAAAATAGAATCTGTTATCTGATGTTGACTGATCTGAAGTCTGCATGAAACTGTATTTGCTGAAAAAGAACAGATTAGACAGGTTGTCTCAAATTGTACCTTGGACATGCAAATGATGGGCTTTTTTATATGACAAGGGGAACAATATCACTCCAGACCAATGACACCACGTCTGTAACACTGTAAAGTAATGAATCTAATCTCTTGCTACCCAAATAAGATCTATGCAGGAAAATTAATAAGTAAATGCCTTCCTTTCATCATGATGGCATTTGGGAGTTTTAGAGCTCTGTAGCCCATTAGTCAGTTTAGTTAACGACTCTGCTTATCCTCTTAATCATGTGCAACACATTGACTGAGCTTCATTTAGTTCAAAGTGCCTTTCAAAAGCCGGAACTGAATCCTACTTGTGAAAAACCTTACCTTCCCGGAGTGTAAAACATATTTAGTTCACATCCCTTATATTTTATGTTGTCTTCAGAAACTTTGATGTTTTTCAAAATACAGAAAATGAAAATTTAGATAAGGCCCAAGTAGGTCATAGTTTCAATGTTTTGACTATTTCCACTCCCATGGCTTATTTAATGCTGAAAGTATATACATCAATCACAAGTAATTCAAATAATAAAAAAGACAAATACAATAAATACCATTTTAATAGAAATCTCTGTCTTAATATAATATGTGAATGTATATAAATCTATGTTTTAGAAAAATATGTTAACGAAAAAACCATTGAAACCTGTAAAGAATTTTTTAATGAGTTTATTTGAGCCAAAACTGTCGACAATTGCCGGGAAGCAAAACCTCAACGGATTGAGATCATGCTCCGAAGAATGGCGAGTTACATTTCTCTATTTATACACCGAAATCAAAGGAGGGACATAGGTGGGTTACATGAAATTCATTGGTGATGGAATAAGGAGGCGGGATAAAGCAAAGTGGTGGGAAACTCCTGGGATTGGATAAAAAGTAAAATGATGGAAGTGTACTCAGGTGAGTGCAGGAACAATTAACATGATAAAGAAGGAATTTGAGGCATCTGTCCTGGCGCCCACCACATTTGGTTGTTCCCCAGGGGCTCCGGAAAAAAGGAAAGTTACAAGTTACCCAGACATCTCACAGATATGTTATCTTAGAGGCAAAGAGGCAAATGGGCTCAGTAAAAAGATCAAAGTTGATCTTTGTCTGGGAAAATATCTGGGACATGACTACCTACTATAACCTGTTAGATATTTAATTTTCAAACCATCTTTTGTGGTTATCTTAGGTCTCTGGGGTTTGCAAGACTGCCACGCAGGCCTTCCTTGAGCTTGTCAGGTTAGCATGTGGCTTTTTTCTTTCACATTTCCCCCTTCTGGTCATTAATCAATCCGAAGGATGCATTGATGACCAACCTTTTGGTTGGATAATGGAGTCCCACGGCGCTAGGAAGGCTCATTCCTAGGATGTCTCAATGTCAGCATGTCTTGCTGAACAGGTGGACCACTGGGGATGTGAGCAAGACCATAACCTTAGATGGCATTTGAGGTCGAATTATATATGTTTTAAAAAAAGGCAGGTAAATGGGAGGCAGTCAGATCCTATATGTCCTTATTAAAAGTATTCTGGATCATTTCTAATTTTTGAGCCACCATGATCCGAGTCTTGTTGTTTGTCTTACATTTTGCCTTTCTGCATCTGATATAACATTTACATATCATGGACAAGAGCAACAATAATAACCAGTAACAGTGATTTGGAACAGAAGATGTCTAATACTAGACAAGGAAAAATCTAAAGGGAACAAACTTCCCAGACAACCGAAAATTCTTTATATGTATTATAATTTTTTATTAAGCTAATTATATGTTTTCCTCCTTTATCTACTGTCATTTGTACTTTATGATATGTTTGGTCAGATGAATTGAGACTCTCTACTATTTCATTATCTAGAAGTTCTAATTTTTCTTCTGGCCAATTAGTTTCTATAGAAATGATTTCATGGGGAGGATTAAGTTCAATTTCCCAATATATTGGTTCTTCAGTATCAATATTATCATAGGTTTTATGAGCCTCAGGTAAATTATTTTCTTATAATTTCAGAATTACACCATATTCCAGTATTATTTAAAGTAAACTTGGTGTTATTACAGTAAAAAATCACTTACTATAACAGAAGAGTTGTTTTTGTTTTGTTTCTTTAACCTTCTCAGCAAAAATGCCCCTTTCCCATATACCATATGTTCTTATTTATGGGAGTAGATACAATGGGCCAGGACTGAGTGAATTCAGTATTTTATATGGATTGGGGGCATAACCATTCACCTCTCTGACTTTCACCATCAGACAGTGAGATGGGTTCCCATTGTTTATTATTTTTTAAATATGGCCCATCTACTTCCCATTGGAAGTATTCTAGTATCATTGAGGATAGTTCCTATGCCAGCCAGTGGAACTACTGGGAATTTAAGCCTAGAATTTAACTGGCTTTTAAAACACAATGTCACAATTCCCATCCAAAATTTTCCAGGTTCCCAGGAAACCATATGAGTCCCATAAGTGTCTGACCTGGGCTCCTGCAGACATTATTGTTGGCCATTGTTTCATAGCCACTTCAGATTCCATTTTGCATTAGCATAGACAATAGACCCTGTTAAGTTAGGGCATAGGCATGCTCCCATTGTTGGGTTTGTGTATGAGTTTTTATAGTCTGTTCTATCCATGAAATTAAGACTTTATTGTCTTCCCATCTGCATTCCACCCTTTTTCTTCTTCCTGAAACAGCATTCCCTCTATATGACCTATTTGAGATAAAGAAATTTTTTTTCTAATGGATGACTTTCTTCATTAGCTGCAAGTTCAGCTTGTTCTAGAATACCAAAGCCAGCCCTATTCCTTTTTCTTCTTTTAGGGAGTATTCTCCTTTTCCTTCTTTTAGGGAGATCAATGTTGTTGGATCCACCAGAAATGTTGTTGCCATTGGGTAGCTATTGCATGAGAGCAATTAGAGTATACTGAGTGGACCCAAAAATGTTGAGTTTCCTGTGCCATACTTAAATGGGTGGAGGTGACTCCCAAATGAGCTAGAGTTTGGCTATTCCATAGGGCTCTTCAAGAGTCCAGGACACAAGGAGGTGGGGTAATTATAAACATATCTACCCAGCAAGGGATGTCAATAATTTCTAAAATGGGGACCCATTGATTTTTTCTTGTTTCACAGACATTCAACCATAAGAGCATAGCTGGCGAGTCTGAGGACATAATATGCTATGACAGATAGGACAGGCTGCTACAAGCCTTTTGCCATCATATTCAGGTGTTTTTCTTAACTATTCATCATCTATCTCTATAACCATACAATATTCATCTAGATTAAATCCATATACAATTCTATCAGTGGAATTACCAGGGAAATATTCTTGAATGTATTTGCCTAAGGTGGGTCATTTATAATAGAGCCAGAAAACAACAACAACAACCAAAGCTTATATTGATGATAGAAGACCAATGTGTGGCTAACAAAGCACTAATTTCACTATCATACCTGATAATCAGAACACCGTTGTGTACTAGGTGGGAAAGATTAGCAAGTATCCAAGTTAAATTTTTCATATCTAATAAGGGAGGAGGTCTGGGGAGGTAGATATTGTTTCCACTAGGAAACTATAAGGATAATAAGAATATGAAAATCATTTTACGTACATTCTATCAATAACAATCAGATGATATAAAAGCAAGCAATATCAGTTTGTGAGCATACAAGCCTGTTGACGTCATCTTGGGATAGCTGTCTGCCTCTGTGGTCGGCGACTTCTCGTCCTCGAAAGTTCTCAGCTGTTTCTCGTCCTTAAAAAGTCTTTGATCTCCACTGCAGACGGAGATGGTGTCAGAGACCAGAGATGGGAGTAGATGTCCATTCACAGACAGGTGCCTTTTTAAATGAGAAATGTAAATCCATGAGCTAACTCCTTTAAGTTTAGCTGCACATGGGTTAGTTAGTAATACCTGGTAAGGTTTTTCTTTTATTTGATGTCTTTTCCAATACACCAAATATCCTGGTTGTAGGCTGTGATCCTTGAAATCTTCGTCTCCCTGAAGCGCACTGTGAAATGAATCTGTTACCAATTTGTTAGTTCCTACAATGCAGAGTGTCTGCTCTTTACTTTTCCCTATATTCGGGAAACAAAAGATTTAAGAGTCAACAATATTTTAAACAGAATCATAAGAATAATTAACTTCAATTAATTTAGTCCCATAGTTGTTTTGTTTATTCTGATTATTGGCCAGTAGTTTCTGAATTCAGTTATTCCTTGAAGTTCTATAAATCTTCATCCAATTGAAAATATGACCTGCTTAGAAGCCTGCAATTTAGAATAAATCCAAGTCCGTTTCATGGATTACTCTAGACATATATACCTACAAATGCATCAGAATAAAGCTGTCCATAAATGACAAAAATTTTAAAGTGGCATGGTTATAGATTTGATAAAAAAAAAAACAACTTTGCTTTTTTATAAAATATAACATTCCAAGACAACAATTTATTTGTTAAGTAATAGTCCCTGTAGAATGACATAGAGAATAATATAAAATTTGTATACCTTTAGATTCAATTATAATATCAACATATAAAGAATAATATATAAGATTTTAAAATCAGGCACATGACTTATTGCAAGCAGTGTTTTGAGCATTTAAAATAATTAATAAACTCCCAACATGTGAAAATCAAATACTCAGAGTATCACTGGCAGACGTCCCCACAGGGAATCATGACACTTGGCTTGCCAGTGTCCCTGCTGTACACATGCATCCTCCTAAAGTCTCCTGTTTAAACTTGACTCTGAGAATCTTTGCAAGTTCCTTTCTGAAGCAGAGTGCTTTAACAATGCACATGACCTGTCCCTTGCTTTTTATTGGAGCACAGCCACACAGTCTTTCCTGACTGGCTAATTCAAAGGGAGGGGTTGGCCCTTGTTCTTTCAATGGGAGCAGCCATGCGGTCATGGCCATGTGGTCATGGCGGCTGCTAAGTCACAGTCCAAAACGGAGGCTGTCTAAACTGTTCTTTGACAGGAAAGGTGATTTTGCTTATTATCACAATAAATAAAGAAAGAGCAAACTGAAACCCTTAAAAGATAGACAACCACAATTATACTGCAGACAAACACTCAGAAATCTCACTATTTCTGGAGGCTGAACCCTGAGAGGGAGAGCAAGAAGAGTCCCCAAGATAAAGAACTCTTGGCAGCTGCTGGGACGTTCTTGCAACCTCTCTCAAGCTTTCAACCACTCCACACACAACTAGGCTTCCCCAGAGTGGGACTTTCCTCTTTTTTTCCAACAAATTAAACAACAAAGAGACACAAAACATCAACTCTTATACAAGCGCACAGAACACACTAAAAGTTTACATCAGAGAATTTCCAGCATTAAAGTTTCCAAAGCAGTGTCTTTTGTCCCCAGTTCGAGAATTGTCCCTCTCTAAATTTTTATTTTACTAATTTCCATCGTATTGGAAGAAACATTTTTTTCCCTATGCTTTTCCTTAGAAGCTTCTAGTTTCCAAATCAAGAGGTACTTCCCATATACTCAATTCAGTTTAATTTTAGAGCCGGCATTTTCTAATTTCTGCATGCAAGATATTAACATAGGTACCACAAACAAATTGCATTTTTTGGCCATTCATTTCTCAGTTAATATTTTCTAGTTAAATCTTCTCATTTCTGTAAAGTACTTGCAAGTAAAGGCTTCTTATCAGGAGTATTAAATGAGGGCTGGAGTCTTGGGAGCTTCTTGCCTTGGAGACAAATTTCCCATTTTAATTTAATTTTTATTTTTGGATATCTGTAGTCTGAGCAAACTTTAGATATGTTATGTAGTGGGTCAAATGTGGCCTCAGTTTCTCTCCCGGCTGTCTAAAACCACAGGAAAGGTTCGGGGCCTGGGCAGACCAAGCCTTATGGAGGCCCCCACATAAGCCATTTAGTTAACAGTTGCATCGGAACTTCCAGATGGGGCTTCTGCATTTCTGACATCTCCACAAAATTCTTAGTCACCTAAGAACATCTCAGAATCAGACTTTTCTTTAAAAATTGCCCCTTTATCTTAGAAGCTGAATGAGTTCAGCTCATTTATACGGCGAAGGTTATTTTTGCTCAGACACTCAGCAATTCCAATTGAAAAGCCAAAATAAAGCCAGCCACCCATTTCTTTCCTCCAGTTACGCCTTAGCTTGGGTTCTGCCAACCCTTAACCTGGGGTTCTGTCAACCCTGGTTCCACCTCGAGGAATTTAAAACAGCTCAAATAAAGTCAGACCTTCTACCAAACCGAGGGAAGGTTCTGAATCCAAGAGATAACTCACCCACGTTCACTCAATGGACGGAGAAACGGCGGGCTCAATGGGCCCTTGGCTGGCCTAGCTCCGAGTCCAAGTCCAAAGGATGATCGCTGGTGAGTTTTCTTTGGAGTCCCTTCGTGGTCGCCAATTTATGTTAACGAAAAAACCATTGAAACCTGTAAAGAATTTTTTAATGAGTTTATTTGAGCCAAAACTGTCGACAATTGCCGGGAAGCAAAACCTCAACGGATTGAGATCATGCTCCGAAGAATGGCGAGTTACATTTCTCTATTTATACACCGAAATCAAAGGAGGGACATAGGTGGGTTACATGAAATTCATTGGTGATGGAATAAGGAGGCGGGATAAAGCAAAGTGGTGGGAAACTCCTGGGATTGGATAAAAAGTAAAATGATGGAAGTGTACTCAGGTGAGTGCAGGAACAATTAACATGATAAAGAAGGAATTTGAGGCATCTGTCCTGGCGCCCACCACATTTGGTTGTTCCCCAGGGGCTCCGGAAAAAAGGAAAGTTACTAGTTACCCAGACATCTCACAGATATGTTATCTTAGAGGCAAAGAGGCAAATGGGCTCAGTAAAAAGATCAAAGTTGATCTTTGTCTGGGAAAATATCTGGGACATGACTACCTACTATAACCTGTTAGATATTTAATTTTCAAACCATCTTTTGTGGTTATCTTAGGTCTCTGGGGTTTGCAAGACTGCCACGCAGGCCTTCCTTGAGCTTGTCAGGTTAGCATGTGGCTTTTTTCTTTCACAAATACTTCTAACTTTACAATGAGCTTCCAGTCAAGATGACAGCATAAATAAATGTGGTACTTGAATCCTTCCACAACCACATCCAGATTACAAGTAAACTATAAAACACCATCTTTTAGAACTGCCTGAAATCTAGGTGTACAGAAATCCTACACATAAAGATATGAAAAAGAATCCACATAGAGACTGGTAGGAGAAGTGGAGATGGGAATGGACTGGTCCCACACCCATGTGTAGCAAATAAAACTCATGGGGGTATCTCAGCTTTGGAGTCCTCCCTCTGAAGAATGAAGGGCCCCATTCCAAAACCAGGAGTTCCATCCCAGGGTACTAGTACCCAAAAGAAATTCCCCATAACTTCTGGCTGTAAAAACTGGTGGGGATTGTGACTAAGTGAGAGGAAGGGCTGCTAAAGTCCCAGGAGTCTTTGTAAAGGGCCTGCACATGGATTTACTCAGACACACTTGTTCTGAGCTCCAACACTGGGCCAGCAGCTCCAAAGGAACCAGAAACTTATAGGGAGGAACTGAATTGTCTGGTATTAGAGAACGGGGGGGAGCATCAGCTTTCTCCCAAACAGAAGTACTGGCAGAGGACATTGTTCCTTTCTGAGCCATCCCCTAACAGAGCCAGAGACCAGTGCTATATCTGAGTCTCCAACAATCTGGCAATCACTGTTTTCCCCACCCTCGAGATTTCCTGCAACCATAACCCACCCAACTTGTGGGCCCACCCAAACTTTTTCATAAGAACCACCTGGCTCATACTTCCTACTTGCCTAACATTTCTCAAATAAATAAATAAATAAATAAATAAAAAATTGCATCTGGCCACAGCATGCCAAGCATCTCTCACTAAATGGCCCCAGGCCCCAAACTAGTAGTAACTGAACCTGGGTCACAGCTTGGTCTCTCCTGGACACCTGCAAGTCCAACACAAGTAGCAACCATCTGCACATCACTTTGTTGGGTGGCCCAGGTGCAAGCATAGTGCTGACTTTGGCCTGCATCTCCCAGGAGGTCCCAGAGCCATCCATCTGATGGACAGTGTCAGACCATCTCAAAGTCCTACCCACATACCTCTGCAAACAACACAGTCAAGGGACAGATTCAGCGGGAACCAGAGCTCCGCTGAAGGAAGTTCAGCTCTGTAGGGTCAGCACCTATTTCCATTGTGGAGGATCAATTGCAGTTGATCCTCCACAAAGGAAATAGACTATCCTTGTGGCCAATTGTCCTTGAGGGCAAATCCCTCCCATTGACATTCTAATAGTAAGCAATCTCAACTACAACAAAGGGGTGTGTACACAGTACACAATGAGGCAGGGGATGGGGAGTGCACCTGGAGTGCCCAGCTTGAGTGACAAGGAAAGCTGTGACACTGGACCTGAAAAGACACCTACTACATAGGCTAATCTAACCAAGCCTGGGAGACACAGAAGCTCTGCCCACTACGTAGAAACAAACACAGGGAAGCTGCAAAAATGAGGAGACAAACAGAGTTCCAAGCAAGATGAGCCCAAAGAGACCCACACAAAAACACAGCATCATTAAAAATTGCCAAAGGTTAAAGATAAAGAGAGTCTTAAAAGCAGCAGGAGAAAAGCAGTTCTTACCTACATGGGAGCTCTCATTAGACTGTCCACTGATTTCTCAACAGAAATTGTGCAGGTCAGAAGGGAAAGAATGACAAGAAATATTTCAAAGTGATGAAAGCAAGGACCTACAATCAAGATTACCCTCAAAGTTATCATTTAGAATTGGAATACATTCATTTCCCAGACAACAAAAAGCCTTTCAGAAGAGGAGCTTGGGGTCCTCCAAGGAGTCCTGGTTGCTCTGATCCAGTGTCACTGAATTCTCCTCCTGGTCTTCCTCCCACTCAGTCATAACCAGTGTCCAGACCTTCAGTCTCAGGTAATAAATCCAGGAGTCAATTCTGTTGACTTTGACTGCCATGGGTGTAGACAGGATACTATATTTGGCCTTTCCTAAAGAAGGCTGAGAGTGAATAAGAGAGAAGGGAGGGACTTTATCAATACTAAAACTCAAGGAGAGAAGAGAGAAATGTCAGGAAGCTGTTGTAAAGTCTGTTGGAACTTGGCCAGGGCAGCAATATTCTGTGCTTGTGCAGCTGTTTCCTTATCTAACAACAAATCATTAGTAAGGAATGAATGGCTGTATAACATCTTATAAGGGCTAAGGCCTAAGTTTTGAGATGTGCTTCTAATTCTAAGGGAGAACTGTGGGCCAGGGAAGAGGAGTCTCCTGGGTGAGTTTTCAGAGATGTCTCTTTAAGACATATCTTTAAGATGTCTCTTTAAGATATTCTTAACATTCTCCTCTTTTCCTGAGGTCTGTGGCCTCCGAGCATAATGTAAATGATATGGAATCTCCAAAGCCTTTGAGACCCCCTCAGTGACACTCACTTTAAATGATGGATCATTGTTACTTTGGAGAGTCCTAAGTAGCCCAAATCAGGGAATGATTTCTGAGACTAAAATTTTAACTGCTTCTTGTGCTTTCTTAGTTCTCTAAGGGCATGCCTCCACCCAATTAGTGACAGTGTCTACCCACACTTGGAGGTACCGATTGCCTCTTGATTTAGGCATGTGGGTGAAATCAATCTGCCAGTCTTCCCCAGGATGTTTTCCTGTTCTCTGAGTTCCCGGTTGGGCAAGCATTTTGTTCTGGAGATTATTCTTCTGGCATATCTCACAGACCCTCAGGCCTGTTGATTAGGTGGTTTTTGAGAGGGCAGGGCGGGGCGAGGATGAGCTCCCAACTCCGCCCCACAGGGCGGAGTTATCCCTAGCCCTCAAAACCCCTGGACTGAGAGAAATTCGCTCTCTTCCGCCATGCTGCCGGCGTGGGTGGGAGGAGCACATGCTAGCATGGTGAAGGCTCTTTTGTTTATTGCATCGGACTTGGCTCCCTGGTGGTCCTTGGGGATCACGAAGTCTGGGCGTAACATATGGGGGCTCGTCCGGGATCCCCACCCAGGACCATGAGGGACCCCGATCCAGAGAGTCTGACTGGCCGCGTTAGGTGTGTGAGCGCTCTGGAGGGACATAAAACCCCTCATGGAATTGGTGCCCGAAAACGCCTGGTGGACGCACCAGGAAGGCCACGGGCAGGAGGATCAGAAGACGTTCTGACCTCCCTGGAGGGCCCTAGAGGGACCCTCATGGGAAGAGGAATGAATCCTCTCCAGGACGAGGTGAGCGGCGTGAGCCGTTGCCTCACCTGCGGAAAGTGAGCCTTTCCCAGGTCTGAGTTTGGTATCTGTGGGCGACATGGCGCCCCAGGATGGAGCCGGTGAAGTGTGGCCGGCGTGGCGGTGCGGGGCCTCCTGGCGGCGTTGGGTCGGAGGGGGTGCTCCCGTGGGGCTCAGTCTGCGCATTGGAGCGTGGCTGGGCAGTGGTGGCCTGGCTCGGGGAGCAGGCACCTGGTTAATTTGCTGGCTGCCCGGAGAAGGGGAAGTGGAGCCGGGAAGCCGCTGGGGCGACCCGCGCTTTCTCTCTGGGGGCCGCCTGAGTAGCGTGGCTGGGGCTGCAGTGGCAGCAGCCTCGCTCCGGGGGCCTGGGCTCTGGTGGCCTGGGCCGGCATGGAGGCATCTGGTCCCTGGCGACATCGGGTACTGGAGAAGAGCTCAAGGGTGAATCTCTGTGCTCAGTAAAGTGAAAAGGCCAGTTCAAAACGAGTGCGCATAGTTTTGGGCTGTGCTTAAAACTTTTCTGTGTACAGAATGAGCTTTAAAAATGGTGAAGATAACCAGGAGATAAATTAAAACTAGTTTCCCAAGTCATTGTAAGCAGCTTTTGAAATTCCCAGCCTTGAGGCAGAAACTAGATGATAATGGCTGAGAGGCTTCAGGTAAAGAATGTGTTCATTTGCATTTGAAATGCTGCTCCAGCAGCAGGTGATTGGTGGTGAAGCAGCCCACAATGGTTAGTCTTCCTTGTCATTGGAATCAACTAAGCAGAGTCATATAGCTACTTAAGTATGAATTGTGATTGACCTATGATTTTCTGACATTGTCTTAAATCCTAGTAAACTGCCTCTGGTGTGGAGAGGTCTAGGGGAGGCCGGAGAGCGCAAGACTATTAGCACTCCTACAAAGAGATTATTAGTGCTTTGTTTGAACTTCAGGAAAAAAAAAATTTGAGATCTGAAAAAACTGTATGATTAGATTTGTTGCTGAAACTTTACCCTAAGTAAGCAGGATGTGTTAGAACTGTAATGTTATATTTGACTTGCCAGCTTTAAAAGCTCAAAGTATAAATTGAATTAGGAAAAGTTAATTGCAGTAACTAGATGCCTAGAATATGGCAGGCTAAACTGTATTATATGTGTTAAGAATAAGCAGTAATGATCAAAAATCTCAAGGGTTGATTTATTCTCATTTGTCAGATGAAAAAGTATGTAATGCTTACACTTAAAAAATTATTTTAAGTCAGTTTTTCTGAAGTAATGTTTAATGTAACATGAAACTTTTATATTTGATTTGTTTTGTTTTGCTTTTCTCATATGCCATTGTTGTTGAATTTGGGCTTGCACCTGCATCTTGTATTTTGTTTAAACTTTGGGAATCATTTTTGATTTCAGTCATGTGTATCTACTTTATAGGTTTAAGTAGACTTCATCACAAAGGTTTATAATTTATTTAGAATTGTGTTAAAACAATGTGAAAACAATTATTTGTATGATTTAACCCCCCAAGACTGCTTGGACAATTTTCACCGATGTTCTGAGGGGGGGAGTAGAGGGGGCTTAGAAATGCAGATAGATCTGTAACTATAGGAAAAATGTGACATTTTAAAATTCAAGCTGTTAGAGGCCTGGGAACAGGTACTGGACCTGCTCCCTCCTCCCTTGCCTATTCTTTAAAATTTGAGGCATGGTTATGTATTTTTGGAAGATAAGATTTTTATAAAAATTATAAAGATTATGTCCTGGCAGGTTAGCTAGGCGAGGCAAGCCTGTTAGTTTCCTGATGGGCATTGGGGCACCCTATTTAGTCTTGAGAGAGCCAATAGGACCCGTACATCAGCCCAGGAAGCCACCGGACAAACTGCCTGTTTTCCTTGGACATCAAGAAGGACTGTGGTCCTCGGAAGGAACACGTACTGGGGGAATGCAGCTGTTGAACTGGTCCAAAGTGGAACAACGGGTCTTTGAGGAGCTACAGAAGGCTCTCATCTCAGCAGCTGCCCTAGCCTTGCTGGACGACGCGGAGCCCTTCCACCTCTACGTGAGTGAGGTAAGAGGCATTGCCAAAGGGGTTCTCATTCAGACTCTAGGTCCCTGGAAGAGACCTGTTGCCTATCTGTCTAAGAGATTGGACCCTGTGGCAGCAGGGTGGCCAGCGTGCTCCCAGGCAGTGGCCACCACAGCATTGCTGGTGAAGGAAGGAGGCAGATAAGCGGACTCTGGACCAGGAGCTAACCTGGATGGGTCAGGCTTTTCTCCTGGACCGGCCCTGTGTCTGGATTCATAAGACTCTGACCATCAACCCTGTCAGCCTGCTTCCAGATGATGATGGGGGAACCCATTCATGACTGCACGGAGGTAACAGACGACAAGGTACTGTTCACGGATGGGAGCAGTTACGTTCAGGATGGGACCTGATATGCAGGGGCAGTGGTAGTCACCTTGGACCACACCATTTGGGCACAGTTCCAGAACTTTTGGCCTTAATCCAGGCCCTTTGATGGAGACACTGTGCCATCCACAGAGGAAAGAGGGTTACCAACTGTAGCCAGAAGGAATTGGCTGAACAGAAGCAAGCCATTGAAGGACCAGATGGTTGATGGACCCTCCAGATGACAAGACTGTTGGTCCCAGAGGCTCTAGGTCAGAGTTGCCCGGTGACACCAGGTTAAGTGTCACCAACTTCTGAACTTCTGTGAGGCAGAGTTGCTAGAAGTACTGTCTGTGCACAGGTAAATGCTAAGCAAGGTAAGGGGATCCCCCCTGGGAATGGAGGTCCCAGGGAACTTCCCCAGGAGAGCATTGGTAGGTGGATTTCAGAGATTAAACCACCAGCATTAAGGTCTAGTTTTTATAGACACTTCAGATTAGGTTGAGGTATACCCCACTGTCAGATAACAGCCCCACCTTGGTAGCTAAGGTATCTCAGAGTATGGCTCTAGCCTTAGGACAGGTAGGTGCGACTCGGGAGGAAGGGGGTTTAACTAAATGTGTCTTAGAATCGTGAAAATTGGACCAACCCCCTGTCCTTTGCCCTCTTGAGGGCCAGGTGTACCCCTTACTGGGACAAGTTTCCCCTTTTTGGGAGGGGATCATGTATGGTAACCATTTTCTTGCTCAAGTCCTTACAGGCTCTGCAGTTTGCTTGTTCCAGATGCACTGCCAGTGCCCACCGCAGACCCTGTAGCCACGGAACTCAATGTGGGTAAAGAAATTCACTGCCCAAGGACTCAAAGGGATGCTGCACTGTTATCCTGAGCACGCCCACTGCTGTTGAAGTAGATGGCACCCAGACCTGACTACATGACTCCCAGCTCCTGCATGGCCTGGATCCTGGCAACTACAGGCCAGGAGGAGAACTGGTGCCTGCAGGAGGGGAACTGGACTTCAGTGAGGACAATACTGATGGGAACTGTGGTACTAAGGGTCTTGATAACTGTATTTGTTGTTTATGCTGAAAGGAAGTAGGCTGAGTCAATGATTTGACTAGGCACATTAGACAAGGAGGGAATGAGAGGGCAGGGCGGGGCAAGGATGAGCTCCCAACTCCGCCCCACAGGGCGGAGTTATCCCTAGCCCTCAAAACCCCTGGACTGAGAGAAATTCGCTCTCTTCCGCCATGCTGCCGGCGTGGGTGGGAGGAGCACATGCTAGCATGATGAAGGCTCTTTTGTTTATTGCATTGGACTTGGCTCCCTGGTGGTCCTTGGGGATCACGAAGTCTGGGCGTAACAGTTTTCAGGAGACTCTTACCAGTAAATAACTGCTGGGTCATCAGGTGGGTCTTATCACTCCCCAAGTGAAAGACCTGGTGTAGGGTTTAAATAAATTTCCACCTACTGGCCCCGAGCAAAAGTATTTTACCTTCTTTGGTTTGTATCCATCCTGAGGTTTGCAGAGAATATCCCCTAGTGAGGGGCAGAGGGAGTATTGAGGTTCCAATTCTCTAAGGGAATTCTCCCAGATGAAAGATGCTTCCATGGTCTCCATTAATGGTCCTCTAGCATTATCCTGGGCAGCGAGGTCAGCCTCCCTGTTTTCTTGTGAAGTGCAGGCCATGTCCTTTGGATGTCCTCAGCAAGCATAACTGCTACTTCTAGGGGGAAGCAGACTGCTGATAGAAGTCTAACGATCGCCTCATGATGTTTAATACCAGATGCATTAGCCTTCAGGAAATGTACACCCTTTCAAACTGCATGAACATAGAGAACCAGAAATGCACACTTAGAGTCTGTGCACAGGGAGGGAGTTCTCTGTGGAGGGGAGGGAGCTCTCTGTGGAGGGGGAGGAGCTCTCTGTGGAGGGGGGGGAGCTCTCTGTGGAGGGGGAGGAGCTCTCTGTGGAGGGGAGGGAGCTCTCTGTGGAGGGGGAGGAGCTCTCTGTGGAGGGGGGAGGAGCTCTCTGTGGAGGGGGAGGAGCTCTCTGTGGAGGGGGAGGGAGCTCTCTGTGGAGGGGGAGGAGCTCTCTGTGGAGGGGGAGGGAGGTCTCTGTGGAGGGGGAGGGAGCTCTCTGTGGAGGGGAGGGAGGTCTCTGTGGAGGGGGAGGGAGCTCTGTGGAGGGGGAGGGAGCTCTCTGTGGAGGGGGAGGTCTCTGTGGAGGGGGAGGGAGGTCTCTGTGGAGGGGGAGGAGCTCTCTGTGGAGGGGGAGGAGCTCTCTGTGGAGGGGGAGGAGCTCTCTGTGGAGGGGAGGGAGCTCTGTGGAGGGGGAGGAGCTCTATGTGGAGGGGGGAGGAGCTCTCTGTGGAGGGGGAGGAGCTCTCTGTGGAGGGGAGGGAGCTCTCTGTGGAGGGGGAGGGAGCTCTCTGTGGAGGGGGAGGAGCTCTATGTGGAGGGGGGAGGAGCTCTCTGTGGAGGGGGAGGAGCTCTCTGTGGAGGGGAGGGAGCTCTCTGTGGAGGGGGAGGGAGCTCTCTGTGGAGGGGGAGGAGCTCTCTGTGGAGGGGGAGGGAGGTCTCTGTGGAGGGGGAGGGAGCTCTCTGTGGAGGGGAGGGAGGTCTCTGTGGAGGGGGAGGGAGCTCTGTGGAGGGGGAGGGAGCTCTCTGTGGAGGGGGAGGAGCTCTCTGTGGAGGGGGAGGAGCTCTCTGTGGAGGGGGAGGAGCTCTCTGTGGAGGGGGAGGAGCTCTCTGTGGAGGGGGAGGGAGCTCTCTGTGGAGGGGGAGGAGCTCTCTGTGGAGGGGGAGGAGCTCTCTGTGGAGGGGGAGGGAGCTCTCTGTGGAGGGGGAGGAGCTCTCTGTGGAGGGGGAGGAGCTCTCTGTGGATGGGAGGGAGCTCTGTGTGGAGGGGGAGGGAGCTCTGTGTGGAGGGGGAGGGAGGTCTCTGTGGAGGGGGAGGGAGCTCTGTGTGGAGGGGGAGGGAGGAGCTCTGTGGAGGGGGAGGGAGCTCTGTGGAGGGGGAGGGAGCTCTCTGTGGAGGGGGAGGAGCTCTCTGTGGAGGGGGAGGAGCTCTCTGTGGAGGGGGAGGAGCTCTCTGTGGAGGGGGGGAGCTCTCTGTGGAGGGGGGAGGAGCTCTCTGTGGAGGGGAAGGAGCTCTCTGTGGAGGGGGAGGGAGCTCTCTGTGGAGGGGGAGGAGCTCTCTGTGGAGGGGGAGGAGCTCTCTGTGGAGGGGAGGGAGCTCTCTGTGGAGGGGAGGAGCTCTCTGTGGAGGGGGAGGAGCTCTCTGTGGAGGGGAGGGAGCTCTGTGTGGAGGGGGAGGGAGCTCTGTGTGGAGGGGGAGGAGCTCTCTGTGGAGGGGGAGGGAGCTCTCTGTGGAGGGGGAGGAGCTCTCTGTGGAGGGGGAGGAGCTCTCTGTGGAGGGGAGGGAGCTCTGTGGAGGGGGAGGGAGCTCTCTGTGCAGGGGGAGGAGCTCTCTGTGGAGGGGGAGGAGCTCTCTGTGGAGGGGGAGGAGCTCTCTGTGGAGGGGGAGGAGCTCTCTGTAATGGGGAGGAGCTCTCTGTGGAGGGGGAGGAGCTCTCTGTGGAGGGGAGGGAGCTCTATGTGGAGGGGGAGGGAGCTCTCTGTGGAGGGGAGGGAGCTCTCTGTGGAGGGGGAGGAGCTCTCTGTGGAGGGGGAGGAGCTCTCTGTGGAGGGGAGGAGCTCTCTGTGGAGGGGAGGGAGCTCTCTGTGGAGGGGGAGGAGCTCTCTGTGGAGGGGGAGGAGCTCTATGTGGAGGGGGAGGAGCTCTCTGTGGAGGGGAGGAAGCTCTCTGTGGAGGGGAGGAGCTGTCTGTTGAGGGGGAGGAGCTCTATGTGGAGGGGGAGGAGCTCTCTGTGGAGGGGGAGGGAGCTCTCTGTGGAGGGGGAGGAGCTCTCTGTGGAGGGGGAGGGAGCTCTCTGTGGAGGGGGAGGAGCTCTCTGTGGAGGGGGAGGAGCTCTCTGTGGAGGGGGAGGAGCTCTATGTGGAGGGGGAGGAGCTCTCTGTGGAGGGGGAGGAGCTCTCTGTGGAGGGGGAGGGAGCTCTCTGTGGAGGGGGAGGGAGCTCTCTGTGGAGGGGGAGGAGCTCTCTGTGGAGGGGGAGGAGCTCTCTGTGGAGGGGGAGGAGCTCTCTGTGGAGGGAGGAGCTCTCTGTGGAGGGGGAGGGAGCTCTCTGTGGAGGGGGAGGAGCTCTCTGTGGAGGGGGAGGAGCTCTCTGTGGAGGGGGAGGAGCTCTCTGTGGAGGGGGAGGGAGCTCTCTGTGGAGGGGAGGGATCTCTCTGTGGAGGGGGAGGAGCTCTCTGTGGAGGGGAGGGAGCTCTCTGTGGAGGGGGAGGGAGCTCTCTGTGGAGGGGAGGGAGGTCTCTGTGGAGGGGGAGGGAGCTCTGTGGAGGGGGAGGGAGCTCTCTGTGGAGGGGGAGGAGCTCTCTGTGGAGGGGGAGGAGCTCTCTGTGGAGGGGGAGGAGCTCTCTGTGGAGGGGGAGGAGCTCTCTATGGAGGGGGAGGGAGCTCTCTGTGGAGGGGGAGGAGCTCTCTGTGGAGGGGGAGGAGCTCTCTGTGGAGGGGGAGGGAGCTCTCTGTGGAGGGGGAGGAGCTCTCTGTGGAGGGGGAGGAGCTCTCTGTGGAGGGGAGGAGCTCTCTGTGGAGGGGAGGGAGCTCTCTGTGGAGGGGGAGGAGCTCTCTGTGGAGGGGGAGGAGCTCTATGTGGAGGGGGAGGAGCTCTCTGTGGAGGGGAGGAAGCTCTCTGTGGAGGGGAGGGAGCTCTCTGTGGAGGGGGAGGAGCTCTCTGTGGAGGGGGAGGAGCTCTCTGTAATGGGGAGGAGCTCTCTGTGGAGGGGGAGGAGCTCTCTGTGGAGGGGAGGGAGCTCTATGTGGAGGGGGAGGGAGCTCTCTGTGGAGGGGAGGGAGCTCTATGTGGAGGGGGAGGAGCTCTCTGTGGAGGGGGAGGAGCTCTCTGTGGAGGGGAGGGAGCTCTCTGTGGAGGGGGAGGAGCTCTCTGTGGAGGGGGAGGAGCTCTATGTGGAGGGGGAGGAGCTCTCTGTGGAGGGGAGGAAGCTCTCTGTGGAGGGGAGGGAGCTCTCTGTGGAGGGGGAGGAGCTCTCTGTGGAGGGGGAGGAGCTCTCTGTGGAGGGGAGGGATCTCTCTGTGGAGGGGGAGGAGCTCTCTGTGGAGGGGAGGGAGCTCTCTGTGGAGGGGGAGGAGCTCTGTGGAGGGGGAGGAGCTCTCTGTGGAGGGGGAGGGAGCTCTCTGTGGAGGGGGAGGGAGCTCTCTGTGGAGGGGGAGGAGCTCTCTGTGGAGGGGGAGGAGCTCTCTGTGGAGGGGGAGGAGCTCTCTGTGGAGGGGGAGGAGCTCTGTGGAGGGGGAGGAGCTCTCTGTGGAGGGGGAGGGAGCTCTCTGTGGAGGGGAGGAGCTCTCTGTGGAGGGGAGGAGCTGTCTGTTGAGGGGGAGGAGCTCTCTGTGGAGGGGGAGGAGCTCTCTGTGGAGGGGAGGGAGCTCTCTGTGGAGGGGAGGAGCTCTCTGTGGAGGGGAGGAGCTCTCTGTGGAGGGGGTGGGATCTCTCTGTGGAGGGGGAGGGAGCTCTCTGTGGAGGGGGAGGAGCTCTCTGTGGAGGGGAGGAGCTCTCTGTGGAGGGGGAGGAGCTCTCTGTGGAGGGGAGGGAGCTCTATGTGGAGGGGAGGGAGCTCTCTGTGGAGGGGGGGAGCTCTCTGTGGAGGGGGAGGGAGCTCTCTGTGGAGGGGGAGGAGCTCTCTGTGGAGGGTGAGGAGCTCTCTGTGGAGGGGGAGGGAGCTCTCTGTGGAGGGGTGGAGCTCTCTGTGGAGGGGGAGGAGCTCTCTGTGGAGGGGGAGGAGCTCTCTGTGGAGGGGGAGGAGCTCTCTGTGGAGGGGGAGGAGCTCTCTGTGGAGGGGGAGGAGCTCTCTGTGGAGGGGGAGGGAGCTCTCTGTGGAGGGGAGGGAGCTCTCTGTGGAGGGGGAGGGAGCTCTGTGGAGGGGGAGGAGCTCTCTGTGGAGGGGGAGGGAGCTCTGTGGAGGGGGAGGGAGGTCTCTGTGGAGGGGGAGGGAGGTCTCTGTGGAGGGGAGGGAGGTCTCTGTGGAGGGGAGGGAGCTCTGTGGAGGGGGAGGGAGCTCTCTGTGGAGGGGAGGGAGCTCTCTGTGGAGGGGGAGGAGCTCTCTGTGGAGGGGGAGGAGCTCTCTGTGGAGGTGGAGGAGCTCTCTGTGGAGGGGGAGGAGCTCTCTGTGGAGGGGGAGGAGCTCTATGTGGAGGGGGGGAGCTCTCTGTGGAGGGGGAGGAGCTCTCTGTGGAGGGGGAGGGAGCTCTCTGTGGAGGGGGAGGGAGCTCTGTGGAGGGGGAGGAGCTCTCTGTGGAGGGGAGGGAGCTCTGTGGAGGGGGAGGAGCTCTCTGTGGAGGGGGAGGGAGCTCTGTGGAGGGGGAGGAGCTCTCTGTGGAGGGGGAGGGAGCTCTCTGTGGAGGGGAGGAGCTCTCTGTGGAGGGGGAGGAGCTCTATGTGGAGGGGAGGGAGCTCTCTGTGGAGGGGAGGGAGCTCTCTGTGGAGGGGGAGGAGCTCTCTGTGGAGGGGGGAGAGAGGTCTCTGTGGAGGGGGAGGAGCTCTCTGTGGAGGGGGAGGAGCTCTCTGTGGATGGGAGGGAGCTCTCTGTGGAGGGGGAGGGAGGTCTCTGTGGAGGGGAGGGAGCTCTCTGTGGAGGGGGAGGAGCTCTGTGGAGGGGGAGGGAGCTCTCTGTGGAGGGGAGGAGTTCTCTGTGGAGGGGGAGGAGCTCTCTGTGGAGGGGGAGGAGCTCTCTGTGGAGGGGGGGGAGCTCTCTGTGGAGGGGGAGGGAGCTCTCTGTGGAGGGGGAGGGAGCTCTCTGTGGAGGGGGAGGGAGCTCTCTGTGGAGGGGGAGGGAGCTCTCTGTGGAGGGGGAGGAGCTCTCTGTGGATGGGAGGGAGCTCTCTGTGGAGGGGGAGGAGCTCTGTGGAGGGGGAGGGAGCTCTCTGTGGAGGGGGAGGGAGCTCTCTGTGGAGGGGGAGGGAGCTCTCTGTGGAGGGGGAGGAGCTCTCTGTGGAGGGGGAGGGAGCTCTGTGGAGGGGAGGGAGCTCTCTGTGGAGGGGGAGGAGCTCTCTGTGGAGGGGGAGGAGCTCTCTGTGGAGGGGGAGGAGCTCTCTGTGGAGGGGGAGGAGCTCTCTGTGGAGGGGGAGGAGCTCTCTGTGGAGGGGGAGGAGCTCTCTGTGGGGGGGGGGAGCTCTCTGTGGAGGGGGGGGGAGCTCTCTGTGGAGGGGGAGGAGCTCTCTGTGGAGGGGGAGGAGCTCTCTGTGGAGGGGGAGGGAGCTCTGTGGAGGGGGAGGAGCTCTCTGTGGAGGGGGAGGAGCTCTCTGTGGGGGGGGGGAGCTCTCTGTGGAGGGGGAGGGAGCTCTCTGTGGAGGGGGAGGAGCTCTCTGTGGAGGGGGAGGAGCTCTCTGTGGGGGGGGGGAGCTCTCTGTGGAGGGGGAGGGAGCTCTCTGTGGAGGGGGAGGAGCTCTCTGTGGGGGGGGGGAGCTCTCTGTGGAGGGGGAGGGAGCTCTCTGTGGAGGGGGAGGGAGCTCTCTGTGGAGGGGGAGGAGCTCTCTGTGGAGGGGGAGGGAGCTCTCTGTGGAGGGGGAGGAGCTCTCTGTGGAGGGGGAGGAGCTCTCTGTGGAGGGGAGGGAGCTCTCTGTGGAGGGGGAGGAGCTCTCTGTGGAGGGGGAGGAGCTCTCTGTGGAGGGGGAGGAGCTCTCTGTGGAGGGGGAGGAGCTCTCTGTGGAGGGGGGAGGAGCTCTCTGTGGAGGGGAGGGAGCTCTCTGTGGAGGGGAGGGAGCTCTCTGTGGAGGGGGAGGAGCTCTCTGTGGAGGGGAGGGAGCTCTCTGTGGAGGGGGAGGGAGCTCTCTGTGGAGGGGGAGGAGCTCTCTGTGGAGGGGGAGGAGCTCTCTGTGGAGGGGGAGGGAGCTCTGTGGAGGGGAGGAGCTCTCTGTGGAGGGGGAGGGAGCTCTCTGTGGAGGGGGGGAGCTCTCTGTGGAGGGGGAGGAGCTCTCTGTGGAGGGGGAGGAGCTCTCTGCGGAGGGGGGGGAGCTCTCTGTGGATGGGAGGGAGCTCTCTGTGGAGGGGGAGGGAGCTCTGTGGAGTGGGAGGAGCTCTCTGTGGAGGGGGAGGAGCTCTCTGTGGAGGGGGAGGAGCTCTCTGTGGAGGGGGGGGAGCTCTCTGTGGAGGGGGAGGGAGCTCTCTGTGGAGGGGGAGGAGCTCTCTGTGGAGGGGGAGGAGCTCTCTGTGGAGGGGGAGGAGCTCTCTGTGGAGGGGGAGGAGCTCTCTGTGGAGGGGGAGGAGCTCTCTGTGGAGGGGGAGGAGCTCTCTGTGGAGGGGGAGGGAGCTCTCTGTGGAGGGGAGGAGCTCTCTGTGGAGGGGGAGGAGCTCTCTGTGGAGGGGAGGGAGCTCTCTGTGGAGGGGGAGGGAGCTCTGTGGAGGGGGAGGAGCTCTCTGTGGAGGGGGAGGAGCTCTCTGTGGAGGGGGAGGAGCTCTCTGTGGAGGGGGAGGGAGCTCTCTGTGGAGGGGGAGGGAGCTCTGTGGAGGGGGAGGAGCTCTCTGTGGAGGGGGAGGAGCTCTCTGTGGAGGGGGAGGAGCTCTCTGTGGAGGGGGGGGAGCTCTCTGTGGAGGGGGAGGAGCTCTCTGTGGAGGGGGAGGAGCTCTCTGTGGAGGGGGAGGGAGCTCTCTGTGGAGGGGGAGGAGCTCTCTGTGGAGGGGGAGGAGCTCTCTGTGGAGGGGGAGGAGCTCTCTGTGGATGGGAGGGAGCTCTGTGGAGGGGGAGGAGCTCTCTGTGGAGGGGGAGGAGCTCTCTGTGGAGGGGGAGGAGCTCTCTGTGGAGGGGGAGGAGCTCTCTGTGGAGGGGGAGGAGCTCTCTGTGGAGGGGGAGGAGCTCTCTGTGGATGGGAGGGAGCTCTGTGGAGGGGGAGGAGCTTTCTGTGGAGGGGGAGGAGCTCTCTGTGGAGGGGGGGGAGCTCTCTGTGGAGGGGGAGGAGCTCTCTGTGGAGGGGGAGGAGCTCTCTGTGGAGGGGGAGGAGCTCTCTGTGGAGGGGGAGGAGCTCTCTGTGGATGGGAGGGAGCTCTGTGGAGGGGGAGGAGCTTTCTGTGGAGGGGGAGGGAGGTCTCTGTGGAGGGGGAGGGAGCTCTCTGTGGAGGGGGAGGGAGCTCTGTGGAGGGGGAGGGAGCTCTCTGTGGAGGGGGAGGGAGCTCTCTGTGGAGGGGGAGGGAGCTCTCTGTGGAGGGGGAGGAGCTCTCTGTGGAGGGGAGGAGCTCTCTGTGGAGGGGGAGGGAGCTCTCTGTGGAGGGGGAGGAGCTCTCTGTGGAGGGGAGGAGCTCTCTGTGGAGGGGAGGAGCTCTCTGTGGAGGGGGAGGGAGCTCTCTGTGGAGGGGGAGGAGCTCTCTGTGGAGGGGAGGGAGCTCTGTGGAGGGGGGGGAGCTCTCTGTGGAGGGGGAGGAGCTCTCTGTGGAGGGGGAGGGAGCTCTCTGTGGAGGGGAGGGAGCTCTCTGTGGAGGGGGAGGGAGCTCTCTGTGGAGGGGGAGGAGCTCTCTGTGGAGGGGGAGGAGCTCTCTGTGGAGGGGAGGGAGCTCTCTGTGGAGGGGGAGGAGCTCTCTGTGGAGGGGGAGGAGCTCTCTGTGGAGGGGGAGGAGCTCTCTGTGGAGGGGGAGGGAGCTCTCTGTGGAGGGGAGGGATCTCTCTGTGGAGGGGGAGGAGCTCTCTGTGGAGGGGAGGGAGCTCTCTGTGGAGGGGGAGGGAGCTCTCTGTGGAGGGGAGGGAGGTCTCTGTGGAGGGGGAGGGAGCTCTGTGGAGGGGGAGGGAGCTCTCTGTGGAGGGGGAGGAGCTCTCTGTGGAGGGGGAGGAGCTCTCTGTGGAGGGGGAGGAGCTCTCTGTGGAGGGGGGGAGCTCTCTGTGGAGGGGGAGGGAGCTCTGTGGAGGGGGAGGAGCTCTCTGTGGAGGGGGAGGAGCTCTCTGTGGAGGGGGAGGAGCTCTCTGTGGAGGGGGAGGAGCTCTCTGTGGAGGGGGAGGGAGCTCTCTGTGGAGGGGGAGGAGCTCTCTGTGGAGGGGGAGGAGCTCTCTGTGGAGGGGGAGGGAGCTCTGTGGAGGGGGAGGAGCTCTCTGTGGAGGGGGAGGAGCTCTCTGTGGAGGGGGAGGGAGCTCTATGTGGAGGGGAGGGAGCTCTCTGTGGAGGGGGAGGAGCTCTCTGTGGAGGGGGAGGGAGCTCTTTGGAGGGGGAGGAGCTCTCTGTGGAGGGGGAGGAGCTCTCTGTGGAGGGGGAGGAGCTCTCTGTGGAGGGGGAGGAGCTCTCTGTGGAGGGGGAGGGAGCTCTCTGTGGAGGGGGAGGAGCTCTATGTGGAGGGGAGGGAGCTCTCTGTGGAGGGGGAGGAGCTCTCTGTGGAGGGGGAGGGAGCTCTGTGGAGGGGGAGGAGCTCTCTGTGGAGGGGGAGGAGCTCTCTGTGGAGGGGGAGGGAGCTCTCTGTGGAGGGGGAGGAGGTCTCTGTGGAGGGGGAGGAGCTCTCTGTGGAGGGGGAGGAGCTCTCTGTGGAGGGGGGGAGCTCTCTGTGGAGGGGGAGGGAGCTCTGTGGAGGGGGAGGAGCTCTCTGTGGAGGGGGAGGAGCTCTCTGTGGAGGGGGAGGAGCTCTCTGTGGAGGGGGAGGAGCTCTCTGTGGAGGGGGAGGGAGCTCTCTGTGGAGGGGGAGGGAGCTCTCTGTGGAGGGGGAGGAGCTCTCTGTGGAGGGGGAGGAGCTCTCTGTGGAGGGGGAGGGAGGTCTCTGTGGAGGGGGAGGGAGGTCTCTGTGGAGGGGGAGGGAGGTCTCTGTGGAGGGGGAGGGAGCTCTCTGTGGAGGGGGAGGGAGCTCTCTGTGGAGGGGGAGGGAGCTCTCTGTGGAGGGGAGGAGCTCTCTGTGGAGGGGGAGGGAGCTCTCTGTGGAGGGGGAGGGAGCTCTGTGGAGGGGAGGAGCTCTCTGTGGAGGGGGAGGTGCTCTCTGTAGAGGGGGAGGGAGCTCTCTGTGGAGGGGGAGGGAGCTCTCTGTGGAGGGGGAGGGAGCTCTCTGTGGAGGGGGAGGGAGCTCTGTGGAGGGGAGGAGCTCTCTGTGGAGGGGGAGGGAGCTCTCTGTGGAGGGGGAGGGAGCTCTGTGGAGGGGAGGGAGCTCTGTGGAGGGGGAGGGATCTCTCTGTGGAGGGGGAGGAGCTCTCTGTGGAGGGGGAGGAGCTCTCTGTGGAGGGGGAGGAGCTCTCTGTGGAGGGGGAGGATCTCTCTGTGGAGGGGAGGGATCTCTCTGTGGAGGGGGAGGAGCTCTCTGTGGAGGGGGAGGAGCTCTCTGTGGAGGGGGAGGAGCTCTGTGGAGGGGGAGGAGCTCTCTGTGGAGGGGAAGAGCTCTCTTTGGAGGGGAGGGAGCTCTCTGTGGAGGGGGAGGAGCTCTCTGTGGAGGGGGGGGAGCTCTCTGTGGAGGGGGGGGAGCTCTCTGTGGAGGGGGAGGGAGCTCTCTGTGGAGGGGGAGGAGCTCTCTGTGGAGGGGGAGGGAGCTCTCTGTGGAGGGGGAGGAGCTCTCTGTGGAGGGGAGGGAGCTCTCTGTGGAGGGGGAGGAGCTCTCTGTGGAGGGGGGAGGAGCTCTCTGTGGAGGGGGAGGGAGCTCTCTGTGGAGGGGGAGGAGCTCTCTGTGGAGGGGGAGGAGCTCTCTGTGGAGGGGAGGGAGCTCTCTGTGGAGGGGGAGGAGCTCTCTGTGGAGGGGGAGGGAGCTCTCTGTGGAGGGGGAGGAGCTCTCTGTGGAGGGGGAGGGAGCTCTCTGTGGAGGGGGAGGAGCTCTCTGTGGAGGTGGAGGAGCTCTCTGTGGAGGGGGAGGAGCTCTCTGTGGAGGGGGAGGAGCTCTCTGTGGAGGGGGAGGAGCTCTCTGTGGAGGGGGAGGAGCTCTCTGTGGAGGGGGAGGAGCTCTCTGTGGAGGGGGAGGAGCTCTCTGTGGAGGGGGAGGGAGCTCTCTGTGGAGGGGGAGGAGCTCTGTGGAGGGGGAGGAGCTCTCTGTGGAGGGGAGGGATCTCTCTGTGGAGGGGGAGGGATCTCTCTGTGGAGGGGGAGGGAGCTCTCTGTGGAGGGGGAGGGAGCTCTCTGGAGGGGGAGGGAGCTCTCTGTGGAGGGGGAGGGATCTCTCTGGAGGGGAGAGAGCTCTCTGTGGAGGGGGAGGAGCTCTCTGTGGAGGGGGAGGGAGGTCTCTGTGGAGGGGGGAGGAGCTCTCTGTGGAAGGGGAGGAGCTCTCTGTGGAGGGGGAGGAGCTCTCTGTGGAGGGGGAGGGATCTCTCTGGAGGGGAGAGAGCTCTCTGTGGAGGGGGAGGAGCTCTCTGTGGAGGGGGAGGGAGGTCTCTGTGGAGGGGGGAGGAGCTCTCTGTGGAAGGGGAGGAGCTCTCTGTGGAGGGGGAGGAGCTCTATGTGGAGGGCGAGGAGCTCTCTGTGGAGGGGGGAGGAGCTCTCTGTGGAGGGGGAGGAGCTCTCTGTGGAGGGGGAGGAGCTCTCTGTGGAGGGGAGGGAGCTCTCTGTGGAGGGGGAGGAGCTCTCTGTGGAGGGGGAGGGAGCTCTCTGTGGAGGGGGAGGAGGTCTCTGTGGAGGGGAGGGAGCTCTCTGTGGAGGGGGAGGAGCTCTCTGTGGAGGGGAGGGAGCTCTCTGGAGGGGAGGGAGCTCTCTGTGGAGGGGGAGGAGCTCTCTGTGGAGGGGGAGGGAGGTCTCTGTGGAGGGGAGGGAGGTCTGTGGAGGGGGGAGGAGCTCTCTGTGGAGGGGGAGGGAGCTCTCTGTGGAGGGGGGAGGAGCTCTCTGTGGAGGGGGAGGAGCTCTCTGTGGAGGGGAGGGAGCTCTCTGTGGAGGGGGAGGGAGGTCTCTGTGGAGGGGGAGGGAGCTCTCTGTGGAGGGGGAGGGAGCTCTGTGGAGGGGGAGGGAGGTCTCTGTGGAGGGGGGAGAGAGGTCTGTGGAGGGTAGTGGGATCTCTCTGTGGAGGGTGTAGGGAGGTCTCTGTGAAGAGGGGAGAGAGGTCTCTGTGGAGGGGACAGGGAAGTTTCTGAGGAGTGCGGAGGGAGGTCTTTGTCTAGGACTAGAGGAGGCTTTATATCTAGGACTGTTTTTTCTTCCCTGCAGAGTTGAGTTGTCCCAGCAACTCCCTTCTTTCTGGGTTTTTGCCCACTGGGTTGCCTTAGCTACTAGTCAGGAAGCTCTATCCTGTTATTCTTAGACTTCCCTATTTTGCTCCCCTCCCATGGTCCCCTCTCTAACTACCTAGTCCTTTTCTATCTCCTCAAAGCATAAAAAAACTTAACTCTGTCATAATAGTAGTAAGCTGTCATAGGCAATATATAAACAAGTGAGTATGGCTGTGTTCCAATAAAACTTTGTTTATAAAAATAGGCCATTGCCAGATTTGTCCTAAGGACATTGCTTTCTAAAACTTAATGTATATAAATAGCAAAATAACTGAGAACAATGTCAGGAATAATGATTTAAAAAAAAGATGAGGTCTGCACAAAAACTATAGAAAATGACAGAGAAGGATCAGAAGCCTAATGATAGAGTTATGAAAAATAAAATTATAGAAGTTGAGATAAATAATTTTAGAAGAATATCTTTGTTGTGATTCCATTTATGAAATAATTCATAATGTAAACAAAAAAACAAACCACACACACACACACACACACACACACACACACACACACATGAATTAAGAATTCCTGTTCAAAAAAAAATAACCATAGAGAAATTAAAATACAAAGGATAAAATGAGAGAAAATAATCATGTGTCTTTAGACAGTTTTAAAACTTTTATTTTCTAAAAAGTAAAGATTTTCAAAATTGTCAGGAGTAAGGCTGGAAAGAAAAAGAACCAGATTGAAGAAAATCATACTCCCCAATTTTTTATATTATGTCTTTAAGGAAAAGAAAAATATAATTGTGTTCAATTTTAACAACTGAGTTCATGAAAGACTATTATTTAACAGTGATACCTAAAAGAGTAAGTCACTCTGACGTGGTCAGAGTGTCCCTGGAATAACATGTGTTTAATTTACTTTTAATTTGATTAAAATGTTTATGTTTATTAATAAAAAATTTTTATAATTTTTGTTTTACATTGAATATATGTTTGTGAAATATATTTTCCATATATGCATATGAATTTTATTATATATTAATGAGAAAGAATAAATAAACCATTAGGAAGGAATAAAAATAACACAGTAAATAGAAAATATAACCAGCATTATCCAAGATGAAAATTTAGTTATAAATCCTAAGAGGAGAGCTCACAATTCAGTCCTTATCCCTTGAAATAACATTTTTAGGTGACTAGACTAATTTTAGAGAAATATTGTTAGGATATACATAAGTTTCCAATTATAACAATATAACTAGGCCAATAAATCACAATGACAGAACAATAAGTTCGGTTCATCTGGCCTCACAAAATTCAAAGAAAATATCCTTTCTGGGAAATCTACCAAGACTAAAAAAGTAAAATCTATATGAAGCAAAGAACTTAAACACAAATAATAAAAAAAAAAAAACTTTATTTTACAAGGAAACTAAATTCAGGTTTAAACTATTTTTATTGCAAAAATAAGTACAATGACCAGAACAAAAATCCACTAATGAAAAATCAGATCCTGAAACCAATGCCAATATGAGAATGCCTTACTTCCTTCCTTCCCTTTTCCCACACCTTCTTTCTTCTTACATCCCTCCTCTTTCTCTTTCTCTACTCTCTTCTTCTTCTTCTTCTTCTTCTTCTTCTTCTTCTTCTTCTTCTTCTTCTTCTTCTTCTTCTTCTCTCTTCCCCTCTCTCTCTCTCTCTCTCTCTCTCTCTCTCTCTCTCTCTCTCTCTCTCTCTCCATCCTTCCTGCCTCCCTTCCTTTTACTTTTAGGTATGATTTAAATATTGAAATTTTTGCTCAGTTGATTGGAGTGACCGCCAGATGTTCTAAGGTTTCGGGTTCAATCCCTGGTCAGAGAACATTCAAAAATCAACCATTGAATGCATAAATGGGTGGAACAACAAATTGATGTCTCTCTTTTGAAAACAAACAAACAAACAACATTATAGCCAAGATTTGGAAGCAGCCTAATTGTCCATGAGTAGATGAGTGGGTAAAAAAAGTTATGGTAGGTACAGAAAAGGATGCTATTCAGCCATGGAAAAGAAAGAAATCTTACCTTTGAGACAGCATGGATGGACTAGGAGAGATTATGCTAAAAGAAAAAGACAAATACAATATGATTTCACTCATCTGTGAAGTCTAATAAACAAATTAAACTAATGAACTAGCAAAATAGAGACAGACTCATAGATAGAGAGAAAGCTGATAGCTCTTAGGGGATTAAGAATGGGGATGGATGGGTTGAGCAAAAAAGAAGAAAAGATGAAAGAGAAAAGATATATAAAATTTATAAAACTTCTCAAAATCTCAAATTCAGTCATCCTAGTCTATGTCCATCTCTGATCTTTTCAGGTAACATATGCTAGAAACCACACTGCAAAATTCATTCTATGGACAGCCCCAGCCAAGGGATACTGCTTCAATTTTGTCCTTACCTAGTTTGGATTTCCTAGCGCATCATTATAATTCTTACCTCCCTTGTGCCACCCTCAGCCGTACTAGACTGTAAAGTTGCACATTTCTTTAACTCAGCACCTCATCTATCTTGTGTTCACACACACAGCTAAACCTGTCTGGAGCAGAACACATACTGCACTGAGTTACTGCACTTTACATTTACAGCACGTTTCATATAATTCCTAAGCTAGTCACGCTTGATATGTTTCCCAAGTCAATTTCATCTCTCAATTTTCAAAAATAGAAATTTTACATCTACTTTTTGTTTTCCAAACATTTCTATGTCCTTCTGCTTCCTCATACTTCAGAAATTTTTATATTTAGCATTCACAGAGGGTTTTGGGGTCTGTGGAGGAAATTCAGGTTTTCATAGACTTGGAAATGAAAATAACATACAATATTTTGATTAATATCTAACTGATATTAACTATGAATAATAAAAACAAGCATTTTAACAAAGTCTGTGGACTTTGACACCAATAGAAAATGCATATATTTAACACAGCATTGCAGTTGTTGCAGGCATCCTGAAATAGGCCTGTCTTCATCACGACTGCCACGTGATGCAGTTTTAAAATCTAGTGTTCAGCTTGTAATGCAATGCATTTCTTCTTACATTAAAGTTAGTCCTTTATAGTTTGGAAAGTATTTAGCAACCTTTCAGTATAACTAACTTCTTTTGTAATTTATGCATTTTTTTTTCAAATGAATTTGTGTGCAGAGTGCCAGAGTACTTACTAAAATATCTATGACACACATACACACCCAAAATTAAGATCTGCTGCCTGATGACCTGATTCCTTGTTTAAAAAAAAATGCTTTTATTGATTTCAGAGGAAAGGAGAGGGAGATAGAAACAACAATGATGACAGAGAATCATAGATCAGCTTCCTCTTGCACATCCCCTACTAGGGATCAAGCCCACAACCCGGGCATGTGTACCCTGACTAGGAATCAAGCTGTGACCTCCTGATTCATGGGTCAATGTTCAACCACTAATCACACTGACTTAACTTCTTAATTCACAGAAGCAAGGATAACAAAAGAAAATAACTTCACCTTCATCCTATGAAATCGATCCATCTATATGATCCTGTGTTCTTATTTTTTGCTTTATTTCCATTTAAAATAATGATTCCCTACTAGCTCTTAAGGTCAAATGTTCCATTTTTGTACAGGATTATTTTCCTCCCTCCTACATGAAACATTTTTCCTTGAATGGATACATTCTCATCCTGCATCAACTTTTCCTTTCTTACTTGCTGATAGAAATGCATCAACAATGGAAGAGCCTTTCATATCTATTGTATTACAAATAAACAAATATTTCAATGATCCTGTGCACTCTTAATCCCTTTAAATGCTTCCAGATCTTACATAGTTTTTGTTTTTGATTTTGACTAAGGCTGATCTTTCTCCTGGAATATGATGCTGGAGAACAGGATCTTGGTCTGTTTTACTCACAACCATCACAGCCTACACAACTATCACAATATAGTAAGAACTCAATAAATTTGCAGGTGGAAGATTTACTGTAAATCTGAATGCACAAGAGTAGACAGGAAAGTCTAACTATTCTAGAATAAGATATGTTTCATAAATATAGACTTGTAACCATGGTAGCATCAGTATAAAACTTACTAAAAATATCTAAGATAAGCACTGATGTACAAGAGGGATCCCACTGTAATCAGAATGATCCACTGTTAAATGGTGACATATTACACCACAGAAAATGGTAAACATAGAATGATGATCATCAAATACTGTGTTGAAATACTAAATGTAACAAAATTGATGAATGACACTAACATTTTTACAGGACCAGCTTCATGATCATAATCATATGACTTGAGGGGTCCACAGAGCTTCTCACTGAGATGGACCCCAGGCTTGGTTTAATGCTCTACTTCTGTTCTGTCATCTTGAAATTCTTAATACTTTTGAGCAAGATACCCTACATTTTATTTGGAACTTCAAATTATCTAGCCAGACCTGCAGAAAATATGAACTTACACATTTAATTTACATTTCTTTATTATCATGAGGAATAGAATACAATAATTGCCTCATTTCATATTTGTGTTACTCATGTGCTTGGTGTTAGATGCCTTTATCATATCCAAATTATTTTTATTATAAGCTTTTGTAAGATTTTATTTTTCAGAATGTATTTGTCAAGTAATAAAATTGTTACTTAAATAGATCACCAGTATACTTAGATCTTTTATATGCTTAAATCACAATTTTACCTAAAAAATAAAATTAAATTTAGTTTTATTAAAGATATTAAAGGTATACATTTTTAAACATGGTTTAAATGATTTAAAATATAAACTTACTAAACATAAACTTATCCGGTGAATTTTATTTTTTCAGAGGTAATGTGCCCAATCACTGAGTAGATTAATTTTATTTTATTTATTTTATGATTTTTGCTTTTATTGTACCCAAATCTTTTCCAAATAATAACAAAATTATCATAGTAAGAACATCATAATTTCTAACATGTTTAATATGCATTTTACTTTTGGAAGTTACTAGTTTTATTAACTGTGAGTTACAAAGTTTTGAGCTACCTACTACTACCATATGTCTCAGGAATAAAATTTAAAACTTAAAAGCATGTTTTATACACACAAAAAATGTGTTGCATACAAGAAAATTAACAAGTAGAAAAATATCACATGATAATGATGATCTCTGCACACCTTTTGCAAGAAAGATTCAGGGTATGTCTCTCCTTGGTTTTGATCTCAGTATAAATTAGAGGAAAGAAAAAAATAAAAATATCTGTCTGTATTACAGTTTTAGATCCTGATAATTTGTACTAGCCTGAGACTCAGGTAGTAAGTCTAGTCAGAATCTAGTCCTAACTCTGTCCCTAACTAGTTTTATGATTTGGAAAATAATGTTAACTTCCTTGAGCATTGGTATTGGGATTATTATTTATAAAATGTGAAGTTTTTATCTGAACTCTATACAGGGAGTCTATATGTAAGTATCTAAATCCTTAAAGATTAAGCAAGATAAAGAAAACTCATTTTCAGCTGAAGCTATGGAAATGTGCTCTCATGAAAACGTTGTCTCCTGTGTTAAATTTAATCATTTTTCTAAATTCTTGAACTACAAAACAGTATCTAAGTATAACTGTTTTACATCCTTAAGTTATTCCACACCAATAGTTGCTTCATATTCATCTTTTTATCCTTAAGGCAAAGCTCATCGCCTTGCAATAGAAAGTTCTTAATACATTTATTCCTCATAAATAAATATTCTATTCATTGTTTGGCCCACTAGAAAACACAGTATATTAATCCCCATTCTCAGGGGCAATAAAGTTGATTAGAGGGTTCCTATTCTGCTCTATAAAATTGTAATGTCTTGCCCTTTGTTTATATGCAAACTTATAAACTCAAAATTAATTGTTTGACTTAAGCTTGGTTTTAGTTGATCCTGTCTTTTCAACCAAATTAAACATATGAATTAGGGTTATGAGAGCACAATGCTAAAATTATATTGGCCAGGTTATCCACAGTTTAAGTTTTAGTAAGTTTTTCATGGTAATAATTTTAACATAGACTAAAAATAGGGATTAGAATGTCTATTTTAGACTACATTGTCAGTAAAAAGGTTTAAAAAGTATTTGCTTACACATATATGCACATTCTTGCAACATAAGCTTAAGAATTTTATGAGCTAAAGAGATTTTGAAGAATCAGCTGCTTATTTTTTATTAAAAAAAAAAAACCTGTTACATGTTTAATGCATGTTAGGCATTCTACTAGGTTCTGTGGTAATAATAGCAATTATAATTGTTTGCTTTTAACTAGTTGTCATAGACTGAATGGTAGACCCAATTTAAAAGCTTAATTCACACCTAATTACCAAAAACTGTGAATATTAAATTATGTGGTAAAAGAATAAATAAATAAACTTAGTTAAGAGATGTGATTAAGTTAAAAATTTTAAAAGGAGGAACATATCTGAGTTATTTAGATAAGCCCTAAATCCAATAAAAAGGGTATTTAAGTGTTGTCACAGGGACATATTATAATAGAGACAAGAGATAGGTCATGTTAAGATGGAAACAGAAAATAAAATGATGGAGCCACAAACCAAGGAATGCTAATAGCCACCAGAAGTTTGAAGAAAACAAAGATTAGGATTTTCTCCAGAAATTATAGAAGTTAGCACAGCCCTGCTGACCTTGATTTCAAAATTCTGGCCTCAAAACATGTGAGAAAATAAATTTCTGTGTTTTTAAATCAACAAGTTTATGGTAATTGTTAAGATTGTCCTAAGAAATAATATACCAGGTAATCAAAATGTCTTGTGGGAGTTTATAAAATAATACTCAATTCAGTCCTAAAAATCATTTTAATATCATTAAAACTACTGAGATTTCTGTATTCATATGATTTATGTCTCTTCTTTTAGCATAATTTTAAGGAATTTCATTGGAGTTGGAAAAGGACTATTTAGAGATAATTTGGCATGATTCTAATATGATTCTCAAGCTTAAGAAAATATAAAAATATCACTTGAAATTTTTTAAAATAAAAATTTTAGAACATAATCAAATCTAAAAATTAAAATAACTGCAAGTGAGATTCCATGATGTGCCTTTTTTAAAACATGTTTTTATTAATTTCAAAGAGAGGAAGTGAGATGGATAAAGAGAAAGAATGATGAGAAAATCATAGATTGGCTGCCTCCTGCAAACACCTTACTGGGGATTGAGGCCACAACCTGGGCATGAGCCCTGATTGGAAATCAAACCATGACCTCCAAGTTCATAGGTTGACACTCAACCACTGAGCCACTCTGGCTGGGCTTTGATATGTCTTTTAAGCAAATATCAGAATATATAGATAGATGGATAGATGATTGATTGATAGATAGATAGATAGATAGATAGATAGATAGATGTGCTCAGATATTTATACAATTGCTTGATACAGTGCCTACTTACTTACCCTGGGGCAAGCATGGCCTCTGACCCAGGCCCTAAGCTCTGGAATTCCTGCCTTACCATTGTTTATGTTCTCTGGTGAATTGGAACTGGTCAGGCTATCAATGCTATCTTAGTGGGGTTCACCTAGTTTGGACTGACATCTATGTGGGCTCTTTGATCTGCTTCTGCCCTTTGGGGTGATCTCTAATCCTCTATGCTCCAGGCAGGCAAGTGTAACCCAGGAGTCCCTTTCTCTAGCCACCTGGTATGACATCATGTGCTAGACTAAGAAGATGTCAGCACTCTTGTTACCTAAACCTAACCACTAATCCTTGGCTTAAGCCACTTATATGAGTCTCCATATGGGCTCTAACCTGTCTACGTTCCAACTCTGGTACAGCTCCTAAGAACTGCAGGGATGGCAGCAGGCATCCTGAATCTGTGCAACTCATGTTACTAGCTCCCCATGGCAACCCAATGACCCCTCATAGGCTTAAGACCCATATCAGATCATGCTCTAGGGGTCTGTCATCTCATCTGTGCAGGTACAGGCTAAAGACAGGAGAGGGCATAGTCAAGGGATTCATCCACTGCAATGGACTTGCTGTTCTTATTCTCCCAAAGGCGACTCCTCTCAACCCTCTGCTGGGGTCCACATTCTGAGAATGCAGAGAATACAGCCGAATGAGTTTGGATGTGACAGGAAGTTATATTGTTCTACCTTAATGCTATAAAATTCCTGTTAGTAAATTTAAGGTGAAGGGAAAATGAACTATTCTTTATATTCTTTAGCATACTCTTGGAAATACTTGTAATTCACAAAGGAAACATAGTTAACAATCTTTGAAAGAGTCATTGGAAGCAAGTGTTCACATATTGGGCTACCCAGTGTCATGAATGTTATTAAAAGCATTAAAAATGTATTAAGGAGCTGCATTTCAAAGGAAATCTATATTCTTCCATGTGGATTCCCTAAGAAGGCAATGTGATGAATAATTTTCTATCTTTGTCTTATGATAGAAAATACTAAATTTACTCAGGAACAGTGCATTTGACAATACAGCACAGGACAAGCTGATTCCTAAATCTAAACAGGAAGAGATGGGTTGTGAACTCTGAGCCTTGCAAAGGATCTTCACATGTACTAATTAGACAATAAAATAAGAAATATAAAAGCATCACTTTATTCTAAACCATTGACAAATCTCTATATCTACTATGGACCAATAAATTTTGTAATACATGTTTGTCCTTTTTGTTTTTAATATAGAAAAGATTTCATTAAAAATATTTGTTTTGACCCCTTCATACTTGGGAGCAGCCCAGATCTGAAAAAGTTGTTCTAATTCCAGGACCAGTATACATAATAGTAGCTGGATCTGCTACAACCCAAAAATGTAGGACCCTGTGCTAAAATCAAAGAGATTTAGACATCCTGAGAAACAGGTAGAAGAATTAAGCCTTAATGTAATAGAAAATAAAAGCATTTTGGAGTTTCACTACATTGCTGAACAAGAAAAGTGCATGACAACAATTGTGTGATAAGATGAGTAACTTGAGAATGGGATCCAATATGGGAAAAGCAATTGGAAAAAGATAGAGAATCGGCTGAAGGGACAGATGCAGTGTTCCAGATGGGAAAGGGGTAAATTTTAGGATAGTGGTAAAAGTTATGATAGTTGGGAGAAATGTGTAGGTAAGGACAAAACCAAACGAATTTTCAAGAACAAACATGACAGGCTTTGGTACTATTTGGATACAAGGAAATATGAAGATGACAAACCAGCAAATGCATAGTATCATAAAGTTACATAGATTCTCTAATTTTCTTAAACATAGGAAAATTTTGGTATGTCCGCAGATGCCCTTAAATTAGCTGGAGTACTTTCCCAGTTGTACCATTCAGGGTATTAAATATTATGAACCATCTTAAAATATGTTTTAATATTGGCTTCATAAACTTGATTTTTGAGTTGAAATACCAGTACTTTTCAATTAAAACTAAAACATCATATCCCAAAGGAGTGCATTGTCTTATTTTAAAATTGCCCAAAAAGCATATTATGCATATATTTAAATTAAATATAAAGCAATGGGAAATTTGGTAACTTAAATTGCAAGAAAGCTTGGTTATAAAAGAAAAGAATATCAATACAATTGAGGAGTAATATATAGTTATATGATTATTAGGTTTTTTTTGCTCTTATAATACTCACTTGCTAAATTTGAATTTGAAAAGCTATCTTCATTTAAATGTAATCTTGATTGTTAAAAGAGTAAATTAAAATGCAAAAACATGTATAAAGAAAAAAAGTAAACTTTGCAGCATTAAATTAGATAGTTCTTTCAAACAATTATATTCTAATAAAAATATATTGGGCACAGCAGGCCCAAAAAACATGTGCATGCAGTTTCTTGTCATATATCAAAAGATCCCACAATTTATGCAGACCTCATGATAAGTTTTGATAACTCTTTTCGCTTCAGTCATAACATTCTTCTAAAACACAACTGCAATTAATTTCCAGGAAAAAAAGATATTCTTTACATGTGCTAAGTCCTGCCATTATGCTGTTTTTAGGACGATTTTAAAGATGACAAATTAAAATAATACATTTCAATTGCACCCTTTCTCAAACGTGTTGAAAATCACAATGAATAAAAGTAAAATACAAATTAAAATAAATAAGCAATAAAGATTTTCCAGAAATGTTAAAGAATACCATGGGCATGTAACTATTTTAATTGAAAGTCATTAGGAAGAGATGCCCAGAGGTCAATGTAGTGAGACTGCGGTAAACTTTTGCAGCACAGATATCCCTAAGGAGACAATGACCATGAGGAGTGTTCTTCCCATTTTAAACAAAGCTCCATATGCCTTCCATTTGGGAACTCTCATCAGAAGCACACTGCCTAGCTTCAGTTGTCATTACATGGTAGAAGGAGAAAAGGGATTTCTGAGGGAGCCAAAGCCCAAACTATTTAGAGGTTTATAGACTGAAGTCAACATCCTTGAACCGCAATTTTAAGCAAATGGGTAGTCAGTGCAAGCTGTGGAAAATTGGTATTATGCACTCCCTGTGGCTTGTACCACTTATTTGCTGAGCCGCAGAATTCAGCCTATGTAGAAGCTTCTGGGTGGTACTGAAGGCTGGGGCGATACTAAGGGAAATAAAGCCGATGTTCATCCAAGCATCCCTTCAACCCAAACTTTACAACCGTTTGGATGAGTGCAGTGCACAATCTAAGGAAAATGCTCAACAACTGGAGACAGAAAACTGAGAAAAAGTTTGAAGTTGCAGACCTCACTCTCGGTTCACTTCTGCTTTCACTAAGTAATTGGAGTCTGTGCAGAGGATAAAGAGATGAATGCCAACATTTAGATTTCGCTCTAAGTAAAAAAAAAAAAAAAAAGAAAAAAAAAGAGGGGAATAGATTATTCATTGTGAAAGAATCATAGGGGATGAAGAGATGAAACTGTGTGAACTACCCTTTTATAACGTTTGTAGGGTCCAATCCTCCACTTGGCATGCATAGATTTCATGAACAGGCAAAGCACATTGTTTTATATGGTAAATGGTTCATGAAAAGTGCTAGGCAAAATAATAAATTATTTGACATATTTCTAGCTTGATGCCTCATTCTTTTAATCCTCATATTGTCTGCACTTTCTAAAACTTCTGTACTCTCAAACTACCCTCTTCAAACCAAAAATTTCCATCAAAACCATACTTTCATCCACACAGAACTTTATGTGAACGATAATAAATAAAAGCATTATCCTTTCTAAGGCTATTCACATTTTAAACATAAATAATGATTAGGTTTTTATTGGTTTGAGGAAAAGAGGTTTTAGGGACCCAGATCTAAGCCTTAAGAAGTAATAGCATGTTTGTCTTTTGCACACTCAAAACACTGGGCCACCATATTAGAAGTCCAGCTGTTACTGGTGGAAGTGAGATTTTTGGGGTACCATTGGAATAAGCATATCTGGAGCCCCCCATAAGAGGAAGAGGTTTTATGGAAAGTTTTATTTCTGTGGAATTACACCACTGAGTTTCTAAAGTCCTATTTTCCTTTATTTCCCCTCCCGCATGACCCCAAGGAAGAAGTGTAACTGGGGCTTCAGCAGAGCTAAAATCGAAGCCAGTATCCAGTTTCCTTTCTATGTTAGAGCAATGTCCAATGCAGCATCAGCTAGTTTAGCTTGTGTTTCCTACTGAAGTCCATCAGTCCATTGCATGTGGGTCTACAGACCAATGGCTATGAGGGAGTTGCAGGTGATTGGTAGAGATCCAAGAGAGTCAAGGGCCAAGAGCCAAAAGCACAAGAACAATAAGAAAGAGAATTCTGTTGTTCCGGGGATTATGCATTCCCATATTTTCATGGGTTTGCAGTGGCCAATAATCTCTGTTCCCAGATTTGAGGGACAGTAAGCACCTTCCCTATATCCCCCGACCTTCACTGTGAATGCTTCTATCTCCCTTTTGTTGGGTCCCTCAATGTTTTGCAGGGTTTGGGCCGATGCTCCCCTGGGGAGTACAAAGGTGCAGCTTCCCAGTGAAGCTGCTCTAATGACATGCCTATAGTGTATGGCTTCTTCTTTGCTCTTTTCCTATTATTAACTAGCTAATTACAATGGTATCATAGTTACCCTGCTGGAGAGACCAGGTGTAAAGACCACATTGACAACAACATAGAGAAATGAGAAGGACTCTGGCTTTCGGCTATTCCTGACATGGTGGCAGATCTACGAATCAGCCATCCTTGATATCCCCAACTTTGAGTTCCCAGATAATTATAGTTCCAGATAACATCATATGGAGAACAAAAAGTTCCCAGCTTTCTTTCATAACCCATGGAGTTAGTGAGAGATAAAATTATAAATTTGTTTAACCCTTAAGTTCTGGGTAAGAAACGTAACCACTGACATAACCACTTAGCTCCAAACATGGGCCGTTTCTTTAGAAAATGAAGGGTAACTCGGATATTGTATCCAAGTGCCACAGAATTGGGACATTACAAATAGGGAGTTCTTACATTTTTAACATTGGTGGGGCCATATTTGCATATACCTGACTAGATATAAAGCTGCTATGGATCAGTGACTGGAATAGTTTTCTACACTTCCTGTACCTTTTGAATGCAAGTATCTATTGTGGTTCTTCTACTCTATATGTTTACTTCCTGTGCTGAAATAACATGTCTTGTCCAACCATTACTTTCTGATTTCCACTCCATTTGGGCCTGAGTCTAACTTACCTCAGCATATATATTAAAAAATAATAATAATAAATAATATATATATATATTCTATTATTTTAAAATGTTATATATATATATATATATATATATATATATATATATATATATATTCTTTCCTAATAGCTTTCTAAACTAAAAATCTAACAGAATGAGTGGCTTGCAGCTGCTTTTTGAAAACTATTTCAGTTGGCTAAGCTGTTTCCCCATATAAGAATTGTGAAAGGGATCACTCTTCATGAAGCCTAATCAGCTAAGAGTCATCAGGATCAAACCTGAAGTTTAACAAAATGACAGTTGTAGACTCGCTGCAGGTGACATATTTCCAGAGGAAATGTGGAATGCACTCTGTAAGAGGAAACCAGGAAGCTTCTTTTTTAAAGGTTTGGCTCATGTTGAGGTATTCTGAGGAAGGTCGGAGTGAAGGAGGGTGTTTCTTAGGTGGGTTTAGGAAAAAACACTTATTAACCAGGGACTGGTGCTGTGTCAAGGCAAGGACAGTATAACAATTAGATATTCTCTATAATTCATGAAAATAGCCAGGTGGCTTTAGGGCCTCATTTGCAAGAAAGCAATAATCACTCAAAAAGAGTGTCATTAAGGTGTTTTTACAATTACTGCATGACTTTGTGAAAAACAACCTGTTCTCTTAGTCTTGCATGTGGTCTTGTTTATCCTCTCAGCCTGAATAATGGCTGAGTGCTTTTGTTTTCTCAATCCAAGCTGATTTTTATGCTTTCTATCTCACATAAGTCTGTTCTACTTTACTTTTAAATCTTAAAAGTGTATATTTAAAAACATGCTAGATAATAACTTTTAATGTAAAAAGTAATTTTAAAATTCTACTTTTTATTTTACCTCACTACAGCTTATGAAATTTAGTAGATTAAAAAGCACATTATGTATAGCTCTTGTCAGGTAAACCACATAAATTATTTGTTTTATTTTTAATTTCAATTTTATTTTACAGTTTTATTGAGATATAATTGATGCATAAGTTTGCAATATTTTAATGTATACAATATATTGATGTGATACATTAATACGTCTATACTAATAAAAGACAGTTTCAAATTGACCATACCTCCACGATGCCCACCAGCCAATCATGTGTGAGTATGCAAATTAACTCAACAAAGATGGTGGGTTAATTTGCATAGGCAGGCACAGAGTGAAGACTGAAGGCTCCACCTAAATGAAGACTGAAGCCTGAAGGCTCTGCTATGGCCAGAGCCAAGCCTGAAGGCTGAAGACTTGGCTCTGCTGCAGCCTGGGTCCCAGTTGCCAGAGGAAAACCAGTTCCTGTAACCAGGGCAAGGAAGGCCTATTGCACAAATCTTCATGCAATGGGCCTCTAGTCTACACTAATTAAAGAGTAAGATGCAAATTGACTGTACCTTTGTGATGTCCACCAGCCAATCAGAGTGGGTATGAAAATTAACCCAACAAAGATGGTAGGTTAATTCGCATACACAGGCACTGAGCGGCCAGGGGCAGGGCAGGACACAGGCATTCTGTAGCACCCCAGCTGCTCTGGGCCTCTGGGCAGTGTGGGAAGGTGGAAAGGCATTTCTGGGCCAGAGTGAAAAGGCAGCTCCAGCCAAAGTGAAAGCGGTGCTGGCAGCCAGGAGAAGGAAGGCCCATTCTTGCATGAATCTACATGCACCGGGCATCTAGTTGCAAAATAATTGCCACAGTAAGTTAGTTTCACCACCTTATAATTTTTTTCTTGTGATAACACTTTTAAAATCTACTGTCTTAGCAACTTTTAAATGTAATATAAGTCTTGTTAACTACAATCACCATACTGCACATTGCTTCCCCAGAATTTGTGTATTTATCTGAATTAGTTTAATTCTAAACTCATAAATAAGTTCAACAAATGTATTTTAGTCATCTACTAGGTTATGTATAGAGGTTTTAAATGAATAGATATTACTTATGATTCATAAAACTTTTATGTATTTATTCCAGTTCAGTTCTCTTTTTAATTTTTGTTTTAATTTATTGATTTTAAGAGAAATAAAGAGAAACATTGATTCGTTGTTCCACTTATTTATGCATTCATTGGTTGATTCTTATATGTGTCCTGACTGGGAAAGAACCCACAGCATTGGTGTATTGGGTGATGTTCTCACTCAGTGAGCTACCAGACTAGGGCTAGTCCAGTCCTTTTTTATTTTATTTTATTTTATTTTATTTTATTTTATTTAGTTAAGTACTTACTTTAGCTATATGATTGTAGGTCAAATTATGTGTACCAATTTAGAAAGTCCTAAATCTCAAATAAATTTAGTAGAATTACTTCTAAAGATGCACAGCAGATGTGATGTAAATATGGATGTAATCATTCTCAAGTGCTAGAACCTTTTTCACAGTCTTTGACTACACAGTAGAAAATTATCACACACCATCTGGTCTGTGTTATATCTATATGGCAATTTTTCTAATATAAATTGTTCAAGGACAGTCTTTCTCTAAGCTCCCTAATGTGCAAAATCTAATATAGGCTTAACATTACCATATATAAATAATTAGCATTGTTTACATCAGACAATTGCAAAACAAAGTTATAAATTTCAAGCATGATTTCCATAATGAACATATCATTCATATGAAAATGAGTACTTTACTAAAAATTTTAATTTTGGAGAACAATGGAGTTGTTTTTTATTTATTAAGAATCAGTTTCTGAATGACACTAGACTGATAATTTTATTTTTGTGATATACTTGATTCATATTTGAAATGAATTTATCATTTCTCTTTTCTGTTCAGTATATTTCTACCATAAAATTGTAGCTAAGCAACTCTTATGTGTTTTGAAGATGAGCCTTATATGAAGAAAGGTTTTATGCATCAACCAATGGGCTTTATTTCTGACTTAGAACTTTAAAAACATGTGTTTTTATTTGAGGATGATTTTAATGTAAGATGACTAAAATTTTTAGAAGTTTAACTTTTTTGTTTTCCCTGAATTGTTGGTAATCTTTTTTATATTAAATTTGTGTTCATGATAAAGTAAAATTGTATGAATAATTTCCAGAAATTGTTGACAATATAGATAACTTTTAAAAAAAGCAATTAAGCAATCTGGTTAGTGTCATAAAGACAAAATGATAGGTTGATTTAAATAATCATTCTCAAGTAATTGGTTTGTGATGTTAGAGAAACATCTAAAATTATGTTATTAAAGTAAAAGTATCAAAGTAAAGAAAATGAATTAAAAATTATTTATAGCAGAAACAACAATAGTGATAAAACAAGAATCAAACGTACATCAGCCTTCTCATCAGCAGCAGTGGTTGTTAGAGAGCAACAAAATACTGCTTTAAGTTTCTGATGGAAATGATTTTTAAATTAATGTTAATATTAAACTAATTTACTTTGGACTTTCAAAAACTCACAAACTTCAATCCTTACAAATACTTTAGAAATTCTGTAGGATGTACTTTGAAAAAATTAGATCTTAAATCAAAGAAGCCAAGGATATAGAATATAGATGATAGATGATAGATAGATAGATAGATGATAGATAGATATAGATATATAGATATATATATATATCTTCCCCAGTGAAGTAAAAGCAGGAAGTCACATGTGAACTACTCTGCAGGAAGCAGAAGAATATTTATTTCAGATTGAACTAGGAAGGGACCCCAACAGACACATAGTTCTGATGGGAAAAGAGTTGATATGAAATAATATGCCGAGATTTCAGGACAAATTCATAAGGTGACAAATTAAAGAAAAAATCAATTCAGGGTTAAAGAACAGAGATATTTGGGTTAATATTATTGACATTGATGAAATTAGATCAACCAAGAGTTCAATCGAATTAGATAATTTAGAAATTAGTAAGTAATGGGAAAATCTCTGATAATAAATAGTTCGAATAAGGTCAATAAAGCATTAAATCTAGCAGGAAGGAATTTTCTCTAGCTTCAAGGATGCCCGAGGACTTGATCATTATTCCAATCATCCTTCAAATCCCAATTCAAGGTATTTATACTAGCATCTTTGTAAATGCATAGATTGCTATGTATAGACCTAGCACCTGTTCCTCACTAGCAACATTGATTTTTACCTAATTTGTCATTGATTAGTAACTGGTAATTGATTGAATGTAGCAGAGAATAAGAGCTTATCATATACACACATCAGAATTCTATCTGACTAGGAAATTCAAAAAGTAAGAAGACCGCATAGCTGATCATGTCCCTGCATTAAGTTAACCAGCATCACTTAGCCTTGCTCCAGGGGCTTATGTGAGTCCCAAATGCTATGTAATTCATGAATGTCAGAAGCTGCACCTGGAATGCAGGAGGCTGCTGCTCTATTACTGCTGTGTATTATAGATGGTGTCCCTCTTACAGTCAGGTAAACTTGATAGGGGAAGCCTAATGTGTCAGTTCTCTTTTTCAAGACACAGAGGCCAACACAACATTTCACCTGCAAGAGATTATGCAGTGAATGAAAAAAGGGGGAAATGCTGAAGGGTCTTCAAACTCCAAGCTCTCTGACTACTATAAAAGAGAGAGACTTAAAAGGGATTAGGTAGGAAAATTCTAAGACAGCTTCACTGTTTCCTAAGAAAGTCTCAGCCAGACCAACGGGATGTCCCAGTTCTAAAATTGCCTGTGAAGAGGCTTCTGCCTCTTGGAGAAATGACCCTGCATAATTCCACCTCCCTTCTCCGTCATTGATTGGGAGTAGCCTGTGGGTATTGTGGCCTCAGCACAAATGAGGAGGCGGCTCCAGAAAAGTAGTGTCTCAACCATTGATCGATATGCTTCCTGTAGAAGATCTGAGAGTTTTCTTTTAAAGAGCAGCACAGTCCACCACTCCATGACTCACAGTCATACCAAATGGACACTAGTTTCCAGGAGCAGCTTCTCCATGACTTTCTTGGGCTTCTCTTCCTGAGAGGAAACTTAGCAAAGGCAGGTCAGTGGAATGAACTCTTTGTGTCAGGACCGTAACTGGTACTTCTCTTCTCCTTCCATTTTCCATCCCAAATACCCCTTACCTTCATCTATCTCTGTGAATGTCTTGACGTAGTGCATGATGATGTGACTCAAACCTAAATTTTTGTGGGATCTTAGTCATTGGAAATCATACCTGTTTCAGTTTGAGTTAATGTCCATTCAGCAACCGTGGGGCATGGGAGTACCAGGAGATGCATAGTGGATTTTCTGGGTCTCATACATAAAAAATAATAATAATAAAATAAAATAAATTAAAAAAAATTATCCTGAACTTGCCAGGCAAAAGCAGTCCTGTCTCCTCTTGCTGATCACAGTCAATTACAACTACTATTTGATGACTCTTCCCTAGCCTCATAGTCCTTGGACACAGGGAGTCCTAAGTGCTCAGGTGGCAGGTATGGAACATTTATTGTATTCTGTGACAAGAATGAGTCACATTTGGGAAATTATTATGAACTGTGCAGAGGTAGGTATCACAAATGCGAAGCACAAAATATCCTTGTGCAGCATTCAGAGTAATTGCAAATGGGGTCACTCCTACTTCTATCACTTGGTTTTCAGACCCTTGTGGGACACAGAGCTATGCAGAAGCTTCTTAAAGTATATTCTACATCCTAAAAAATGGCAATCCATTCTTTCAAAATAATGCCCCCAAGCTAGTGTTTTATTGTATTCTTTAGAAGACTGTTCCAACATTCTATGAGTACAGCTGCTTCTAAGCAGTACAGCAGTGACACAAGTAGGTCTCTGTAATAGGCTCACACTCTCATTGTTTTTGCTTTGAAATGAGTACCCTGGTTGCAAGCAATACTGTCTGGTCCCTTGTAGTAGGCAACATTCTAAAATTATTCCCAAGTTACCATACCCTGATATACACAGACTCTATAACCCAGCATACATGATCCTCATTTTATGACTAGCTCTTCCAAATTCATAATTTGATAGATTTATAAAAACACCAATTCTGAATGCCTGGTCAAGCACTGAGTCTCAGCCAAGGCTCAGTGACATGCAATAAGTCATTTTTCAAAAACATATTAATTTTTTGCTGGAGATTTTATGTCCTTGCTGAGTTTCATTTGGCTTTCCCCACTACGATAGCCCTTACTCCACAGGCCCGGGAATCAATGTATAGAGCTTATCCTACTGGCAGGTATAACTGACCCCTTGAAAGTGGATGGGCCCTACCTAATCAATGAGTCCTTTCAAAGGGGGATCTGGAGATTAGAGATAGAGTAAGTCAGAGATTTGAAATTGCAGAAGTTGTTCTTCTGTTGACTTTGAAAAAGAAAAACGACATATCATTAAGATTCATGTGGCAGAAAAGGGCAGGCAGCCTATAGGAGCTGAGAGTACCCCCTGCCTTGAGAGCCACAGAAACCTCTATCTGGTAAGTTGCACATTCCAAATAGGTAGTAGTAGCTAGACTGATCTTGGTAAATAGAAGTCCATGTTGCTGAGTTAATTCATAGCCTCCATATCTGCCGCTCACTCCTAGAGCAGCAGGTGCTAATTAGAGTTCGGTTGGTGAAGAAGACTCACAAGTTCTGAGATGAAATACGAATCTATATTTTTTATAAGAAAAGGATATATTAGAAACAGCATTGAAGTAAGCGTACACATCATCACAGCCAAAGACTGTCTTACAGCCAGGGGCCCAGGGACATCAGGTGTGGGCTTCTTTTCTAATCCCTCTTTGAGGGCCTTTTTTTTTTTTTTTTTCCTTGAATCAGGAACCAGCATTGTGTGCATGGAACACCTTGGAATTAGGAAGCTCAAAATGGAATCTTGGCTGAAGATTTTTATTTTTTGCTGCCCATGTAACATATTTCTGCTACATAACCAGCTTTAACAGCAGAGTCCTCCAGGGTCTCACAGAGACCAGGTGCAAATCATCAATCTTATTGTTATCAATAAACAATGCTGACGAGCTGGAATAAATGGGCCAGAAATTCTCCAGATCCATGGTTATAAAGCAACACTATTAATCAGAATGTTTCATGCATTGGCGAAGGGTCATTGCCGTGCACAATCTTGAGCAAGATGGTTCAAGCTAATTCTGAACTGTAATTAACCTTCACAACACAGCCATTATTCCATTTGTTTTCTTATCATGCCAGGCCCAAAATGCCATAGGAAGTTTTGCTAGCAGCAATCGGCCAAGTAATTTTATCTTTTTTTTTTTTATTATCTAGCACCGCTTTCATCATGGATGCTTTATGATGGGCATCAGCATGTGATCCAATATCTTACCACATGGTGTCTACTTCTATGTGCCATCTATCCCTGTGCCACTTGTGTTGCCATACAAACTTGGTGGCCAGTTTCATTGTTAGCAGTTCCACCCACTGGGAAACATTTTTCTTTCCAGCATCATTCATAGCCACCCTGAATGTGGCTGTAGTGCTAATGTCAATCATTTCCACATTGGGAGCCAGCTCATTCATAAATGAAGCCTGGAGGTTATTCCTTTTCCTTCAATTCAACATAGGGACCAATGCCAACAAGGATGTGAGCTATGAAGGGTTTATTTGTATAACTTTAGTGGCGACATGAGGGTCTAGTTACTCATCCATGCAAATTTATCTATGCCCACTTAGCCAGCTCAGCCCAGGATACAGCATTCCCAAATTATGACTGCTGATGGAACTTTCTGAATTTGCAACTTTGTGAGATGATCAGTGTTCTTTCTCTTCTAGAGTTCAGTGACATGCCATGAGCTATTTTTCCAAAGGCATATAATCCTCTACTGCAGATGTTATGCTATTCCCGGGAGTGTGAGTGGTTTCAGAGTTTCATTTGGCTTTCCCCAATATGATAGATTTTACTCTACAGGCCAAGGAATCAATGTAAGGGTTATTTCAACTAGATAGTATAGCAGTGCAAATTATATACTTTGAAACAAGGGAGATGACCAGTAGGTGCCTGCTGAGACCACAGGCCCACTGTGAGCTAGACTTTAGCCAGGGGCCCATTTACTGTCTGTTCTCCCCATTCTAACAAAGGAGATATGATAATTTGTATCAATGTCAGCCATACTTTTTGCCAGTAGATCTCAAAATACCTGGATATTATCCTTTCCCAAATATAGATTCCACTGAGGTTCTTTTGGTAAAATTTGGGAAATCATTAAAGATATATGATTGCAGTAAAATATTAGTTTTTCCTTCCAGGGATCTGACTACTTATACCAATGAGTTCTCGATTAAAAACTGAGTCAGATGTGAATACTAAGGGATTGAGTCTTCAGCTCTTGCCTTCTTGCCTTGCATGGCTGGATATTTTCAGAAGCACTCTTTTTGCTGCCTATTGATTTTGTCTATAGAAACACCATGATCTATTTAATCTTCCCCACTTCTTGTCATTCAGTCCCCCTCAGCATGTTCAATGCCCTTTAGCATTGGTGGTCAGACCTGAGCACAAAGCAGACACCAAATGTGAGGTTTAATAATTCTTTTAGTCTCATATAATTTTTCCTTTCTCATAAAAATAGATAGCTGAACCACAAAGAGCCACATCCAAAACTGATGAAGATGGTTAAACCTCACCCATTGATTGTGGGCTGAGATGAGTGCTCTATCAACATGAGACTTGACTTGAACTAGCATAAGAGATGGTGAATTTGTTATTTTATGTGAAGTCTTCAGCTTTTTGTGACTAGAGAGAAAGACTGACCCACAGTATTTGTGATCCTTTTTCTTTAGAAAACAGTTACTTCCCAGAATGCCTTGTAAGCATTTCCTTGAATCTCACCATGGGACCTTGCTTGGCTATTGATTATGAATAGGAATGGCAAGTGGTACTTCAGATCCTGAATATAAGGAGTGGCTGTGCATTCTCTACATTCTTCTTCTGCTTCTGCTAGCTGTATGAAGGCAAAGACAACACCATAGGACAGAGATTTTCAAAGTGTGCAACAGAACCAGTAGCACCTGGGGACATCCTTAAAGCAAGTTCCCAGGTCTACCTACACCTGACTTTATACATAAGAAATACTTGGTTGAAAAGGGTCTGAGGGTTGAAAGCAATCTTTGTCTTAGCGTGTTCTCCAGCTAATTCTGGGGCACTGTAAATTTCTCTAACAGCCCTAGGGAAGAGTAGATGCAAAAGATTAAAGGAGACCAGATCCCTGAATTTCAAAGTTGAACAAAGTCCCTGCAATCCCCAAGCTCACCACTGAACTATGAGTGAGAAATAGATTCTCTTTTTATATCTGTCATACATTTTTAAGTCTGTTATCTGAAATAGTGTAGCATTATCATAACTAATATAAATACAACATAAGGGAATGGTGATAGTGAGTTTCAAGTGTACTGTTAGGACTATATTTCTCAAGAGTGATTCAGGAATGATAGTATTGAGATGATAACCAAAAGTAGATGGAAATGCAAAAAATAATTGCTTTAATTAGGAGAGACTGCAATTTATACACCCTGCGAGGAAGAGAATATGTGTATCTTTAGCTTTGAAAATGATCTTGTGGAATAAACATAGTCCCTTTTCAGTACATAGATAGAATTATGTTATAGATCTAATTCTGTTAACATCTTGTTTTGCTCAGCTCTGTGTTTTTAAGATCATTCATGCAGATGAGATATAAAATACAAATATAGACAATAAAACAGAAATAAGAAAAAAATGTGACAAGATATGAGAAATGCAATAGTGATAGGAAGGGCTATGTAAAGATTTTAATTCTTTAAAACTATGGATTTTGTTTTGTTGCTTGTGATCTGCATAATTGATTGAAATATATAATTCCATAAAACTATCATGTAAGAGGTAATACATAAACCAGAAGCATCATAATTTCACTGCCTATCGTTTTGTGGATGAACATAATTTCTAGGGTTTGGACCAATTCAAGACAGAAGCCAGAAGTGTTTCTTCTAAATAACAGTTGACCAATTAACAGTTCCTGGATTTCAAGGGCTTAACTTTTCATATTTTTTTTCTTTTTGTCCAAGTAACTATACCTAAAAAAATTAGAAGGGATAATATACATTAGGTAACATTTATTTCACTTTATGAAAATATATTTTACACCAAGTATGCAAATATAGCAAACTGTAAGATTCCCCCTAAAATGTTTGGTGAAATAGAAAATTCTGAGGATAGCTTTGTGCTTGTTGGAGGCACATTCAGGCTCTAGGCCTGGAGTGAAAGCTTACTTTTCTGCAGAGTTAAGAACACTGCCTGGATAAATGTGAGATACTCTGCCCTAGGGTAACCTGACATGTCAATGTCAGACTCTTCCTTCAAAGAAAACAGCTAATGGGAATCTCATGCTTTTGGCAGCAGATGGTGAAGCGATTTTAAGTATAGTGTTCATTTTTTTGTAATTATACTCTTTTTTAATTTCTTTATTTTATTGATTTTTTATAGAGAGGAAGAGAAAGAGATAGAGAGTTAGAAACATCGATGAGAGAGAAACATTGTCAGCTGCCTCTTGCACACCTCCTAACTGGGGATGTGCCCGCAACCAAGATACATGCCCTTGACCTGAATCAAACCTGGGACCTTTCAGTCCACAGGTTGACACTCTATCCACTGAGTGTCAGCTAGTGTTTATTTTTATTAAAAATGTAAATTTTAGGTATTGTGAATAAGAAAACAAACTATATTCTACATAGTATTTTTAATGAATATTAATGTCAAGTGTTGATTTTGAAAACTCTGCCAGTGTGTTTAAAAACATGTCATAAGGAATTTACTTCTCTGTTTGACAAACCTGTTATCTAGGACATACTCTAATAAAAAAATTATATCTACTGTTCTTCTTCAGATGTTTAACAATTAAAATTTATATTCCTTTTAGAGGTTTATGTACATGAAACTTTAGTGGAGCATTTTTTTTTAAATGTTCATTTGAAGGGTCAAACATATATTAAAGAAAGAAGGTATTCTACCAAATTTGAAATAAAATATAACTTTGTTATTTTCCTTATATTTCACTAAAGTAATACATTGATTTGGGTAGTATTGACATTTACATTATACTAAGGAATTGCCTCTGAATTTATGGCAATTCTCTCATTTGATTCTTTTTTGAAATTTATAGATTACATTGTTATTTTTTTTATTTTAGAGTATGAACATTGTACAATTCTTTCCAAATGTATTTATTTTTTAATAATTGCTTATTGCTACATCTGAGAAAACACTTTCTTTATTCCTATATCCTGCATTTAATTTTCTTGGTGAAGTTAGCACTATACAGAGAAATAACCATATATATATATATATATATATATATGAATAATTATTTAGCCCTATATACAAATACCCTAGTTTATAGGAAAAAGTAATACTTTGGAACATCTATTTTTCTTCTTGCTCATTCATGCATTTGAGTAAATGGTTTTCCAATGATATCAAACAGTTATCATTTTAATTATGTCATGTTAGGTAATTTTTAATATTCAGTCTGTTACCTTGCTAAACATAGAAAATATACTCAAGCATGGTTATTGCAAAGATACATTTTTTATTTTATCATATTAAATATGTATTTTAATAGTGTCTTATTATTTCTCATCACTTTTCAGTTGATTGAATAAGACATTTTATGTAGAAAATGCTATTAATTTGCAAATAATTATTATTCTGGTACCAGATTTCTAATGTTTCTTATTTGAATATCTTCATTTCATTTTTTTAGTTTTCCAGTATCACTGTTGAAATATATATATTTTTAAATCTTCACTCAAGGAAATGCTTTTATTGATTTTTTTATTTTTTAGAGATAGAGGAAAGAAGAGGTTGAGAGAGAGAGAGAGAGAAATGAATATGAGAGAGAAGCATCAATTGCCTCCCTGACACACCCAAACCACAGAACAAACCTCTAATCTTTTTTTTTTTAATCTTTTTTTATTGATTTTTTTTTTTTTTTTTACAGAGAGCAGGAGAGAGGGATAGAGAGCTAGAAATGTTGATGAGAGAGAAACATCGACCAGCTGTCTCTTGCAACCCCCTACCTGGGATGTGCCAGCAACCAATATACATGCCCTTGACCAGAATCGAACCCGGGACCTTTCAGTCCGCAGGCCAACGCTCTATCCACTGAGCCAAATCGTTTTTGGCAAAAACCTGTAATCTTTTGGCATAAAGAATAATACTCCAACCAACTAAGCCACACTTGCCACCATTGTAATGTTAAAAATATTGGTAACAGTAGGAATCTTAGTGATATTATGAATAATTTTTAAAGAGAGTGCAAGAAGTAAAAGGTGAAAAAAAAAATAGTCGGGGGAGAAACCAAGATGGCGACATAGACACCCAACTGCAGCCTACCACAACAAATTTGAATTTAGAACTGGAAACCAGGGGAGGTATTGCCCTGAAGCACCGGACGGCTAGCTAAGAGGAGGCTCTGCCATCTGGGAAGGAGAGAGAAGGCACGCTGAACCTCAGGAACTGTGAAGGTATGGAGAACTGTGCACCCGAAATTACTCCCCGTTTGGACAGCTAACGTGCGGCTGGCTTTCTTGTTCGAGAGGAAAACAGAATTGCGTATTGCTCTGATAGACGGCCCCAGTCAAGGAGAGGCCAGACTGTCAAGCAGTGGGCAGAGATCTCTCAGAGGTGTGTGAAGCTTGGGGAGGAGTTGAAGGGAAAACAAAGCTTGTCTGCACCAACCCAAGACTCCGCCCCATCTAACCTGAGCACAGAAGCTCTCCCAGAGGCTGGCTTTCTTTAAGGAGGGACTGGCTGGAATCCAAAGCTTGTCTGCGCCTTTACCAAAGAGGTGCATGCCTCTGCAACCAATCTTCCGAAACTCACCTTGAACAGGACTTTTCTAAGGCGAGACTGACAAGGAACCAAAGATTGTCTGCTGCACACCAAGACCCCGCCCCATCCAAGCGGAGTACAGAAGCCCTCCTAGCTGAGACACTGCTGATCCTATCCTCATAGCCAATTGGCTTGGAGATCAACGCTTCCCAGTGATACCAACAATAAGCAAGGCTTAACAACAAGACTGCACACACAGCCCACAAAGGGCTACACAAAGACTGTCCACCGCAGATAACTGGGAAGGCTGGGCTACTGGGCTCTACCAAAACACCTAGTACACAAAACTACTCCATCAAATCAGGGAAACAACTAAAATGCAGACAAGAGGCAGGACACAAAGGAAGGAGATGGAGGAAAAGAAAAGATTGGACATTGAGTTCAAAACTACAGTTATAAGATATTCAAGAATATCCTAAAAAAGGCTGATAAAATAAATGAGACCTATGAGGATATGAAAAGGGAGCAACTAGAAATAATAAGGGATCAACTAGAAATGAAGAAAACATTGTCTGAAATAAAAAAATATTACACAGTGTCCTAAAAACAGAATGGAAAATTGCAAGAATCAAGACAAAGATTTAGAACACAAAGAGCCAGAGGTCACTCCTCCTCAGAAGCAAGAAGATAAGAGAATCTAGAAAGTTGAAGATAGTGTAAGAAACCTCTGGGACAATTTCAAGCAAACCAACATCAGAATTATGGGTATCCCAGAAGAAGAGAGAGAGCAAGATACCGAAAGAATACTGAAAGAAATGGTGACAGAAAACTTCCCCCACCTGGGGAAAGAAATATACTTACAAGTCCAGGAAGCCCACAGAACCCCAAACAAAAGGAATCCAAGGAAGACCACACCAAGACACATCATAATTAAAATTCCAAGAGCAAAAGACAAAGAGAGAATATTAAAAGCAGCAAGAGAAAAGCAGATAGTTACCTATAAAGAAGCACCTATAAAGATTGTCAGCTGATTTCTCAACAGAAACCATGCAGGCCAGATGGGAATGGCAAGAAATATTCAAGGTGATGAATAGCAGGAACCTACAGCTAAAAATAATCTACCCAGCAAAGCTATCACTCAGAATCGAAGGCCAGATAAAGAGCTTCACAAATAAAAAAAAAGCTAAAAGAGTTCATCACCACCAAACCAGAATTATATGAATTGCTGAAGGAGGTTATTTAGGAAGAGGAAGAAGATAAAGATAAAAATTATGAACAACAAATATGTGACTATCAATAAGTGAATGTAAAAACCAAGGGAATTAAAAAATCTGATGAACAATATTAACTGGTGAATATAATAGAATCAGAGGTATGGACTGAAGATTCTCAGGGAAAAGGGGAGTGGGGGGTGCGGGAAGAGACTGAACAAAAACTGTGCACCTATGGATGAGGACAATGGGGAATGGGGAAATGACAGGGTGGGGTGGGAACCTGGTGAAGGGGAGCAATTGAGGGGGGGGAGGAAGAGGAACATATTTGTAATAATCTGAACAATAAAGATTTATTTTAAAAATAAAAAAAAAATAAAAACCTTAAATAAATAAATCAATAAATAAATAGCAGCATTATTAAAAAAAATAGACGGGGATTGGGGGGCAATTGTTAAAACAGAATTTTCAATGAATTTTCAGCACATATCAAATATAATGTTTTCTTTTCTTAACACTAGAGGCCCAGTGCATGGATTCATGCACTGGTGGGGTCCCTCGGCCTGGCCTGATGAGATTGGGCCAAAACTGGCTCTCTGACATCCCTCCAGGGCTCCCAGATTGTGAGAGGGCTGTTCTCAGGTGATGCACCCTGAAATTGGACTCACTCCTCTCTGGTTCCAGGTGCAGCTCCTGTGTTGGGTGTCTGCCACCTGGTGGTCATTACATATCATAGCTACCAGTCAGATGTTTGAATGGTCGGATGGTCACTTAGGTTTTTATATATATAAGAGATAATTAAATATATGAACACATATCCTAATGTTAACAGTACTACAATCCATACATGAGCTCATTTTTTTAATGGTCTATTCATCTCTATTTTAATATATCATATGCTTCTAGGAGATAATATACTTAGATTAATATATTTATTAAAATTAATATGTATTATACAAATGTGTACTGTCTCTATTTTGTTATTGTTTTAGATAATACTACTTTGTAAGTGCCATTGGCAACTTTTCTTATCCTTGTTACTTTGAAAAAGTTAATGTGGCACAGGTATTGCTTATTCTGGGATATATTTTAGAAGCTCTTTTAATACTTATGGTCATTAGTATCCTTAGATATTTAAATTATTTTAATTATTTTTATTTATGTTTTCTCAGATAAGTAATATAAAGCCTTCAAATTTATTTAGATAAATTTGTGAAAATTATTATTTTAGATATTAAATTAACTTTATAAATATAATTATATTTCTGCCTCATTATAAGTTTTGGTTATTCATGGATAGTTAAAAATATATATATATATATATATATATATATATATATATATATACAATATATATATATATATATATATATATATATATATATATATATATATATGTTTATTAATTTCAAAGAAGGGAGAGGGAGAGATAGAAACATCAAAGATGAGATAGAATCATTAATGGGCTGCTTCCTACACATCCCCCTCACTGGGGATGGAGCCCATAACCTAGGCATTTGTCCTGACCAGAAATTGAACCATGATATCCTGGTTCATAGGTTGATGCTTAATCACTGCACCAATCCAGGTGGCGAAAAATTTATTTATTAAAATTCTATCTATTGTTTATTTCACAACAATAACTCTCAAAGCTATTTACCATAAAACAGTTTTAAGTTTTAAGGTTTAATTTATTTTATTAATTTTATTAGGTAAAGCAATTTATTTTATGTCTATGTCTTTTATTGAAAGTAGTTCTGAATTCATCAAAATGTTTATTAGAGGCATTGTAACAAATCTATTATTTTGAATTATTATTCCAGTTTCATCAAGATATAATTGACCTATAACATTACATTAGTTTGAGCTATATAGTTTTTTATTATAATTTGTAAGATCTACTCTCTTAGCAACTTTCAAATATACAATACTAGAGGTCCAGTGCACAAAATTCGTGAACGGGGAGGGGTGTCCATCAGCCCAGCCTGCACCCTCTCCAATCTGGAACCCCTCAAGGGATGTCCAACTGCCCGTTTAGACCAGATCGCAGCAGACATTCCTCTCACAATCCAGGACTGCTGACTCCCAACTGTTCACCTGCCTGCCTTTCTGATTTCCTCTAATCACTTCTGCCTACCAGCCTGATCAGCCCTTAACCACTCCTCTGCCACCCTGATTGATGTCTAACTGCTCCCCTGCCAGCCTATTTGCCCCCAACTTCCCTTTTGTGCCGGCCTGGTCACCCCTAACTGTCCTCCCCTGCAGGATTGATCACCCCCAACTGCCCTCCCTTGCAGGCACAGTCCTTCTCAACTGACTTCCCTTGCAGGCCTGGTGCCTCCCAACTGCCCTCTCCTGCTGGCTATCTTGTGTCCACATGGGGGCAGGATCTTTGGCCACATGGGGGCAGCCAACTTGTGTGTTGGAGTGATAGTCAATCTGCATACTATTTTTTATTAGATAGGATAGAGGCCTGGTGCATGGGTGGGGGCCAGCTGGTTTGCCGTGAAGGGTGTCCCAGATCAGGGTGGGGGATCCCTTGGGGCATGGGGCAGCCTGGGCGAGGGGCTGTGGTGGTTTGCAGGCCAACCACATCCTCCATCGACCCAAGTGGAGGCCCTGGTATCCGGGGTATATTTCTCTTCTACAATTGAGACTTTGTAGCCTAGAGCAGAGCCAAGCCTCCTGCTTGCTCCATGGCAGCAACTATTTCTGTTGGAATTTATGTATCTTCTATAATTGAAACTTTGCACCCTGGAGGAAAGGCCTGAGCTAACCAGGGCTGAAGAAGCTTGGCTTCCTCCATTGCCTGGGGAAACCACAGCCTCCTGCTCTTCCAGTTCAGTGGCTACTGCCATTTCTGTTGGAATTTATTTACTTTCTATAATTGAAACTTTGTACCCTTGAGTGGAGGCCTCAGCCAGCCAGGGTATGTAAAAAGCTTGGCTTCCTCCATTGCCAGGGAAACCCAAGCCTTTCTCCTGCCCTCTGTGGCTGCAGCCATCTTGTTTGGGGTTAATTTGCATACTCTCTCTGATTGGCTGATGGGCGTGGTTGATGGGTGCAGCAGAGTGATGGTTAATTTGCATATTACTCTTTTATTAGATAGGATAATATTGTTAACTGAAATCATCATGCTACATATTATATACCCAGAACTTATAAATGTAAAGTTGTACCTTTTGACCCCCTTCACCTATTTCTCCTACTTTCTTTTCCTTTTTTTTTTTTTTTAATAAATTTTATTGATTTTTTAAAATATATTTTATTGATTTTTTTTTTTTTTTTACAGAGAGGAAGGGAGAGAGATAGAGAGCTAGAAACATCGATGAGAGAGAAACATCAACCAGTTGCCTCTTGCACACCCCCTATCAGGGATGTGCCTGCAACTAAGGTACATGCTCTTGACCAGAATCGAACCCTGGACCTTTCAGTTCACAGACTGACGCTCTACCACTGAGCCAAACCGGTTTCAGCTATTTCTCCTACTTTCTAAGACCCATCACTGGCAGCCACCAATTTGTTTCCTATTTTTATGGTATTTGAGATTCCACATATAAATAAGACTAGAGGCCTGGTGGGGAGTGAAATCCCTGAGCCTGGATTGTGAGAGGGTGCAGGCCAGGCTGAGGAACCCCACCAGTGCACAATGGAGGCCAGGGATGGACATAAGAGGTTGGCCAGCTGGGAAGGGACTGTGGGAGGGCTCCAGGGCATGTCCAGCCCATCTCGTTCAGTCCTGAACTGCCAGATGCCAGTAGCTAGCTAACCTACCAGTTGGAGCATCTGCCCCCTGGTGGTCAGTACACATCATAGCAACTAGTCAACAGGTCAATTGCCCCTTGCTGGTCAGTACCCATCACAGGGAGCGGTTGAGCAGCCTAAGCATATCATTAGCATATTATGTTTTGATGAGTTGAATGGCCAACCAGATGACCGGGTACTTAGCAAATTAGGCTTTTATTATATAGGTTTATACAATATTTGTCTTTATCTGTTCAACTTACTTCACTTAGTACAATGCCTTTAAGGTTCATCCACAACTGTAATCAAAGTTTTTGTTTACTTATCACAACTAACATAGGCAAATTTCTTTGATTGTATTTCATTTATGGATATAATTATTACATTTTTTATTATAATCAGCTCATAGGAAGAAAAAAAATAAAAATTACTGTTATATGGTTGGAGACTTTATTTTGCAAAGATGGATACAATCGCTCATCCTATAGGTTAATATATTATGTGGTCTTGTCACTTTCTCTATAAAAAGTGAAGTCTAACTATTTTAATTCTCTTAAGTATGGATTCACTTAGTAACTTACTTGTAACCAATACAACAGGACAGAAGATTTACATAGAAATTCTTAGTCTCACTCAGCAAAGTCCATGCATTGTTCTGTTAGACAATTTACTCTTTGGTTGCTGCCTTTTGGGATGCCACTTCATCTGGAATCCAGGTGCCATGTTGTGCAAAACCCAAACTAAATATGAAATGTGCATATAGAATTACATCTGGGAGTGCCACTTAACCCCAGCCTTGGAATCTCCACTGCCCAGGCACCACACATGTGGATGAAGAAGCCTCTAATAATTCATCCTTTAGCTTCATAAAGCACCTTCAGTCATTCAAACCCTTTCAGCCCAACATTAGATATCATAGAACAAAGAACAGATATTCCCAATGCACCTTATCCAAAATTCCTGATGCACAGAATCTGGCATCATAATAAAATACTTGTTTTTTAATGCCACAGAATTTTAGGAAGTTGGTTCTAAAGTAATATTTGTATTTCACATTTGTATTTTAAAATAAGACATTTCTTCTTAGACATTACCTCTAATGAGACAACCAAAGTCCAACTGAGAAATTTTTTAAAAATATAAAGACATATGGTCTCCTTTGTGATGCTCAAGTTTAGAAGTTGTGTAGGATTTATTTGTTTAAAATATCCATGAGAAAACTTCCAGAATAAGTAAGAATGAGATCATTCTGTTAGTGCCAAACTATACATATTAACCTCAGCACTATAGGAGATATTACCGGGATACCTTGTTACCAAAAACAAATTTTCTCATTTTCATAAGATTACTATTGAATTAACAATTATAAAGTAATCAGTTGCTAGAACTTTACTTATATTGACACTATTTGCTCCATAGAAGCCCTTATAAATAACTAGAGGCCTGATGCATGAAAATGATGTATGAAAAGGGTCTTGGCCCTTGCAGCTGCAGCGGCTGCCTCAGCCCTCACAGCCCTGGCTTTGTTTGGAAGGACTTTTCGGTCTAATTAACATATTACGCTTTTTTTTTTTATCATCATAATTACCTAAAAAGGAAGAAAAAGTACTACATATTACATTTTCTTTAATTGATTTAATCCTTCATTATTAAATATTAGAAGTCCTGTGCATAAAACTTAGTGGAATGGGAGGGGAGTCCCTGAGTCCAGCCCATGCCCTTTTGCAGTCTGGGACCCCTTGCTCCTTACCGCCCACCTGCAGAGGAGGTGGGAGAGGCTCCTGCCATTGCCTCTGTGCTCACCAGCACTCGACAGCCAAAAGCCAAGCTCCTGGCTGAGTGGTGTGCTCCCTATGGGAGCAATTTGACTACCTATGGGCAGCTCCTGCATTGAGTGTCTTTCCTCTGGTGGTCAGTAAGCATCATAGCGACTGGTCATTCCACCATTTGGTTGATTTACATATTAGGATTTTGTTATGTAGGATGAGCCTACAATTAAATTTATAAATTAGGAGAGTCAAGATGGCAGCCAGAAGGATGGCAGTGAGGGACAGAGTGTGACTGAGTGATGGAGCAAAAGGGGAGTCTGTGTGTGATGTGTGTATGTATGTGAGTGAGGGACAGTTAATTCCAGCAAGGTTTTTGGGGTTGGCAAACCAGGCTCTCTTAGGTGGGGCGCCCCTGTTACCATTGCAGTCACTCCCAGGGTGGCTGGCTCTGACACAGTAACCATGCCATCTTGAAGGAGAGAGCAGCTGTGACTAGGAGCCCAGCCACACCAATACCCATACTTGCCCCAGATGCCACCCTAGTATCTATAGGAACTCCCAAAGGTCTGGTAACTTCACTGCAGACCTACAGACATGGGAACTCCAGACTCCCCAGCTGAGGGTTGCTGTGAGTCCCAGAGCAAGCTCCCCTCACACTGGCTAGCCTCTTTAGTCCAGGCCCCACATGTCCCAGTGATTGGACTAACCAGCAAGATTCAGACTGTGCAACACACCTACCAAGCCCACAGCCTCAGCCCTGGGCCCCATGCATCATGGCACCTAGGATATACAGGGAATCTCAAAGCATGCAACCCTCAAACCCAGCCTGCCACTGCAGTCACAGGCCCAATGCAACTCGGCACCTAGATCCATCAGTGAGAGTTAAAAATGGGGAGACAAACCCAAAACGGACCATGGTGGTGGTGAGTGGGAGTTGGGGCCAAGGCCATTGCATGAATTTCATGCTTTGGGCCTCTAGTAAATAATAACTTTCAACATTAATAGATTAAATGCTCTAATCCAGGGGTCCTCAAACTTTTTAAAGTGGGGGCCAGATCACGGTCCCTCAGAGAGCTGGAGGGCCGGACTATATGAACTACTAATTCCTACTGTAACACCTCGGCTGTGCTCACTGCCCAAAAAAACCTGGCGGGCCGGATCAGACTCCTCTGCGGGCCGCACATGGCCCGCGGGCCGTAGTTTGAAGACCCCTGCTCTAATCAAAAGACATAGAGTGGCTGAATAGAAAAACAAACAAACAAAAAAACCAAAAAAAACCCAAAAAAACCATGACCCAGAGCAGCAATGGCTTTGTTTTGGTGTGGTATTACTCTGGAGTGGTGGTGGAGCATGTGTACCACTTGGGGGAAGCCACTCAGTTTTTTGTTGCCAGTTATCTGGCACAGAAAATGAGACCCAAAAACAAGGACAACGTAAATCATGTCCCAATGACTTCCAAAGCAGAAACCAATGAAGGTGTTAAACAAATTATAGTTGTGGATTATGGAAAGGGTAGATTTGGAAAGTCTTAAACAGCAGTTAACCTTGTACTTGCACTAGCAGTGAATGATTTGTCAAAGGAGATTGGTTGTTAGATGTAGATGTATATGGCCCATCAATTTCAAAGTTGGTAAATCTGAAAGGAAATAGCATCATACTCAATGGGCAATAACTAAAATCATTTCCCCTAGGAACAAGACAGGGATGCTCACACTCACTATTTTTGTTTGACATAGTACTGGAAGTACTAGCCATTGAGATTAGACAAGAAAAAGAAATATATTTGTGTGTGTCTGCACACGCGCATGCGTGTGTGTGTGTGTGTGTGTGTGTGTGTGTGTGTGTATACCTAATAAGAAATAAAAGGAATCCAAATTAGAAAAGAAGTAAAACTGCCCCTTTTGCACATAACATGATACCGTACATAGAAAATCCTAAAGACTCCATCAAAAATTATTAGATTTAATAATGAATTTGGCAATGTAGCAAAATACAAAATTAACACCAAGAAACCTATGCAATTGCTTACAGAAAGACAGACTAAAAAAGCAATCCCATTTACCATTGCACAAAAAAATTAAGATACATAGGAATAATCTTACCTAAGGAAGTAAAAGAACTATAAGCAGATAACTACAGGACACTGAAAAAAGAGATAGAGGAAAACATAAAGAGTTGGAAGAATATATCGTGCTCATGGCTTAGCAGAATCAACATCATTAAAATGTCCATATTATCCAATGCAATCTATAGATTCAATGTACTCCCTATTAAAAAAACAATGGCATATTACACAGACCTAGAATGATCTTTCAAAAAATTTATCTCAAATAAAAAAAGGCCTGGAATATCTGCAACAATTCTGAGAAAGAACAAAGTAGGTGGGATCTCAAATACCAAATATCAAACTGTATTACAACGCACTTTTCTTAAAACAATCTGGTCCTGGAACAAGAACAGTTGCCTTGAGTGGAGGCCTAGGCAAGCCAGGGTGTGTGGAAAGCCTCTCAACTGTTCTCTGTGGTTGCAGCCATCTTGGTTGAGGTTAATTTGCATACTCGCTCTGCTTGGCTGGTGGGCATGGCTTGAGTAGAGTGATGGTTAATTTGCATATTACAATTTTATTATATAGGATATGTTCCAAGTACTAATCATCCCAGAGATGCATATTAAAATGACAATGAGGTACTATTTCACACCTCTAAGAAAGGCTGTCATCAACAAATCAACAAACGGCTGTTGGAGACCAGGTGTAAGCTGACAAGGTCCTACCCACACAGTTTTCCCAGGTTTGTTTGGATGGTGACTATCCATAGAATGAGAGCAACCTTTCATGGCTTGCCAAGAAGTCTGTAACTATTTACTGAGATTTGCTGTACCAAGAATGTGTCCTTCTGCTCTGTCTCTCCCTTAGAGATTAAGAGGAACAAAGAGTACCTTCCTCTTGACAGACTTCCTATTCAAATGTTTGTGTATAAAAGGCATGCAGAGTTAATAAAAGCAGCTACAGTCGATCAATGGCAACCTGTAGTCCTCCCGACCCCTCTTTCCTGTCTTTCTTTCTTTTCTCAACTCCCACCTCCCTACCTCAGCCCAGTTCAACCTGTCAGGCTGGCCCTGGCAAATGACAAGTACTGGTGAGGGTTTGGAGAAAAAAGGACCCTGGTGCACTGCTGGTGGGAATGCAGACTAGCACAGCCACTTCACAAAACAGTATGAAGTTTCTTCAAAAAAATTAAAAATGGAACTCCCATTTGACCCCAATAATCCTAAGAAAACAGAAACACCAATCAGAAAGGATGTATACACCCCTATGTTCATAGCAACATAATTATGATAGCTAAGATTTGGAAACAGCCTAAGTGCCCATCATCCGATGAATGAATTAAAAAATGGTGGTACACCTACACAATGGAATACTGTAGGGAGCGGCTCAAGGGTTAAGCCTCAGACTGACCTGTGGCAGAGCCACACACAAGTTCCAGCTTGGAAGGCAGAGTCCTCTTAGCATAATTAAGCTTAACCTTATAGCCCTCCCTAGTTCCTTCCTAGGTAGCTAAAAGGTTGTGGCAGGTGCAGCAACTGCTGCAAAAACAAGGGGAAACTCATAAGAACATTGCAAACATGTTGACCACTACCCTTGTTTTGATCTGACTATAAAATAAAGCTTCAGTTTGCAGGCTGGGTCTTTCTGTGTCCTCATCCAGGCATGGGAGATCCTCCTAGCCCCAGCTTTATTCTCTTGTCTGTCTTCTTTAATCCTTCACTGCCCCTCCTCAGGTTCACCCTTGGCCATGCTGAGTGGTACAGAATACTATGCTGCTGTAAAAAAGAAGGAACTCTTACCATTTGCAACAGCATAGATGGACCTGGAAAGCATTATGCTAAATGAAATAAGTCAGTCAGAGAAACATAAATATCACATGATCTCACTAATTTGTAGAACATAATGAACAACATAAACTGATGAACAAAAATAGAGATAGAGAAGCAGGGAACAGACCCTCAAACCTCAGAGGGAAGGCGGGGTGAGGGGTGGTAAGAGATCATCCAAAGGACTTGTATGCATGCATATAAACATAATCTATGGACACAGACACTAGGGGGGTGAGGCATATGCTGGGAGAGTGGCCAGGGAGAGGTCAATGGGGGGGGGGAAGGAGACATGCAATACTTTAATCAATAAAGAATAAATTAAACAACAATAATAATAAATTAAATAGGGATAATCAAAATAATTAAGAAAATGACCAAATAAACTTCTAATAAATGAATATAAGATAAATGAGGGTATATGGGAGCAAAATAATATCTATATAGTAAGAACCCAGTTGTTGTAATGTTGTAACGACCAAAGACCAGTCACTGGAGTTGCTGTGTCCTAGGGCACCAGTGGGTCTTGATGCTGGGTCCCGTGGTGTGCTGTGTCTGGGTTTCACACTATTTCACAGGTTGGGCTCCTAGTTTATACATAAGTGTAGAAGTAAAATTGAAAAGTTACGCTATCCTTCTAATACACACACATACACACACACACACACATTCATTAACTCACATAAAAAAAAACTAGATGCTATAAAATAACACACCATCAGTGAACAATAAAGCATTACTTGTACTTTGAACTTTGGTTACTAAAATAGAAATAGAATATAAGAACTAGTGCTAGAAAATTACTCTGAGGCAATAGTTTCCCAAAAGAAAATGGATGGTGGTGAGCAAAGGAAGGAAGAAGTATGGGAGAGAGAAGAAAGAGAGAAGGAGGGAGACTGGAAGAAGCAACAATGACAGGAAAATTGTCAGTTTCTTATAAAGTTAAGTTATATTCACTGTAATTATTTTCTCGAGAGAAAAGAAATTATATGTTCATACAAGAGCATGTGCATGAATATTCAGAGAAGCTTTATGTGCAATAATTAAAACAGAAAACAACCCAAATGGCCATTGACAACTCTATGTATAAACAATTTGTAGAACATTTATCCACTGCGATGATATTTACCAAACAAATAATGATTATTGATTTAAAAAAAAAGGAATAAAACTAAAAATAAATATTCAGAGGAAATAAGTCAGACAAAAGAACACATACAATGTAATTCCATTTTAAATGAAGTATAGAAAATACAAACCATAGTGAAAGAAGGCAGAACTTTTTCTGATTGAAATACACTCACCATTTTGATTATTGTGAGGTTTCACTGACACACACACAGACTTTCCTAGCAAATGCACAATTTATTATGTGCATCTTATTATATCAGTCATACTTCAATAAATATTAACATTAATATCTTAGAGGTTAATTTTAATAGCAGTTTCAAATAAAACTTAAAAATAGTAGGGAAGGCAATTTTGAAAGGTTGGTGACATTTTTGCTCACTTTGACAGCACATAACTAAAAGTAGATGACATTCTAGCATGGAAGTTAGGCACAAGTGTTCAGTAAGAATAGCCCATTGAATGTCAAGCTGTTTATATTTAAAAGGCCCACAGAAAAGCTTATAAGAATAAGCTTATGATCTTAAAAGATTTGAAGAAGAATATATGTAATCACCAGAAAATAAAAATTAGTCTACCAGTTTTCTATAACAATGTGGAAAAATGCTTTTATCTTTCTAAGAGAATATAGTTTGAAACATGAATTCAACACAAACAAAAATAGGAATGGATTGTGAATGCAAATAAGGTGAAGAAATACAACAAAATTGAGACATATGATCAACATATAAATAAAATATTGACCGATAAATGAAGTGCAAAAAGTAAATTCCAAGGATTTAGCTTTAATGAAGTCCTAGAAAGTAGTCAGAGCAGAGTGAAACAGGAGGGTAGAATTCTCTGGAAATTGTAGAATAATATATTGGAAGGATAATAAGGATAGAATACGGATATCTGTTTATTGTATGAGAAAAAAGAGAGCATTACTAATAACAAGAAAGTAATATTAAGTATTAGTAATAGCAAGTAGCACCAGTGAGGTTATGATTCATTTAGGAAGCAAAGTTGAATATAATTTAAAATAGTTGATGGAAAATTAAAAACAATGTATTTAACATTATAGATGTTTTCCCTTGAGATATGCAGAAATGAAGGCAGTGAGTCAATGACAAAGGCAATATAAGTCTGTTTCACATTTGGTTAAGTATTCAACAACGTTACAACATAATCATAATGCTGTAAATGTAATATTTCCAAAGCTCTCCAATGTTAAGAGTCAAATTGTTTACAAAGTATGAGGCATCTAATTATGCATATACTGTAGAAATAAACGTAGGCCTAAAAACTAATCGTTGATAATAGAAACTTATTTTATACTTGAATAGAATTAGAAACGATTTTTTTTCTGAGACAAGAGAGAAGGTGAAAAAAGTGAGAAGGTGACAATGGCCCATCATTAAATATCTAACATAGAAATAACAAAAAATAGAAGTACAATTATCATAGAGCTATTTGTATATTTCTCTAGGTTTAATGGTAAAAATTATTAAAATGTTAAATAACATTGTTAAGTGTTTATTTATTAAGTGCCAGAGAGACAGAGTTTTAGTCAAGATTTGAATTCAGGCAATCAAAAAATATGCTAATGTAAGTTAATTTACTGAACTGAATTAACTGCTAACTAAATAAAATTAATAACTTTCAACCAGTGTCACCCCAACAAATTCAATAAAAGAAAATCTCTTCTTTTAATGGAAATTTAATTTCATAAGTAAAGTTAATATGATTTTAGAAAGTGAATGATAGATGAACATAAGCAATGGAAACTTTAATTTCCCAAAGATGTAAAGACAATAGATAGTAAGAAACATGTTTATGAAAAATAACTATAAATTCATACAATATGTATTTTTGGAGTAAGCACTTGAATAAGTGAATACTCCAAAGATAAAAGAATTTTCCTTTAGAAAGTGAGCTAGAAGTTGGTAAATGGTTTTAAAACCTTATTTTTTATTTTGCTGTTACACAATCTTTTTTTTTTAATATACTTTATTATTGATTTTTTTTTTTTTTTTTTTTTTTTACAGAGAGGAAGAGAGAGGGATTGAGAGTTAGAAACATCAATGAAAGAGAAACATCGATCAGCTGCCTCCTGTACACCCTCCACTGGGGATGTGCCCGCAACCAAGGTACATGCCCTTGACCGGAATTGAACCCGGGACCTTTCAGTCAGCAGGCTGACACTCTTTCCATTGAGCCAAACCAGTTTCGGCAACAATCTTTTTTATTTGTGCATATTAATTGACTGGAGGCCTGGTGGATGCATAAGATTCTTGCATGGGGAGAGTGGAGGGGTACCTCAGCCCAGCCTGCACCCTCTCACAATCTGGGACCCCTCGATGTCTGACTGCTGGATTAGGCCCCATGCAGAAACAGGCCTAAAACTGGCAATCAGCCATTCCTCTCATAATCTGGGACTGCTGGCTCCTAACCGTTCACCTGCCTGCCTGCCTGATCGCCCCTAACCACTCTGCCTGCCTGTGTCATCTCCCTTACGTGCTCGCCTGCCTGATCATCTCTAACTGCTCAGCTGTCTGCCTGACCACTCCAACTACTATGTCTACTTGCCTGGTTGCCCATAACTGCTTCTACCTCAGCCCCCGTTACCACAGCTTTGTCCAGAAGGATGTCTGGAATGACGTCTGGAAGGTCATTCAGAAGGTCTAGTTAGCATATTATACTTTTATTATTACAGATGGTATGTAAAAAGTTCATACCCAAGTATTGAATAAAATTTCCTTGCAAACTTTTTTTTAACAACAGATCCCTGTGCACATATTTAATAGATAGATATGTGCACACACAGTATCTAATTCTTAATTAAGAAAACTTTTAATTCATATCCTCTCACATAATATAAAATGCATATGATTCAGTGTATATCAGAGTATATTGAAAGAGATATTTTAGTCAGGAAATTTTTGAGTTGCTGGAGTATTACAGAAAAATTAGATTTAGTACAATTGCCATGCTCACTAACCTGATTTCAAAAAGCATACCTCCTCCATTTTAACTTTATTGTAGTTATTTATTATTTATTGTAGTTGTCATGTTCTTATGTATTCATTAGACATTCTTCAGAAATAGAGGCTGAGTTGTTCAAAAGTAAAACAGTAAATACTCTGAACATGGGAATAGAGATGAAAAGAGAAAACAAGGAGAAGATAAACTGTCTTTACTTTGAAATTTTTTAAAGGGCTCCACAAATTTACTAGCACTCTTTTTTAAGATATGGAAATGTATTAACCCTGTGGCTTTTACTACAAATTACTTTTAGCAGCTAATAAATATATAGAAAATAGTTAATGGTTTGGAAAGTTTCTACCATCAACATGAATCACTTTTATACAATATTTTGATTTGACACTATTATGAGAATTTGCTAAGTGACAGAAGTCCGCCTGTACTTTCATTCCTATCCTTCATCAAAGCAACAGCAATATTCCATTATATTTTCTCTGTATTCAAAGAACCTTTTAAAAAAAATGTTAAAAATTGCCTCTCCTTTCCAATTTTTGCAATGATAAGATTTTTAAAATACATAAAAATGTATTCACCTTTACAAAAAATGCATCCAACTTCAAAATATTGTATTTTATGTGCCAAATGTAATATTGTCATAAAAAGTTCTCCACCATTCCATCTCTTAGGAACAAAGAATGGCATATATATGAGTTTTCTAGATATAACTGATCAGGTGGATAACATCTATATAAATGAAACATGAATATAAGGCAGATGCTTTGATTTCAAAATGTAGATCTTTCTTTTAACGGGCAGGTCTGCAGGTTTTATACTCCATGCATTTCTATCAGCGCTCTTTAAATGTTTTTTCCTCTTTAAATTTCTCTCATCTGTGACGAAAACAATAACATCTCTCTGACATTGCCCTATTAATTGGGTCTCCCTACGTCTTAACTCTTGTTTTTCTCTCTGTCAGTCACTATTCCCTCAAATACATTTTTATATCTCTGCAAATTTAGAAAGGAGAGTGATTTAAAAAATAGTTTTAAGGATGTTTTGAATTTAGAGTAAAAGTGTGGTAATAGCTTTGTTGAATAACAAGGGTGAACGTATTATTGTACCTCAGTCACTTAAATTCTCACAATAATGTTTAAAAACTATCATTTTTGTTCACGTCCTTATTGTCAGGGACTTACTTTGACACCACTGGCTTTATTGGGAGAAATCATGGCAAGCCTACTTTGGTCACCGTATAACTACCTAAAACTCAAAGGTAATGTTGTGGGGTCGAACCCTGGGTTCAAAATAAGACCACCGGAGGCTGATGATTAATTAATAAGCAGGCAAAGATGTATTGAAATAACTGGCCAGGACAGCCGTGAGAGCACCACACGCAGGTGGTCTCCACACAACTGCACCGTTTCAGGGGTAGGCAGCCCCTTTTAAAGGTTCAAACCACAGGAATTTTCCTTTGTTCTAAATTCTAAATCTTAAGGACTACATTCTAAAGACGGGGGTCAGCCCACAGGGTCATTGCTAGTCACATACTGCTGGACATTGGAATGTGGCCCTATCTTGCGATAGCCAATAATATAGAAGCAGAGCTCAGAGGTTATCTGCAGTTTCTATCTCTGAAGGTTACTGAGTCAGTGAGAATTACTCTCCTGTGCTCCTGGTCCCAGGCAAGGGAAAATTGCCGTAGCCTCCAAGTCTCTACCTGAAAGCTAAGGTAAATAGTTTTGTTTTGTTTTTCTCCGTGTTTAATCAGGTGCAAGAGCTAAACTAGAAGGGTTAAAATTCAAACAGCAGTTTTTACCAAAGTATGATTGCCATTATATTTCAGTACTTTTACAAAATAGAAAAACAGAACAGTGCACACAGCATAGCAACCATCAGGCTCTGTGTCTGCCACCCTGTTTGCTATCTAATGCATAGATTCAACACTCCTCAAAATGAAACAACACAAATCTGTTATTATCATCACACCCATATCCAGGTCTGATGTAGTTCTAAGTGTGGGTACCAGTTTACATGTAGCTATTTGTGGTCTAGTGACCTATAAAACCTAATGGAATAAATACATATATCTTAACACTTCACTGCCAATGCCCAATGGTGGAATATGAACAGGGTAGATACACTAAAAATTTTCATTGGGAAATCAAAAGAATGAGAAGCTCCCAGCAGGAGCATCTGGTTCATAGAGCTATAAAATATTGTTGGGCAGGGCCCAAGCTCCTTGTAAAGAGCCTGGTTTTGCTCTCTGGGTTGACTCTGATTGCATTGTGTCTTGTGGTCCCGGGCTTTGCTCACTGGGAAAACACCTTCTTGCCCAATCTTTTCTGAGGGCATAGCAGAAGTTTGAGACCCAACAGCTATCACAGCTGGCTGCCATCTGGTGCAGGTTTGAAGCCCAAGGTCTGCCGTAGGCATCAAACCACAACTGTGGTTTTTCAGGCCAGACTTGTGGGTTTTGGGCAATGTGAGTCCCTGGAAACTGATTTGGCTTTGGATATATTTTCTTTCAGTCAGTTTTCTAGGCAAACCTTGTGTAAACAAAATACTAACTTGTGCTTTGTCTATTTTCAATGACTTTGTACTGAGTCTTTCTTTTCTCTTAATTGTGGCAAGCTTGAGGGCACCTCAGATTATAGGCTTTGATAGGAGAGTGACATCTGATATTTGCTCTTTAGCTTTGAGCTGCCTACTATTATCTGGCAGGCTTTCAGTGAGGCTCTTGGAAAAATTTTGCAGCCTTATCTCATGCTAAGGTTGCTTCTTCACAGCCACCTGTTAAAGTAATTAGCTTAAAGTCTAAAGCAGTAGCCAATGGTTACATTTTGAGATTTACAAAATAGTTCTAGTAATGTTCATGGGCATTAGTAACATGGGCAGCCATTGAGAATAAACACAGATTCAAGTTGCATAAAATATTTTTGCCACAAATAACTAGGGTTCTTTGCCTTTTATATAGTCAATGACTATATTGTCAATGACATATATTTTAACGCACTTTTGATATTAATCTACTCTTTCGATCTGAATTGGGAACAATAAATAAATCTAAAATTATGTTAAATTAGAATGTATTTAGCTGTAAGTAGTGTGTATTTGCAATGCTGTTGAAAGTGATAGATGCTTACCCTTGCTGCTTTGGCTCAATGGGTAGAACATTGGCATGCAGATTGAAGGGTCCCAGGTTTGATTCTGGCAAAGGACACATGCCTGGGTTGTGGGCTCCATCCCCAGTAAGGGGCATGCAGGAGGCAGCCAATCAATGATTCCTCTCATCATTGATGTTTCTATCTCTCTATTCCTCTCCCTTCCTCTATGAAATCAATAAAGAAATACTATATATATATATATATATATATATATATATATATATATATATATTTATAAAAAGAAAGTGATAGAGGCTTTAGGCAGGAATTCCATGAATGAATCATTTTATTTTTTTTAATCACCAAAACAGAATTACCCATCAAGAAAAGTACCACTTATCAGGCCACTGCAAGAATTGTTGATTTAAAAGTTCTTGAGGATCAAAGCTATATGAGGATCAAAAAAAATAAAAATAAGAGGCCAACACCACTACTGCCACTAGGATTTAAATGAAACATGGATAATGAACATTGTGATGGTGATGAAGAATTAAAAGTTGTCTAAAACATTGCCTAACATGCAGAAAACTTGCCAAAAGAAGTAGAAAAATACCCTCTGCATTGATTTGCCTTAATATCTAGTGTAAGTGCCTAATCAGAAAAAAACAAAAAAAAAAACAAAACAGTTTGCATTTAGAACTTTGGCCACAAAAATGTGCAGGATATGCAGTTAGCAAACTTCTAAGCTTCTATGGTATAAGAACACATCCTTGATGGAGTGTGGAATAGAATCTATACTACCGTGTTTCCCGAAAATAAGACCTACTTACAGGTTTCCTTCTGAGTGAAATATAAGGCATCCCCCCAAAAAATAAGGCCTCCTCTAGGAGTCACAAGAAATTCACCAGGAAATTCAGGAATTGGATTGTTATGATGATGTTCCAGAAGATGATGAAATGATTGTTATTGAATAAATGAGTAAATTCTTGATACTGTAGGATTCACAGTTTGTCTGGTTTGTGTTGACAACTACCGTACTACCGTACCGTATACAGGTAATAAATTTCCTTTATTTTCATTTAACAATAAATATGTACCGTATTCTTCTTCATGGAAAAAGAAGACATCCCCTAAAAATAAGACCTAGTGCATCTTTGGGAGCAAAAATTAATAATATAAGACACTCTCTTATTTTGGGGGAAACAGAGTAATAAAAGGGTAATATGTTAACTAGACTGGACATCTTCTGGACTACCTTCCTGACAAAACCATGGTGGTGGGGCAGAGGCAGAGGTGGTTAGGGGTGATCAGGCTGGCAGGGGAAAACAGTTAGGGGGATCAGGCCAGCAAAGGAGAGCAGTTAAGGGATGAGGCCATCAAGAGAGAGCAGTTATGGGGATAAGGCCCAGGAGTAACTATACTATAGTAACCAGTCTAAGGGAATAGTGACCAATCAAAGGAGCTATCAGGCACCAGGATCTGTAGCCTTTATAAGCCACAGGGAAAAGGAACTCAGTGGTACCCTTTTCCCCCTCTCCATATAAGAGTCCATTCTGTGGGACTCCTTCCCTCTCCCCACGTGGGAGTCTGTACTTGTTCTTCAATAAATCTCCACCTTTGCTATACCACTTTCTGTCCATGGATTCATTCTTCAATTCCGCAGACAAAGAATCTGGGTTCCAGTGCAAAACTTGGGTTTCACTTTCAGTGGTATAATCACACACCTCCGAGCAGGGTAATCACATTGAATTCCTTTGATAATGGAGGGAACAATGGTTTGTTCTCATTGGAATAAACATTTATTCTGATTATAAATGTTTACTCAGTTCAAAATGCTTTCTTTAAAATTACCAGCTGTGAATTTATTAAATACTTTCTTCATAGAAATTGTACACCACACAATATTGCTTTTAACTAAGGAATTTAAGTTACAGTAATAGGAATGGAACAATGATCAATAGAAATAAAAGCATGGTCTGCTTTTAGCACTGGTCATAAGACCATGGCTGGTATAGTAAAAGTCTACCTGAATGTGATAAGTTGGGGTTGAAATTAAAACAAACAAAAATGAAAACAAATAAACAAAAAAGCTTAAAATCATGATCATGTTTTGTTCTGGTAAAATAGTCGACTCATTCAGTAGCTTTTTCCAAAGCAAGAATTAGTAGTCTAATTAGACTATTTGTTTCATGATAAATTTGCAGAGTGTGGGATACGTTCATGTTTAATACATTTGAGTATGATGTTTTAACGAATTTTCTGGGTCACTAGAAATGAAAACTTTGAGCAGAGGTCAAATAACAAAAAACTTTATGTTTGCTGTAAGCTACAGTTAAAACAATGACCTTTTCTCTCCTGTATTATGGCTGGAAATAGTGGAGAAATGATAGTAAATAGATAGCCTTGGGGAAGTTATATATCAATAGTTCAATGTAATATATACTTGTGATCTATACAAGCACTAGGAAAAGAATGAGGAAATTCTTTATTAATAAACATTGTGGATTAATTTTGTGGATGTCAAGTAATGGGTTTATGAACAAGTTATTATAGTTCTAGAATGAAGTTTATGATATTGTTGAACAATAGAGATGCATAAATCACCATCTCACAGTACCACCGCTGATATGTTCCCATTGGTGGAATCAAGTACTTCATCTTCTGTCCCACATTGAAACACTCATTGATCAAAACCAAGAACAGTCGAAATATGTTTGGCTCAGTAGATAAAGCATAGGCCTGCAGAATAAAAGGTCCCAGGTTTGATTCCGTTCAAGGGCATGTATCTTGGTTGTGGGCACATCCCCAGGAGGGGGTGTGCAGGAGGCAGCTGATCAATGTTTCCCTCTCATCGATGTTTCTAACTCTCTATCACTCTCCCTTCCTCCCTGTAAAAAATCAATAAAATATATATTTTAAAAAAAACGAGAACACCCCCAAAACAAACAAAAAAACCCATAAAACATATTCCCAGAAATAATAGCTCTTACATTTCACCAAACTTAATAATACCAAAAAATACAAGCAAAAAAACAGTCATAAAAATAACATTCCTCATACCTATGGAGTTTTAAACTTTCAAATTATTTCTTTTCAGCATTGGTAGATATTTTGTTTCTAGAGACTCAGGATAACACTTATTATATGTGGAAGATATGAGCTCAGATGAAGCTATTTAAATATGGAGGTTAGTTTTTAGACTCTATTAATCTCGCTAGTAGTCCTGCACATGAATCCATGTTCCAGTAGCTCACCAGTAGCTCCCTGCTGCCCTCCAGTAGCTCTCCACCCACTGCCCTGCCCTCCAGTAGCTCCCTGCCCCCCATAGCTCGCTGCCCTGCCCCATACTGCAGCTCTTCACTGCCCACTTGTAACTCACTGTCCCAACCTCCTGCCAATACATGGTGGGTCATTATGCTTCACAGTGTAACGACTATTTGCATATTACAGCTTTATTACATAGGATAAGTCGGAGTGTTTATATGCATAACTTTCACTTCATAGCCACAGTTGTTTCTGAGAAGCAGTCCAGGTGAACCAAGTATACTCTGCTAAAAACATGTTTAGGTAATTACATTGGTTATCTTCCTTCTAGTAAAATTGTTTCAGCATGTTTACAAGGAGGCTTATGAGGTTAAAACAGATGTAGGCATCCTCAAGGAGGCAGGAAATAAGTTACATATTTGCTATGATTTTCTTGCTTCTCAGGTACCATACATGGGGGAAAACAGATAGAAAATTAATTACTTTGGACTTTTTCTGTAATTGTTGGTGGCAGCAGGATTAGATATATTTTGCATTGCACGCATATTCTGCCCATCATGTATTTCTTATTAATTTTATTTTTATGGTCACTGGTCCTATGCAAACTTTTTATACCATGCAACTTTGCTTCTGAAAAACAATGACAATATTTTTATGTTAAAAGAAAAAAGATATAATGTGATTTACCTGGATTACTCTATACTACATCAACCAGAAAATAAAGCCTGGTATTTTATTGAAATGCTAGAAGACTAGCTTGTAAGATGAAAAATGTTGTTAAGATATTATATATTTTTTACATAACAAATGAAATAAATTACTGTTATTTCCATTTTAACATTTAACATATTTGAGACTCAAATATTAGAAGTGGGATGACTTCTCTTACAATTACATCCTATTAATCATTAGTAAATTTCTACTATTCTTCCCTATGATTCTGGGGTCTGCTGATATCATGATGTGAGAAGCCCAAAGAAAATTGCTTTTATTATGGATCATAATACTGATCAAACCATTGTTGGCAGTTAAGTCTTCCAGCTGTGTATTTCAGAATACTCATGACTGAGTCATAAGCAAAATGTGCAGTGTGTCATCTTCTGAGCTGACTAATTCTGACCTTTAAAGTGGTACAAAATTTTATATCATACCTTGAGGTTATGGAGACATATGAATCAAAGACAGGGATTTCTGAGATTTTGCATTGTTTTATAATATCAAGTGATGAATGGTAGGGCAAATCTTGGTAATTGGGGTAATTTCCTGAGTTTTGTAATGTTAGTGTGATTCATTGTTGCATCATACCTGTAGGGTTTTGTAGCTGAAGGGAAACAAGAGAGAGAGAGAGAGAGAGAGAGAGAGAGAGAGAGAGAGAGAGAGAGAGAGAGAGAGAGAAGAGAAGAGAAGAGAAGAGAAGAGAAGAGAAGAGAAGAGAAGAGAAGAGAAGAGAAGAGAAGAGAAGAGAAGAGAAGAGAGAAAAGAATAAGAAGATAAAAGAAGATGAATTCCCTTTCCACATTTGTCTGTGGGGCAATGGCAGTACTTTGCAATGTAGCAATGTTAGATAATAGTGGTTTCTGATCAATTGTTATTAATCCTCATACGACGATATATTTCTATTGAATTGAATTTTAGGGAGAGTAGAAGAGAGAGGAAATGACAAAAAGGAACATTTCTGTGAGAGAAACACATCAATTGGTTGCCTCCTGAAGGAACCCTAACAAGGGTCTGGGCCAGCCGGGCAGGAGCCTGTAACTGAGGTGCATGTCCTTGATGGGAATTGAACCTGAAACCCTTTTGTCCACAGGTCAAAGCTCTATCAACTGAGCCAAACCAGCTAGGGCTGGAATTGTTATTAAATTGCAGTTGATTCAATCATTTTATAAAGAGGCCAAGGCCAACATTTCTAAAACACTCCCAGGTGCTACTTATGTTGGGACAGTTGATCAAACATTTGTTTTCTCTTCATTTGATTTAATTTTTTCATTACCATTTATCACCCCTATACCCTCTCCCATCTTCACCTGCTGTTCACCTCCTGGAAATCACCATCCTGTTGAATTATAAGAATGCACTTAGAATTTATGATTACTGCAATTATTTAGGCCTTTACAAATATCGCCATATATGTGTTAATTAACCCAATGGTGAAAATCCTTTCACAATGTGTAATTATATCAACTCATCTCATTGTACACTTTATCTTACATTATATTTGCCAATAGAGCACAGAAAGGTCAAATTATACTGTTTTAAACATTAAAAAAAATATCACCAAACATATTTCAGAAGCAGTTTGACTTGACATTGTTAGGTTTGGCTGGTGACAGGCTGTAAACAAATACACAAGTAAAAGAATGGATGTAGTGAGGAAGCTTATTTTACTTTCCCAAAGGGAAAGGGCTGCTCTGGGGCATTGCTAGTCAATTACGGGCAAGAAACAGAAAGTTCTTCCCCTTTAAAGGATAATGTCTACTGTTGCTAGTTGACAAGGAAGGGAGGAGGATTTGGGGGCTGGAATGGAGCAGACATGGAGGGGGGCTCATGGTTTGTTTTTCAGGAGACAGAACAGACAGAGGTACTATGAAGATGTTTTATCTAAGCCTGTAAAGCATGCTTAGAGCAAAACTTATGAAGAGTTCAAAGGAGGCTTGTTTGAAGAGGAGAGAGGAAGGGAACTTTCTATTAACTAGAGACTTCTTGATGTGAATTATTCCTTAATTCCAAAAACAGCAGGGGTACGGGTATGCAAGAATGTAGCCTTGAGAGTAGCTCATTTTGTGCAGCAGTTTGAACAGAGGGGCTGTTTTAATCAGAGGAGCTAACAATATTGGGGTTTAATTACCAAGTGTTTCTCATAAATTGTGGAAAGCTACAGCAAAAAAAAAAAAAAAAAAAAAGTAGCCGAAACCCGGTTTTGCTCAGCGTAGGTCTGCGGACTGAAAGGTCCCCCCGGGTTCGATTCCGGTCAAGGGCATGTACATTGGTTGCGGGCACATCCCTGTTAGGGGGTGTGCAAGAGGCAGCTGGTCGATGTTTCTCTCTCATCGACGTTTCTAGCTCTCTATCTCTCTCCCTTCCTCTCTGTAAAATATCAATAAAATATATTTTTTAAAAAAAAAGTAAACAAAGGCCTTTCTTTCTTATCCTTACTGGCATGCTGAATCTCTTGTCAGTGAAGCTACTGTGTATACTAGCTGAAACCTCATTGTAAAGTTATGATACTTCCCTCAAGGGTTAAGGGGGCTATGGTATCCATGTCTGGTCTCAATTCTCCACCCCTTCTTGTTTAGCTTTGTGTCTGGAGTGAGGAAAGTGTCACCCCGTATTCTCTCTTGATGTGGTGATCCTCCAGTCCCACCTCCACTGTGTCAAAGCACAGTTGGAAAGCATTGATAATTTTTGGTATTGTTTCACTTATGATGGTGTTAATTTGTGTAAAAATGCCATGAAAGTGGAAAGTTCTCTTGATTTTTATCTTTGGAGAAATGCAGTACACATATGACTAAGAGAAGTAGTTTTCTCTACATTCTATGGGAAGGTGGAAGGATGGGTGGCAGTGGAGTTGTACAGGCCACATAGCTTCTGCATCTTGAGGCCTTTAGCTTTCAAGTCCCTTTTATAAATTATCATTTTGAAGATATGTACCATTGCGAATCTGGCCTCAGTTATACCCTTATTCCTCTCTTGTAACTCCAGTTTCTGTAACCAGTACCAGGAATTCACCCTTGCACCAGAGTTATTGTTTTACATTTACAGCCATGCTATAATGACATTTTGGTCAACAATGGACCACATATAGTACTGTGATCCCATTATAATGAAGCTGAAAATTTATCTTACCTATTGTCTTTTAGCCAAGGTAATATCATAGCACAATATACGACACAAATATTTACCATTATGTTAAAATTGCCTACAGTATTCAGTACTGTTACATGCTATACACGTTTGTAGCTTACGAGCTATTGAGAAACAGAATCTGTCACCCCAAAATATGTCTATTTGACATAATACACTTTAGGCTGCCTATAAAAAAAAAAAAAAAAAAAAAAAAAAAAAAAAAAAAAAAGAGGACCTGAAAGAATCTCTGAAAACCAAGAAAAAGACATTTATACTTTAAGAAATCTCTATTTGTTTTTTTTTGTTGTTGTTTTTCACATAAAAGTTTCAGATTTATTAAGAATAAATTATTTGGTTTTTGTTTATCTACAATGGATCACACAAAAATGTCATCTTATATTCTAACCAAGTACAAAATGGAAAAAGAACATAAATTATATTTTAAACAAAATTTTTAGGTCTGTCTCACTAAAGGAAGGCAATATCATATTTGAAATGTCAGGCTTATCTCCAGTCCTATTTTTTTTTTTAAACATTTTGTTGTTGCTGATAGTATTACAGATCTTTATCATTCCTTCCCTTTTTCCTAGCCCCTACCCACCAGAAATCTCCATTTGGAGTCATGCCCTCCTTCCTGTACCAGGAAGGGGGTGTGGGGTTGTAATCTTATTTTAGGAAACAGTGCAGAAGATAAATACATAAATTCGAATAGCAAACTTACCCCACCCAGCCCTAATATCTTGTTTTGTTTTTAAGGTAATGGCTTCAGGTATTTCTGGAAGTTACTCAAGTTAGGTTTCTTGGGTGTATCTCAGTATAAAGGAGGTATACATACTGATAAACTTTTGTTTGTTTTTCTCCTGTTAATCTCTCATTTATTACAGTGGGGCCTTGGCCAGGAAGCCAGAAGGCTAAAGAGAAAATTGTTTTTTCTCCCCTTTGGCTCAGTGGGCTATACCATATAGCTTAGGTGTGTAATAGGTTATATCATCATACCCTCTAGAGTTGTGTAAGTGTACTCTATAATGTTTGTACAACATTGAAATCTAACGAGGCATTTCTCAAAATTATCTTTGTCATTAAGCTGGGGATAACAATACATTTTGGTCTTCCTCTGATCTTTTGGCAATATCTGGAGATAGTTGAGGATCTAGTTTGCAACACCTGTAACCTATGTGAGAAAACTATCCAAAAAGATACTTATTTGGAAAGAAGCCATATATATATATATTTACTAGAGCTCCAGTACATGAAAATTCATGCACTGGAGGGAGGGTTCCTTGGCCCCGCCTACCCCCTCTCACAGTCAGGGAGCCCTCAGGGGCAGGAGGTGACCTGGCAATAAGGGAAAGACAGTGCCCCCATCACACCTCTTCTGCTGCCACTGCCAGCAGTGCAAGCCTCAGCCAGCCTTGGTTACCTGAGCCTCGGGCAGCCCTGGGCAGCTGGGCAGCCACCATATGAGGCTTGCCTGCACCTCGGGCAGGCCCGGGGCAGCTGGGAGGCAGAGGGGACTGGGGGACTCTGGAGGCAGGAGCATGGCAAGGCCAGGCCTGCCACCCTGGTGGGGCTGAGGGGACTGGGCACCACCATCTGTGAGGGTGTAACAGTCAATTAGCCTATTTTCTCCTCATTGGCTGTGGGTGCTGCCATCTTTGTAATGGTGTTAGGGTCAATTAGCATATTCCCTCTTTATTAGATAAGATCTTTAATGAAAGTATTATATATGTCTCTATTTTCCCACCCCCCTCCCCCACACATACAGCCCTATACTTTTTAATTTGTTGGATATCATCATTGCTACTGCCTCTCAGCACAGGAAGTTTATGGGGGAGTGATTGTATTGCAATAAAAAATTTTTCTTTTGCCTTGCTTTATTTTTTTATTGCTCTTTTTTTATTAGTTTACTGTAAACTTTAAAATTTCTGGCAATAATCTTATTCTGTGTTTGTTTTTCCCAGAAATAAATTTGAATTGTGCCCTTTTATTCTACTCTCTCTGGAAATCTGTTCTTTTAGTCATTTATCTATCTATATATTTATACACTTTTAATTTATTTATTAACTATGAAGTATTACAAACAGATAATACCAAAGTAGAGAAAATAGAATGAACCACTAAAGACTCATTGCCCAAATAAATCAACTATCAGCATTTTGTAACTTTATCTCCTTTTTTAAGTTTGCTAGCTTTTTACTGCTGAAATATTTTAGAGCAAATCTTCTTCATGCCACTGTTCTTCTATATCACTTTACATCTTTAAAATACTGCTATTTTATTACATAGCAGCAATGACTTCATCACCATTACAAAACTAAAATATAATTCTTGGCCTCATTTGATATCTACTTTATGTTAAATTTCCCATGGTTTGCAAAATACACTTGCATATTTTTATTTTTGTAAGTTAGTATTTCAATTTTTTAAATGATTTGATTTTCTTTTTCTTTATTTTTTTTAAATATATTTTATTGATTTTTTACAGAGAGGAAGGGAGAGAGATCGAGAGTTAGAAACGTTGATGAGAGAGAAACATTGACCAGCTGCCTCTTGCACACCCCTTACCGGGATGTGCCCGCAACCAATGTACATGCCCCTGACCGGAATTGAACCTGGGACCTTTCAGTCCTCAGACCGATGCTCTACCACTGAGCCAAACAGGTTTCGGCAGTATTTCAGTTTTTTGTCTGATTTTTCTATATTATTTAACTGATAATTCTACTAGTTCATCCCTGAGAGAAAACTTAAAATTTACTTTTTAATCGTTTGATTAAATTTTGGTTTAAATATTTTAGTTAGGAGCATTTTAAAAGTTGTGCTATGTACTTCATATTTTGTCACATCCCAGATAATAATTAAGTGGCTCACACTAGTGATATAAAGCTTGATTATTAGATTTATGAAGTTTTCTATAATAATTTTATAAAATAGTTGCCCATTAACAAGCTTTGTTTGAATTAATTAGGAATTCCAAAATTATATATTTTTTAAAATTTTTATCATAACTGTTAGCTGGATTTTCATAGAAAATAATTTCATCAGCCGAAACCGGTTTGGCTCAGTGGATAGAGCATCAGCCTGCGGACTAAAAGTTTCCAGGTTCGATTCCGGTCAAGGGCAGGTACCTTGGTTGTGGGCACATCACCAGTAGGGGGTGTGCAAGAGGCAGCTGATGGATGATTCTCTCTGGTTGATGTTTCTAACTCTCTATCCCTCTCTCTTCCTCTCTGTAAACATTCAATAAAATATATATTAAAAAAAAAAAAGAAAGAAAATAATTTCATCAGCTAGGGCCATTTTCTTAGCCAGAAATACAGTTATTTCAGAAAAGACAAGATAAACTCTTAATTATTCCCATTTGCTTGGATTTTTATGGCAATGTTGGTGACCTAGTTGCTGCCCATGATAAATCTGGATTTTTATATATTGAATCTATTTGAATAAATCAGTCATTTTTTAGTGTTCAAATTACCCCTTCTTTGACCAACTGAATCTATTCAGTCTTTTTGAAAGTTTACTTGCTTTGCAGCAAGAAATATTCCAGTCTCATTTTATACATCATGACAAGAAATTTGTCATTTCTTTAAGGAGCCTTGGCTCCTATAGGTGGGTAATATATCTGGATACCATATGCAGGCATTAGTTACGCTTCTTCAACTCAGCTGTTATTGCTTCTTGGCCTTTACAGGGACAGAGGGAAACATTTATATTTGAAATCGATACGCTCCTAATGATATTGGTAATTTAAAACTTAAGGTGTTTAGTTAAATTATTTGATTTTATACTTTTTTTTTCTTTTCTGTAACACTCATGTCTTGGTTCTGAACAGCATTAATAAAATTATTTATTTGTTTTATCCACCTACATATATACACAACATATGAAAAATATATATATATATGTCTTAATATAACTGTGTGTGTGTGTGTGTGTGTGTGTGTGTGTGTTTTCATTGACAACTGCATGACCCTTGACAAGCAGAGCAGGTGCTCCATAGCAGCTAAAAAGACTGTTTGGGTCCTCAATGTCACCTTTAGGTTCAGAGTCTAAGGATTGGGACAGGAGGTGGTGGTGGTCAAAGCCAATAGAGTGCACACCCTCATTTGTGAAAGGCCAGCTGCAGATGCCTTTTGTAGTGTTATGGGCTGATTGCAAACACACACACGTAAGAGTGAGGGCCAAGGACACTGTGGACCACTGGCAACTGCAGGCGTCCTGGTTGTTGTGTGTTCCTATGGCTGCAGGGTTTCCCTGTGGACACACGCATGGCAGCAGAGACCACTGATGGGTGTTTGGCCTCTGAGGCTCAGGTGCACAGCTGAAGGAGATAGCTACAGAACAGTCCAATGGTGAAGGCCAGTGACAGGAGAAAAGGCCTAATTCAAGTTCAAATGCAGCTTGGGGATCCTGGCTGTTGGTGCACATGCCTGTGGCTGCGGGTTTACTCCAGGAGCATGTACACAACAATGGAGGACAGTATGGAGGCCAGTGATGACAGTTCGGCTGGGGGTGTGCAGGTACATATCTAGGGTGCTAGCTACAGGTGAGGCCAGTGGCACAGGCTAAGGACTGGAGAAAGGGCCAAATCCAGATCCATAAGCAGCTGTGGGAGTTCTGGCTATAGGCATTTACTTCTGTGCCTGCAGGATCTCAACACAAACAGGGCAGGGATGCCCAGTGACAGCTGTCAGGCCAGTGATGTGCAGGTGCAGAGCTGGAAGGGTTATGCCCAACCATATGCATGGCAGTACGGGTCTGCTGTGGGGGTTTCCTCTGCTATCTTGAATCTGAGCAGCAAGAAAGTCTTGAACAGGCTACCAGTGAAGGGGGGGCGAGCTTTAAAACTGGGGCATCATGGGAATTTTAACTCTCAAAAGTGTCCACACCCGGCCTCCAGCAATTCATCAATTACTATTTAGCTATTATTTTCCTGCTCCTGGTTCCCTCAAAAGAGAAAACTTCAGTAAGCCAGGATTCCCTCTTTGTCTATATCTCCAACAATGGGACAGAAGTTTGCCCTGACCTCAATTCTCTGTGGAACCTAAGAGGAGTTGTTTTGAGATTGTTCATCTTTTTTACTTGTGTGCATGACAACTTCCAAGTTTCTTGCATGTGAGACCAAACACCAAAAATGACACTCCAATTCTGTACAGTTAATTCCCACTCTTAGAAATATCTAAAGCAACCTCTATTTTTCACACAGGACTAAATCATACATCACAAAAATTAAGAAGTTAATCATATTATCTAAAATTTTGGTAATACATACCTGACAAATCTATAATAATAAAAGTATAATATGCTAATTAGACTGGATGTCCTTCTGGACATCCTTCTGTCCTTCTGGACAAAGCCAGGGCTGAGAGGGAAGCCCAGGCCCCAGGAGCCAGAAGGAAGCCGGTGCTGGCAGCCAGAGGAAGGAAGCCCTACTCTTGCACAAATTTCGTGCATCGAGCCTCTAGTATTAATATAATTGGTTAAAACTTATTTTTGAAAAAGGGAGCTATAGAAAGAGGGACACTTCATATTTTTGTAGTATATATTAATATTGTAAATTGTGCCCATGTATTATGCTTCTATACTTAAAGGAAATTATTCAAGAAAGAAATAAGCTAAGGAAGGTATCTGCACTAATAAAAGAGCAAGTGCAAATTGACCATACCTTCACGGCACCCACCAGCCAATAAGGAGTGAGCATGCAAATTAACCCAATAAAGATGGTGAGTTAATTTTCATATACAGGTGCTGAGTGGCCTGGGGTGGGACGGAACCCTTGTGTTGTCACCATGATGACAATGCAGGCGTTCTACACCGCCCCAGAAGCTCCGGGCCTCTGGGCAGCATGAGAAGGCAGCTCTGGGCCTGGGGAAGTGCAGGCAGCCAGGGGAAGGAAGGAAGGCCTATTCTTGGACAAACCTTTGTGCACTGGGCCTCTAGTGGAGATAATAAAGAGAAGAAAGGCAGGAAACAAGAGAGAAAGTAGAAGAAAAGGGGTAAATAGATAGGAACTATTGATGCTTTTTATTAAGAAAGTAGCCAAAGCCGGTTTGGTTCAGTGGTAGAGCATCAGTCTGCGGACTGAAAGGTCCCAGGTTCAATTCCGGTCAAGGGCGTGTACATTGGTTGCAGGCACACCCCCAGTAGGGGGAGTGCAAGAAGCAGCTGGTCAATGTTTCTCTCTCATTGACGTTTCTAGCTCTCTATCTCTCTCCCTTCCTCTGTAAAAAATCAATAATATATATATATATATATCTATATCTATCTATATCTATCTATATCTATCTATCTATCTATCTATCTATATCTATCTATCTATATCTATCTATCTATCTATCTATCTATCTATCTATCTATATATATATATATATATATGAAAAAAAAAGGAAAGTAGTAGTAGCTTCTAATAGATTTCAAACTAAAGTTAGAGGACCATTCTAATACAGCAAGATGTTAAGTAGTAAGAGAGTGATAAACATATATACTCTATGTTTGAACTGCATGTTCATTTATTCTTAAAAAGTTAGAGAGAAATAACACGATATATAAAGGCTAACTGGATCAAAGCGAATTTTAGCTCTTATTTTGTTTAGAATAGACCATTATTTTGTTGAAAATGGGATCAAAGGCTGAGGGTCAGCAGAGTGATTGATGGCAGGAGAGAGAGATTAGACATTTGATAATGTATTCTCCTGGAGGATATGGAGAAGGTTGAATTTGAAAGCACCGGTATTTTAAAAAATGATGCTATTAAACTGTTTCCCCTCCTGGGAAAAGTTTAGGTGTCTGTTATAAAAGGACACCTTTTCCTTTGGGCAAAATATCTAAAGCAAAGCTGAGAGATAGGATTGCTAAACCAGGCTACTGCGGATATGGGAGATGGTCCCTGCACCATTTTACACATATAACCTTGAAAAAGTCCTTTAGTGCTCTCTGTGTTACTTACCTCATCAGTAATATAAATATAATAGGGATTTGGGAAAGCTTAGTGAGATAATGTCTCTAATGTGGATTTAGAAATAAATTAAAGAAATTAGTTTCTGGCATGTACAGCCACTGGCAGGAGTGATAAAGTGAACATTTGCAGCAGGTGCTGTGTCAGAGTTCCCTTCAGGAAAATACATTCACACCTTTAAACTTAAGAATAAACTAACATAAAACACTGGTTATGATTTTTTAATTAATTCTAAATTTGCTGTTTAAACATTGTTAGCAAACTGAAAATCCCCACATGGAAATAATGTGGGATTAAATTATATTTATTAATACAAATCACAATTTTCATACTATAAACTAGGCCAAATAATAAAAACTTCTGCATTTTCCATATTTATTATCCTGGAATCTCATCTACCTGGAAGTCAGTGGTTATAAGAGAGTTTTTAGGTGTAGTACTTTAGAACACTGATTTTTGTCATAAGGAACATTCTTATACAAGATAACTTGTGGTTTACCACTCAAAAATCTTTGTCCAAGAATAAATATCTCCAAACTCTTTGTTATAATCTTTTTGTGTTTGAAACCTCTTTTAATTAGAAGTATATATGTTATATATAAGTATATATAAAAGGACACCTTTTATATATGTTAAATGAAATTTCATTGTTTTAATCAGAAGAGTCCTCCTCTTGTGACATCAATATGCAAGTCTATTTTTTTACACTGCCATTCTTTTTTCCATTGTCTCAGTGCCTCGTCACTACCTATTCCCATGCAAAGCAAAGGAATATCTCCCTCATATGGTATTATTTTCTGATAGAGTGGAGAATCATAGAATGAGACAGTTAAAAATATAGCTTGGACAGATAGTGGAGTAAAATATGGTAAAACCAGATAACAGGAGTGTACAAGAGACAACAATGTGTTCAGCAAACTATTTCATTTTCTTCCTGTGCTCAAAGGAAGACTGCATATCTCTGGTACCAGGTGTCTCTGTGAGGTCATAAGACATCTTCTGACCAATGGACACTGAATAACACTTGCAGGCCAGGTGCATAAAACATCTTGAGTACATGATTCTCCTCTTCCTTCCTCTTCTATAGCAAACCTGATGGCCTTTTGTTGAGAATAGTGAGCCCAAATAGAGGAAGACATTAAGTCGATGAGAAATTGAATATAGTATAGTACGTTATAATTAGAGTTTTCATCTTCCACTAATTTGGACTCTGATGTTATTGATCATTGAATTTTCATTATGTTCCGCTATAGCAATTTTAGTCACCTATCACCATAGCATTACCTGAGTACCAGCAGGCATTTGAAACATCATTTTGCAAAGTGTTTAGCCCATCTGGTCTTTGGACTCTGAGCTGCATATTTAAATCTAAATTTTTGAAGAATTTTTTTTGGTCACTGCTAAAATGGAATCATTTAATTCCAGTAACATAGCATTTAATTAAGACATGGTAGAATTTTTTACCAATTACTAAACCTTAGAAACTGTATGGTGTAAAAAGATATACATGGTAAATGGGGGGAAAGGAGATGAAATAGGAATTTTTGGGGGTGAAAAAGACAGGTTTTAGGAAATTTTGGAAATTAAGGGGACCATGGAGGCAGCACAGGGCTGCAGAGCAGCAGAAGGTCTATTTCCATAGAAGAGGGAAGGTGAAAAGCTGCAACAGGTACTTTTCCATAGAATGAGGGAGCTAGGAACAGCAAAAGGTCTATATTTACAAAATACAGGGAAGGAAGCCCTTCATCTAGAAGAAGAGGAAGAAAGCCCAAAGGGAATAGGAAACAATAAAAAAGGAGGTGGGAAAAACTCACATGTCCCATGTGAGATTCAGCCTTTGAGCCCATAGTTACCATAGTAACCAGTCTAAGGGAATACTGACCAATCAGAGGGGATATCAAGGCTCCAGGATATGCAGCCTTTATAAGCCATAAGGAAAAGGAACTCATTGGGACCCTTTCCCCCTCCCTACTTAGGAGTCAGTTCTGTGGAACTCTTTCCTTCTCCCCATGTGGGAGTCTATACTTGTTCTTCAATAAATCTCCACCTTTGCTATACTATCCTCTGTCCATGGATTCATTCTTTGATTTTGGTGGACAAAAAATCTGATTTCCAATCCAAAAATTCTGTTTCAGAGACACATGTAATACTTTAAACAATAAAGAATTAAAAAAAAAAGATATACATGATAATCTATAAATTTTACAAAATTAGTAATATGTTACAATAATTTTCCCTTAACTATTTAAACATATGAACATTTTTCTATGAAAGTATAATAGGGTCTGAATAGCATAATTTTAATTAAAATATTCTTTACATCTCTTCACATGCATAATTCTTAAATTAACATTAAGATAGTCATATTATATTCTGATATTTTTATTATTTGGAAAATTTGTATTTCTATAGGAAGGGTTATGGTCTCTCTTGAGTCTTTTTTTCTTCTTCCTTCTCAGTATCAATATCCTGAGGAATGATTAAATAGGAAACCAGATTTTGCAAATCAGGGTGACATCAGAGAAAAATTCTGGTTTATCTCTCATTTTAATACCTTAGCAGGAGAAAAAAAGGTGTCTCCATAAAGAGAATACCCTAATACATGGAGAGTATATTCATGAGTAAAGCATTTTCAGAAATTACTAATAATCTGGCAGAGGATTGAGAAAGAAACAACTTTCTGTGACTCTCTTTATCTCAAAGAAGAAAGGAGAATGTCTACTCTGTTTACATCAGAGATATCTTCTGATTTTATACCAGTCCAGTTAGAGTTATAACTTACAATGGGAAAATAAAGTAGGTAAAGAAGAGAAAGACAAATGAATAAACAAAAACCTCGTAATTTTAAACTTTAAAAAAAAAATCAAGGGAGATATATATTGAAACTTTCACCTACTTTCATACCATCGAAAGTCTTTATGCCCATGTAGTCAGAGTTCACTCCATTTATTCATCAGTGACTTAGAGTTCTAAATTATTATATAGCCTTGGTGTTTGCATTTCAAATAATAACCTATTGGGTTTTGTTTTGACAACATTTCTATTTTTTTTTTTAAAGATCTGAATTCCCATGATTCACGTGAATAAAATCCTCACTGAGTCAGCTCCTAGTGACTTGGAATGTTGGTATGTTATTTTAGAATTGGATATAGTTGTATTTCTATAAACTTTATGATGTTTTTTTTTTTTTTTTTAAAGTATACCTAAGTTTTTTAAGACTCAAGATCTAACTCCAGATGCATTCTGGAACTCAAGATTTGGCTTTTCAAACAGTTGAAACTGAGATGAAGTGAAGTCTAAAGAGTCATATTTAGGTATCAAATACAGTCCCTAGTGAAGTTCATATTTGATAAGGAGAGTACTGTTCTTTACACAATGACTAGAGGCCAGATGCACAAAAATCGTGCAAAAGTAGGCCTTCCTTCCCCCAACTGCTGACACTGGCTTCCCTAGCAGCCAGGCTTAGTCCAAAAGGTCATCCTGAAGAAAGTCTGGTCTAATTAGCATATTATGCTTTTATTACTATAGATATAAATGACTAAAGTTTCCACAGTTAAAGCTGTTTTGTTTTATAATTTGAAAAGTTATACAGGAATGTAAAAAGTCCTAAAAGTGGATGTCTTTTGATGAAGTGTTGAGCAAACATTTTGTTTTATATCAATATCACTTGATTTTTACCTTTGTGAATAAAAGTAATATCCCCAAAATGAAAGAGAAGGAAAAAATCATTTCCATTTTCAATTTTTTTGAGACAAAGTTACTTTTCTATCAGGATCAAAAGTGTGACCTATAGAGAATCATAGAGATAATTTTTTTCTCTGTCTGAATCTTAACACCATTTGGTTTTTTAACCTGAACAGTCTAGATGTTTTGAGTCAGATAATTATTTGTTTTGGGGGCTTTCCTGTGCATTATAGAATGTTTAAGAGCATCCTTGGTCACTATTCATACCCCCTTCTCCACCCCAAACCCTGCTACTTGTGATAACCAACAGTGTCTCCCAACTTTGCTAAAAATCCTCTAGGGGACAAAATCACCCCCAATTGAGAACCACACTATAGAAGTTAAGCTAGGTATAAGTTAACTCTTGGAGGCTTATAAAATAGTCTTGGCCACAAGACAGTCTAGGGGTTGGAGATAAATTAGTCCTGAAGAGTGTCATAATCTGAAGATGAATACATTATTATGTACACCTACTAATCGGACTACTCTTTCTGCTGACTTTTTTTTCCTCACTATGGTTTTATATTTTTTGTTAAAATATTAAAAAGATGACATTATATGTAATGCCAGAAAAGGAAAGGGTGTAAATTAAATTTTGAGTGGGAGTTCATAGGGATATATTATTTAAGTCTAGGTGGTATTATATATTCAAACATAATTATGATGAGACTTTTAAGAAAGTGAATTTCACAAGATACAGAGCCCAGTCACTTTCTCTGAAAAAATACTACTTCTCATCTCAATCTTAGAAAACAAGAGCTTGAATTTATGCATTTTATTAGTATAGAAATATTGTTCATCAGTATTTGATAGCACATGCATAAATATAATTTAGTATTTTGAAGATAGAATATAGAGTGTCTAGATCCTAAACAACAGAGTCCCTTGTACTGTTCTTATATTAGGGATGAAAGTGGACATTGAATTTCTCTTAATTTGCAAATAATGCTAAACAGATATGGATAGGAAAAAATCCAGTTTTTCTACTTGCAAGCTAACAGTGAAACTGCATGAGTGGGCAGATAAGTGGCAGGTATGTGTCAATGTAATGATTTATCATATACAGAAGATGTAATAACAACTTCAGTCTATTCTTATCAAGGGACTCTCATGTAAATAACATAGAAGTCTGTTTAGAGAGACTTCAAAACACAAAATTTAATGAAGATAAAAACAAAAATTTAGATGTTGAGCTGGGCTTGTATAAAAAAAATATAATTATGTGAAGTTGATGTAATGTCACTGCAAAGTCAAACCCTATATAATAAAAGCCTAATATGCTAAGTGTCTGGTTGACTGGTCAGCATTTCAGCCAATCAAAGTGCTAATAATATGCTAAGGCCGCTCAGCTGCTTGGTAGGATGTGCACTTACCACCAATATGCACCAGTAGGTTAGCTTGCTGCCAGTAAATAAATAAAAGCTTTGTGAGGATATGAGTTTTAAAGTATTTTGGAAGTAAGTTGCCATTAGTTAAGACTGTAAACTCACTCTATTTGAAATCCTAAGTTAACTTGCAAGTTTTTTGGATCTTTCAAAATACTCGTAGTTACTAGTTACTGGGTGGCTGATTAACTGCAAAATGCTCCCTGAAAACATTCCAATGGGCTGCCAAGTAGAACACACAGACCTAATTATCAATTAATTATTGAATGGAGAACCATATATGTATTTGGTGTGTCTTTTTCATATTGATGTTCCTCTCTCTCTTTCCCCCTCCCTTCCTTCCATATATAGTTAATATTTACCCAAGGATATTGAGAGAGAGTGGAAGGGAGGGAGTGGGGAAGAGAAAGAGAAACATCAATGTGAAAGAGACACATTGATTGGTGACCTCCTACATACAACCTGACTGGGTCCAGGAAGCAAATTCAAAACCCAGGTATGTGCATTTGACCTTATATCAAACCTGTGTCCCTTACGTTCACAGTGCTCTAATCAGTTAGCAACACAGTCAAGGCCCAAAAATATTTTTTAATGGGTGTATCAGCATTCTACAAGAATATTTGTATTTTTACTTGATACATCAAAAGAAGGTATAAAATTTGAAAATAGTGGGGGGAAAACATACATATTTAAAGAGTTTGGAAGGACATCATTTCCTAAATGAGCACAGTTAGTCAATTAAATATTAGGTTAGGAAGAGTGAAGTCTTAGATAATGTGTGATATTTGGAGAGTACATACTTTATTTATATTAATAAAATCATGAAAGATGTGTGAAATATATTGCATTGTATTCTCTTCTCATTTTCCTCACTTCTTTCAAGAGCCATAATGAATGAAATATTTAGGAGCTGCAATATAACTTCCAACCCATCATCTTCTTCTATCTGTTACTAGAGGCCAGGTGCACGAATTCATGCATGGGTGGGATCCAGCAGTCTGATCAGGGGTGGGACCAGTCAGGGAGAAGGGCTGTGGGCAGTTGGCTGATCTACCAGCTCCCTGGTTGAATTCCCAGTCAAGGGGACAATTTGCATATTAGCCTTTTATTATATAGGATACGATTTCTAAATATTATAGCAATGCCTCAGATAATTACTTATTTTAAGGTTGAAAAAGAAGGAAATTATGTGTGACAATGAAGCACCTATATATTCATTTTTCATTTGCATTCTAAATAAATCATCAGTAACATAGTCCTTTTCTAATTTTTGGGTTATGTTATACACTTGCTTCAGGTAACTTTGAATTATGACTTTAAGGTTCATAAAATTTTATATTAATTTATTATTTGTTTCTGAGTTTTTGCTAAAAGTAATGCATTTGGCAAACAATATCTAATTTTATTTTTAATTTATAATGAGGAGAAAATCACTTCAATATGTAATAAGATAAATATTATTTACAATAAGTATATTGTAAATGATATGATAAAATAACTTCATATTTTATTGAAAAACTAGAGGCTCAATGCCTGAAATTCATGGAAGAATAGGCCTTCCTTTTCCTAGCTGCTGGCACCGGCTTCCCTCTAGCCACTGCGAGGCACTTGGGGCTCAGGCTTCCCTGGAAACCCCAGCTTCTTCTGGAAGGTTTTCTGGTCTAATTAGCATATTATATTTTTCCTATTATAGATGCTCATTGAATTAGAATTTATTTAAAGTTTTTCTGGTGGTTTTAGTCAAAGTTGTTTGTGTATATACATATATACTATCAGCTTAAATTTATGCCAAATAAATATAAAATTATATATATATTGCATATATCAAAACTATATTGGAGTTTTGAAAAACTATTAGATTTTAAATTATCAGCATCTCAAATCAATGCTGATTTGGTTGCTTGAAGGGCTTGAGAATGCCTGAAAATAATGTATCGTTTTTAAACATGTGAAAAATAGATGACGTTTGGTATTCTGTATCTTATTAATGTGTATTTGGTTTGTTCTCCTGAGACTTTCTTATGAGTGAGGCTGTTTTTTACAGCTTTCAAGAAATGAAAGAACTTAAATAATTATGTTGTTGTGGGAAAATCTTTGCCTACATAAATCTATTTTTGTGACTTAACCAATATGCCTTTGTTTGTTTGTTTGTTTGTTTTTTAGAAAGGTATCAAAAATCTCTATGCTCTTGATTGGTTAGCTCTTCTATAGTCTTCAAATGTGTGTGTGAGTGTATATATATACCTTATAAATATTTTATATTTATAAATTTTATACATATAAATTCTTAGTTCTACAGCTAATACTCTCCTCCTCTAATTATTTTTTGTTTGCCACATTCATTATGATAGAAATATACAAAATTCCAATATAAACAGAAATATATGTGTCCTATCTAATAAAAGAATAATATGCAAATTGACCATACCTCTGCTACACCCACAAGCCATGCCCACCAACCACGCCCACCAGTCAGTCAGAGAGACTATGCAAATAAACCCAACCAAGATGGCAACAGCCACAGATAGCAGGAGGGAGGCTTGGGTTTTCCTGGCAAGCTTTCTGCCTGCCCTTTCCGGATTAAGCCTCCACTCAAGGCTATAAAGTTTCAATTATGGAAGGTAAACAAATTCCAACAGAAATTGCTGCAGAAGATACATAAATCCCAGATATTAAGGCCTCTGCTTGGGCCACCTGGGGCCATGGTCACTCTGCAAACCACCACAGGCCCTTTGCCCAGGCTGCCCCATGTCCCAAGAAAACCCCCACCCTGATCAGGGACACACTTCAAGGCAAACCAGCCAGCCCCACCTATGCACTAGTCCTCTATCCTATCTAATAAAATAGTAATATGCAGATTGACCATCATTCCAACACACAAGATGGCTGCCCCCATCTGGTCAAAGATCCTGCCCCCATGTGGACACAAGATGGCCACCACAAGGTGGCAAGCAGGGGAGGGCAGTTGGGTGGGACCAGGCCTGCAAGGGAGGGTAGTTGGTTGCACTCAAGCCTGCAGGGAAGGGCAGTTAGGGTTGGCCAGGCTGGAAGAGGAGGGAAGTTGGGGGTGACCGGGCTTGCAGGGAAGAGCAGTTGTGGGGGAGCAGGCCTGCAGGGGAGGGCAGTAGGGGTGACCAGGACTACAGTGGAGGTAAGTTTGGGAGGGTCAGAACTGAAGGGTAGGGCACTTATGGGCAAACAGGCTGGCAGGGGAGCAGTTAGGCATCAATCAGGCTGGCATGGGAGTGGTTAGGGGGTGATCAGTCTGGCAGGAAGAAACAGTTAGGGGCAATCAGGAAGGCAGTCAGGCAAGCAGATGGGAGCCAACAGTCCTGGATTGTGAGAAGTATATCTGACTGCCCATTTAGGCCCGATCTTGGTGGGATCAGACCTAAACGGGCAGTCGGACCTCCCTCCAGGGGTCCCAGATCGGATAGAGTACGTGCAGGCTGGGCTGAGGGACACCTCCCCTTGGTGCATGGATTTCGTGCACTGGGCCTCTAGTACATACATAATATCCTATAGTCCCATATTTTGTATGCCTGTGAATTTCTCTCTATGCTGCTTGTGATAACAATTCCTACTCAGAGTGCCTTCTAGGTAAATACTTCCTGCTAGTTCTTGACTTCTGACAGTCTGACCTCCAGATCTCATTACATGAATCTTCTAGACTCTGGATGAAAGTTGACATAATTGGGATACTTCTGACATCTAAACTGAGGCAGCAGGGATTGAATTGTCCTATCCCATAGGTGGTTCCTCAAACAGGCCTGAGGCATTGTTTCAGAGAAAAGCATGAATAGAGAGAGAATGCTGCTGCTATTGTATATAAAAATAGAAGACTTTTCAACTAAGTTGTCATCTTAGCATCTTCCATGAATGCTGATATCACTTCTAAAACAAGAATTATATATGGTGAAGAGATAAATCACTGTAGAAGATAATGTCTATAAGCTCGTGATAGGCTTGGGAATGTTATTTTTCACAAGTTTCTTGTTTAGTCACAGAGTAAATGACCACTTACTGTTCTGATTAAGTTTGTGCTGAAGTTATTTTTGAAGCGCCAAAGTATGTAAGCAAGACACAAGCAAGATTTGCGTTTAACTGGGGATGGGGGAGAGGGAGGGACGGGGATAAAAGTACAGAGCATGTAAACAAGATTATCTGTCCCTAATTCTTAAATTTGGAGGTGTACCAAAGTTAGAAGATGACAAAGAACCAATTTAGGACAGCTGGAGGGAAAAAAAAGAAGCCCGTAAAGTCCCTGCCTACAGTGAAATCTCATGGTCTAAATTCTCTGATTCTGGTAAAGATTTATTAAAACACATTAAAGAGAAATGGTCAGTTGCCAAGGACTTTGCATCTCTCCAGTGTCTTATACTATACTGTATTGTTCAGCATATTGGGCTAGGCAGTGAGCACCAATTGAAATGATTTCAATAATAACCACAGCTCAGTGTTATGAAAATAACCAGAATCTAAAGCCAGCTGTCCCAACTGCACCTGATCCTGTTAAACTTTTTGGACCACAACTGTTGGAGCCATAAGCTCAGAAGAACTGAAAAACTCATGTTAGATTCTGCTTTCCATTATCACCACTGTACAGATGGTACATTTCTGGCTGTATTTTTATAGCCATTACTTAACTTTAAAATTCTACATATAAGAAGCCATTTTGCCTTATCCGTGGTTAAGGTATTGACCCTTAGACGGAAGGGTTCAATTCTAGTCAAGGGCAGGTACCTTGGTTGCAGGCTCCAGCCCACCCAGGTCAGGACACTGCAAGAAGAAATCAATCACTATATATGTCTCTCACATAGATGTTTTTTCTCTCTGCTCCCCCTCCCCCCTTCCAGTCTCTCTAACAATTAATGGGAAAAACATGCTTGGGTGAAGACTAACAACAACAAAAAAGCCAATTTTTAATTAGCTCTATTTTTGGGTGATATGTTGATAGAACATTTCAAATAATTGTAACTAATTATTTGAACACTTATCAAAATAAATACATCCGTCATAAGAGACAATTAACAAAACCTTATATTTTATTATTTTTAATCAGTGTAGTACATTATTCAAACTAAGGAAATCAGTAACAAATAACAGGAAGACATTTATTAAACCTCAAGTATTTGCCTTTTTATTATTAGTCAAAATGTGTGCTGAGGTTAAATTCTAAGAGCCGCTGTTCATTTGTGGTGAAAAACAATATTGACAGCGTGAGTACAAAAGAAGACAGGATTTTCAAGAACCAATTGAAAACATCATCACAGTTTTGTGTAGACTCGTCATAAAATAAAATCACTTTAATATTATCTCTGAAATCATGAAAGATACCCTGTATGTTAAGGTCATTACAAGTGTATTTTATTACTTTATAGCATATGACCCATGCTCGGACAAAAGCATTTTGCATCTTAAGGGATCCACATTAAGAATGTTTATCTTAAGTGTTTCCACTCTCTTATAAACTCCGACCTTGCACTTTGATACAATTTCTGGTTTTACATTTCCCTATATGACATTTATAGATGAAATTGAATCATTAATCACCCTAAGCACTTTCTTTGCCACAAACTCACTTTGAATGTTCACAATATAGCTTTTTAAATGCAAATAAAGCTTCCCGTCTTCTAAAATGTCTTTCTCCTCAATGCAAGGGATTAGAAGTTGGTATTCTCAGCTGCAGACTCCTGACAGGCCTATTACAGCTCTGTGTTTGCATCAGTCATAGCCTGTTGCAAGTAAAAGGTTATTTATTGTAAGTTCTAGCTACTCTTTTTTTTGTTGTTGTTATTCCATTTTGCTGTTCAAAGGCACTAGTGAAATATGAAACTCTTCTTCAATTCTAACTTCTTATGTCACATAAAATAACCAAATTCAACTTCCCACCCTCTTCCCAGAATATAATTGAGATATAGGAAGTCATTCTAAGAAACACTGGGCATTTTGTCCAGGAATCAAATCAGTGTCTCCTTCTGCCCTCTCACCAGACACAAGGCTTTATAATTTTGTTACTTGTGTGGGAAATGTTCTGAGAGCACTGCCAAGTATAAGGGTGCTCTTCTGTTTCCCTCTGGTGCTCTGTCACCCTCTGTCCATTTGCTGAAGTGTTACCATGGCATCTTCCTTTATCATTCTTTGCTCAAGGGCACATTAACTGAAAGAAAAATAAGATAAAAAACATATAAGCATTTTTCTCAAAGAAGTTCATTATAATGTGATCACAAAAGCCAACATATAAGTAAGGGTAGAGCTTCCAAACATAAGAAATAAAGTGCCTGCAGTTTTAGTATCCCAACTATTGAAAATGTTTTCTTTAATTTCTGACTAAATAAAACACATTTCAAAAATATTTGAGAGATTTATGTAATTTTTAATAGACATGGAATTTTAATGAAAATATATGTGATGAAGCCAGTATGCATTTATAAAAAGTGCAAATATCAAATGACTTTCCTAAACACTTTCCTTATTTTTCTGTTGTAGAATCAAATTTAAATTTCTGCACTGTTATAAAGGATATGATTCCCATTTCTTGTGTTGCCAGTTCAAAGTTTGAATACATGGCCCTTCAAAAGGCCAAAACTAAAAACATCAGATTTTGGAGTAAGAAAAGGTGTATAATCTAGAAGATGGCAACCAAGAAGATAGGAGACTCATTAGTTTCTGAAATCCATCTTAAGAAAATACAGAATTTAGGCTTCTTTTATGTCAAGGGAAGGAAAAATGGAAAAGACTGTTCTTATAAAACCTCAACCTCTGCCCCACTGAAGTGGCTCAATTGGTTGAGTTTTGTGTTCCTGTGAACAGAAGGGTTGTGGTTCAATTCCCAGTCAATGCACATACTTAGATTATGAGTTTGATTCCTGGTTTGGGAGCCTACAGAAGGTATCCAATTGACGTTTCTCTCTCACATCTCTCTCTCTCTCTCTCTCTCTCTCTCTCTCTCTCTCTCTCTCTCTCTCTCTCTCTTTCTTTCTTCTTTCCTCTCTCTAAGTATGTCCTTGGATGAGGATAAAAACAACCAAATAGCCCTGGCTTGTTTTCTCAGTGGTTTGAGCATCAAACTATGCACCAAAGGGTTGTGGATTCAATTTCCATTCAAGGGCTGTACCTGGGTTGCAGGTTTGACCCCTGCCCTGGTCTGGGCATGTGTTGGAGGCAACAAATCAATGTGGCTCTCACACACTGATGTCTTTCTATCTCTCCCTCTCCTTCCCTCCCTTCCACTCTCTCTAAAAAATCAATGAAAACATAAATAAATAAATGTTCCAAGTAGAATTCTTCTAATGGCAAATATGCCTAAAGGCAATGAAAACAACTCAGGTATTGAGAAGGCTAAAAAGAGCTAATTTCAATGTAACTCTGATATTTGGGGGATAATGATCCAAATCCATGCCAGCAAGCTCAGTGTACATTCTTGATAACTTATATTTAAGTCACTGTCTCCTTTCCAGATACTGGTCTTGTAGAACCGGTTACAGAGGCCGTGGTCTGTGGACAGTGCACTGCCTCAGAGGCAGGGTTATTAACCCTAGTGCCAGGCCAGACCATCAGATATGGCCTGGAGATCCCCAACACCTAGGGCCTTCTTGCAAAGCCCAGGAAAAAGACCAGAAGCATAAGCCATGTTTGTGAGACAAAGATCACAGGGAGGGACATATAAAGGAAAGCCCCATGCGTGTTCCTTCACTCAGATTTGGAAGGCTGTTCCCTGAGTTTGCTGGTGTATTAAACAGTGTCCCTGGTTGGTTTTCTTTGGTCTTCTGCAACAGCATGAACAAGATAGAGTCAGAGAAACCAAACATTTTACCCTGTTACACTTGAAGGAAAATGAGAATAATTTCTGGGACAAAGGAGGATTGTGTATCACTTAGATATCATAACCGAATGTTACCTTTGGTGATACCTGACTTTAGGATACATTTCTGCTTATTTGCTATTATTCTTTACTCTATCCTCTTGAGTCTACAGAACTTCTACAATTAACATTTAATAAAACTAATTTATTCAGAAAACTGAAGTTCTCCAGGAAACATTTGGTCATCAACACATCACACTGACTAATATGTTTAGAAAAAGATAAATATAGGTCAGAAAAAGCAGCATGAACATTGATTGATGAAACCCATTGGGAAAAGTTCTTGAGATTATTCACAGTATAGGGTTTCATAATTATTAGTTAAGTATCTGAAGATTTAAAGGACTATATCAATTGTCAGAATTTTTGAGAAAAATAATCAAGTGACTTAATTAGATTACAGTAATGTGTATTGTATTTGCATTAGTTGTTGAAAAATATAATGTAGTAAAATTAGCTGTATATTTTTTTCTGGAAAATATTTAATACGTATCCTGTTTAGATCTAAAAGATATTATTCCTGGTATTTTTTGAAAATTAATATCTAGAATTGTTACCAAGATTAAGACCTAATGGTTATTACGTTGGACTATGTGGAGTGAGATTATTTAATGTGTATGGAGTTTCAAATTGAAAGATGAAAAAGTTCTGGAGAATGTGAATATTTAACACTACTGAACTATCTATAATAATAAAAGCATAATATGCTAATTAAACTGCACAACCTTCTGGACAAAGCCAGGGCTACGAGGGAAGCCCAGGTCCTAGGTACCAGAGGGAAGCCAGTGCCAGCATCCAGGGGAAAAAAAGGCCTACTCTTGCATGAATTTTATGCATCAAGCCTCAACATACAATAATGGCAAAATGATCAATTTTATATTATGTGGGTGTTTTTGTTCTTTTGTTTTTTTTGTGTAACACACACACACACTCACATTCTGTTAATTTTAGTGTACAGTGCAATTTCCATACACAGTTTGAATTATTGCTTAAACCAATTTGAGTGTACCTATATATTTTTTTTGTTTTCTGAAATACATATATTAATACCTTAAGGCAATGTAACATGAAACATATTTTGATAAAATATTTATAGATCTTTATTGTTGAAAATTAAGATTGTAAAATAAATCCATCCATGTCAGAGTCCATTTCTGTTTTTCCAACTTATTATTCTCTCTGCATGGGAATATTTTTAGTGTCATTATTCACTTTTGAACTCATTTAGATTTGTGCTATCAGGAAGTTATTAGAAACTACCTCTGATTCACTTATATATTCTCCAAACATTACAGGTTTAATAGGCTCTAAATAAAAAGAGAATTCTATGTATCTTTCTCAAAAGTTCCCCCTGGACTATTTTATTTTATAAAATAACAATATGTTGTTTTCCTTATCCAAAAAAATGCTTAAATCTACTTAGCATTATTATTATATAATATACAAATAATATACAAATATAAGAAAAATCATGTCATTATTATTCCATATAACATACAAATATAAGAAAAATCATGTCAAATGCATGTTAAAAATCAGAGCATGCCATATTCTCACCATATTTTGCTCTTAATATTGACCCATCTATATATATAAAATCCTTATATAAAAATAGAACAAAAGGCACAACAACCAAATAATGGGTAGCTATAATTTGTGCTGACCACCAGGCAGTGTGCACAGAACATGGTATGCATCAGCAGCAGGTGACAGAACATGGAATATGGTGGATGTCAACTGTGGTGGGATGGTGGAGCAGGTGATTGGGGGCACCAGACCAAGGTGATGTACCAGTTATTGTCATCAGGGTGAGTGAGTCTGTGGTGGTTACTGAAAATTCTTTGCTCCCAAGTGCTGCAGTCCCGCCTGGTGCTCATACCTGCTGTCAGCGCTGGCCCTGCTCGAATCCGCTGCCAGCATTGCCGTTGCCACTCACACCCACTGCTGGTGCCTAGCATTGGCCCCAATCACTAGGCACCTTCAATGGATGTAAACAGTGGCTGGAGGTCCTGATCACCCCTCAGGGTTTCTCCACCTCCCCCTGCTCCTGAGGGGTGATCAGGGCCAGCAGCCATCTCTACCCGCTGCTGCCCATGGCCCTACTCATACCCACTGCCGGCACCAGTGCTGGTCCCAATTGCTCAGTGCTGTCAGTGGGTGCAAGTGGTGGCTGCCAGCTCTGATTGTTCTGCACTGTCAGCGGGTACAAGTGGGGCTAGCGCCATCAGTACATGGGAGCAATGGTGGCGAGAGTGGATTGCCGGTAGAGAGGGGACCAAGTAGCTGCAATGGGAAGGGCTGGGTAGTGGTGCATAGGATGTGCTCAGACCCATCCCTGTGCCTACAAAAGCCTCACGGCCAACAGTTTCTTTCAAGCTGAATGAATTTATGTACTGGGGCCCTAGTTATAAAATAAACATGATTCACTTTGTTGATGTTTCCTTTTTTAAAAAATCTTTATTGTTGAAGTATTACAGATGTGCCTATTTTGCTCCTTTTGCGCCATCAACCTCTTCTATCTCACAGCTGCCCCTCCCCCCTCATGTTCACTCCAGGCCTTTACCACACTATTGTCTGTGTCTATGAGTTTCTCATATATGCACATAAATTTTTGGTTAATCTCTTCCCACCCATCCATTTCCACCTTCCATCTGAGATTCTACACTCTGTTCCATGCTTCTGTGTCTCTGGATCTATTTTGTTCATCAGTTTATTTTGTTCATTAGTTTCCATATATAAGTGTGATTATGTGATATTTCTCTTTCTCTGGCTGGCTTGTTTTGCTTAATATTATATAATACTCTCCAGGTCCCCCCATGCTGTCCTCAAAGGGTAATATATCCTTCTTTTTTACAGCAGCATAGTATCCATGCTATAAATGTACCACAGTTTTGTTTTGTTTTTTTTAATCTGCTCATCTACTAATGGACACCTGGGCTGTTTACAGATCTTATCTACTGTAAATAGCTTGGCTATGACCAAAGGGGTGCATGCATTCTTTCTGATTGGTATTTAGGTTTCTTGGGATGTTTCCTAAAAGTGGAATCCATGAGTCAAATAGCAGTTTTACATCCTCCTTTCCAATTTAGATGACTTTTATTTCTTCATCTTGTCGATTGCTATGGTTAGCATTTCTAGTACTATGTCGAATAAAAGAGGTAAAAGCACACATCCCTGTCTTGTTCCTGTTCTGAGGTGAAGTGGTTTAATTTTCTTCCCCATTGAGTATGATGTTGGCTGTAAGTTTGCCATATATGTCCTTTTTATGTTGAAGTGTGACCTTTATTCCCATTTTGCTGATAGATTTTTTTTTTTTAAATCAAAAACTGTGGTGGATTTTCTCAAATGCTTTTTATGTATCCATTGATACAATAATGTGATTTTTGTCTTTCAATTTGTTCATGTGCTATACCACATTCATTGATTTGTGACTACTGTATCAACTTTCACCCCAGAAATAAGTCCCAGTCAGTCATGCTATATGATCTTTTTAATGAAAGTAATAATATTCACTTCAAATGAATACCAGAAGTTGAATATAGTGAATTTGGGATAGTTTATTTGAACAAATGATGACAGAAAACTTTCCTACCATGGTGAAAGAAAAAATATCAAATAAGTTCAGCAGGCACAGACAACCCCAAGCAAGAACTCAAACAGTCTGTACTAAGGCATGTCATAATTGAAAAGCCAAAATTTAAGATAAAGAGAAAATCTTAAAGGCAGTAAGATGAAAGCAATCTCTTACCTACAAAGGAGTCCCACAAGGCTGTCAGCTGATTTCTCATCAGAAACTAGAGCCTGAAGGAAATTGCATTAAGTATTCAAGATAATGAAATGCAATATATGAAATCAAGATTATTATATCCAGCAAGGCTAGCATTCAAAATAGATGGTGAAATAAAGAGATTCCCAGACAAAAAGAGTCTAAAAGAGCATATCACCACCAACCCAGCATTGTAAGAAATTCTAGAGTGACTAAGATAATGAGAGCAATCAATATATATAGAGAGAAACATAGGCATAAAGAATGAAAATGGCCCTAGCCAGCTTGGCTCAGTCGATAGAGCATCAGCCTGTAAACTGAAGGGTCTCAGGTTTGATTCCGGTCAGTGGCACATGCCCACCTTTCGGGCTTGATCCCCAGTAGGGGGAGTGCAGAAGGCAGCCTATCAATGATTCTCTCTCATCATTGATGTTTCTATCTCTCTCTCCTCCCTTCCTCTCTGAAATAAAAAAAGAAATATATTTTTTTTAAAAAAGAATAAAAATGGCCATTAAATTGTATATCAATAATAACCTTAAATGTAAATGGATTAAATACTTTAATCAAAGGATATAGGGTAGCTAAATGGATTAAAAAATGTGACTCAAATATATGCTGTCTGCAAGAGACCTACCTCAGTAGAAAAGTTACACAGGTTGAGAGTGAAGAGATGGGAAACTTTGTTCAATGAAAATGGAAATGAAAAAGAGCTGGGGTATCAATACTCATATATCACAAAATGGACTTAAAAATGAAGGCCATCATAAGAGACAACAGTGGTATGGTCACTACACAATACTAAAGGGGTCGATAAAACAAGAGAATATAACCCTAGTATGTATGTATATATATATATATATATATATATATATATATATATATATATATATATATATATATATATATATATATAGAACTTCTGGAGCATTTTAAGGGAGCAGGAGCGATCAGCAGCAATACAATCTTAGTAGGGGACTTTACCACCCCACTGACTTCACTGAATAGATCTTCTATACAAAAAATTGAGGAAATAGTAACTTTGAATGACACACTGAATCAGATGGATTTAATTGATATTTACATTAAATTTCACCCCAAAGTTACAGAATATATATTCTTCTCAAATGCACATAGGACATTCCTAAAGATAGACCACATGTTAGGACACAAAACAAATCTCTACAAGTTCAAGAAGATTGAAATAATCTGAAGCATCTTCTCAGGTCACAATGAAATTAAATCAGAAATCAACTACAATAAAACCATTCAAAAACATTCAAATCCATGGAGGCTGAATAGTATGTTATTAAACAAGGAATGGCTTACCAATGGGATCAAGAAAGAAATAAAAACCTTTCTGAAAACAAGTGAAAAGGAACACACAACAACCCCAAATCTCCAGGATACAGTAAAAGCAATCCAGAGAGGGAAGTTCATAGCACTATAGTCCTTCCTCAAAAAGAAGAAAAATTAATAATAAACTATTAACCCTGAAACTAAAATAATTAGAAAGAGAACAACAATAAAACCCTAGAGCAAGTAGAAAAAAGGAAATAATAAAGATCAGAGTAGAAACAAATGACACAGGGACTAAAACACAATTCAAAAGATCAATGAAACCAAAAGCTGGTTCTTTGAAAAGATAAACAGGATTGATGAACTTTTAGCCAGATTCATCAAGAAACAAAATGAGATGGAATCAAATAAATAAAATAAAAAACAAAAGAGGTGAAGTAACAACTAACACCACAGAGAAACAAAGGATTATAAGAAAATACTATGAATAACTATATGCCAAGAAACTGGACAATGTGCATTAAATGGGCAAATTCCTAGAAAAATCTCTCAAAACTGAATCAGAAAGAATTTTAAATCCTGAAAAGGACAATAACAACTGATGAAATTGAGGCAGTAGTAAAGAAAAATTTCAAGCAAGCAAAAGCCCTGGCCAGGATGCCTTCACAGGGGAATTTTACCAAATATCCAAAGAACTAACACTTCTCATCCTCAAACTATTTCAAAAAATACCAGAAGAAGGAACAATTTCAAGCTCTATTTATGAAGCCAGCATTATGCTAATTCCAAAACCAGATAAAGATAGTACAGATAAAGATAGTACAAAGAAAGAGATTTATAGGCTTATATCCTTGATGAACATAGATGTTAAAATCTTCAGCACAATATTAGCAAATCAAATACAGCAATATATTAAAAAGAGCATACAACCTGACCAAGTGGGATTTATTTCAGGTATGCAAGGCTTGTAAAATATTTGCAAATAATTAAACATTATACATGACATAAACAAATTATTGATGTTTTCTTAACAATCCCAATCCAATTAAATCCCAATAATTGTCTACATTTTTGTAAATTCTTTAAAAGCTCATAAACAGCCAAAACCAGTTTGGCTCAGTGGATAGAGCCTTGGCCTGTGTGGACTGAAAGGTCCCAGGTTCGATTCCAGTCAAGGGCATGTACATTGGTTGTGGGCACATCCCCAGTAGGGGGTATGCAAGAGGCAGCTGGTTGATGTTTCTCTCTCATACATGTTTCTAGCTCTCTATCTCTCTCCCTTCCTATCTGTAAAAAATCAATAAAATATAAAAATAAATAAATAAATAAATAAAAGCTCATAAACAATTGCAGAATTTTTATTATAGGGTCTATAAGTAAAACCTCAATTTCTTGGGAAAGAATATTATAAAAAAAAGAAAGAAATTGAAAAAAATGAATATATCCAATGTATTATCACAAATTAAGATCGACGTATTCATTAAATTTAATTCCATACAAAGCCATAACATTGGTATGGAATATGGAGAAAACTTTTTTTTTTATGTTGTCAATACATGCTAAAATTCATAATTGACCCTTGAAATAGAAACTGATTTAAATTGATGTTATTATAATACTTCTAATGTCTCAGACCACACCTGTTTCAAAATGTAATTTAAATTTTGATTCAATACAGTAAGATTAAAATAATACACAGAGCTAATTTATTCAGAAAATAACATTTTGAAGTTTTATTATTGTTGTAATTGCTTTATCATTTATTTCACCTGCATAAATATTGATTAACATTGTCTTTATAGACATAAATGCATAGAATCTATTCACTTCTCCTATATTTAAAGATACTTATTAATAGTAGGATTTATATGTATCCTATATTCAGTAGGACATCTTTAATACTTTAAACTACTATTCATAAGTATATGTATAAGTATATAAATATACTTATACATATACTTATGTATATCTATTTATCTATATCTATATCTATATCTATATCTATATCTATATCTATATCTATATATCTATATCTCTCTTTTTCTCTCTCTCTCTCCATATATATACTTGAGGCCCTGTGCACAAAATTCGTGCACAGAGGGAGGTGTTCCTCAGCCCATCCTGCACCCTCTCTAATCTGGGACCCCTCAGATATCTCTCTCACAATCCAGAACTGCTGGTTTCTTACCATTAACCTGCCTGCCTGCCTGATTCCCCCTAACTGCTTCTATCTGCCAGTCTGATTGCCCCCTAACTGCTCCCCTGCTGGCCCAATCACCCCCAATTGCACTCCCTTGCCAGCCTGATAGCCCACATGTACCCTGTCTTGCAGGCCTGATCTCACTCCCAACTGCCCTCCCATGCCATCTTGGTCACCCCTAACTGCCCTCCCTTGCAAGCCTGCTCACCCCCAACTGCCCTCCCCTGCAGGCCTGGTTGTCACCAACTACCCTCCCCTGCTGGCCTGTTTACTCCCAACTTCCCTCCCCTGCTGTTCTAATCTCCCACAACTGCCCTCCCCTGCCAGCCTGATTGCCCACAACTGCTCCCCCCGCCCCTTATCAGCCATCTTGTGGCACCATCTTGTGATGACATGAGGCTGGCCATCTTGTGGCAGCCATCTTGTGGCAGCCATTTGTGATGATGCCACAGTGGCTATCTTATGAAAGTTTGGCAGGATACCACCTATGCTTTTATTATATAGGATATATAATCTTTCATAAAAAAATATTAAAATCTGTAATGGGTCTCTTTTATTCATAAAATTCTATACTTCATTTTTTTTCTTTTTGAGTATTGGAATAAAATGTTAAATTTCATATTTGTCTTTTTCTCTTTAATACAGGAGAGTTTTTAAAAAGTCTATCAGAATGCACTATTATAGAATTTAGTTTCCTGTACAGGATTTTTCTCTATAGTTCTTCCTCATCATATTTGCAACTACTACAATTTTGATTTAGTTATTTCTAGTTGTTAGTGAAGGGTGTAATGCTCTATTGATAGGGAAGGTTGTATTTGTATTCATCCTAATGAAAATAGCTTCCAACCTGAATAGAAAAATTATAAATTTATCTAGGCAGATTTTTATTTTACTTTATTATATCTTCTGCTAGTTATTAAGTATTGCATTTACTCTTATCAACCTCAGCAAACCGAGAACAATCAGAATCATTAAAACTGCATCTACAATCTTATGATCTATTCAATTTATGATACCTGGAAATATAGATATTTGAAAAGTGAAGAACGCTGTCATTTTGCAAAGATCCATTTAAAAATGAGTTCAGCTTGCCTTGGCAGTTTAATGTGGAAAAGTCTCTTATAGGACAGCAAATCAATCTCCCCTTTTCTCGATAAAAATTTGAAATAAAATATTATAAAATGTTTAATTTTACTGTTTTCTGTACATATTAGTAATTCAGTATAGTCAAATCATGTAATTGTTAACATAATTGTTAACCATTATGATGTATAAGTGACAAGTTTCTCAGCTAGTGTGCTCTGCTGATAGAGATGGTAGTTTCTCCCTTACTGTTCACCTGTCATAGCAGCAATTTAATAGACCAACTTCTCCCACCTTCACCAACCAAAGCTTAGCATCATTCTCCAATTTTTCTTAGTCACCTTTATTGAACCAGACCGGACTCCTTTTCTATTTTTGTCCATGTTCTTGAAGCATTGCTGACCTTAACTTTTATAGGTTGTAAACAGCAACTGCAAAAGATACCTGTAAATTAAGCTGTCAATCAATAAATACTCACCAAATGAATGTTCTGTTTTTAGAACTCTGCTAAAACATAATTAAAATCATTCTGCTATATCAATCATCATTAAAAATATTATTATGTAAAAGACACAACTAAGCACTTTTTGTGAGCAATGAGCATATCAGAAATAGAAAATCTTTGCATTTTTTGAGATCCACGTGGGGGGAAAAATCTAATTTTTCCTTTAGCTAATAACTAAATTTAGGTTAATAATTGTGCCAGGACAGTGTTGAAGTGATTAATTGTTTAACTGAAGAAGGTAAAATCAGGATTTAAATGAGAATTAAATGCAGGTAGATTCTGTTAATATACACTATTAATAATTAATCATATAAAATGGTAATGTTTATAATTGTATCATGATTATTTATTGCTCTAAAACATATTAGCTAAACCTTTTTGGATTAAAGAGATATTTATTTGTCCATGAATCTGCAATTTGGGCAGTTGCCATTTGGACAACTCTTTTCACACAGCATTTGCTATGACAGAACAACTGGATCTACAGAATGCACCTTTAAGATGTTTCACTCCCATAGGTAGCAAGTTACCAGCTCTTTCTCTTCACAGGAACCTTTCTGTGCTGGATTTCAAGAGAAAGCTTCAAAAATGACAGAAGATAGAAAATGGCAATTCCTTATGGTCTAAACTTATGAACTGGCCTAGAGTCACCAATACTTTATTCTATTGGTCAAGCAGTTACAAAGTCCAGATTTAAGAGAAAGGAATGTAGACCTCACTATCCATGAGATGAGCATAAAGAGGTAATGTTTTAAAATTCCAATTTAATTTTGTCATCAACAAACAGCTCTTGACAAATACATTAAGTTCTAGTTTAGTAGTAATGATCCTTTATCAACAAATATATTATGAAATATTCTCAATATCTCAATCCAATAGGGATGTAGTTCCCATCAATTAGGTTGGTGACACTAGATTTTATTTGCTTGGCAAGCTACTTTTCCAGTGGATTAATACTGACCCAAAATAAATTAATTAGATTCTGTCTTCTAGAAATTTGAAATTGAGTCTGAGAGATAGTCAATTACCTTTGAAAATGGATTGATTTCAGATAGGTCAATAAAAATTTTGCAGAGATTATTTCAAGGCTATGTGCACACAGAAGAAATAAAATTGACTTAAAGAGATATAAGCAATAAATCAAATAGTATCAAAGAAAATAAAAGTAAATGAGAAGATTTTCCAGATATTTGATTGCTAACCATTCCCAGATTTTATTCCCTCAATCATTAATGCAGTAACTCATATTTCCTTCATTTTTACCCTGGACCAGCCTCTAGTTATACCTCGGTAAACAAAAAAGACAATATCCCTGCCTCCAGGAAATTTGAATGACAATGACATAAATAAATAGCAAGATCTCTATATATAAAAGCCTAAGCGATCCTTACTACTGAATGACCAGAACAACTAGTCCCTATGATGTGTGCTGACCACTAGGGGGCAGACCCTCAACACAAGAGCTGCCCCTGGTAGCTAGTGCACTCCCACAGCCAACCTCCCCAGCTGGGCAGAAACCCCTTCCCCAAAGGCCCCAGCAAGGGGGCCAGCAGGCTAACCTCCCACTAGCCAGCCCTCTGATAAGCCTCGATCACTGGCCAGGCTGAGGGACCCCACCTGTGCACGAATTTGTGCACAGGGTCTCTAGTAAATATATAAACTGGGTATTGAAAAGGGGCCCTGTTTCTTATGTTGACAAAACAGGCATGACATTTTCATATAAGAGAAGCTTTTGGATTAAATGTAGGTTTTTTAGATAGGGTTTTCAGAAATGGCCTTAATTTCTTGGTTAGTAACATATTCTACATGAATGTACTATTCACTTAATAATCATACATCTTCATTATAAGTTCTTATTAAAATTGGCTATAGCTTTATATAATGCAGATCAGAAGTAATTACATTGATTCAATTCAAGCAACGAACTGATAAGATTAAAATGAGGCTTTAATCCCAAAGATCCCCTACTATGTAAGACAAAGGAATATAATTTTCCCTTCTTCCGCCTTTTTTTTTTTAAATTAAAAAGACACTGTCAGAGCAAAAGAAAAATAGTTTTTAAGAGCTAAGAGTGAGGGCATGTGAATCATAGGCCATCTGTGCTTGCTAATCAGCTTTACCTAAAGGAAGCTTTACCTAAAGAAAGCTTTCTTTCTTTCTTTCTTTCTTTCTTTCTTACTTTCTTTCTTTCTTTCTTTCTTTCTTTCTTTCTATCTTTTTTTATATTTTATTAATTTTTTACAGAAAGGAAGAGAGAGGGAGGGATAGAGAGTTAGAAACATCAATGAGAAAGAATCATTGATCAGCTGCCTCTTGCACACACCCTACTGAGGATGTGCCCACAACCAAGGCACATGCCATTGATCGGAATCGAACCTGGAACCTTTCAGTCCAAAGGACAACTGTCTATCCACTAATCCAAACCAGTTTCGGCAAGTGAGCTTTCTTATACCTTCTTGACTGGAAAGTATTTTCACAATTTGAAGAACATTGCTTTTTGTTAGGCCTACTTTTCCACAAAAATTGGGAGAAACTGTGCTGTCTACCTTGAAGATTATATTTCAAAGGAATGGCTCCCAATTTCCAGAGAAAAAGCATCCCTGCTGTGCAAATCTGGCAAGAATTTTAAAATATTTATATCTGAGAAGGAAGAGAAATAATTTGCAATTACTAGTTTTCTAAAGGAAATGCTCAAAGTAAAGGGAGATCAGACATTTGGGTTTAGATCCAGTGAATTATGCTAAGAACAGAGTCTAGGCTAGCAGTTAGAGGCAGGAAGAAGTTTACTTAGCAGATGATTAAGCTCAGGGAATAATTAGGGCTTCATGGATACATGGATGTGGGGGAGAAAGAGAAAGATGTACTATAATGGATATTTATTATAGATATTATATATAGTTAATATATATCTCTATATAGTACAAATAGTTTAGTATAGCATTATCTATTGTAACCCAGCATACATATATGAGCATCACTGAGTACATACATAGGTACAGCTATATATATAAAAACCTAAGTGACCCATGACCAGTTGACTGGTCACTATGATGAACACTGACCACCAGGGGGCAGATGCTCAATGCAGGAGCTTCCCCCTAGTAGTCAGTATGCTCTCATAGCGGGAGTGCCACTCAACTGACCTACCCATCCCACCAGTCTGGAGACAGCCACTCACTCCCCCAGTAATCCTGTAGGTCCAATCTCTGGAGAACAGGCCAGGCACAAAGGATTGGCTCTGCTGGCATGATCCCAACAGCGCCACAGGCCTCCTGCAAGTTGGCCTTGGCACCACCACAGCTTCCCCTCCTTTGATTCTCCACAAGGAAGAAACCTATGCATATGTCAGTGGAATGGATCTGGGTCCTGGGCTGATAAGGGACTTCAGCACCCACCTGGAGGGCCAGTTGTGCCCTGGTCCCCCCATCCCCCTCAGAATGGGCACCAGACACGGGCTCATGGCTGGCAAGCACCATTGCTGTGGTGTGAGCCTCTCCCAATCAGGACTGACTGGGCGTAAGCCTGCTGCAGGTGCAGGTGAGATGGGAGGAGCAAGATGAACAGGCAGGAACATCAGGCAGCATTTGGACTGCCAGTTTTGGCCTGATCCCCAGAGGCCACCCCAAGGGACTCCACCTGTTCATGAATTTTTGCACTGGGCCTCTAGAATAGAATAAGTTTAAAACAAGATTTTAATGACAAAGATCCTCTAGAATGTATGACATGGAAATATAATTATATAATATTTATTTATTTTAATTTGTTAAAAAAATGATCTTTATTGTTGAAAATATTAAATATGTCCAGTTTTTCCCCCTCTTCAGAACATCTTGCCTCCCACCCCAGGCTTTTAGCACCCTATTGTCTGTGTCCATGGGTTATGCATATATTCATATGAGTTCTTTGGCTGATCACATCCTACCCATGCACCCTCCCAACCTTCCCTGCAAGAATCCGCACTCTGTTCCTTGCTTTCATGTCTCTAGATCAACTCCATTCATCAGCTTATTTTTTGGATTCCACATATGAGTGAGATCATGTGATACTTGTCGTATAATTTTTATAATACTATACTGCAGTGAAAAGACAAAAGCCAGTGAACTTAAGACTTGTTTGTAACCTATGTTTTAGTATTTGGTGCTAATTTAAAATACTTAGATATTCAACACAATTAATATTATTTCAGAAAGGAATAGTTGAAATAAAGTGATTTGCTTAGGTGGTGGGTGAGGGGTTTCTTTTTAAAAAATAAGATTTACCTTTCAGAGATTTGTATTTAAAAATAAAGTGCCCAGACAAGAGTTCTTGATATTTGCGTTTTAATGGTTCTGAGACTTTGGTTTCAAAAAGTCAATTAATTATCTTTATGCCTCTTGAAATGAATAGAGGAGGTTGGGGAAGTTAAAAGGATTTGGTGGGCTTTGAATTGTTACTAGAATCGTACCTCTGGTCCTGTAAAGTCTGCATTGTAAAACAAGAACAGTATTTTTTATTTATTTAACATTTCAACAATGGACTGGCAAGTTGATTCAAACATTTCTTGGGTGGAAGGAGGGGGATGTTTCTTTTTAATTGGGTACAGTTTTCTAGTTTACAGAAAGTACATAGGTAGGGTAACTTTTGAGAACCATAAAGGCTTTTAGATATATTGAACCTCTGTCCATTTCCCTTGGGAAATGTAAAACAGGTCCTAGCTTAATGGTGCCATTAACCAGTCAAATCAGGCCATGCTATAAAAGATGATTACCTTTTTCTTGTCAGTCTCAGAGTCAAATTTCTCCCAGTTGGTGAGTGTGTACCCCAAACAGGGAACTCTCAAGGCACTGTGGCCTGGTTCCCTGTGGGGAAGCATGAGGCTTGATTGGAAAGTTTGTAAGGAGGACATTCTGGGAAAAGGAAAGTGTGCAGAAGGCTCCCTGTCCTGTTCATCAGAATTCCTACTCAGGGGAGTGCTGAAGGCAGTGCCCCTAATTACTCCCTGACCTTTCCAATCAAGTCTGTGCCTGAGCACACCCCCAGGTGTTTACTGGAATCCTTATGCTTAATCTTTGGGTGTCCTTGCTTAAAAGACACTACAAACACATGTGTCCTCCCAAGATCACTTACCCTATGGATTGTATCTGAAAGATAAACTTTATCTCAAACTGCTGCTACCATAAAAAGCCTAAGGAGGCAGGCAATTGAGACTGCCTGGTTCCTTTAGCCAGACAGTCCCTTAGCCCTTTTCTTTCATAGCAAAAGTTGTGTTGGAGCAATCCATTCATCTGTTGCTCAAGGTCTGCTAGCCAGGCCCAGTAGTTCCCCATCTACAGAGAGACATTTGGGACCATGCTGAATAGGGTGGGCCCTCTGTTAAGGAGTTTCTCAGACTCTCGTGGAAGTTAAGAATGAAGTAAAGATGGTTAGCAAAGGTTTAGTCAGTCTCAAGATTAGTTTCCTCTTGGGAAGTTCCCTTTTTAAAATAATCATTTTCCTTTTGGTTCAGAATCTGGTACATTTTGTTCTAAATCCATATTACCCTCCTGGAAAAAGCATATGTGGGCATGATAGGTATCAAGAAAATCTCTCCCTATTGATGCCCTGAATGGCAAGCTGGGATTCTCCTCACAGGTTCTTATATCACAAAGTTTGAAGAATAAATCCATAGACTAAAAGATGTTAAGCAAAAGTGTGGGAATTTATTCCAAGCATATACAAACTCCTCCTGAGGAGGGATTCCCAAATTGGGAAAAACCTGCTCTCTCTAGAAAATGGGAAAAAAAAAAGTTAGTTTAGTTCAGCGAGTCTCTTTGTCTTCAGGTTTATAAATGCTGGCAGCTCTTTGTCTGTTCATGCCACTTTATAATTGCATCCTTCCTTAATTTATGTCTCCCATGCTTTCATAACTGGCCACTTTCCCCCTTTTTCCCTGTATGGTATCAGTTTCAAAGTTTCAAAGCTCACCCGTTGCTCCACACCCCTTTCTTCTTCCCCTTACCTTGTAACAGTCTTGAAAACATTCTGGTGGCTTGGAGCTGTCTCTGCCCATCACATATGCATTCCTCTCCCATGGACCCCCTTTCCCTAACTGCCTCTCCTGTCTCTAAATTCCTTTCACTATCAGGTGAATTGGTGCTGATTTGACTAGTAATATATATATATATATATATATATATATATATATATATATATATATATATATATATATATATATATATATTGCCTTGTAACATGCCCTAGTTGAAAGGGAGAGGTTGTAATTTTAAAATAGTCATTGGCCGCTAAGGTTCCCCTACCATTTGCACAAAAGCTTTCCTCTGACGTAGGGATTATGAAGGGATAAAGTAACCCCAGTATTTACAATGGTCTTAGTAACTTCCCCTTTCATGATAATTTCAATTTCTCATAAAGTATTAGTAAGGATAAGAGGAACTATCTTCTCATAGTCCTTAGAGCAGCCCTATGTTTACTTCTGCTTTCTTTTTTTGTAAATCCCATTTTAACTTTCTACAATATTTCTTACTGTAACCTGCCTTTTTACAGTAAAAACTGCCTCCTGTATAATTTCACAGCAGACCCTATTTAGCAATTCTGTTGCCTCACTCTCAGAAAATAGTAGGCATATTAATTGGAATAGGTCACAATAGCCATTACATATTCTAACAGTACCTTTTGTGTGTGTGTTTGTGTGTGTGTGTGTGTGTGTGTGTGTGTGTGAATCCATCAGGGTCCTGGATAAAGTCAGATTCCTCTTTGGCTGAGACCAGTGTTTTTGTTTTTGTTTTTTTCCCAAGGGAGGTGTTAGAATTCCTATTCTCATTCTCCCTTAAGTCAGTGGAAGGTGCAGGTGACAGAAGGGGAAAGAAGAAGGGAGGGGAAAGCCAAGCCTGGGCCAGGAAGCTCAGGAAGCAAAGGGTGTGGGGGAGGGAGATAGAAGGGGGCAAATGGAGTGTAAGGCATTTACTAGCTTCAGAATAGTTCAGACAGTCTCTAAAATGTCTTATTAATCTCTTTTTTTTAAAAAAGAACTTATCTATGCTTCTCCTTAGAAGCTTCTAATTTCCAAATCAAGATATGCTTCACATTTATTCAGTTTAATTTCAGAGCCAGCATTTTTCATGCAAAATATTAATTTATGTTTCCAATTACAACTGCATTTTGGCTATTTTTAAGTTGATGTTTTCTAGTTAAATCTTACTATTTCTGTAAAGCACTTGCAAGTAAAGGCTTCCTATCAAGACTATTAAATGAAGGTTGGGGTTTGGAAGTTTCCAGCACACTTTCCCATGTTAATTTTAGGTTGTGTTTGTTTGTTTATTTTTCTTTCATATCTGCAGAATCTAGGGAAATTTTCTAGGGATGTTATGTAGTAGGTCAAAGTGTGCCGAATATGAGTTGAGCTCCACAAGGCTCTCATTCAATCTCTCAAGCCACCTTCAACCCTCTTAGGTGCCTCACTTTCTCTCCTGGTTGTATAAAACAACTGGAAGGGTTTGGAGTGTTGGCAGACCAAGCCTGAAGGGAGCCCCCTGATGAGGCTGTGAGCTTCATTACAGTTGAGTTAGAATTTCTCTAGGGGACTCCTGTCCATCATGAGGAATGACCTCTGACTCCTTTACAAAGAATACCTGAGATCCAGGCTAGAGGGAGTATGTACCTCGTTATCTTCAGAGCTAAATGAGTTCAGCTCTCATTTAGGTGAAGGATTTTTTGCTTAGACTCTCAGAAAGCAACTGTAATTAAAAAACAGAAATCAAAGCCAGTCACCCATTATTTTTTCCTTCTGTCTCACCTTGGCTTGGGTTCTGTTTACCTTAGTTCCACCTCAAGGATATAAAAATACATCTCAAATATAGTCACAACCTCTTCCAAAATCAAGGGAAGGTCCTAGGTCCAAGAGACAACTCACGCAAGTTCACCCAGTGGGCAGGGAACTGGTGGGCTCATTGGGCCCTTTGCTGATTATAGAGCATTGGGTCCGGGTCTGTGGGGTGTTCCTGGGTGAGCTTCTTTGGAATTCTGCCAACAATGCCAAGTAATGTGAATATAAGAAACAGTCAAACCTGTAAATATTTGTTTGTGAGTTTGAGTCAAACTGTTGACAATTGCTGGGAAGCAGAATCTCAAAGGATTGAGATAAGGTTCCAGAGAATAGCAGTTTTACATCTTGTTTTATATATCACAATCAAAAGAGGAGATGTAAATGGGTTACATGAAATCCATTGGTGGTAGAAAGGAAGGCGGGAGAAAGCAAAGTGGGGAAAACTCTGGGATTGGATAAGAAGTTAAATGATAGACACATATCCTTTTACTTATGTGAGTGTAGGATAGTTAACAGTCAACAATTAACTCAATAACAATGAGGGTATCTTTGGTCTTCATAGAGTGGTGCCTGTGCTTTGAGGAGTCCAGAAAAAGGAAATCACTTTGACATTTCAATGATAATATCTCAGATGCAAAAAGACAAAGACTCAGTTAAGGTAAAGATTGACCTTTGTCAGGGAAGATACCAGCCTCAGACATGACAACTCACCATAAACTGCTTTTTAACTTAAAAAAGTTTTAATTTGAGACTCTCCTTTGTGGTAACTTTCGGTCTCTGAGTTTACAAGGCTGCCACACAGGCCTTCCTTGAACTAGTCAGGTTAATATGTAGCCCCTTTTCATTCACAATGATGATGGAAGACTTTACTTGGGGTGATGAACACACTATATAATACAAAGATGATGTATTATAGAATTTTACACCTGAAACATAATTTTGTTAACCAACATCACCTGAATAACTTAAAAGAAATTTTGCAGCTTTTCTACCACATCAGAGATTCAATGATGGCATTGTTCAAACTGAATACTCTCCATGTGAGAAGAAAAACAGGTTATCCTATATAATAAAAGAGAAACATGCAAATTGATCATAATTCCACTACACCCACCAGCCTCACCCACCAGCCAATCGAGAGTGAGTATGCAAATGAACCCAAACAAGATGGTGGTTAATTTGCATATTTAGGCACAGAGCTAAGACTGGAGACAGTGTAGAAGGAAGCCAAGTGGAGATAGGAGGGAAGCAGGCAAGGCAGCAGAGACGGCTGCAGGAAGCCCTATTCTTATAGGAATCTTCCTGCAACAGGACTTTAGTAATTTAATAAAAGTTTTATTATTTGGGAAAATAATTAGAAATAGTATAGATTATTTCATGAAAATAAAAATAACTAGTAATTATTAAAAATATATTCTATATAGTAGTCACAATGATAAGTGCTTAATATAGGTAATTGTGTTTAATTCTTACAACTATCAATGATTTCCATATGAGAAACTTGATTCTCTATGTTTACATGCTGAAGTTGACCAGCAGACCCTGAGCGAGGGGTGAATGATTACTCTGACATACGTTTCTGTGAAAGACAGGGCTAAGGGACTGCTTGGCTTGAGAAACCAAACAGCTTTGTTGGCCTCCTTAGGCTTTTATTATAACAACATCTTGAACTAAAATTAACTGTTAGATACTATCAGCAGGGTAATCATCCTTGAGGAGACAGATGCATCTGCAGGGTCCTTTAAGCAAGGATGTCTAAAGACTAAACATAAAGGTCCCAGGAAAACACACAGGGGCTTGGTCTTGTTTGGAAAAGTCAAGTGAGGGTCTGCCACCTTCGGCAAGGACCACAAAGAGGCCTCTGACCTTTTGGAGATTCCTCCTTACAGACTTTCCCACCAAGTCCCATGCTTCCCCACAGTTAAATAACTGTCCCTGACTAATAACAGAAGTAAGTGGTGTTATGGCAGAAATCAGGTCGGTTGGAAGCTACAAACTAAATGCACTGAAGGTTCAGAAAAGGACTGCTTATTTGTACCCGTGATGGCTCAGTGGAGTCCCCTCCAAAGGCTGAGCACCAAATGTGGTGGGGTCTTTGCCTTATGCATATCCCCAGGTTCTTTGTCTCCCATGTATGACATACATACACATTCTAGACATTCTTTCCATGTCACATGCTAAGCTCCCAGATATTTCACACCTATTGCAGTTCTCACTGAAGGCATGTTGCCTAGGCTACAGATGGAGGACTCAGTTCCCTAGATGAACTTAGGGGAAAGTCCCTGGACTCTGGGCAGAGAGTGCCACATGTGCACACATGCAGACTCCTGCTTCTCACTGTCAATCAGCCAAGAAATGAGGGAGATTACAGAAGCCAGGGGCATGGTTATGGCGGTGCACACTAAAGGGGAGGGTCTATCTGCTTTTGATTTGCTTTCTCAGTGGTAAAGTGAAATTTACAAGGCCTAATTTTAAAACACATTTGTGTTTGAGCTATATATATTTCTGAGAGGCAGAGAGAGGGAGATAGAAACATTAATGATGAGACAGAATCATTGATCGGCTGCCTCCTGCATGCCCCCCCACTGGGGATCTAGCCTGAAATCAGGCATGTGCCCTGAGTGGGAATTGAACCACAATCTCTTGGTTCATAGGTTGATACTCAGTCACTGAGCCACACCAGCCAGGCATGTTTGGAACAATTTTAATGAGTTATACAACCTCAAAACAACCAACAAAATTTAACACATATTTTGCAATGGTGATTATTTATTTAATACAAGCTAAGATAACTAGAACTGCCTATCAAAACAGAAGATCTAATATAGATAAAGCAGAGTAAAGTACAGATTTTTTTATTTGAGTTTGGGGAATTTCTGATTTTTTTTTTTAAGAATTTATTTTTATTTTTTGTTTTTATTTTTTAATATATTTTATTGATTCTTTGCAGAGAGGAAGAGAGAGGGATAGAGAGTTAGAAACATCGATGAGAGAGAATCATCGATCAGCTGCCTCTTGCACACTCCCTACTGGGGATGTGCCTGCAACTAAGGTACATGCCCTTGACCGGAATTGAACCTGGGACCCTTCAGTCCCCAGGCTGATGCTCCATCCACTGAGCCAAACCGGTTTCGGCTCTTTCTTTTGTTTTAATACTAAATTTCCTTTACCATTCTATTCTTTTTTTTTAAAATATATTTTTATTGATTTTTTACAGGGAGGAAGAGAGGGATAGAGAGTTAGAGACATCGATGAGAGAGAATCATCGATCAGCTGCCTCTTGCACCCCCCCCCCCACCCCTCACTGGGGTTGTGCCTGCAACCAAGGTATGTGCCCTTGATCGGAATTGAACCCAGGACCCTTCAGTCCGCAGGCCAACGCTCTATCCACTGACCCAAATCGGTTTCGGCGAGTATCTGATTTTTAATCATTACTTTTGATGTTGTATGCCTTTCAATAATGTGGTATATTTATTGACCAAAACTCTTTTTACTATGTGAAAATATTGTATCCCTACTAGTGTTACATAACCTTTTACCCCAGAATCTAATATCTGCAAATAATAATTTTATTTTGCTCCAGGTTTCAAGAATGGCTCAATAGGCAATTCTAGCTTGAGGTCTTTCATGTAGTTGCAGTCAGATATTGATGGGGTCTGCAGACCTCCAAAATGGCTCACTCACTTGGTTTGGGGTTAATGCTGACAGCCTACTGTGAGCTCATTTGCAGCTGAGTGTCAGGTCTCCCTAGCCTGACAACCTCAGGGTGGTCAGACTTCTCACAGAATGGCAAAAACACGCTCTTAAACCACAGGTTATAACTTCTGCTGCTTCCTATTGGCTTCAAACGAGCTACTAAATTCAGTAAGGGGGAAACTTCATCTCTTTATGGGTATTATGTCAGGGAATTTGCAAATATTTTTTACAACTTTCACCAGTATATTGGGGATATACTGATACATGTAACACAAAATCATCATCTTCAAATACAGCAGGAATTAAAAAAAAATAACAACTTTATCTAATATATAATTTATTTTAAAGTATCTCAGTATTTTTTGTATATTTTATCTTACTCTTTTTCCTATTTGAATGCATTCTATGCTTATTTGCCAAATTTAAAAAAAATATTTGAATGAATAATGAAGTATTGGGTCTCTAACCCAATGATAACTACTTTGATATTTTGTTTCTTCCTAGTCTTACTAAGATCACAAAGAAGTTTTACTTAAGATTGAAATATATAAAATATAATTCTCTCGGTTTCTCATTCCCCATGCATGCTGCTTGGTTCTCCTTGTGTTTCCAGTTTCCCCCAGGTTTGTAGAATAGGCCAGATCCCCTCAGCACCACTTGAGGCTATATGGCAACCAGTCTGCAGGCATCCTCACTCACTATTCTATTATTCTAATACCAAACTTTTAAAATTATTTGGTGGCATACAGTACATTTAATGTTTAATAGATAGTATTAATCCCTTGTCTTATTTATTTTTCATGATCTTTCCTTGCTTATCTACATTTCTACATGAATTAACCTCAGATAACAAAATACTCAACTCTGTATTCTCTTTCCATGTTCCACAGAATCTCAATGCTGCTAATTCACAACACAAAGGCTTCTCAGATTAGTATAGCTTTATCTTATCTGAGTTGAAAGGTATCTGTGGGAATCAGCCAAATAGGTTTCTATTTTTCTCTCAGTTAGAATATCTTTATTGAAGCAAAATATTTCCATTCATGGAAAATAATTCTTTATCCAGTTTTCTTAATATTATATTTAGGATAATGTTTCTTGGATTTTCTAGTGTATGACATATTTGTGTGTATGTGGGTGTGATTGCTTACTAGTAATGTGTTTTTGTTTCCTCTTTGTGTGTCTGTGAGTTTGTGTGTGTGTAAAGTGTTTAAAAATTTTAAAATAAAACTTGTTTTTAGTAAGTATAAAAATTACTAGACTTTGAAGCATTGAGCAGTTGAAATAAATGTAAAAAACATAGTTTCTTCTCTCAGAAAAATCATTCTATACTGGATTCTGACAACACAAGAAAACAAAATGTTAGTTGTGGGTAGCATAAAATATGTGAGTTTTATACAAATGACTATCTTAAGTTGTAACATCCATATTTTGGATTAAATCAGTTTTAACTTATGTCCAATAATGTTACTAACTTTTAGACACCCTCCTCCCCCCAAATACAAAGCCAGGAAAATTGAAGACAAGAAAAAGATGCCTATTAATCCTGGGTAAGTTGCAACTGCTGAAATTCCTACCTAAATATAGTGATATGAATGCAATTTAAGTGTAAGCTATAGTAAAGGTAGTTTTACATGATATAAAAAAGAAAGCAGTTTTATAAAGAATAAAAGTCAGAAAACCAAACGGGAATCACTCTTATGCATATAGAGTTATAAACATAAAATATTTTTATTTGTTCTCAATTTTAAAATTTATTTAACATTATAAAAGTATATTTGAAAGATAATTTAAATTGTAAGTTTTGTGATTTAATTAGTCTTGCCTTAAAAATAGGTCCCAGAAATTAGCCTATCAAACAATAATTATCTATAAATGAAATAAATTAATTATAAAAAAATAAAAAATAAAAAATTAATTAATTATAAATCAAATGGTCATTTCAAATTTCACTAATTATAAAAATGTTATTCTGATAAAGAGAAATTTACACTAATAAAAGTGTAAGATGCAAATTGTGTATCTTCACAACACCCACCAGCCAATCAGGAGTGAGTATGCAAATTTGCCCAACAAAGATGGAGGATTAATTTTCATATTATTGAATTAAAAGGTATTATCTTGAGTTTTATTATTAAACTGTGTTTATATAAATACATATATAAAAATGTTTTCAGAACAAATGTAACATTAGAATTTTAGTTGGTAAATAACTTTATTAGAGAGAAAAACTCTATACATTGTACATGATCAAAATGAAGTGGAAATACATTGCTAACAATAAATAATTCAAAATTCAAACTTATGTATGTAGAAAAAAAATCATGTTTCCTTTGGTTAGCTATAGTCTTTTTCTGATAGACATACATCAGAGATTTTACTGGTTCCTTATATTGTTAGACTGAAAGTAACTAGGTTAGCTACACCAAAGCTCATATCATAGAACTATATTTAAAAACAAACAACAATAATAGCAAACTGATTGGCAAAAGTAAATGAATTAAGGGCCTCATATGTCTCTGGCCCTGGTATAAAAATGTTGAAATTGCATTCCTAAATTAATTCAAGATGAACAACTTTGTAAAATCCATTAACTGAATGCTTCACCACATTTATTAGTTGATTTCTTGATCCTTCTTTTTAATATGAACATTATTTAAACAGATTAAAACTTAAAACATTAATTATATTCATATAGCAATAATAATATGTACAGCCAGATATAATCCTGCATATTATATGCTATACATGAGGTACTACATTTCATTCATTCTAAGATGGAGTTTTTTTACATTTTAAACCTTTAATTTTAAATCACACAATTGATATGATTAGAAGATATAGACAGTACTCGGGTTATGTCAGACTTGACATAGATCTTTTCATGGTTACATGGCCATCTCTGATGTATGTACATATGTGCATTTATGTTTTTTATTATTTATTTACCACAAGTAAAGGCCAGGGATTGTTATCTTTTATTTATTTATTTATTTATTTATTTATTTATTTATTACTGTTTCACTTCATTACAGCCATGTATGGGCTCCATGTGAGTGACATAGGTGTTTATGTAGATGGGTTCCGACTTATGGCGAATATTGCGTTATGTCTCACCATCGGACCTACTGTATTGGGTATATTTTAATTGACATATTTTTAATTGAAAGCTTCTTACCATGATGTAAAGTAATCATGCACTTTATAATTTATGTCATCTTTCATCTTTCAATTTCTGGCAGGTTTTTCTTTTAGCCTGTACTAGAGGCCAGGTGCACAGAATTCATGCACTTGGAGCGGTGGTCCCTCAGTCAGGCCTGCTCCCTCTTGAAGTTCAGGAGCCCTTGGGGAATGTCCACCTGCTGGCTAAGGCCCGCTCCCAGCAGCTGGACATCCATAGCACTGCTCTCGAGGTTGGAGAGGCTCCTGCACTGCCACTGTGCTCACCAGCTATGAGCCCAGCTTCTGGCTGAGTGGTACTCCCCCTATGGGAGCACACTGACCACCATGTGGCGGACACTCAACACAGGAACTGCTCCTTGTGGTAAGTGTGCATCATAGTGACCAGTCATACTGCCATTGGATTGATTTGCGTATTAGCCTTGTATTATATAGGACTAGCGGCTGGGTGCACAAAATTAATGTATGGGAGGGTCCCTCAGCCTAGCCTGCACCCTCTTCAATCCAGGACCCCTTAGGGGATATGTGACTGCCAATTTAGGCCCGATCCCACAGGGACCTAAACTGGCACTCAGACGTCCCTCTCACAATCCAGGACCACTGGCTCCTAACCGCTCACCTTCCTGCCAGCCTGATTCCCCTAACTGCTCTCCCCTGGCAGCCTAATCACCCCTAACCGCCTATACCTTAGCCCCACCACCATGGCTTTGTCTGGAAGATGTATGATCTCATTAGCATATTACGATTTTATTAGTATAGATAATAAAGGATAATATGCAAATTGTCCCCTTAACTGGGACTTTGTCTGGGAGTTTGACCAGGGGGCAAAGCCAGTCTGCCATCCATCCATAGCACCTCCCCTGAAGGCCCCATTGCCAATCACTCCCGTATCCCTATTGGGGATGGGGCAGCTGGCCAACTGCCCAAGGCTCCTCCCCCTGGATGGCCCCACCACTGATTACCCCCCCACAGGGTGTGGAGCTGGCCAACCTCTCATGTTCCTTCCACCTGGCTTGCCTGGCCCAATCAGCCCTGATAAGGGCAGGCCAGCCAGACACCACGTATGTACAAATTCGTGCATTAGGCCTCTAGTCCTACCTAATAAAAGAGTAATATGCAAATTAACCACCACTCCACTACACCCTCAAGTCACGCCCACCAACCCATCAGAGAGAGTATGCAAATTAGTCTCAAACAAGATGGCTACAGCCACAGAGAGGTTTGGGTTTCCCAACAACAGAAGAAGCCAAGTTTTCCGCCTTCTCTAGCTGGCCTAAACCTCCACTGAAGGCTACAAAGTTTCAATCATAGAAGGTTAACAAATCCAAATAGAAGTGGCTTCTGGCTACCGAGCTGGCTTTGCTCCAGGCTACAAAGTTTCAATTGTGGAAGGTAAATAAATTCCAGATACCAGGGGTTCCTCTTGGGTCACCAGGGGGCATGGCTGGCCTGCAAACCACCACAGGCCCCTCGCCCAGGCCACCCCATGCCCCAAGGGAATCCCTACCCTGATCCTGGACACCCTTCAGGGCAAACCTGCTGGTCCCACCCATGCACCAGATCTCTATCCTATCTAATAAAAGACTGATATGCAGATTGACCATCACTCCAACACACAATAGCTGTCAAAGATCCTGCCCCCATGTGGACACAAGATGGTCACCACAAGATGGCCAGCAGGGGAAGGCAGTTGGGAGGCACCACGCCTGCGAAGGAGGGTAGTTAGGAGTGACCAGGCTGGCAGAGGAGGGAAGTTGGGAGCAAACAAGTTGGCAGGTGAGCAGTTAGACATCAGACTGGCATGGGAGTGGTTAGGGGGAGATCAGACTGGCAGGTAGAAGTGGTTAGAGGCAATCAGGAAGGCAGGCAGGCAAGAGCCAGCAGTCCTGGATTGTGAGAGGGATGTCTGACTGCCCGGATTGGACCTAAATGGGCAGTCGGACATCCCTCAAGGGGTCCCAGATTGGAGAGGGTGCAGGCTGGGCTGAGGGACACCACCCCCCTCCAACCCCTGTGCACAAATTTTGTGCACTGGTCCTCTAGTTATATAATAAAACCTTATTTATATTTCAGATGTGTATTTATTTTATAGTGGCAGTAATGAATAGGAAGATAGGTGCTTTGTGAGAGCAAAGCTTGATGGACTCATTCTGTGTGAGGGCAGAATCAAGGAAAGTGACAGGTAGATGCCAGGATGTTAAAGTCAACCTTGGGATGCTTCATAGAAAATGGAGGCAGGAACTCTGGCCATCGGTGACTCTAATTTTTGGTCATTATTCTGCTGTTATCAATGACATTCTGGTCTCCTTTTAAATTGTCTTGAATGAAATATCAAAGTGAGAAAGGATCTCAGTTAATCATGACTATCTATAGATCCAGCAGTCTATCTAATGTATGATTAAAATAATAAGCAGTTTATATGCCTCTCTGTTTATGAAGTTTTCTTGGTCTATTTTGAAAAGAAATATTCTTTCCCTATGTAGAGAACAGTGGAGAGGGGGTCTCCTATAATTTCCTTTCTTATCCTTGTCTCTATAAAGTGGATGGCATCAAAGTCTGAAATCAGTTGGACCATGATTTATTAGAAGTGTAAAAGAGCTCACTTTGTTAGACAATTATCATTTAAATCATTCCTCTCTTTGCTTCTTTTTGCTTCATGGATTACTAGGATGTGGGACCCTATTTTTCCATTTCAAAGTCACATACTCCTGTTCATTCTCTCACATAGAAATAATAAACAGACTGTTTCCCTGGTCATGAGCTAGGCTATCAAGGCTAGAGAGAAACTAAGCAGGAGAGAGAATTTATCTCCCTCTCCACTGCCACACCTAACTGACAGTCAAGCACAGAGCCTTACCCAAAGACTATGTGAACATACTTGCAATTTGTTCTGAAGTCCTAGTTACCTTGCTTTCTTTTCCTACAGAAACAACACAGGTTGCAGCTCTCAAACTTAAGGTTGCATGGTTTCATGAAAGAAGGGTTTAGCTTTTGTCCTAAATTATACTCTTCAATATATTTGGTTACTATCTTTCCCCGGAATATTCAGAAGTGAAAAAAGTAAGGAGGGATGAGAATATCACAAAAATATTACCAGGTATCATTACAACCTAATTCATTTCAATGTCCTTTACATACTTTGTCTTATTTAATCCACTCAACATTTCTATATAAAACTGTGGTTACCCTCACTTATTGGATAAGATAATGGAGCCCCAACACAGTTAAAAATTCACTTCGATCTGACAGGTAGCAAATGACACAGTCAGAGGTCAAACCACAGTCTTTTTGATTCTAGAACTTAAGTTCTCACACTGTATTGAACACAGGCCAGTGCTTTGGGCTTAGTGACTCTAAGAAAGCAGCTGCTGAGAGCAGATCATAGACGATTCCACTGTGATTCAAAAGACGCAAGTGCTGTTCCCGCTGTTGCTTGCATGTGGAGCCGTAAACGTCAGCGCAGATCTGAGAACGTTTGCTTTTGATTGTGAGCATCATCTCCATGGGCGGATCGCGGGTGCAGACAGTGAGATGGTAGATGACAAACATGTGTAGGGGCACAGGTGTGTTTCCAGACGGGTCAGGCAACATCACGGGCACAAAGAAGTCGCTCTAAAGGAGGCGGGTAGTAGACTGCTTCCTTATATCACAGCCAGCAGGGCTCCTCCAGTCTTCACTTTGGGTTCTGGCAACCCAGAGTGGTTTCCTTGGAGACAGGAGCTCCCTGCTTGGAAAGATTGAATCATCGAGTGTGTCTGAATTTATACAGACCAACACAATAGGACAAATGGTTCTTGAAAAATAGGGAAGGTCTTATTTTTAAGAACGTGGGAACAAATAGATTTTAAAACATTATATATGTTTCTCTAGTTAGGGCTATTTTATATTTATCTTACTGTTCAATCTCAGGAAAATTATAGTAGAAGTTGGTGTTATAGTAACACCTTTTTTTTGCCTCTAAAATGAATATTTGAAACAGATCTTGCTTATTAAATTATTTTATGATACTGCTTACTTTATATTAGAAATTATCTGAAAACATAAACATATTATATTTATTTCTCTTTCTAAAGATTGAATGCAAATATGGAACACAAGGAGTATTACAATTCTTATTTTCAGGATATCAAAATGTGAATATCTTTTCATTGTTCCTCTAACTCACAGCACCTAGAAAATTTTAACTATAAACTTTTCCTTATTTTTTTGAGGTGAGGTTGCCTTTTTTGACTTTTGAGTAAATTAAGCAATCTAAAGAGTGTACTAAATATCATTTTTGCCATTCTAATTTAAGTACCAACTCAGTAATTCTATATATTTTTTATTAATTAAATGTATTAGTGTGACTGATTAAAAGGTTCATATTATATATATATATATAGAAATATATATTTAGAAATTATAATTATTATATATTTAGAAATGACCTATCTTTTAGGATTGAGGACTAATGCCTAAATTGATTATATATTTTAATTTTATTATATATTTTATTAAATATATAATATAAAATTATATACTTTAATTTTTTATTAATTGAATTTATTGGTGTGACTGATTAATAGGTTCATATAGTTTTTAAGTGCTCATTACTATAATCCATGATGATAGGTGATGAGTACACAATATATTGCATTATGTACTCATCATCCATAGCCACATAATTTTCAGTCACTATATATTGGCCCACCTTTGCTCACCATACCCTTTTTACTTTGGTAAACACCATACTGTTGTCTGGCTGTGTTTCTGAGTTTCAATTTTATATCCCACATGAGTGAAATCATATGGTCCTTAGCTTTTTATAATTGGCTTATAGCATTTAGCATAATACTGTTTAGGTTCATCCATGTTGTTGCAAATGGCAGTATTTCATCTTTTCTTTTGTTAATCAGCTTAACAATAACCCACAACCTTCGGAACAACTCATCTTTTCTTTTGGCTGACTAGTATTCAATAGTCACATTTTTATCCAATCATCTGTGGAAGGACACCTTGGTTGTCTCCATGAGTTGGTCACTGTGATTAATGCTGGAATAAACATAGGGGTGCAAATATCATTACAAATAAATGTTCTTGAATTTTGGGGGTATATACTCATATGATAATTCTATTTTGAGTTTTTTGGGAAACCATCATATTGGTTTTTTACTATTTCTTATTTCCACCAGCAGTCAATGAGAGTTCCTTTTCTCTAAACATCTCCAATACTTTTTACTACTTGTCTTGTTGATAATAACCATACTAAAAAGTGTCATCTGGCATCTCACTGTGGTTTTGACTTGCATTTCCCTAATAGCTAGTGAAGTTGAATATTTTTATATATCTGATCTGATGACTGTGTTTGTATGTCCTCTTAGGAGAGGGGTATCTTGAGATGCTCTGCCCACTTTTCATTGAATTGTTTGGCTGGTGATGAGTTCTATGAGTTCTCTACATATTTTTAATATTAACCCATTGTCTGAGCTGCATTTGCAATTAATATGTCCCATTTAGTTCAATACCTTTTTTGTTGTTGTTACCAGTTTCTTTTGCTGGCAAAAGCTTTTTTAGTTTGATATAGTTACATTATTTTTTGCCTTTACTTTCCTTGCTTTTGGGGTCAAATTCATAAACTGTTCTCTATGACCAAGGTACATAAGTTTAGTACTTATGTTTTCTTTCATGTACTTTATTATTTTAGATCTTATATTTAGATCTTTTATCCACTTTAAATTAATTTGGTACAAGGGTACAAACTGCAATCTAGTTTAATTCTTTTATATGTAACTTTCCAATTATCCTAGCACCATTTATTGAAGAGGCAACCAATATGTTTTCTCCATTATGTTTTTCTTAGATTCTTTGCCAACAATTATTTGCCCACATACCTGTGGTTTTATTTCTGAGTTCTCAATCCTGTTCTATTTGTCTGTGTGCCTGCTTTTCTACCAACACCACGTAGTTTTGATTATCATAGCTTTGTAGTATAATTCAAATCAAGTAGTGTGATAGCTTGGCTTCATTTTTTTTCTCTCAGGATTGCTTTGGTTATTTGGGGTCTTTTGTGATTCCACAAAAATCTGGTGATTTTTTTGTTCTATTTTTTTAATGATATTGGGATTTTGATGAGGATAGATTAAATCTGTATAATGTTTCGGGTAATATGGCCATTTTAACTATGTTGAATCTTCCAATCCATGAACATGGAATACCTTTACAAGGAATCTTCCAATCCATGAACATGGAATACCTTTACAGTCCCTTGTGTGTTTTTCAGTCTCTTTTAATAATGCTTTGTAATTTTTAGTTTCTTCACATAGTTTGTTAAGTTTATTCCTATTTTATTTGTGTTTATTTTGTTGTTGTTGTTGAAATTGGAATTGTTTTTATGCCATATTCTGAAGTTTCATTGTTATTATAAAAGTTAGAAGTTGTGATCATATAATACATTGATTTTTACCCTGTGTCTTCACTGTGTTTGTTTATTATTTATAATAGTTTTTTTTTTTTTTTGGTGGAGTCTTTAGAGTTTTCCTATATACAGAATCATGTCATCTGCAAAAGTGATACTTTTGCTTCTTTATTCTCAATTTGTTTTTCTTCTTCTTTTAAGAAAGGGTTTTTATTTATTTAAAAATATATTTGCATTGATTTCAGAGAGGAAGGGAGAGGAGAGAGAGATAGAAACACCAATAATGAGAATGAATCATTGCTTGGTTGCCTCCTGCACTGGGGATCAAGCCCACTACTTGGGCATGTGCCCTGACGAGGAATTGAACCATGACCTCAGTTCACAGGCCAATGCTCAACCACTGAGCCACACCACCTAGGCTAAATAATCTTTTTAATCACAAAACATATGAGTGATAAATAAAAAAGTATAATTTATTTAGCCTTGAGTCAGTTGTTTATCAATAGGGATATGAAGAAGGATTCTATAATTTAAGAGATAGTTGATCAAACAAAGGACTTGTATGCATGCATATGAGCATAACCAATGGAAACAGACAGGGGGTGGGGAGATGAGGGCTTGTACTGGGGGATGGAGGCAGCTGGGGAGAGGTCAATGGGGGGAAAAGGAGATATGTAATGCACACAATAAAGAACTTAAAATTAAAAAATAAATAAAGAGGTAAAAAAAGAGATAATGCCACATTTAAATACAATTATACTAACATTTTACAGATATAATTTGTGCCTGAATAACACTAATACTGTTGGAATAAGTGCTGACCTTTTACCTTTCCAGATGCCTAACAGTAAACAATATGACTACATGTTATTTTACATTAAACCAATTTCTGGGCACCTCTTAATATGGGGAGCATTACATGGGCTCATGGCTAGAGAAATTGAGGTTGGAAGGTTTTATTGCTTAAACATAGGATATAACTGAGACAGGGACTAATGCCAAATGTGAGAAATTTTTCCCCCCTGAAAGTTCTCCTACTGCATTAGGGGAAAAATACTTTAAATGCAACAATAATCTCTTAATCATATTTTATCCTTCCCACTGAAATCAATAAGTATTTAATTAACTGAACCATATAATTAAATGTGAAAATATTGGCTCACAGAAATACCCAAATATATTTGTTGCATATAACTGAATAATCAATTTAGGCATTAGTCCTGAATCCTAAAAGTCAGGTCATTTCTAAATCAAATGTTTGTGTTAAATTATTTTCACCAACTTCCTTATATCTAGAATTCATGTAGATTATTCATGTCCTTATATTATTCAATAATTTTTGTATATATGCATTATGTTCTTATTTGGAAAGTAAATATATGTCTGATTTAATATAGTATGGAATAATATATAAACCTAAATTCTGTGGTTTTCTATTACCTTATTTTAATACTAGTTAAAGTTTAATGATATAATTTTATAAAATGTGATTTCTTTGAAACCATTCCAAAACAAAACAAAACAAAAACAACCATTATATATATATATATATATATATATATATAGTATATGTACACATTTTTAATATTCTATCATCTGGGCCCTATTAAATGTAATTTTTAATATGTATGCATTTATATTTATGTAATCATTTCTTATACACTTTACCTTTTTAAGTGAAAATAATCTTTCAAGAATGGGAATAGAATTATATAAATAAGATATTTGTGTACATTTTCTTTTTGGTTACCAAGTCTTATTCAAGAACTCATACAAAACATTCCAGATAAATTAGTTTTAATCCTTCTCTTCACATCCTGGTTAATCTGGAAATAACATAACTTATAACTTTCTTGGTCTTATTTAATGCATGTAACCAATCATGTAGATTATTCCTCTTGAAATATTTTTGGTGATATATTTCCAGTATCTTTCGGTAAAATGCCCCTTAGAAGTTGCAGTAATCTTGTTCTTGCTCTTTTCAATGGTTACAACCCCTCCACTGAGATTCCTAATTTTTCCACTCACTTTGATTCTCTTATGAAGAAATTGCTGAAAATTGGCAGCATCCATGATTCTATCTTTTTCCAGGTGGGCACAGTCAAGTGTAGGCTTCAGAATCTGCTTCTTTTTATTTTGCCTTCCTTTGCTGCACATTTTTTCACAGGTGCCCTGGTGGGCAGTGGAGGCAGAAAACCCATTTTCAAGTATTGCAACCAATATATCTATTGCATACTTTAGTAAGTAAAAACGGCCAAGAATCTTAAAGATTAGTATGCAACATTAATATCAACTTATATTATTTTCTCTGCTACAAATGTCAGTCATACGTTTAAAAATGATTAAATACTCATGATCATGTTAAAATTCGTATGTGTGATAAGTCAGCATATATTTGAATTTCTACCACCCTTTGGAAACATAACATTAAAAGTAAAACATATCGTTTTGCTCATGTTTCCTTCCTATTGACAACAACTGCTTTTAAAGTATACTCTTGTTTGGAAGAAAACTTGAGTTTGGTACTCTTAAATGTAAATTGGAACTATGATGAAAGGGAAAATTAAATTTAAATTATTTATGAGAAAACTTGCATAGATAGCCTTGATAAACAAAACCATGCTCTGAAAATGTTCCAAGTTTTCTCCTTAAATTTCCATGCAAAGCTCTTAGCAGATGTTTCTCTGAAACTCTGTTCTCTATGGTAAATTTTATTTCCTTCATTATCTGACAATTTTGCACATCTTTTTCATAAAACTTATAAAGAAGTTAGAATTGAAAGTGTTCATTCAAAGACAATCTATTCTGTGAGTCTCCAAAAATTCATAAACAGAAACATTTTTATTATTATGGATTTACTTAAATTGCAGCAATGATTTTTTGATGAGATAAACTTTAAAGGATAAATCATAATTGCAGTTCCACTGAGGAAAAAATTATAAATAAACTGTATTGCAATTCTTGCTTCAAATCCATTCCTTCTCATCACTTTCATTTGTGAATATATTTATTAGTATATGAATGTTGATATCATTTTTAAATTTAATATGCAAACTTATACTTATGAGAAATAATAGTGTCCACTATGATGATATCATGATGACAGTTAATTTAAAAATGCACTCTTGTACAAGATAAGTCATGTAAAATGATTAAGAAAATAGTAAGGTATAATGCAAATTCATTGCTGTCACTTGTGATCTAACATTTTAAAACTGGAAATTTAAACTTCATCTAATTCTAAGTTGTCACATATGGATGAAAATACCAATGCAGCTTGGAGTCATTAAGTGACATGCTTATGTTGCTACAGGTACCTATTATTGTGTATATATCACTTGGAGTGGCATTCAGTGAAGACATAGATTTAATGGGTTCATAAGTATAAGAACTTATTTAAGTCCCAATATCTCAAAGTCATTGAGGACATTAAATGGTTTTATAGCATTCTACTCTTTCTCTCTACTGCCTGTTGACAACTTAATAGAACTTATAAAGAACACATTTAGTTGGCCAATGGCCCATGATTTATTGCTAATGATCTAGCAGTGGGTGAAATATATGTTGGTCATTAAGAATCTGGGCTCTGGGATCAGATTGCTTGTCTTCAAATCTCAGCTCTCCCACTTTCTAGCATGAGGTGGTATATGTGTGGTTAAAATCATGGATGCCAGGGCCAGACTGCTTGGATTTGAATACCAGCTTCACATATTTTTAGCTGTTCAGCTAAATTAGAGCAATTTACAAAATTTCATGTATTTTAGTTTTCTCCTTTGACAAAATGGAAAATAGAGTAGTGCCCACCTTGTATGGTTTGTTTTCAGATAAAATGTGCTACTGTATCGGAAACCCTTAAAATGGCAGCTAACTCCCTCTTTCCTCCTTCAATATCTATAGATTAGTGACAATAATATCTATAATATTTGCTAAGACTTAATACAGTGTCTGACAAACATTAAACATTAAGCACTCATTAAATATTAGCTGTTATTATTTCATTTAGGTAAAAAGAAATAAATTCCTGTCATACATCAGTAAGTTTGTGGATCCTTGGGATACATTAGCCAGTCCAATATTTCTGCTTGTCCGCTAACATCTATTAGCCAAAATAAAAAATACGCAAAAATAATTTAAAAGCAAATAATAAGTTAGAATGTGATAAGGGCTATAAAGGGAAGATATGTAGGGCAGGGCAAGGGGGTTGAGAGGGTCAGGGGTGGTAAAATTTCAATTTTACAAACACTGAGCAAAGAAGGACTAGTGACATAGTGGTTATTTGTGCAAAGATTTAAATGTAAGTCACAGATATTTGGGGGATGGGGTGGAAAACACTTATGACAGGGGAAGGAATTTATGGAAAATCTTGTGGCAGATTGGACCTGCTGCATTCAGGGACTGGAAAGAAGGCCAGCATGGCTGAAGTAGAATGAGGAAGATAGGAACCATGAGAAGCTGCAATGAAAGCAGTAACCGAGTGAAATCATATAGATCCTTATACATTTTGCTTTTGTGAGGTGGAAACCACTACATAGCTTTGGACTTAGAAGTAATGTGACCTGGATTACATTTTAAATGGACCCATCTGATTGGTATATCAAGAAAAGATTCTTGGGAGTCAAGGGAGATCTGTTAGGAAGTTATTACAGTAAGGAAGTCTAGAGATGTTGTTTGCGCCAACCATTGAGGTATTGTTGGGAATAGGAGAGTTGGGAAATATTGACAATATTCTGTATATATTTCGAAGGTAGAGACCACAAAATTCTCTAACAGATTTGATGTATGAAATAAGGGATGTCAAGAATCATTCTGTGATTTTTAGGTCGAGTTGTCATTGTAAACCAAAGGGTAATTTGGTGCAGTTGTCATTGATTGAGAAGGGAAAGGCTGTGAGAAGAGCAGTTTTATGGCGCAGTGGGGGGTGGGGGGGAGGAGGTGAGCAGAAATTCAATTTTAGACTTGCAAAGATTGAAATGTCTATGAGATATCCAAGCAGATATGTCAAGCAAGCACTTTAATATACTTTTGAGTCTGGGGTTCATAAAAGAGTTCATAAGTTGAGCTGGAAATTTTAGCAGATAATAAAACCAGGAGAGTAACAAAGATTGGAAAATATCATCGCTATTGAAAGAAGGGAGTTCAAAGTCACAGTCCTGGGAAACATTGAAGTGAAGAGATGACAGGGGAAAAAGGAACATCAAGAAAGATCAAGAATGAGTGGTCAGTAAAGTAGGAAGGAAACTGAGTTTTTGGTGTCATGAAATAAAAAATAATATGTTTGAAGAGGGCTAAAAGAATCAACTGTGTCACATCCTGCTGATAAAGCTGAGCACTGATTAATTTGGGTACTGAAAATTAAAAATGTTTAGCAATTATGGTGGATATCAGGGAATTATAACAAAAACATTAAGTGAAGTGGACATTTTAAAATATTATTGGAGTGACATTGGTTCATAAAATTATATAAGCTTCAGCTCTGGCTGGTGTGGCTCAGTTGGTTCAATATCTTCCTATGTACCAGGAGGTTGTCAGTTAGATTTTTGGTAGGGGGTATGCAGGAGGTAGCAGATCAATGTTGTGCTCTCACATTGATGTTTATCTCTCTCCCTCTCTAATTGCTCTCTATAAATTCAATGCAATCCTTATTAAAAGACCAGGAGCATATTAAACAGATCAAGAACAAATAATCCAAAATTTTATATGAACCCAAAAAGACTACAAATAGCTACAACAATCTTTGGAAAGAAAAACTAAGTTAGAGGGATCACCATATCAGATATAAAGTTATATTAAAAAGCCACTGTAATCAAAACAGCCTGGTACTGGCTTAAGTATAGACATGTAGACAATGGAACAGAATAGAGACCAAACCAATTACACTCAATTAATATTTGACAAAGGAGGCAAGAGAATAAATGGAGTCAAGAGAGTCTCTTAATTAAATGGTGTTGGGGAAATTGAACAGCTACATGCAAAAAAAAAAAAAAAAAAGGAACTAGACCACCAAGTTACACCATATACAAGATAAACTCAAAATGGATAAAGGTCTTAAGTATAAATTGTGAAGCCATAAAAATTCTAGAAAAACCATATACAACAAAATGTCAAACACCTTTTGTAGCAATATGCTTGCCAATGCATTTCCTAGGGCAAAGGTAACAAAGGAAAAAATAAACAAATGTGATTGTATAAAAAACAAAACAAAAAAAAAAACTTCTACTCAGCAAAAAGAAGCAATCAACAAAATGAAAAGGGAACCCATTGTATGGGAAACCATATTTGCCAATCATATATCTGATAAGGAGTTAATATCTAAAACATACAACTTAAAAGGAAGACAAACAAACCCATTAAAAAAAATGGGCAAGATACTTAAATAGACTCTTCTCCAAAGTGGATATATGGATGGCCATGAGACATATTAAAAAAAAAATGCTCACTAATCATGCTAGATATGCAAATTAAAACTATAATGAGGTATTACCTCATACCTGTTAGAATCGCTATCTTCAACAAACCAACAAATAATAAGTGCTGGCAAGAATGTGGAGAAAAGGGAACCTTAGTACACTGTTGGTGGGATCGCAGACTGGTGCAGCCACTATGAAAAACAGAATGGAGTTTTCTCAAAAACTTAAATATGGAACTCCCACTTGACCCAGCGATCCTACTTCTAGGAATGTATCCCAAGAAACTTGAAACATATATAGACCCCTATGTTCATAGTAGCACAATTTACAATAGCTAACAGCTGGAAACACCTGGTTTCCCACCGGTAGATGAGACAGAAAAAGCTGTGATACATTTATTTTATAGAAAACTATGCTGCAGTAGAAAAGAAGGATCCCTTACCCATTGAGACAGCATGGAGGAACCTGGAGAGCATTATACTAAACAAAATCAGTCAGTCAGAGAAAGACAAGTATCACATGATATCACTCATATGTGAACTCTAAAAATAAATAAATAAACTGATGGGGAAAAAATAGATCCAGAGACAGAAGCATGGAACAGCCTGTCGAATCTCAGAGAGAAGGCTGGGATGGAGAGATGGATGGGAAGAGATTAACCAAATAACTGATACAAATATTTTTTAAAATAATATGCTTCAAATGTACAATTCTATGATACATTATCTGCATATAGCATTATGTGTTTACCACTCAAAGTCAAATCTCCTTCCATCACCATATATTTGATCCCTTTTCACCCTTTACTACCTTCTCCACACCCCATCCCCCTTTCCCTTTGGTAACCACTATGTTGTTGTTTGTGTCTATGAGTTTTTGTTTGTCTTGTTTGTTTGTTTGTTGCTTTCAGTTTTTATCCCACATAGGAGTAAAATCATATGGTTTTTGAATCTTTCTGTCTGTCTTATTTCACTTAGCATGATATACTTAAGATCCATTTATGTTGTTGCAAATGGCAGTATTTCTTCTTTTCTATGGCTGAGTAGTATTCTATTTTATATATGCACCACATCTTCTTTATTCAATCACTTGTCAAAGGGCACTTACAGTTGTTTTCATGTTTTGGCCACCATGAATAAGTGGAGTATTCTTAATAAGAATAAAAAAGAGAATAAAGACAAATATCGAGGTGGTTTGCTATAAAGAACAGTAAAGAAGATGAGTATTAGCTGATGGAGTAAGAAGTGTAAAAGATGGACTGTAAAGATGGGAAAAATAATGGGACATTGCTATTCTTCTTAAAGGATAGGGTAGAGTGTATAGATGACTTGATGTCAAAGAGAAAAAATTACTGACATATCATTAAATACAATATAAGGGAGGAAATAAAGTCTCCTGTATAAATGGAAATTGTCTTTAAATAAAAGAAGGTGGGAAGATAGAGCTTATGGGTGAAGATGCCAGCAGTTGGATGAATGCAGTGTTGGTGATTTCTAGATGATTTTTAAAATTATCTTAATTTTCTCAGTTAACTAGGCAGAAATGTCACCACCTGAGAAGGCTGATCAGCTAGGTTGTCATAGGAGGTTTAAGGAAAAAGAAAACAAACTAGTCATTGGAAGGGAACACAGATGAATAAGGGGTAATTCAGCAAAGCACTGTTTATTCCTTGGTCATATCCAATTAAAGCAGGGCAGTCCAAAAGAGAGAGGGATGGCTATGATGTTACAACAGAGTAGGGGAGAGGCAAAGGAAGCCAATGTCTACAGGCAGGGGTGGTTATAAGGGTGGCTTGGGAAAGAAATATTAAGTGACCAAGAGGGGAATCTGGACTCAAACATTTTAGAGGATGAAAATATGGTAGTGTCAATGGTCTAGGGGGAATGCTGGATTCAGAGCCCTAAATATTGGAGAAAAATGACAAAATGTAATAGGCTAGATAATGGAACTTATAATATTGACATTATGGGGTGTGTGTAAAATTACTGGTCATATCAAGATCTTGGTAAGTACCGTGGGAGTAAGAGGCTGAAGTACAATAGGAAACAAGATCATGGGAGAAATGTGTTTCAGGTACTGAAAGAGCAGGGAATTGGAAGAATAATTTATATGTACTTTGAAAACACTGGGATTTTTAAAAAGTAGTATTGGAGACAGCCAGGAACTAAAATTTTCTCAGCAATATCACCCTACTATTTCAAAGACTTTCAATGAAACTTGAATCTGGAAGAAGATACCATAATGCGTGCTTTATAGTTATATTCTCAAACAATAGTTAGTGGAAATGTTGAAGTAATTTTGACTAAAGACAAAAATCTACTCAAGTCTGTGCTTGCTGAAAAATAAATACAAGAAACATATTCATTTAAAGTTGAGTTTATGATTATTAACAATATTCTTTCCTTAAAGTAATAACATTTACTAAGAGATGCATTAACATATTCTATTGAAATGGACAATTAATGCATAAAAATATCTCAAATAAAGTTAGATAACTTTAGGTAAAATTCATTACAAACAGCACTAAAAAATGCATCAAACAGTAAAGTTGCATATGAATGTACAATAAAGTTGTATACAGTACATTTTGTATACAGTTTGTAAGAGATTTATGCTGATTTGAGTATAGAATTCACAGAATTCTTGGATTTTTTCAACATCATATAATCATGATATAAGCATAAATTTTTTAAATAGTTCAATGGAAATTTCAGAGACAAAACCATATGTGACTGGTGAAGCAAGAGACATGGCAGCAATGTTTGGAATATGTGGTATTTCTTTTTCTTTGGTAAATCTTCTAAACTCTAATATTTTATCCAAAGTAGTTTAAAAACCATTGTCCTTGAAGGAACATTTATAAAATATAACATATACATTCCATTTTGTTGTTTTATTAGCATCATAAAAAAACATAAAATTTCATTACCACAATTAACTTGTTATAAACACACGAGTTTTAATGAACTGTCACCCCTAGTTGTCTAGTTCCTGCCTTCTTTACTGAGACACAACACGGATTGAACCTTAATTTGCTGACCATTATAGGGAGAAACACTCTTCACAGAAAGCCTACAAGATGTAAATTTAATATGATTCTTACAATGGCCATTCAAAGATCTGATCCCATTACCTGTCTGATAGCATCATCTACATCTCTTTCGCTTTCTCCCTGTTTCAGGCATACTCATTTCTTGAATGCATCATGACCTTCCAAATATATATTTTTTCATATGTCACCTATTGAGTTAAATAACTTACTATAATTTTTAAAATATATTTTATTGATTTTTTTACAGAGAGGAGAGAGAGGGATAGAGAGTTAGAAACATCGATGAGATAGAAACATCGATCAGCTGCCTCCTGCACACCCCCCATCAGGGGTGTGCCCACAACCAAGGCACATGCCCTGGACCGGAATCGAACCCAGGACCTTTCAGTCCACAGCCTGATGCTCTATCCACTGAGCCAAACTGGTTTCGGCAATAACTGACTATAATTATTTGATATTACAAAATGTCTTATTTTCTCCTATTTATTTTTTGTATCCTCCACCCGAAGGTAGAGGTATAGTAATATTAATTTGGGGTTGTCATCAATTTTATGGATATGTCTAAATTTAGTTATTTCCAGAATAAATATTAGGCTTTACATTAAAACTAGTTTCTTGTGAAAGAGTTCTAGAAGTGTACATCAATGTTCTCTGAAAAGGAAGAAAAGAATGGGCAATTCTTTGTCTTGCTTCAATGTTTCACAGTAAGAGATGCATTTCTAGTGTTAGACTACCAGGGAGGATTACATGGGATCAGAGACAGAAATCAATTTTTTGTTGTTGTTACCAAATACCGATGACTCCAAAAGAATAGGAGAGCCCACAGTAAAGCACTCAATGAGAACAATAATAAGTCAAGAGGGATATGCTACAGATTTCCAGAGAATCCATAAACATGACTTGAGTTCAAAGAATAGTCTGTAATAAAACACTGAGCAACAGGAAAACACTATATAATAAAAGCCTAATATGCTAAGTGTCTGGTCATCCGGTTGGTCATTCAACCAAACCAAGTGTAATATGCCAATGCTATGTTAAGGCTACTCAACCTCTCATTATGACGTGCACTAACCAATTGCTATGATGTGCATTGACCATCAGGTGAGTTTGCTGCTGTGGTCCAGCTGATCAGGACTGAGAGAAATGGGTTGGACAGCCCTGGACCTTCCCACGGTCCTACCCCCTCTGGCCAACCTCCTGAGTCTCTCCCTGTTGCTGATCATGCACCAGTGGGGTCCCTGGGCCTGGCTTATGACCTCTCGCAGTCTGGGAGCCCTCAGGAGATGTTCAACTGTCAGTTTAGTCCCATTCCCCCTGAGGAGTGGGTCTAACTCAGCAGTTGGACATCCTTACTGCTGCCACGGAGGCTAGAGAGGCTCCCACCACCACCACCACTGTGCTTACCAGCCATGAGCGCACTGACCACCAGGGGGGAAGCTCCTTCATTGAGCGTTTGACCCCTGGTGGTCAGTGTGCATCATAGCAACTGGTTGTCCCACCGTTTGGTCGATTTGTATATTACCCTTTTATTATTCAGCCAAAACATTTAGAAAAGATTGTATTAAAGGAAGGTAAGGACATTTCTTTACTCATGTTAGATGACAATGTGTTTTGTAAAGCTTGCTGCTGAAGGAAGTTGGCATCTAGGATGGGGGAAGAATTAAAGAAACTGTAGTATTTACAAAACCTATTTTTGCCACTGAACATTTTTTTTTTATTCTAAGAAAATTTATTTAAATAATGATATATTGAGCTTTCACACAGAAAATGTATTTACTGTTATTTTAAATATATTTGGTGGAGCTATTGCTTTCATATACCTGAGTCTTTGATTCCTGGATTTCTTACACTTTGATATTTTTGGATCTCTGAGTTCAATGCCTGCTAATAGCCCTGGTTGCTAATCTTATTCTCTGCTAAGAACCTCACTTAAATAAATAATATGTCCTAGTCCAGTGGTCGGCAAACTGAGACTCGCAAGCCACCTGTGCCTCTTTGGCCCCTTGAGTGTGGCTCTGCGTTAGAACCACTTCTTCAAAATAGACTCGCCCAGGCTGAAAACCGACTTCTGCGCATGGGCCACAAAGTTTCAATCGCACTGTATGTGTGTGCCCACAAGTAGTATTTTGTGGAAGAGCCACACTCAAGGGGCCAAAGAGCCGCATGTGGCTTGCAAGCCATGGTTTACCGACCACTGCCTTAGTCAATGAAGTAAATAAAAACTCACAAACATGGACATACAAACAGAACACACACACACAAAATAAAAAATGGAACTGGGAGTGAGTCTCCTTCCCTCATCTATCTACTGTAGATGAGACACCAGCTCACATAATCTCGATTCTTTTCATTAACTTTAGCTTTCCTCCATTTTACTCTCTCAACACTGATTTCATGCTCTTATAAGAACACCAGCATATTCCAACTTAAACGGATCTATTTTCTATGAATAAGGTTTGTTCATAGACCTGGAATTAATATATTCTACTATTTAGCATCATGAAATGTAATTAATTAACAAGCATCTGAGACAACTTATAATAAAGCAATGTCATTATTTCTAACAGTATTTTCTAATGATTCATGTAAGTCATTGGCATAAAGTAGTTAAAAACCCCTTTTCCCACTACAGAAAACAGTGCAGATTTATTTTAAAATATCAGCAAAGAATTGCGTTTAATTATGAACCCAAATGAGTGACATAAATTGGTAAATTTCCTTGACAAGCTAGACAACTCTTAGTTAATATAAAAGTTTTACAATAAAAAAATGGACTCAGTGCCATACATTTTAATAATTACTTCTCAAAAGTATAGAGCTGAATAAGAAAATCTATAATCAAGGGGATAAAATGCAAAAGGGCAAATATTGTAGCTTTAAAAGACTCTTTTTAACTTTTTTAAAATTTTATGCTATATTGAGTTTGATTGAAAGTTAAGAACTACTTCTCATTAAGTCCAATTAGATATAATGGGGAATGAGTTATCCATCTCTACTTACATCCTTTTCCTCTTTCTTTTTTTGTGGAGTTCTCACACATACATAGGCACACATTTCTTTTTGACATGTAAAAAAGGCATTTTGGAAAGATATTACACTATAACACGTGTACTTGCTCATCACTTTAGTTAAATTATGAGATATTTAATCATGTAACTTTTATAATATTGGAGATAGTTTGTTTTAAAAAATAAGTACAGAACAAAAACACAAGGTAATTTTTATAAGATCTGTATACAATTCTTCAACTCTCTCTAAGACAAGCCAATGATATCCTTCAAAAGATCATTTATATATTTTTCCAAAATAAAAATGTTATTTTATTCTATAAATCACTTATTTAATATAAATTTTATATTTCTGTAATCTTGTTGGATATATTATTTTAGACTTTCTTATTAATCGTTTTCTTAATGAAGCTTCTGGTAGCATAAACTCGTTTATTTCTCAATTTGATATTTGTTCATATGGCATTTAAATATTTCCTCTTCTATATATAACTTGAATCTTTAAATTGTGTGATTATTAAGATAGCAATTGTAGTTCTTCTGAATAAAAGTCATCTCCATCCTATTTATTAGTTTTTGTTTTTTTTCTTACTTATGATAGCAAAATACCCCATTCTATCCAATTGTTGATGTGGCAGTTGCAATAGAAGAAATCAGAGGAGAGAAGGGGGAAGGAGGGATGTAGAAAGAAGAGAAAGAGAAGGGCTATGTTTTACGAAGATAGGGGGAATCCAATCCATTATAAACCAACTGCACCCAGTGTAGATTTCTAACTAACCAATTGTTTTGGGTAAGTCAGAAATATCTAAAAGCAAGTGACAGACTCTATAAAACAAATAATAATAGCAGTAGTATACTTGTTACATAGGTATATAATTTTTTAGAGAAAAGCTATTTCTTTTTTTGATATATGTTCAAATATACCATATTGGTTTCAACAAATGATTCAGAATATGTATATATTACAAAATGATCACAATAAGTCTAGTTAACATACATCAGCTCACCTAGTTATAAATTATTTTTCCTATAGTGAGAGCTATTAATACCAACTCTTCTAATGACTTTTGATATTACAAAACCATTAAGTATGGACAACATATGTACATTATGTCCCCAGGACTTATTTATCTTATAACTGCAAGTTTGGACCTTTTGACCAATTTGGTCCCTTTTGCTATTAGAATAGAATAGAACAGAAAGGGTATTCTTATTGTTTATTTGTTTTGTGTAGTGGTTATATATATTTCCTTTTGTTTTTCATCCTCAATTAATTATCATGCCTTACATGTTAGAGTCAATGTTAAATGTTATTTGCAGTTACCTTGTCAATATGGTCAGTGGAGATGAATAATTTATGTTCATGAGAATTACCTTATGTATTACAAACTAAATGGTTGTCAAATGCTCCTAAATCATTACAATCTACAATAATAAAAAAGAAAGATGCAAATGGACCATACCTCCACTACGCCCACCAGCCAATCAGGAGTGAGTATGAAAATTAACCTGCAAAGATGGAGGGTTAATTTGAATATGCAGGCATTCAGCAGCCTGGGTCCTGGGAACATCCTTGGGGCCCAGGCTGCTCCGAGCTTGTAGGCCCAAGAACAGGCCCTGAGCTGCTGGGGTCCCAGAACACCCTCAGCCACTTCTAGCCTACCAGCCTTGGAGCAGATCTGCCAGGGAAGGGGCGGCAGAGGCTATAGCAGGGCTTGATCAGAGCTGGGGGGTGGCCCTGCACAAGCTGTGGCACAGGCTTGACTAGAGCTGGGGAGCCCTGCCCAAGATGAGGCAGAGGCTTAATCAGAGCTGGGGGGCCCTGTCCAAGTCACAGTGGAGGCTTGAGCAAGGCCTGAGCCCTTCCCAATCCACGGCAGAGGCTTTATCAGACCTGAGGGGACCCACTCAAGCAGCAGCAGCGGCTCAAGCAGAGGGGGGGGTGGGGTGCCAGCCTCGGCTTGCCCGCAGTCCTGCCTCTGTGCATGAGCTGCAGAGTTGGTTAAGCTCCCTGTACACCACTGGTAATGTTCTTGGTAATTTGGGTAATATGAGTCCAAAAAAGTGATGTAGTGTTTTTCCACCGCACACATGGAGGTAAAAACGAAGGTCTGCTGCTGGAGGGCTAAGAAATGTCATATCCTGCCCCAGCTGGTCTGCCTCAGTGGATAATGCCTCAGCCTGCTGACTGCAGGGTCTGAGTTAGATTCTGATCAAGGGCATGTACCTAAGTTGCAGGTTCCTCCCTGGAAGGAGGCAGCCAATAGCAGCAAAAGCTCTTGCTGGAGCCAACAGAGTATGTGTTTCAACCTGTCATTGTTGATCATGAATTTGGTTGACAATTCTATTATAGAGAAAGGATGAATAGGTTTATTAAAATATTACTTCTAATTAATTTTCTCTCAATGTGCATGACTCAGTGCACAGGGACACTAGTTTGAATAATAAAAATATGACATGTGCTTTTATGAAGTATATATTTTTAAAGTATATGTTTATTGATTTCAGAGAGGAAAGGAGAGGGTGAGAGAGATAGAAACATCAAGGATGAGAGAGAATCATTTGTTGACTGCCTCCTGCACACCCTGCTTGGGGACTGAGCCCACAACCTGGGCATGTGCCCTGACCGAGAATCAAACCATGACCTCCTGGTTCATAGGTCAATGCTTAACCACTGAGCCACACCAGACAGGCTAAGCAAGTATATTGCCTTTATTCAGACATTTTATTCTGAATAATAATATACTTATTTTTCACAGTTCACATAATAGAATTAACACGAAAAGTACAAACCTTATGAGATATATTGCTCTGTTTTAGCACAGAGCCAATTTATTCAGACGTAAACCCAATAAAGCCCAAAGGCTCATCAACACACACACATGCTGTAGTATATCCTAATCACCATACAAAAAGTATTTAAAAAATAGTCATGGAGATGTACAGATTAGTAATATCTATAATAATAAAAGCATAATGTGCTAAGTAGACCAGACGACATTCTGGATGAAGCTCTGGCTGTGAGGTAAGCCCAGGTCCCAGGTGCCTGCCAGCAGCCGGAGGGCAGCCTGGGTCCTGGGTGCCAGAGAGAAGCCAGTGCTGGTGTCCGGGCAAAGGAAGGCCCACTCTTGCACAAATTTCATACATCGGGCCTCTAGTAGTCAATAATATTTCAATATTGCCAGGTGGTTACTCGACTTACTAGGGGAATCACTTCATAATTTAGATAAATGTCTAACAACCATTTTGCACACCTGAAGGTAATATAATATTGAATGTCAATTATAATTGAAAAATATTTTTAAAATGAATACATAATATTAAAATATACATGTAATTAATCAACCTGTCTTAGCAAGAAATTTATGTCCTCCTTATCTTTCTTTTTAAAATAAAATGTTTGGTCACTATTGCTAAAATAATACTTTTATCAATTTAAAACTATTACCAGTTTTGTTTTAGTACATAGGGTTAACTTATTTGAATATTCTCAATATCCACTTTTGGATCCTTAACTCAGTAAGGAAAGTGAATACAATTCTCTGATAAAAAGCAACTCAATGTTTTTAAATGCTTAGCATATTCTATTTTTTCTGTCTTTTTAGATAAAGATCTCTGATCAATTACTGAATTTCTGTTTTGCTTTCTCTCATAAATAGAGCTATTGTCTGAAAGCAATTCTCTGTTATTGTTTAATTTTACATCTGAGTTCAATAGAGAATTCTATTCTATCAAGTTTTTACTACAATAGATTTTTTTATTGATCAATGACTTTAACAGAAATAAACCTGCCTCCTTACTAATAAAAAGAATGGCAGAACAGTAAACCCATAAATCTAAAAAAGGAATTCAGTCAGATGCCACATTAATAAAATTACAATGACAGTTTCCTTTCCTGTAACCAAGTGCTTGAATACAAAGTATATAAAATGTAAAATCTCTTGACTTTGCCATTATTTTTTTTCTTGAGTAAAATTAATGAGATATAATTTCAGACAATGTAATAAGTACATATCTTGCTTGTTTCAATTCTATTTACTTGTCAGTTTCAGTGAGAAATTAATACTTTGTGTTTATAATCAAGTATTTAAATAATTTAGCACAATGAAAGAGATAATGAATACTATTTAAATTAAATTCAATAAAGGCTTTTCTACAGTCACATCTTGAAACAAACTAAGCTCTTCCTTTCAGTCCTAATCCAACCTGATTTTTCTAAAACTAGGAAACCTGGGCTTTTATAACTGAAGATAATGATTTTCCTTTTTTTTTATATGGAAAATTAAAATTTTCCTTTGATATACATTAACTGTAGGAAACTTCTTATAATCACTGTAACAAAAAAGAAGAATCTCAAAAAATATTGGGAGATTTGGATCATAAAAATTATGATATTTAAAGGCTATCTTTCTATATTTACTTCTACAATTCATTATTTCTCTATTGTTGTCCTTACTAATTCTACTACACTGCTCTACAGCAAATCACCTCTGCAAACAAATGCCCCTCTCTCTCTTTCTCTCCCTCTCTCCCTCTCTCTCCCTCTCTCCCTCTCTCTCTCTCTCTCTCTCTCTCTCTCTCTCTCTCTCTCTCTCTCTCTCTCTCTCTCCTCTCTCTCTCTCTCTGCCAATGTGCTTTTCACCTTCAAAGTATAAATCCACCTTCTCACCAAAAGGGAGGAGAGAATTAATAGTATCTTCATTTTACAGACAGGAAAGCTAAAGAAAAGAATGGATGAGTGCTGATGCCAAAGTACAATATAAGGCACAGAAATATATATAAAAAAAGTCAGTGCTTTTCCAGGTAACTGAAAGAACATCCAGCTTCCTAAAAGGTCCAAATGTCTGTGTGGCAAGCTCACATTGACTACCCTTTTGTATCCTTATACGGATACATATCATGTACTGATCTGTGGTAATCAGAGAATACATGCTTTTCTATGTACCCTTATATGTATTCCTCCAGAGAACCTCCTCTAATTAATCCTGGAGTACTTCATCTATATATTTGGGTACATTAATATTTTGTTATAAGTTTATAAGTTAATGCATATCAATATGCATTATGTGCCACATGATGTATATTCTGCTTCTCATACTTTTCTATGCAACTATATATTGTCTCTCAGACTCCTTGACTCATTAACAGTATACACTATCTTAAAGTTTTAATAACTTGGTATTGAATGGAATGAAGAATCTGCCTATGGCCAGAAAATCTCTGCATATTTCCAATTGTAGAAGTGTTGTTTCCCAAGCTAAAATACTAAGGATCTGGAGAGAAAGAATCTGTCTGTTTAAAGAAGATGGAATGTGTCTAGAGATTATTATGGGACTAGAGGCCCAGTGAACAAAATTTGTGCATGGGGGGAGGGGAGAGATTCCCTTAGTCCAGCCTGTGCCATCTCACAATCTGGGACACCTCAGGGGATGTTTAAGCCCAGGATTCGGGCCTAAACCGGCAGTAAGACATCCCTCTCGCAATCTGGGACTGCTAGCTTCTAATCGGTTACCTGCCTGCCCACTTGCTCATAACTAATCACTTGCCTGCCTGTCTGCTCCTAATTGCTCGCCTACCTGTCTGCTCAGTGTGTGCTATAGTGACTCATTGTTCCAATCCTTCTGGTCATTCCACAAATCCAGTTGCTGGGGTTATATATATATATATATATATATATATATATATATATATATATATGATATATCATGCCTCTGACATCAACTGCATGAAGGATGTGAGTAAAAAAGAGATGAGAACAGACAGGTTTTGCATTGGAATAAGTTAAATGGTATAATTTGCTAAAATAGGGAACACAAAATAGAACTAGGAGACAAGATGGTTGCTTTAATTTTAGACATGTTCATTTGAGATACACAAAAGGAATATTGTTTTTCAAGAGAAAAATTCAAGTTTAAAGCTAAATTTAATGTATTTTATGAAATGTATATTTGAGAGGCTTTAACCTAAAGAGTGCTTCTGAAGTGATATTAGAAACTACGAATATGTAGGTAAACATATAATGTTACTCACCTTTGAGAGGCGAGTAAGTCATGGAACCCTTTTAATAATATTTGTGTTCTGCCGAAACCGGTTTGGCTCAGTGGTAGAGCGTCGGTCTGTGGACTGAAGGGTCCCAGGTTCGATTCCAGGCAAGGGCATGTACATTGCTTGCGGGCACATCCCCAGTAGGGGGTGTGCAAGAGGCAGCAGGTCAATGTTTCTCTCATCGACATTTCTAGCTCTCTATCCCTCTCCCTTCCTCTCTGTAAAAAATCAATAAAATATATTTAAAAAAATAATAATAATATTGTGTTCTTATTCAAAAGACCCTCGAGAACTCACTCATTCCTTCCATTGTGTGGGGCTATGCTGGAAGCTGATCCTTGTTTTAATAATAGAGAGCTGAGGACTGGGAATTTGGAGGGCTGGTCATCCTTAATTGCTCTAAGGGTCAGAGCTAATTATTAGATATTGGTAGTTGAAACAGCCTCCACCTGTTAGTCCTAAATTCACTGATTGGCTTTTATTGGAGTTTCCTGCCCAGAGGATAAAGGTGTATCTATAATTTTAATCTTAATAAAAGGGATGGAAAAGCCAGAACGGGAGTAGTTCTCCCACTAGAGTTGGATTACCACCTGGACCCCATGACTCAAATTAAATATTTTCTAAAGTCTCTTTTCATTTGTGTGTGGCCTTCTCCAGAACCTGAACCCTGAACTGGAACCCTGAGTCATGTGGGACGTGAAAGGGGCTTCCACAGGGCCAGAGTGAGAAGATGATTACCTGGGAATCCATAAGAGGGCTCTCACTTAGTACACACCATATCTGCCAGTGCCTTGATCTTGGACTTCCCGTCCTCCAGAACTGTGAGAAAGAGGTATTTGTTGTTTGAACCACCCAGTTTAGGATATTTGTTATAGTAGCCTGAATGAACTAAGACAGATAAAAATAGGTAGTTGGGTGTACAAGAACCCAGAGATAGGATTAATTCAAAGTCCTATGATCAAGGATGGAGGAAGATTTCTCAAACATGACATATTTACAGGACATAAATAAAATGTTGATATGACTGCAGTAAAATTAAAAAGTTATATATTTCTGTAGTGCTATGAGTAAAATAAAAAAGCATGCTCTATGCTTGAAGAAGGTACAAGCAAGGCAAATGCTCAACAAATGTTTTGTATTTAAAGAACCTGTATAGAAAAATGATACATATATCATAATTTGCTAAAAATTCCCATTTGTGAAGGTAACTTACAATTGATGAAGCCATAAATATATTCAATATGCCCAACATTTATTTATTTATATATATATATATTTATTTATTTATTTTTAATATAATAAATCTTTATTGTTCAGATTATTACAGGTGTTCCTCTCCCCCCCCCCCCATAGCTCCTCTCCACATGATTCCCCACCCCATCCCATGCCCTTACCCCCTGCCACTGTCTTCATCCATAGGTATAAGATTTTTGTCTAATCTCTTCCCCCATCCCTCAGACCCTCTTCCCCCTGAGAATTGTCAGTGCACTCCCTTTCTTTCTCCCTGATTCTATTATATTCACTAATCCATTCTGTTCTTCAGACTTTTTATTCACTTGATTTTTAGATTCACTTGTTGGTAGGTATGTATTTGATGTCTTTTTGTTGTTCATAGTTTTTACTTTTACCTTTTCCTTCTTCTTCCTTTTCTTAAAGAATATTCTCATCATTTCATGTAATCCTGGTTTGGTGGTGATAAACTCCTTTAGCTTTTTTTTTTTTGTCTGTGAAGCTCTTTATCTGAAGCTCTTTATCTTTTCAATTCTGAGTGATAGCTTTGCTGGGTAGAATAATCTTGGTTGTAGGTTCTTGCTATTCATCACTTTGAATATTTCTTGCTACTCCCTTCTGGCCTGCATAGTTTCTGTTGAGAAATCAGCTGACAGTCATATGGGTACTCCCTTATACGTAACTAGCTGTTTTTCTCTTGCTGCTTGTACGATTCTCTCTTTGTCTTTTGCCCTTGGCATTTTAATTATGATGTGTCTTAGTGTGGTCCTCTTTGGATTCCTTTTGTTTGGGGTTCTGTGTGCTTCCTGGACTTATAAGTCTATTTCTTTCACCAGGTAGGGAAAATTTTCTGTCATTATTTCTTTCAATAGGCCTTTGGTATCCTGCTCTCTCTCTTCTTCTGGTACCTAAAAATCTGGATGTTGGTACCTTTAAGCCATCCTGGAGGCTCCTTACACTATCCTCACACTTTTGGATTTTTCTTTCTTTCTGCCTCTCTGTTTGGGTGTTTTTTTATTTCCTCATATTCCAGATCTTTGGTTTGACTCTTGGGGTATGTTGATCTACAGTTGAGTTTCTGTACATTCTTTATTTCAGACAGTGTATGCTTAATTTCTGATTGGTCCTTTTCCATTTTTTTTTTTTGGTATTCTCATTAAGGTCCTTGAAGGTCTCTTCAAGTTTCTCAGCACTTTTTAGGAGATTCTTGAGTAACCTTATAAATGTGATTCTGAACTCTGTGTTGTCCAGCAGTTTACTTTCCTCCATCTCTCCCATTTGTGACATGCTTCTGTGTCTCCGCATTTTGGTTGCCTCCCTGTGTTGATGGAGTGGCTTTGTGTGGTAGGTGACCTATAGGGGCCAGTAGCTCAGCTTCCCCAATCACCCGAGGTGGTCACTCTTAGTACACCCCTTTGTGGGCTGAGTGCAAAGTCTTGGTGTAGTTAAGCCTTGATTGTTGTTGGTACACTGGGAGGAATTGACCTCCAGGCCAATTGGCTGTGAGGACCCGCTGTGTCTATAATGGAAGAAATGCTGCGCTGGAGACACGCTTATGGTGCAGGCCTTATTTCAGTGGGCCTTTGGTGCTCACTGAGTCTGCCTCCTGAATGTGTCACTTATGGATGTGAGGAGTTGAAATCTGGTGTCTCACACTGATCATTAGATACCCTGGCTTCTGGATCTCCAATGGGGTGCAGGTCAGCTACTGTCTGAGGCCACGCTGCAGGAGCTACAGCAAGAACCACAGTCCCCTCCTCCCTGATTGGAGCTTGGAGGCTTTGGAGCTGTCTGTGCCAGGTTTAGGGCCAGTGGCGATCCTGGCTGGTGGAGGGCATTGCTTTCTTCCACCCAAAGAGAGACAAGCTAACAATCTCTCTGAAATCCAGTTTCTGGAAAGAAGCTGGACTGTCTGCCATCAGGTTGAAAAGTGAGGGTGTCTTGCTTGCAGAGCTGCACACAGAATAATTGTTTTCTGTGCTGGGGCAGGAGATGCGGGGACGGGTCAGAGAGGCAGAGATGGCTGACTGGCAGCCATCGCTGTTTGCCAAGCCCTGGCCTAGTAACAACCTGAGACTCTGCACAGCACAATCTACAATCACACCCAAGCTCCAAGCAGCAGCTTTTGCATATAAATGGCCTTCTCTATTGCATTTAACCTAGAAAACTTGCAACCTGGTGAAGACAGCTCCAAAGCCTCAGCATGCCCAACTTTTAAATGTTTTATATCCATTAGGTGACAAATTTAAATATCCAAAATATACCAAATATTTAGAAGATAGATATAATTAAATGAAAATTTATACATTACTGCAGAAAAATTTAAATTGGCCAACCAAACTGAAATATATTTGTTATTATCTAATAAATTTGAAAAAACATATATTCTATAAAAATAAATTTTACTCCTAAATATTTACTGTGGAGGAAAGATTGCATTTATGCAAAAAGATATATGTTTTTATTTTTTGTCAGCTGCATTATCTCTTATATGGGAGAAACCAAAATTTCTTCAAGAAAACAATAAACAAATGTTGACACTATTTCAATGAATTAATATAAAGTTAAAGTATGTATTAATTTAAAAAACATCAAACTGAGGGGGAAAGTGACTGCAGAAAATAATTGCAGTATGATAATACATATGGGTAAATATTTACTAAAAATATTACAACATGTTGAAGAAACTTGTGGACTAGAAGTAGAGAGATATAAATAGAAATAACAAAAGTCATATGCAGCCGAAACCGGTTTGGCTCAGTGGATAGAGCATCGGCTTGTGGACTGAAAGGCCCCGGGTTCGATTCTGGTCAAGGGCCTGTACATTGGTTGTGGGCGCATCCCTGGTGGTGGGTGTGCAGGAAGCGGCTGATCGATGTTTCTCTCTCATCGATGTTTCTGGCTTTCTATCCTTCTCCCTTTCTCTCTGTGAAAAATCAATAAAATATATATATTTTTTAAAAAGTCATATGCAGAACAGGTGTGAAGAGAAAAATATAATTGGAAACAGAAACACAAGAGATTAAGCTACATTTATAATGCTTTATGCCTTAGGTTGATTGTTGGGTGAATATGTGCTTAATACACACACATATATCATATATTTACTTTTGGTAAATTAAAAATATTATAAATTAAAGTAAAAATTAAATAGTGGGTGAAAGTTTTAAAAATGGGTGAAGGGGGTCAAATGGTACAAACTAAATGTCATGGGATATAAGGCACCACATGGTGACTGTAGGTGATCATTCTGTACCGCATATTTGAAAGTTGCTAAAAAAGCAGATCTTAAAAGTTTTCATCACAATAAAAAATTGTGCAACTATAAGGTGATATGTTAACTAGACTTATTGTGGTGATCATGCATACAAATACTGAATCATTATGTTGTACACCTGAAACTAATATAAGGTTGTATGTCAATCATACCTCAATTAAAAAAAAACACACTAAGAAATATAAAAGGGGAAACTAATTGGGAACTCTGGCATCAGGCAACCTATGGGGCATCCCTATTATGATATTTAATTATTCTGTGACCTTGAACAATTCATTTACCCACTCTGGACACCAAGCTTCTTACTCTTAAATCAGAAAACAATTAAAAATACTTCACCCGTCTGCAGCGAGGATTGGTAAAGCCACCATTTGTCAAATGCTGAGATCAGTACTGAGCACACAGTAATATAACCTATGTTTCTTTTGCACTGGGCAAATAAGGAAGTGTTCCATGAGTGTGGTTCATACACTGGAGAAAAACAGAGATCAAGTAAAGTGGTATCAAAAGTCTTAATAATAAATCTTCCCACACTCAACATACATTCAGGCATTAAGCTGATCACAAAACATAAAATCATAAACAATGTAGAGAACATATTCTCAATAAACAGCTTTTTATAGGATTTCTCAATCTGGGGCCTATGGTTGGGATACAGGACTCTTTGACTCCATATTATCAAATGCAAAGAAATACTGTGGCATGTGGTATCGTGAAAATTTTCAGAAACTGAAAAGAGTCAATGACTCTTACTAGGGTAAAGAAACAAAATTAGGTAACCTGACTACTAGTCCAGTTAACTAGCTTCTCAGTTAAATAAGCTGGATATATTTACAAGGAGGAAAAGGCATACCTATTTAAATTAAAGATCATTTACAGCATATGAACTTATGATCTCTGGGGCATGCCTTCCAAGGCAAGTGTCAGATAAACTACTCACCTCTCTGGAGTAAAAGATGAGATGTTTTGTAACTTGACTGTGTTTCTCCCTGTGTAAGACAATCCAGGAAACTCACTGTGAGCTCTCATCCATTATTCTGTGCCACAGATCCATGATATCCCAGCCTTCTCCCTAGTTGGTCAGAAGCTCTTGATGTTCTGTATCCTGAAAATTATTAGTAAATCTTAGAACTGGGTAAGATGTCTGATAAGTATGCATCTGATTTGACAATCTGATCCTCTGTGTCACTCACCCTTGCTTTCAGAGAAACAAATTCCAAAGGATAAGTTCCATGCTTGACCAGGCTGTATGTAAAAGGGTTTTTGATTAAAATTGCGTCCTCATTTGAGTTCTTCCCATTCCCTGTTCGGTTCCTTCATCCATTCCTCTTGGTAGCACTTAATAAATTACTTGCATCTGAATCTTTGCCTCAGCATCTGGTTTTCAAAAACCTGATATTCTAGAAGCTATACCGTATACAGTGAGACATTTGAACTTTAACATGACTTTCATACATACAAAATGAAAGCCACTGAAGGATTTAGAATAGGAAAAATAATTCCAAAAATCAGGAGAAAAAGTTGACAGAAGTGAGCCGTGATTCGTGTCATTGACGGAGAAATTACCACTCTTCATTATTGACTTTTGTCCTCCCCCTCTCCCCCCGCCCCCCGTTCTTCACTTTATGCTTTTGAAAATATCTTGAAGCACAATAATATAAATACTGACTCTGAAGGACTTTTCAGCATTTATAAGAAGCAGCACTTTAAATCTATTGAAATCAAACAAATGCAGTATGGTATGATCAGAAAACATTTTTTTTTTCTGGGTAACATTCTATAAATGCTAATATATAAATTAAATTTTAAATCCTGTGAAGTACCAATTAAAAAAGCAATTGTGCTGGGGGAAATTTGAAGAGTGCAGAATCAGTAAAATTCCATGAGGATTGTTAGAACATTGGTTCATTGCTCCAAATACTTGAGAGCCCTTTCAGGCTTAATTCATTCAGAATAAATTTATAATTCAAGTTGACACAGCATCTTGTTCATTATTCCTAATCAGGTGACATCAGTGAAAGTGAAGAAGGAACAAAATAGGAAGGATAGAAACAAAAAATATACCCTGGAATTAATTTTATTTTAAGAAAATGTAAAGGTCTGATATTTACAATCAGTGAAATGGGAATAAAATCATATTTCAATCCAAGTTGTAAAGACTGATGAAGTATCTCCCATATAATATGTTCAAAAGAACATTGTAAGTCTGAGATAATAATTATTTGGCTAGAATCCTCAGAAAAACACACACACAAACTATTGTGTTTTAGTTGTTTAATGCTATATTTAATGTAACTAACATTGTTATATTATCTTTCTGATAAGAACTGACAAAATTAAATTTAGTTATAAATTTTTACAGAAGACGTTGAGTAAGAAAGCATAAATAAACATATGCCTATTTTGAATAATAAAGATGGAATTAAGAATAAAACTTTGGGATGAAATGGGACGAGCTGGTTATACAAAGGCAATGTAGTTTGCTTGCTGAAGAGAAAGAATAAATATTTATTCTGCCATGGTTCAATTCTTAGATCTGATATTTATTAGCAGTATGATTTGGGATAAGGCATATAACTATATGTCATTTTCCTTTCTCTAAATCAGAGATAATAATTACATCTACCTCACATGGTAGTTGAGGATACTATACAAAATACACCTAAAGTATTGTAAGGATTATATGTAAATCACTTAAAATGTGGATATTATAGAGTAAGTACAATTTAAATGCTGCTCTATTATTATAATTACTAATTAATAGTTATGCCTGACTAATGACTGGGGAATACAAGATACAAAAAAGTTTTTGTAAATGTTAAATTTAAAAATGTTTAAATAAAGCATAGGTAAAATATGCTAATACTTAAGTTAGAAAACTAAAAATGTCAAACCTTTAATGTCAACTTTTCATTAAGCAAATAAATGCACTTGTAAATATCTGAATTTTCTTCCTTGGATTTGCTTGCTTCTGTCACTGACATTTTTAAATGCTTACATAGGAATATTGCTCAAAATATTTTATGGGATAATATGTCCACTAAGCAAAATAGTTAGTTAATATGTATAAAAATATAAAATTTACAGTATTTAATGTCAACTACTACATTAATTAAACTACTAATTATTGAACTTGTGTTATGTTTCTGATACTATAATGCTCAGAGGTAAAACAGAAATGAATATGACAAACTTTCTACTGTGATATAAGCCCACCATCTATAAGATGAGGCATTTTTTAGTTCCTACATATCTGATAGGATTAGAGTTTTCTCAAAGGTAACGAAGAGATAAAACCCTTCACCTTTCAATTAGAAGCAACTTGGGCCTTCTAGAACTGAAAATTATTACACTGAATTTTAATTAGGGTCTTCATATTAATTATTATCTGTCTACTATAAAGTTAGACTGTGTAACATTTAAGAGCCTCATAAAAAATACTCATCATTTGTGTTGTAGATGTCCTTATTTAAGAGCATCAAGACCATTTTGAGCAAAATATAAAATGTGTCAGCAAATTGGCCTCGATTTAATTCCAGAACTCATTCTATAGTATTTACTGAAACCAAAAGTTAACTACTCTACTGATATTACTTGTGAATGTAAACTTGTGAAGGATACCCAACATCTCTAAGTTTTCATATTTCTGAAAGCTAACAGCTAAATTGACTTAACTTCCAAGATTTTATTAGTAGTTATAATACCTGGAATACAGTAGGCATTCAATATGTGGAGGTTAGTATCTGTGTTGTTGTTATATTCTTATTACTGTTAGGAGCACATTAAACTTAATGGCAATAACCATGTACAAAATAAGCTTTTCTTTACCATTATATTCTTTTCTAAAATTAATGGCAACCATCACAAATCAATATCCTTCAGAGTAGCTTCTTATTACAGAAATGGCCAATTAATATAAATATTTTGGGTCTATCCAAAAACCCTCAAAATATGGTCTTTGCTTTGGGTGAGCTCATGAAATCACTTGGAGAATCTTGAGAATGTTATTTGCAATAAACTCAAATGAATAAATGCATAAATATACAGGTTTTACATAAAAATTTCATAGAGCCAAGGTTAGGAAACACACACACACACTTACATGTGTGTATGTATATATATATATGCATGTATATCCTATGTAATAAAAGCCTAATATGCAAATTGTCCCCTCGGTGGGCTATGATGTGTTCTGACCACCAGGGGGCAGGGCAGAACATGGTGGATCTCAGTGACACACTGCAACCTCTAGCAGGCTATCTGGAGCGGGGATGATGAGGACAGAGGGGCGGTGAGAATGCAGGGTGTCCACCAAGCTCGCTTTCACTCCCCCTGCCACCCTCCTCCTGGGACGCCAGGGCTCATGCACCGGGGAAGCCTCACGCTCAGTGCCCACCCTGCACCAGTGAGGCCTCTCGCCGGTGAGCTGGGCTGCAGCTATTGGGACCACTGGGGCTGGTGGGGCTTCCCGTGAGTTTGTGCGGGAGCCGGTCTCTGAGGCCAGCCAGGTGAGCGTGCACTGCCCACCAGGCTTCCATGTGGTGCCACTGGGCGGCCCAGAGGCCCACGCTGCACCCAGGCCTGTGGCATCTAGCCACCCTCACTGCATTCTCACTTGGGAACATGGGCACCGTGACTCAGGCAAAGGAGAGCGTGTTGGGGGCCAGGAATTCAGGTGCTGCCCAGGGCTCAGAGGTCAGCTGGGACCTGCCCTTCCACGCCATATGCTTGTGCTTCGATCCCTGGCCAGGGACCGCACCATGCATGGATTTCTACACCAGGCCTCTACTGTATATATATATATATATATATATATATATATATATATATATATATATATATATATATATGTGTGTGTGTGTGTGTGTGTGTGTGTGTGTGTGTGTGTGTGCGTGCGCGCAGCTTCAACTCATACTATTCAAAAGTAAAGCATTCCATACCACGTCAAAAATTTTTATCTAAACTGTTTTACTTCAGCATTATGCGTGGCTTCTTTAGCTTTGGAAAACATTGTACCATCACTTTTATACTTTTTGAAAGGGCTTTTTTTTAAATAAAAAATAAAACTGGAGTATAGATGTTCTCTTCTTTGAATTCATATATTTGGAACCAAATAATATTCTTTCCTATGTTAGAATGTAACAGAGAATATAATTGCTATATTGTAATTTTAAATATAACACTATAAAATAACTAAAACATTGTGGTTATATCCTTTTAATGCAATGAATATTAAATAGGGAGAATAGTAAAGTATCATGTTGATAGGAAAATAGTAAAGTGTCAATGTTGATGCTGGGCTGGTATGGAGGGTGAAGCTTTAAGAGCAATTGAAAAGTCACCCTGACTCAGACAGACTAGAAATGTGAATTGGTATAGCAAATGCAGAAAATTAAAAAAGACAGCAACAAAGTCCACTTTTTAAAAGTAGAACTTTACTTTCTTTATGATGCTTAATGACCACAAGTCTCCGGTCTCTATCCAAATCACCTCATTTAGCTTTCATTTTCTAATTGAGCACCAACTACCCTCCTTATCCTGGTATTTTGATGGTGAAGAGAGGTGTACAGGGACATACTGTAAATTCCCTAATTAGAAATTTTACAATCAAATAGCACAGCACTTTTATATATCATATAGGGCAATTTAAGCAATTTCTAAGGTTCTAATGAGTCTAAAATATGCTTTTCCATCTTAAAAATGTACATTAACAAATAAGAAACTTGTATTTAATGATAATAGAAACTTCCTGATATGTGGAGAGAGGGAGAATCTTCATATAGATGTTTCCACTTATTTTCTTACCTATCAGGTTTGTGAGAGTTTCCAACCAATAAAAATGAAAAAAGACAAAAAAAACCCCAAACATTAATAAACATACACACTTAAGTTTTGCATAAGCAAGTGGTTAAGAATCTTCTTTCCAATGAACTGTCATTGAAGCAATGAGGAATCAGTTACTAAATGGATATGATGATGTGATGTGGTTCATCTAATGATCTCTCAAGAAGTGGGAGAGAGTGAAATGAGTTTGTTTAAACAATGCCTTTGAAATAGAAATTAGACCGTTTGATATATATGAGATGTATGCTCAGATTCATGTTCCCAGATTCCTAGAACTGAGCAGCTCTATCGCCAAGCATTGCATTCATGGACCCTTTTCAAAGCAATGTAATGACAACCTAGCAGCTGGTGTCAGATCTATTGTAGCATAACCTTCTGAACAGGCTATGCATGTATGGAAATGTCAGGCATCTTTAAAGAAAATAAGACCAAGGATTCTTCCATGGGATTTTGGTAGATCAAATCACCCACATTCAGATTAGGGTGATCTGAATGTCCTTTATAAGAACTTGGGAATCTGTTAAAATGCTAATAGATGGGCCCCATCCCAGACAAATTCAGTTAAAACAAGTTTTAGGATAGGACCCAGGCATCTGTGCTATTTAAAATCTCCCCAGGTGATTATAATGTGCAAACAGGTTTGAGGACCACTTATTCCAGTGGTCGGTAAACTGTGACTCTCGAGCCACATGCGGCTCTTTGGCCCCTTGAGTGTGGCTCTTCCACAAAATACCTCAGCCTGGGCGAGTCTATTTTGAAGAAGTGGCATTAGAAGAAGTTTAAGTTTAAAAACTCTGGCTCTCAAAAGAAATTTCAATCACTGTACTGTTGATATTTGGCTCTGTTGACTAATGAGTTTGCCGACCACTGACTTATTCAATTTAAATTTTTTCATTGATTTAAATGTGTGTGAATCTATTTCTGAACTCCATTTTGTTTCTTGATCTATATGTCTATCTTGATACCAATAACTGCCTTGATCATTGTGCATTATGATAAATCTTAAAATCAGTCAATATTATTTCTTCCAACATTGTTTTTTATTTTAAGTTCTGTTGGCTATTCTAGGCCCTTTATATTTCAACATAAATTTTGGAATCAGCTTGTTAATTGCATCAACAAAGAAATGCCTCCTGGAATTTTTTGGGGGGGATTGCATCAAATCTATTCAGAAAATAGTAACACTTTTATAATAATGACTCTGTAGACACATGATTAAAATATATTGTTTCATTTATTAAAGACTAATTTCTCACAGGAACATTATGTATAGTTTTGCGAATTCAAATCCTGCACATCTATTGTCAAATTGACTCCTGATAAATTGAATTCATATTTTAAAATGTTTGGAAATGTCATTATTTTAATTTCTAATTAATCTTTGCTAAACTATGGAACTTAAAATTTATTTTTATATTACTAGTCTTTTACACTGCAACCTTGATAGATTCACTTTTTAATAATAGTAGTTATTTTAGATTACAATAAACTTTATATACAAAAAAAATAGGTTGTCTGTGAATAAAGGCAGTTTTACTTTTTCCTATAAATCCAGATGCCTCTTATTTTTGCCTTAGCTCATTAGCTGGAGTCTCCAATACAATGTTTAAAACTATCAATGAGAGTGCACTTCCTAGCCTTATTCCTGATCTTATTGGGATGAGATGCAATCTTTTACCACAAAGTAGTATGTTAGCTCTCAGTTTAACATAAATACCCTTTATTAGTTTTGGAGAAGTTCATCTTTATTTTTGGTGTATTGAAATTTTAGAAGCAATCAATATTGAATTTTGTTCAACACTAATTCTGCATCCATTGAGACAATCAGAATTTTCCCCATTTAACCAAATATAGCTTATTACAATAATTGGTTTATTTAAGTTAAAGAAACTTTACACTTCTTTATTAAAGTTTATTTTAATCATGATATAATATCATTTTTAACATATTGCTAGAACCAAAATGCTAACATTCCTAAAAATAATTTTGCATTTATGTTCATGAGAACTATGTGACTTACTTTTCTTTTATTCTAATATCTTTATTAGATTTGGATATTGAAGAAGTGTGGGCTCATAGAAAGATTTAAGAATTATTTCTTTCTCTTAAATTTTCTGGAGGAGTTTGTGTAGAAATGGTTTTATTTATTTTTAAATGATTGGTAGGGTTTATCTTTGGATCTATATGAGGCCGGAGTTTTCTTTATGAAAGTTTTAATTAAAAAATCAATTTCTTTGATAGGTATGTGAATATTTATGTCATCTATTCTTCTTGAGAGCCCTTAATAGTTTGTGTCTTTCAAGAAATTTACTCATTTCATCTAAGTTCTAGAATAAAGTTACTTGCGATACTGTGTGATTATTATTTTAGTACTAAAGGCCCAGTGCACAAAATTCGTGCATATGTGGTGTCTCTCTACCTGACCGGCCATAAGGGTCATCTCGCCCAGTCCCAATCAGGCCTGATCTGGGCCTGTGGCCAAGGAAGGACCAAGATAAGAACCATGAGAGGGATCCAGGTCATGTCTGTCCCCATCTCACTGTCCTGATCGGCTGGACCCCAGGAGCAAGTTACCTTACTAGTCAGAGCATCTGACCCCTGGTGGTCAGTGCACATCATAGCAACCGGTCTGTCAACACTTGGCATATTAGGCATATATATGGCTCCCAACTGCTCGCCTGCCTGCCTGCCTTCCAGATTTCCCCTAACCACTTTTGCCTGCCAGCCTGATCACCCCCTAACCACTCCCCTGCCAGCCTGATTGATACCTAACTGCTCCCTGCCAACCTGTTTGTTCTTAACTGCCATCCCATGCAGGCCTGGTCCCTGCCAACTGCCCTCCCCTGCTGGCCATCTTGTGGTGGCCATCTTGTGTCCACATGGGGGCAGGATCTTTGACCACATGAGGACAGCCTCTTGTATGTCGGAGTTATGGTCAATCTGCATATTACTCTTTTATTAGATAAGTTAGAGGCCTGGTACATGGTTGAATGCCAGCTGGTTTGCCCTAAAGGGTGTCCTGGATCAGGGTAGGGGTTCCCTTGGGGCATGGAGTGCCCTTGGAGAGGGATCTATGGTCGTTTGCAGGCCAGTCTCGCCTTCTGGCAACCCAAGCAGAGGCCCTGGTATCTGGGGTTTATTTATCTTCTACAATTGAAACTTCGTAGCCTGAAGTGGAGCCAAGTCTTCTGCTTACTCTGTGGTGGCAGTCATTTCTGTTGGGATTCAGGTATCTTCTATAATTGAAACTTTGTAGCCTTGAGTGGAGGCCTAGGAGGGCGAGGGCAGGTGGAAAGCTTGGCTTCCTCCATTGCCGGGGAAACCTAAGCCTCCCTCCTGCTCTTTGTGGCTGTAGCCATCTTGGTTGAGTTTATTTGCATATTTGATTCTGATTGGCTGGTAGGCATGGCTTGTAGGTGTAGTGGAGTGATGATTAATTTGCATATTACTTTTTTATTAAACAGGATAGACTAGAGGCCTAGTACACAAAATTTGTACGGGCGGGGGGGGAAGCGGGGGCTGTCCCCTCAGCCTGGCCTACACCCTCTCCAATCTGGGATTGGGCCTAAACCAGCAGTTGGACATCCCTTTAGCTATCTGGGACTGCTGGCTCCTAACCACTCACCTGCCTGCCAGCCGTATCCTCTAACTTAGGGGTGTTGAACTCAATCAGAGAAGGGGCCAAAATCTAAAATCCAGCCTAAATCGTGGGCCGAATGGTTTACTGAACAGTTATAAACTGACAATGTCATAAACTGACAGCTGAGTGCAGTGATGACAGCGCGGTGCGGGCCACATTGCAAGGCCTGGCGGACTGGATTTGGCCCGCGGGCCTTGTGTTTGACACATGTGCTCTAACTTCTCTCCCCTGCTGGCCTGATCCCCCTAATTTCTAGCCCCTGCCAGCCTAATTGCCCCTAACTGCCTCTGCTTCAGCCCCCCAACCATGATTTTGTCTTTAAGAGTGTCAGAAGATGTCTGGCCTAATTAGCATATTACCATTTTATTAATAGAGATTGTAACTCAGTGGGTTTGATTCTGGTCAAGTGCACATTCCTGGGTTCCAGACTCAATCCCAGTAGAGGCCCATGCAGGAGGCAGTAGATTGATTCTCTCTCATCATTGATGTTTCTATCTCTCTCTCTCTGATTTCCTTTCTGAAATCAATAAAAATACATTAACCAAAATAAAAATAAATAGGCCATTAATCAAACGTCGCTGCTCTCCATCTATCTAGGCACTTCACACTCTCTTTTGTCTTTGCCACCCCCACTCCCTCACTGCCCCCCTGCACACTCTGCTAGGGTCTGTAAAATGGGATCAAGCAAGGCCAATGCTTTTGCACTGCTCCTTCCCCATGCATCTCTGTCTCCAGTCCTGTGGGGTCTGTCCCTCGCTCTCCTCCATCTAACTTGATGGGCGCTGCTCTGCCCCCTCCTCTTGCAACCTCCTATCTGCAGCCACCCCCTTTCTCCTCTGATGGTGGAGCTCCCCAAAGGCTGTGAGGGTGTGGTGGAGCTCCCCTTGGCCTTGGGCAGGTGCACCTGCTCCCCGCCCCCAATAATGGTGCCCCACCCTCCTGAAGTAGTTAGTGAAAACAAATGTAGAGAAGCAGTTCTGGAGATTGTAAATTGTGCACTGAGAATGCCACAGGCTGCAGAAGGCTGCGCAGTCCACTGCTCTCTGATTACTTGTAGCAGCTTCCTGCACCACCTGGTCCCTCCTGGCACCTGCCCTGCCTGCCTCCTCCCAGGGCTCAGGCCAAACCCTGCGAGCTTCCTGAGGGCTCTCACCTAACACCTCACTTTCCAGTCCAGCCCAACAGTGCCCGCAGCAAGCTAACCTATCAGTTGGAGTGTCTGCCCCCTGATGATCAGTGCATGTCATAGCGACTGGTAGAGCAGTTGAACTCCCAGCAGTTGAGGGGACAATTTGCACATTAGGTTTTTAATTATATAAGATCTGAAAAAACTTTAGTGATGCCACCTCTCTCATTCCTCATCTAGGTAGTCCTTTCCGAAGAAGGAATTATTGAAATACATTAGAGAGTTGATTAATCTGACTTTCAAAGCTTGGATTCTGTGATTGTTTGTCTCTCCTGTGCTTTTAAATCTAAACCCCCCAGTTAATTAATACTAATTTTTAGAAAAACTTCCAGAATTGATTAAAAATTTTCAGAGACAACAAGAAAGAACAATATTTACACAGATATAGGCTTTCTGTTACCAGAACCATACACGACGTTTGTTTGAGTGCTTTATTTGTTAAAAGTTTCATATTATGTCTTATTAAAGTAGAAAAGATAAAGCAATAAAGCAACAACAAAATGATCCTATTGTATACATGAAAAGCCTATTATAATCTGATATCAAATATTCTCTCTTTAGTATATAATTGAACTTATAATTACATAGTCTGTGAAATATAAATCTTATCTTAAAATGTTTATAGTTGCCTTTATTTTTTTTGACTTCTATTATTATGTTTTATATCACATTCAGAAATCAAGGGTTTGTTATCAATTTTTGAAAAGCAAAAATTTAGTTTAAGATATTAAGAGTATTGGATTTTTGTCAAAACCGGTTTGGCTCAGTGGATAGAGTCGGCCTTTGGACTGAAAGGTCCCAGGTTTGATTCTTGTCAAGGGCATGTGCCTTGGTTGTGTGCACATCCCTGGTGGGGGCTGTGCAGGAGGCAGCTGATCGATGTTTCTCTCTCATTGATGTTTCTAACTCTATCCCTCTCCCTTCCTCTCTATAAAAAAAATCAATAAAATATATTTTAAAAAAGAGTATTGGTTTTTAGAGTTATTCCACACTAACTTAAAATTTAGACAACAATATAAATAAGAGATTCAAATACATACAAAAAAAACTCACTAATCATTTTGAAATCTTCATCATTTTAGAGTTCTATATTCATAATATAGCTGGCCTAAAAAGTAAGAGCATAATAAGTCACCATTATAGAGTGAACTATTCTTAATCAGGTTCAAATATGAAGAAATGAGAGGGGAGATGAGATCTCTACAAAACAACTCATTTAACACAGAGATGAACTTGGATGTAACCACTGACCCTAATTAGACTGCCTGTTTCTTCCTTAGTGCCCCTGCTGTTTTGGATCTAGACTTGCTAAAGCTCTCCTTTTAGGAGTGATCTAAGATAATTTCTTTATACCTATGCTTCAATTCTTTATTCCCACTGACACTCAGAACTCTTTCAGGGAAACCTGGAAATGCCAACTGGCCAGGAGAATGGCTGCATCTAAAGTCACAGTCCGATGAGATTACTCTCCATTTAGAGATGGGTCATTAGAAACAGCCCCGAGGAGCCAGATAAAGACAGATTGTCTTCATTAAAAATTATCTTCAACTCAGACTGAAAATACAACTTTATATTAAATTCATCACATTAGCTGGAACCTGCTTTTTCACCTCAATAAAAGCATAGATATCTTCCAAGGCAGACACTTGCTAAATGGAAAGATGCTTACAGACCTCTGTTAGTCCTTGGTTCTCTTCAAGGGAGGTATAAGACACATCCAATTTTCTTTCATTTTGTTTTGCTTTCCAAGAACCTTTTGTGTAGCCTTCTTCAGTAGAATCACATTGTTGACTCCAATTCTCTCTTCAATGTTTTAGCACTTTATCATTTATAATTAACCCTCAGATACTTTAGCTATATGCCTTATCTCTATTCTTCACTGAGAAGAATAGAAGAATAGGTAAATTACTTAATACTGGAGAGTTGACCCTTTAAGGTCTATATTACCAATACAAATAAAGTCAGCAACAAGAGTTGATATTAATAAACATATTGTTTTTAATGATCCTTTAAAAGCTTAATAAATAAATTCTAAAATGACCTCTGCCAACACAAAACAATGTTCTTTTTATTCCCTATTTTCATGTTAGAATTAAAGAAACAGTCATATTCTATTAAACATCGTTAAGATGAGAGAGAGAGACAGAGAGAGAGAGAGAGAGAGAGAGAGAGAGAGAGAGAGAGAGTGCTTTCCTAGACATTTAATAAGGATAATACTGTTGTTAATATTAAAACTCAGGAGGTTATTGAGTAGCTAAATTAACAGTTATTAGAGGCACATAGTTAAGTAATGAATCCATTATGTCTATTTTTGTCAAGTATAAGGGTGCATAATTTAAAAGGGAGAAGAATTTTAAAAAATAATGTTCTATATAATGATATTGTTTCCACTCCATATGTGGCCTACAGAGTAGACATATGAGTATCACTTGGGAGCCTGTATGAAAATACAGAGTTTTAGGGCCCACCTCAAAGTTACAAAAATCAAGTTTACTATAAGGAGATGAGCTCTTCTTAAGTAATACCTCTCAGCATTTCATATAATACTGGTTTGGCAGAGATGAACTCCTTTAGCTTTTTCTTATCTGTGAAGCTCTTTATCTGACCTTCCATTCTGAATGATAGCTTTGCTGAGTAGAGTAATCTTGATTATAGGTTTTTGCTATTCATCAAGTTGAATATTTCTTGCCACTCCCTTCTGGCCTACATAGTTTCTGTTGAGAAATCAGCTGACAATTTTATGGGTGATCCCTTGTAGGTAACTAACTGTTTTTCTCTTGCTGCTTTGAATATTCTCTCTTGGTCTTTTGCTCTTGGCATTTTAATTATAATGTGTATTGGTGTGGTCCTCTTTAGATAACTTTTGTTTAGGGTTCTCTATGCTTCCTGGACTTGTAAGTCTATTTCTTTCACCAGATGGGGAAATTTTTCAGTCATTATTTCTTCAAATAGGTTTTCAATATCTTGCTCTCTCTCTTTTTTTGGCACCCCCATAATTTGTATATTGGTACGCTTGAAGTTGTTCCAGAGGCTCCTTACATTATCTTCATGTTTTTGGATTCTTTTTGCTTTTTACTTTTCTGGTTGGGTGTTTTTTGCTTCTTTGTATTTCAAATTTTTGACTTGATTCTTGTGATCCTCTAGTCTGCTGTTGGGTCTTTATATATTTTTATTTCAGTCAGTGTATGCTTAATTTCTAATTGGTCCTTTTTCATATCCTTGAGGGTCTCACTAACTTTATCAGTGGTTTCTAGAAAATTCTTGAAAAACCTTATTACAGTAGTTTTGAACTCTATATTCAGTCTTTGTTTTCCTACATTTCTTTCATTTGTGATCTGTTTCTTTTTCTTTTTGCATTTTGGATGCTTCTATGACTTTATAGGGTGGCTGTGTGTGCTAGGTGTCCTATATTGCCCAGTGGCTCAACATCCCCAGTTACCTGAGGTGGACATTCTTAGTGTACACCTTTGTGGGCTGTGTGCACAGTCTTGTAGTTATGCCTCGACTGATCCTCCAATTGGCTGTGGGAGAACTATGATGGGAAAACTTCTGTGCTGGAGACACCCTTATAAGAAAAGACTAGCTTCAGTGGGGCTTTGGTGCTCATTGAATCTGCTCCCTAAGTGTGTCCCTATGGATCTGAGGAGTTGTAATCTGGATGGTCCTACTCAGACCCCTGGGTACACTGGCCCTTGGATTTCCAAGGAGGTGCTAATTTAGCCTCTTCCTGAGGCCTCCCAGCTGGAGCTATAGAGAGATCTGAAGATTCTTCTTCTTTGTTGGATTTCAGAGGTGCCTAGTTGAGGCCCAAATGTGAAGCAATGCAAGCTGCTGCATGGCATTGGGCCTTCTTTTGGATGCTTTGGGTCTCACTGACTCAGCTGCAGTTTGTTAGGTAAGTTCAGAATTCAAAGGACCAGGCCATTCATATGCAAAAACCTTTGTACTCAGCTTGGATGGGGCAGAGTGTCAGGGTGGAGAAAACAACAATGGCTTCCCATCAGGCCCCTGGGTCTCAGGATCCCATGATAATCACTGCAAGCACTTCTGAGAGAAAGCTGCCCTTGAGTTTCTCCCACTGCCAGACAGTCCAGTTTCTCCCTGTATGAGTCTGGGTCGCCAGAGTCTCACCCGGAACTGCAGTTCAGAGCCATTGGGAGCTTGTATCTCCCTCCTGATTGAGAAAGCCAGCTGCTTACTCAGTTGCCAGCCCTCTCTGCTCGTGCACCTTTGTACCTCTGCACTTCTGCAGCTCCTGTCAGTCTCAGTGTGCTTTTCTCTTCCCTTCTAGTTGTAGAATTTCCACTCAGCCAGCCTTCCTATGGTTCTGGATGATATCCGTTTTTGTCTTTTAGTTATAGTTTTGAAATTGTTGTGCGAGGCAGCAGTTCAGGTGTTTACCTATGCTTCCATCTTTGAGACATGCAATACTTTAAACAATTAAAAACAAAACAAAACACTGAAGAGTGAGAGGGACAGTTGAAGATAACAATAAACTGGGATTGTGAATTGGTCATCTGATAGATGAAGCATATACAATCTGAGTGTAATTTTCTGGACCACATGTTCTTTCCATGTCTTATTTGTGCCTATATTATTCTTTTAATCTCCTATTGAATTTCATTTATTTTTGTTGGTGGTAAAAGAAAACTGCCTCACCTTGTATAAAATATGCTACAGTCTTTCACAGCAAGGGTTCAGAAATCTGCAGAAGGGGCTGCAACATAAATGGATACACTAGATAAGAAATATAAATTTAGAAGGCATTGGGGGAGCTAGACAGCCCCTCTCTAGTGGAGTGGTTCCCCAAATGTCCAGACCTAAGGCTTTTTATTTACACATTTTTCCCTTTAGCAAGGCAAACACACATATCAAAGGTAAGGTTTGGTGAACAATAAAGGATTATCAGGTATGGGGAATTGCCTTCAGCTATTCATCCTGCTTCAGGTAACAATATGCAGATTTTCAGCCCTACTGAATATCAAAGTCAATCAGCCTTCTGAGGACTTCCCACATTCATTATGCTAATTATTGTTGGTCTTTGCCTCCAGCAAAATATTATATAAAGTAAATATCATATATTAAATTGATTTCTGATTATCACTTGTGTATTTGAGAGTCATAATATGAATCAATAGTCCATCCCTACTCTGATCAGCTATGGACTAGTGGGCAGAATTATATCTAAAATTAACATTGGAACCAAATTTCTTTCTCCCAGGGAATTTTTTTTCTTCTCATTGATTTTTAGAGAAAGAGGAAAGACGAGTGGGAGAGAGAAATAGAAACCTTGATTTACTGCCTCCTGCAGAATCCCTACAGGAGATCCTTTATCATGTAGCCATCTAACTCTGTGACTGTCCATGCAAAAGCACTAGAATAGTCATAAAGGAGAGAACACTTAGAAAGAATGAGAAAATCTTTAACACTGTTTTGTATGTTAGAAGAAAATTTGGGTTTTGGCAAGTACAAGGGCATATATCCTGACAGGGACCCCTTGTGAATGGGAAGATGCTCAATCTACTAAGCAACACCAGCTGGGCCCGGGGAAGTTCTTTTGGAAGGGATATCATATGCTAGTCAGATATACCAAAAAAGAACTTATCAACCTCTTCAAATATAATTCCAATATACATTTTAGTTTTGTATACCACCATTTTCTTCCTAATCCTATAGTTACATAATCAAGTTTCTCTTATAGGAAGCCATTATTGGGAAATTATAATATAGTTGGAAACTTGCATTTTAGACTGATAGCTTTAAATTGAGTTATATGTCAAAAACCGATACACAGAGCATTATTCTGTACTAATAAAAGCCCTACTTCAGCATCTGTGGCACATTTTTTCTTTGTTTGTGTGCTTGCTCTGTATCAATTCTCAAGTGGCCCTATCTCCAGTTTCCCGTGGTTCCTGTTCTTGTCAAGTACCTTATCCTTGCCAAAACCCAACTTTTCTTTTATTATACAAGGTAGTTTTGAAGATTTTTCTCCTGCTTTCTAAGTGTATCTCCTTTGTGATTCTTAGGGTGCTCTTGCATGGACAATTCACAGACTCCCTGGCTATATCATAAAGAAAGGCAAGACCTGCAAGGTATTCCATGCAGGGCAGATAGGCACATCTTGTGCTCTGCTTTAATTTATTCCGACAGCTCTGCTTTTGTCTATCAAAATCCTTCTTTAAAAATTAAAAGTTACTAACTCATCAACACCTTTTGAAAACTTAACAATAGAACATAATTGCTACTTTTTTGTAATCTCACAAAATAATTCTTTATTAAACTTACATAGAATATTTTCTTCACAGATGGTCTGAAATCGGTCTTCATGACATCAGTATTTCCTTGCAAATAGAAAATGTTTTGGTTTTCTTGTAACCACCTTGCATAATACAGTACCTGCAACAAACCAGCTTCAGTTCTTTTTATTTCTTACTTTACTTGATACATAAAATAAAGGAGCTGAATTATGATACTGTACTTATGTAGGTTTGGAAACTTAGTAGAATCTAAGAGGACAATTTGACATTTGAAATATTGGAATATTTTTTAAGAAAACCCTTCAACTTCATTTTTTTTAAAGTAACATGACCACGTGCTAAAATTATAGCTTATTTCATTTCATTTATTAGATGTTTGGAATAGGGTAGTCAAGTAATAAATTTTTACATACCAAGAAACCATAGCTTACAAAATAGAAACCATCATGGCTTTAGGAAGAGAAGTTGTAAAAAAAAAAAATCTACATTTCATCAATGACAAAATGACAGGCTTTTTTGGATAGGAGGAAGCACTGTATGTAATATAGTTTAAATCCAACAAGATTTTGAGGTTTTTTTTCCTGCATAATATACGTATTTTGAAAGTAGAAAATGTGGCCTCAATACTGTCAGGATGGAAGATGGCAGGAATGGCAGATAGTCATTCTTGGTTCAATTCTGAATTAAGAGAGTAATGTCTAGTTCCTATCGAAGGGTGATGTACAAGCTAATGACCTCAGATCAAGATCACCTAAGTATTCTACAGTCTTTAGATGTTTTAAATATGTGCTGGTGTGTGTGTGTGTGTGTGTGTGTGTGTGTGTGTGTGTGTGTGTGTGTTTGGGGAAGAGGAATTAATAGTATAAGGAAGAAGTTTAAAAACTTCATGGAACATTATGTGTAGACAATATACTTGCATTGTCTCCTTTACCTTGCATAGTATCTTTGAAAGATTGGTTTTATTATTTCAACTGTTATAAGAGAAAAATATGAAGTTCTGAAAGTGAACTAAAAAATGTCATTCTCAATAGTACATAACAGAGCTTGGATTCAAACTTAGGTCTGTCTGACTCAGAAAATAATTTTAGTCATTATGCCTCTATCATTTTCTGGGAGAAAATGAAATCAGCCCTGGATGGTGTGACTCAGTTGACTGGATCATTGTCCCTTGTACCAGAAGGTCACAGGTTTGATTCCAGACTTCAGGTTCAATCCCCAGTATGGGTGTTCTTAGACAACAACTGATCAATGTCTCTTTCTTTCATCTCTCTCCTTTTAACTTCCTTTATAAAACCAATTAAAAGAATGAAGTCATACGAAATAGTTGTTTGTATGCTTGCTTTATTTCTAGTAATAATTATTCATAACTCTAAATACTTGTCAATGCTATTGTTGTTTTATTTGTACTAATTTGTTTGCTCATTACTTTCAGAAAAAGAAAAAGAGGAACAGATGGGGAACAGAACATCCATCTCTTCAAAATAATTCCTTAAATTAAAAACAAAACAATTGGAATGGAAAGGATGAGATTTGTGATAGCTTTATATTATATTAATTTAGCCAAGGTTAAACTGTATTTGCTAGAATGTCCTCCCCTGCAGAGTCCAAGATAAACCTAGGCCATACTTTGTGTGAAATTTGGAAGGGAGAGGTGAAATACCTCTATTCTTATTCCACTCATTGGTTTTGAGAAAAGCAGAAGGTGCTGATGTCCTCATGTTTTGGTTGCTTAACTGCTCCTTCTCCTTGTTGGCTGGCGCAGCAGCTGAAGCTGCAACAAACTCTATTCTTGTCATTCTCCTGGACCAGGTGTGCATTTAGCTCAATGTGAAGGCAGCCAGATCCTCCTAAAAGACATGTGCATATCCTATCTGTGTGCTTGGAGGCAATGGGAGACTGTCGCAGATTCTATTCATCCTCAGAAGTACCAATGTTTCCTTTCTTTTCACTCTTTTCTTTCCTATTACCTATACTCTTACTTCAAGCTGCACAGACATACACACAAAATAAATGGCCATAGATTGTTGAAGCCATTTCCATAATTATGTGAATCATATATGTACAATTAGTTTCTTATTGTATAAAACTTCTCATGGTTCTACTTCCTAGAGTGATACTACATTTATGACAAAATCTAATGATAACAAATCCTTGCAAATTCCATGACATAATCAGGAGTAGTTAACCCATCAACTGCCGTGGGACTGACACAAGATAAGCAGCTATATGGCCTTAGTTGCCAATGTAAAAAATAGTTTTAAAATAGAATTTCAGCTAATAAATGTGAAGAATTAGTAAAATAAAAAATCACAATTTTGCAACTTCTAATAAAATAATTGATCTAAGTAACAGCATTAATTGATGAAAATATTAGATGAACAGTGGAAAAAATAGGAGTGGGCTTTTATCACCTTAACCAGAGGTTATTCTTCAGACCATTGAGAGGGAAAACCAGACATCCTGGTATATGTCCTTTAATATAAAGAAATAGAAATTCACAACATCAACCACAATGTATTATTCTTATACAAAATCTTATACTGAAGAATAATTTTAAACTCAAATTCTAGTATACAAGGAATATGGGAAATGGGAGACCATATAAAACAATATCATGAGGGAAAAAATCCAGAATCTGAGACATTTTCTGAAATAACTGATGCAATTTTCTCAGCAAGTCAATGTCATGGAGGAGACAACATTTAAGAGATATAATTGTAAGTATTTCATGCACCGCATTTGGAACCAAATTTGAATAAATAAACATAACAGAATAACAGATTTGGGACTACTAAAGATTTTTTAATATGTAATGGATAGTGAGAGGTTATTGTTAATTTTCAAATGTAATTTTATCACTGTAGTTATGCATACAAAAACTTTTTAACAGATACAGAATGAGTTATGTAAGGTGAAAAGCCATGAGGTCTTTAATTAAGGTTTTCTTCAATTACATAGGTAACAACAATGAACATTAGATGAAGCAGGTTTGAAAAACATTGAGATTTGTTGAAATTAGAACAGAAATATATAAAGATATATGTCCTATTTTCTTTACCTTTGTTCTACATAGGAAAATTTTTATTAAAAAGTTAAACCTTAAAACTTCTGTGTCTTGGTTACAGCATTAGAAATAAAGAGATACTAGGAGACTGGTTAAAATCAATCAGGTTGGGAGAACAATAAGCAGAGAATAGATAACCCTCAAATACAAGTCAATTGGACTATAGACATTATAAAAAACTAGAGGCCCAGAGCACGGATTCGTGCACATTGAAAGGAAATTAATTAGAAGGTGATGGGCAGGGCAGAACTGGGTGAGACAGGCCAGACACACCCTCGAGAAAACCTCCTGTGGTCCCTCCCTTGCTGGCCGCACATGCACATGGGGCGGTGCCACGGCTCAAAGGCTGTCTGTGGAGTGAAGGTGGACCCCCCCAGCAGGTGGTGTCCTGTGAGGATCGGCTGTCCTGTGAGGATCCTCAGCCTGTCCTGTGAGGATCGGCTGCAACCGGCAGCCCAACATCCCCCACAGGGTCCCAAAGTGTAAGAGGACACTGCATAGTTGCTGTTGCTCAGCAGCTCCTGTATTGAGCATCTGCCCCCTGGTGGTCAGTGCATGTCATAGCTACTGGCCAATTGGCCAGTTGGCTGGTCAGCCAGTTGGCAGATTGCTGAGCCTTATATATATATAGATTAGGTCCCCATTTATTTAAAAGTAAAAGAATAAAGTGTTTATGTATAATTGTAAGACATTGGAAAATTTATTTTAGTAGATAAATTAGAATTTTAATTCATGTACTTTTACATTCTGTAATCTAAAAATGCTAATGTTCCAATGCATTTTAAAAATTATTTTTTATTCTTAATCTACAAACATTTATGTATAAAGAATTTATAAAATTTATATATACACACATGTGTCTATGCTATATATGTATACATAATGCACATACATTATACAACATACATATATGCATGATATATACCTAATATGCACATGTACATTATATACAAACAATATATCTTATATAACCTATACATACATGCATTATATATATAGTATATATAATTACAGATTTATGTAAGTGTATATATATAATGCATAAATCTGTTACAAATTATCTTGTTATTTAATTGGGTACTATATAGAATAGTACCCAATTAAATAACAAGATAATTTCCTCATCTCTACAATACATTGAGAAAAATTTCAGGTAAGCTTCAGCTCATTAAAGAATTGATTTAAGAACTACAGTAAACTTGGAAAAGTTTTTAAGGTTTATACAAAGGAGAATAACCTTTTTCCCCAGTTTAGTGTGGCACTCTCTTTGGCTACTCTTTCATTACATTTTTCTAGATACCTAATTCTACCAGGTGCTTTGGAACCGTACAAGTGTAACTATTATTAAAATGTGTTGTCATGAGAAACAGAAAATAAGATATAAATTGCTGTACATTTCCAAGTGAGTGATTCGCTGCTGCGAGCCTGGGTCATGACCATGACATGCAGAGGATCCTGAAAGAGTGCAAGAGAAGTGAATCAAGCCAAGTGTTTTCAAAATATCCTTGAAAATACACCTGAAAAGAAAATCTGTGCAGAAAATCTTATGTCTATGCCACAGATTTAAATTCTGTTAACATTTTGCAGGCATTTTAAATATTTTATATAGAAAAGGGAAACAATAATGTTTTATATTTCAATGTAGATGTGCCTTAATAATAAGACACTTCATAAACAAAATTAGTGAATCTCCTTGTAGCAGACAACATGTAAAATGACTCTTATAAATGCCAACTCTTAGTATTTATGCCTCGTAGAGTCCCCACTTATTAGTGTGGTCTGGACCTATTAACTCATTTATAAATGTATTTGAATGTAGCAAAATGAGCTGGTCACAAAACCTGTCCTCCTCCCACTTCTGGGGACACAGCTTCAGCTAGACTCTTCCTTTCCAGCCTTCATTTAGTTAGGTGCAGTCTTTTTGCTCTACAGCTGAATTCTCACACTTGATTGATTGTTAATAGAGAGAGGTGTATTATTTCCAAGTAAATACTCAACAAAATAAATCATGTATACACATGATGCTGTTTCAATTATTAGAAATATTTAAACATTTATGACACTTTTTTTTTCTTGGTGCAATATGCTTAAATACTGTAGTTTTCCTCACATGTATTTTGTCATTTTCCATTTGAAATTATTTATTATATGAGCATATCTATAATAATAAAAGCATAATTTGTTAATTAGACCAGATGTCCTTCCAGCCGTGACTGTCAGGGCCAAGGCAAGCTGCTGAGGCTGTGAAGGCCAAGTCCCTTGCATGTATTTTGTGCATCAGACCTCTAGTTTCAACATAAAAATATGATATCCAGAATTATTTGCAAAAAATAAAGACAATTTACATCCACTTTGTGGTCTTATCCACACACATGAGAAGAACTTCTACTTCATTTATTTTCACAATTGCACATATAGGTATCTGGACTGTAGTTGTATTTAGGGTTTTTGTTTTGTTTTATTTTGTCCATGACTCCTAACAAGTTTCCTCTTAAAAGATGTGAAAAATAACTTGTCTTTCTTAGGTATATTAATGATTTTCCTTTAGTTCTGAATTTTACCAATTAGGCATTTGTATTCAAGTAAAAGTCTTTATTTATTTAAATGTACCCTTTTAGATGCAATTTATTGTCATGGTCTTGTTGAATAGCAGCATTTTTATTCAGTCAACCTCTATCCATACCCATTTTCTAGTATACAGTAAGATAGTGTTTTTCTAAATTCATCACCCAAATCTTTATCATACTGTTGAACAAAGACAGGACTAAGAACTGAGATTTGAGATCAGCCACTAGGGATATCAATATAGTTTGATGCTAGTCACTGAGAAACACTATTTAAATAAAATTGTTGAAAAATTCACAATGTAAAAATGATAATATTCTCAAAATGCAAGTCAATGTGAATAGAAAAAAATAAATAACTGACTTTCAACATGAAACAGAATCATTATATTTTTATTATTTCTACTTTATTACATAAGTCCAATCTTCTATAATGAATTCTAGTTTGAAAGACAAAACAATTCCCCTAAAGTCTGCAGTTCTTAAATAATTTAAATTAACTTTAAATTGTGCTTTACTTTACAAGCCCAGAATCATAGCCACAACCTTACTGGAGAGCTTATAAAAATTTGAAATGCTCCAATAATTTTAAATCTTGTAGAAGTCTGGTACCTTCCAAATTAAAGTGCTAATAAAAAAATTAGCACTGAAATTTAAATCTCCGTGAGCAATACAGAATGATTTAAAATTATTGAAGCCTTTCAATTTTTTATGAGCTTACTGTGTGGAAATGAATCAAGCAGCTTCTTTGGTAGCAAAGTATTCCCTTAAAACACAAAAACAACAGTGTCAAAACTAAAACATGTCCTAGAGCAAATACCTGTCCTGGCTGTCAAATCCGATATGAAGAAAACAATTGACAACACACACTTAAAGGTATTATTTATGCAAGCTCCACAGAGTTCAGTTGCTGCCATCCAACTGCTTATCTGAAGTTCCTCTGATGTCTGGTGTGTACTTCAGAGAGATAAGACAGGGGCCAAGGACCAAGGGCTTTCAGGAAATATATAGACCCTTGAGGTATGGTAATTACTACCCAAATTCTTCTTGTCTTGGACCCATCCATCTTGCCTGAGGCTAAGGCCCATTGGATATGCATTACCTGCCTGGAACTCATCATGCATTAAGCATATGTTTTAATAAAGAAACTGTCCCAGTCTCTTCTCACTGTTAGGAAAGGGGGTGCCCTATTATGTGTGTAAGTGTTTTCTCATTAGCAAAACTAGAATTTGCTGGTTTCAGTTGCGGAAGTAGTTTTTGAGGTAGTTTATTTTTCTCTTTTATAAATTCAGAGATTATTTCTTATGAAGCTCTAAACACACATTAGATCTCTTATATACATGGATACACATCCTTTATGCTTCTATTGACAACGAGGCTCATCTTTTCTACCTTGCAAGCTTACCAAAAAGCAGTGAGAGAGAGAGAGAGAAATGCCTTCCCCCATTTATGACTAGTTTTAAATATGAATTTGCAGTCTTTACAGGAATACCCTTCCTTTCTTCAGCACCTTGATGTCTTTTCTTGTAGAAACAACATGAGATTTTGGAAAACCTCACTATCTGAAACTACTTGTAATTATGGGAGAGAAAAAAAGAAAAGAAAAGAAAAAAGCCCTGGCCAGAGTTGCTCAGTGGTTAGTGTCAGCCTACTGGCCAAAGGATTGCAGGTTCAATTCCCAGTCAAGAGCATGTACATGGGTTGCAGACCTGATGCCTGGTCCGGTTTGGAGTGAATGAGGTAGGCAACCAATCAATGTGTCTCACCTCAATGTCTCTCTCCCTCTTTCTTTGTCTCTCTTTGCATCTCTGTCTCTCTGTCTTTCTGTCTCTCTCTCCACCTTGCACTCTCCAAAAATCAATGGAAAAAAATACCCTCTGATGAGAATAAACAACAACAACAACAAAAACCCACCCTTTTTTTTGCTATTAAAAATGCCCAGGACATTCAAGTCTGTGGATAATTTGATAAGTTTCCATTATAAAAGCACATTGATTTGAAGAAAATGGCTTCCCCCCTCCCCCTAAATACATAGATAAATAATTAAAACAAAACAAAACAAAACAAAACAAAACAAAACAAAAAAACAGAAAAGCTACACTTCAGACTTTATCCTCCAGGAAAGTATAATTCTTCATATTTACAACCATACTTGAAATTGCAATGTTTCAAACATTTCTACCTAATTAAGAGGTAAAAGTACTGTACTTTTTAGATATATTTTTTACTAGCACTCCATATAAATTTGTGGTAAGTGTATATGAGAGAGAGAGAGGGAAAGAGAGAGGAAGGAGGAGGAGGAGGAGGAGGAGGAGAAGGAGAAAAGCCTTTCAGAGCTGCTGTCTGTACCTTCTGTGTTCTATATCTCAATATTTTCTGTGTTCTATATCCCAGTGTTAATCGTGGTTCAACTGCTGGCTGTGAAAGGTAACCATGTCCAAATAACCAAACTTTTCACTCTTCCCTCTTTCAAGGAAAAGTAAATCATTCTTCTCTTCCTAAAGGAGTTTCTGCAATAGAATTACCAAGATAACAACAACAAATTACTTCATATTAATTTTCCATTTATACCACAATTAACTTAATTCCAAAGTGCAGAGAAAATGTGAGGTTTGCGGGAAATAGGTAGACTCAAAAATCCAGAGGTTTTTGTTAATTTAGCCTATTCCCAAATTGTTCATAGTGAATCACTTTTCCTTAAGTCAACCATTTGCTGATTACTGTTGTATCTCCCTTGAGAATGCAGAGTTTATTTTTTAATAGAGATATCATTTACACACAAGAAAAAGTATATATATTGTTTTCATTCCTGCAATTTTGGCCGTTATATATACCTACTTAACGGCTACCCAAGTGATAGAAAACCATTTCTTCAGCACAAAAAGTTTCCTTGGGTCCCTTTTGCAACAATTTTACAGGCCCATTGTCGTCTCCAATTACCCAACTTTAAGTGAAATTGTACAATATCTATCCTTTTGTGTCTAACTTTTGTTCATCATAATAATGGAGCATACCTCTAATTCTGCTCTAAAAAATGAATTGTGTAATATATGTATTAGTGTCATAGTAAATGTTCAAGATGCTTTCTTTATATAAACTGCGTAATTGAATTCATTCTGTTTCAATTTTAACTGAAACTAAATCCCAAAAGTAGCAATGATTGCACATTTTAAAGAAAAGTGCTAGACCAAATGTAAACTCAGGAAAGAAAGTGAGAAATAGCATTTTTTTTTTTTTTTTGTGATTTTGAGTCTCATATCTTCATTAAAGAAAATTGAAAAGTTAAGAATGAAAAACTGGAAGCAACATACATTCACAGTGAATAAAAGAAGAAGGAAAGAAGGAAGGAGAAAAAAGAAGAGCTGTGTGTAGGATAGAGTTTTCTGTCGATTGTGAGTACAAACCTGCCTTTGAGGAGGGCTTGCACCTGCTTTGAGCAGGGATTAGAAGAGTGTGCGTACTCTGGACCAGGTGAGAAAGGTTAACTCTGAGGTCTAAGGCAGTGTTTCCCAACCTTCTCTCATGATGAGAATCACCTGGTGGAGTTGTTAAAACACAGATTCCTGAATCCCAACTAAGAAGTGCTAAACTAGAATTTTTGGGAACATATAGGTAAAATTGTATACTTAACTAGTGCTCTAAGACAGATTTTATATACAGAGCACTAAGTTAGGTATGCAATTTTACCTATATGTTCTCAAATATTCTAGTTTAGCACTTCTTAGTTGGGATTCAGGAATCTGTGTTTTAACAACTCCACCAGGTGATTCTCATATGAGAGACGGTTGGGAAACACTGGTCTAAGGTAAGCGTAGTGAAGTGGGAGAAGTATTTCAAGAGATAAACAGGGGAGTTTATATGCATAGCCCATGCACACAGGCAATAGTGTGGTGAGGGTCTGGGAGAGGTGGGTGCAGGGTGGAGGGGGTCAACAGGTAAAAAAAAAGGGGGGGGGGTATCTGTAATACTTTCAACAATAAAAATATTTTTTTTTTAAAAAAAGTATACTAAAAATATCTTTTTAAACTTTTGTCACGGCCAGAATAAATATACACCTGTTTACACTGTGTATTACAAAGAATGAGCTTGGGCCCCTGAGGAATCAAAAATTGTAATGAGGAAATGGGGGCACTGCTAGAGGGAGGAATAGAAAATCTGCCAACAAAGATTCCCTCTTCAGAACATCCAATTTAAGTGATAAAAAATAGTATCTGGTTTCAAATAAAATTTGAAGTTCCATCATTACAATTGATGACTTTATTTTTTATATTCATTTCTAAAATGGAATATTTGCTTAATATTTGTTAATTTTTTTATTTTTTATTTTACATAGATAGAAGCAGACTTTTCATATCTGGAAGTAAATGGATAATTTATGCACCCTACTTATATTTCATCCATGATCAAGGAAAATTTACTTTCATAGATCAAGTTTAAACGAACATTGAGAGAGGAAGAAAGAATTTGTAAACAAATGTTATTTGGATCTTTTTGCTCACCTCATATTTCATGCGGCTGTCTTCCATAAAGCATTCAAAACATTGATCAAATATGAACTCTTCAGCCAACTTCCCTCTACTCAGCTAATCTAGGAGATGTGACCTTTCAGAGAATCCACAGCACCCAGTGACACATTCTATCCTGACGCTGTCACTCTAAACTACACTTATTTTTTAATAAACATTGAAAACTTGAGAGAAAATATGCTTTTACTTCTGGATGTCCACCTTCTATGACCTTGTCTAGCCCTGAGAATAAGTGTTGGTTTGGTGAATAAAGAAACAAATTAAGTAAATACATTAGTGATACCTGATGAAGTTGTATGTATGCTTAGTATACAAAGAAACTCATAACGTCTCTACCTATACTAACATAGTTTTTGTTTTTCTCTTGTATGGAATATTAAGACCATTACTTCAAAATAGTTTATGGTATGTTTGCGAAATGTAGGTGAAATAGAAAGTTCTCTAAGAGGGTTTTGTTTTAGAGTAATGATAATTAAGTCAGGTATTACTTTAATATGATATTTTTCTACCCAATCTCATTCCTTTCTTAATAGCATTTTATGTGTTGTAATAATATATGACTATTAAATTGTATGCTTTTAAAATACAGTTCTTCACAAAATCACTCTGAAGTAAAATTTAATTATTAGTTATCTGTCATTTTTCCAAGAGGAAAATATGTGACGGTTAAGCTATGTTTCCATTTAATTATGAATTTCAGTTAGATAGTAACAGAAAGCATCCTGCATTGAAAGATAGACATGGACTATTGAAAGGATGTGCCTTAGGGGCATACCTTATCTAATTCATCTTAATAAGGTCAGGCTGTGTTGACAAGCATCTGTTCAAATTTCAGGTTTTGACTTGATCATGGCTTCTCTTAAAGTGTGTGTGTGTGTGTGTGTGTGTGTGTGTGTGTGTGTAACTTTGGTAAAAAGTTTCTTAACTCTATACAATTTCTGAAAATTTCACAAGCCCATAAACTATCACCTACTGCTTCCATCAGTTATAAGTTTCCAGTTTTCTACTGTGGAGCTTCCTCTCTGCTCAGCCTACATGGCCCTTTTGAAAATTTCGAAAATTTAAAAAATTTCATTTTCCTTTGTACTGGCTTTGTTTCCTTAAGCTTACTAGTATCTTATTTCCTTTATCTACACTTTTAAAATAAATATTCTACCATAAAATTGTTATGTATCAATGAAACGAATATTTCTCCAGTATTTTATATTATTTATATTAAAGTCTATCAATATTAGGAACCCCCCCCATTCTTTTGAGTTAATCCTGTTATTAGTAACCAATTTATTTAGAATGGAGTGCTGCTTGGTAATCACTACTCCGAACAATTTCATGCATGATTCTTTATTTGTTTGTTTCTAAATTGAGGACATGTTTGAAGAAGTGAAGAAAGAGAGAAAAAAATCATCAATGTGAGAGAGAAGCTTCAATCACTTACTTCCCATATGTGCCCGGATGGAGGATCTTACCAGCAACCTTTTTGGATGATGCTTCAACCAACTGAGCCATCTGGCAAGGGCTTTCGTGATTCTCTTGAACAATCAAGGTCATAAATTGTTTAATTATACCACATATAAATTAGCATGTATTAAAATGTCTTATTATCACATTTAAATGCACAACAAAAAGCATTTAGTAATTCCCCATATGTTTTGATACATGAGAGCTCACCCTCTGTTGGCAAAAATAGATTTTTCTATAGATTAAACATTATAACAGGTCATCAATGTCAGAAAATAAAAGAGTGAACAATTCATGGACTATGCAATACCTACTATACTCTAAAGGCTTTAATATGTCATAAATCTTAAAGTAAATGTTCATTAAAAGAGAATATATTCAATTTACACACACACACACACACACACACACATATATATATATATATATATATATATATATATATATATATATTTAAAGAGTTTTCATTACCAAAACGTCCTTACTTTATATTCCATATCATAGACAAGACAATTCTGAATCTAACTAACAAAGCCTAAACCAGTTAAATTTTTCCATAAAACTTAACAGGAACTGGGTAAGGTATTTATACTTAATGAAGCACTAAGGACTTAATTGAGTCTGAAAATTTTTGTATTTCATGAGTGGTTTATGGAAGTTGAGGTATAAGCTGAGTGTGCACGAAAAAAGTACAATAAAATTATAATTAGCACATCTTCACTGAAGCAAAATTTGGTAATCAAAGTGTTATGCTGATTATAGTGATAGAAATTTGATTTTACACTATATTCTTTTTTCAACACTGGCAGCAATATTTGCTAGGGATACTGTATACAGCAATGAGGTGAGTCTGGCATTTGTTTATGTTGGATAGACCCATATATCATTGACATATTTTAAGATATTTTCCCCATAAATACAGAATCTTTCAAAAACCTCTTGAAAAGTGTTAATTTTTTTAAGGTTATTTTCTACTAAGATATAAATTCATCTGAGAAAGGAATACTTTTAACCATTTATCAGTAATTATTTTGCAAGGCTGACATTGGAAATAGTTTATAAGAGTGAAACTAGTGTAAATTGAAGTTGAGTACCAAAAATTGTATCAGCTCCCACAAAGACATAGAGTAAGAATGAGACATGAGTTTAACACTTAGCATATCAGGAATAATTAAAGTGGAAAAGGGACATGCACATTTTAAATTCCAAATTATACTATTATTTTAATACAGAAGCAAAGCTGTATATATAAAATTGCTGTTACCTTTTCCTGAAGAAATTTTCAAATACTAACCCACACATCATATAAACAGTAATTTTAAATTTTCAGCAAACATCCTTTGGAATAAGTTCATATAAAATATTTGATATTTTTAATTCCTTAAAAATTACAGGATTTTTAAATAGTGATAATGTAGAATATGGGAAAAGGTGTAACTTGAAGTAGTTACAAAATTATTATTGAGCATCTTAGGTCAGTAAATTTTATTTAATAATGCATCAATTATTTTAAATATTTACATAAATTAGTAGGATTAAACTAGTGAAAGTACCTAATACAGATTTTGTATTTACTGTTTTGTTAAAAAAATACAATATAAATTTGCTGAAATTTAATATATGTGAGAAGCTGCGAGGCACCATGCTGTCAAAGGGAAATACTAGTATGATATATTAACAATTCATGTCCTCAAGAAGTCAATAATTTATTGAGAAAAGCAAGAGGTATGCAGATTATTATATCATGAAGTATCATGAAGCTTAATATGATTAATGTGACTGAAGAAAAGCAAAGATAAATTATAATAAAATTTCAAAGACAGGAGCAAGACTTTAGATCTAGAGAATTCAGGAGACATATTACACATAGTATTTAAGAGACCAGACTGGCATCAAACCAGTGAGCAAGGCTAATTTATAATCAGGTACAGTTGCACAGTGCCTAGGGCTCATGATGGTTTAAAAAAGAGAGAGAGAGAGAGAGAAAGAGAGAGAGGAAGAGAGAGAGAGAGAGAGAGAGAGAGAGAGAGAGAGAGAGAGAGAGAGAGATTTTACTTCTTATAAGAGTGAAAGAAAAATGGCTTTTATAGAAAAAAGTTTTAGCATGCAACATCAACATAGTTATCTTTGTATCATGATAGCAGAAAAATATAGTTTATTTCTTATTTATTCCTCTTTCTTTCTTTCTTCTTTCTATGAAGTAAGAGACAAAGTGCCTAAGTTCCATGAAAGTAAAAATGCGCTCCTGCTGCTGAGATGCCAACCCTAGCTTCACCTTTCACTAGTTGTGAAAACTTAGCCTCTGCACACTTCAGTTTTCTCATCAGCAAAATAGTGACAGTAATTGTATCAACCTCATAGGTTGCTATAAACAATTTAAATAAATTATTATATGTAAAATCCCTAGAACAGTCTCTGGAATATAATAAATAAAATATAAACATTAAGTGTAATAATGTCTTGAAACCAGCCATGAAGTTACATGAAGTAGGTAGAAGAATAGAAGTGATCAATACGTTTGGAAGAATTCTGACAGTTGAGTGATGGTATTGGTTGTGCATAGAGGAGCAATGCAATAAATCTGGGATTTGCTTATGTAGGAACTTGAGCTCATAGTTGGAAAGCTGATTATATTCTAGAGTCTAGACCCATGGAGAACCACTGGATTACATGAAAAACTAATTAGCCATAGTATGCATGAAGATCTGAAATGTTGAAAGACAGATTCTGGGGAAAAAGAGAATGACAAAAAAGAAGAAGAATGGAGGAATAGTGGAGAAAGTTTAAATCTGAGAAACTAGTTGAAAGATTTATTTTGATGCCAAAATAATAAAAAAGTTGATTTTTTTATAGTAACTATTACTTTCTGAAGAAAATTCAACTTGCTTCCTAAGTAAATAAAAGTTGAGGTTTACTAAAAGACATTTGAAGATTTTATTTTCTAAACTTGGAACCTGTATTTGTCAACTTCATAACTTAATTGTGTTGTGAGGCTGACAAATTGATTTTTCTTGCCCCTAATTTATTTAATTCAGTTTTCACAATTAGGCAAGCAATTAATCAATGATGGAGTCATTAAGATTCATTGCATTGAAATGTTGCCCTGACAATCATACTAAATAAGAACTGTGCAATTTATCAGTTGCCAAACCCCCCTGTAAGTGTGATATTTGATAATTTAACTTTGCCTAATATTGTAAGATAAAGCTGAACTTGATACTTTGAGTTTTGCTTCTGTCTAACTTAAAATATTATCTATGAAATAATGTAATGTTTACCCATGGTTTAATACATTCAAATATGCAGTCTGTTGGTGTATAATAAAATTATGAAAAAATAATTATCAGATACAATTATTGTTTGTTTTGTATAATATGGTGAATATAGTTTCTAGCCAGCTAAGGTTTAAACTTAGAATATCAAGCTAGTATTAGAAATATAAAAACTTTTTATGATGTTTTCTTTAGAGGCTGTATTTACAGTGGAAAAATAATTGAATTTAGGATCCATAAGTCTGAATTCCTGTGAATTCTGCCACATAATATCTACTGTCCTTGAGGAATATTGAATCATGTTATGTGTTTTTTTTTTAACCTATGACTAATGTTAATTTAAAAGAAAATGAGCACCTGAAAACATTTTGTAAATTGTAAACTGATTTAAAATTCAGAAAAACATTAAAATAATTGGGTCTTTTTAGTTAAATATTCTAGACAATACATTTTGTGTCATTTTTATTGTTTTTGCAACATACCATCCATAATCCTATCTAATCAAAGAGTAATATGCAAATTTACCATCTCTCCAACACACAAGATGGTGGGCCCCATGTGGTCAAAGGTGACTGCCCCATGTGGACACAAGATGGCCACCACAAGATGACCTGCAGGGAGGGCAGTTGTAGACAGTTAGGGGTGACCAGGCCAGCAGAGGAGGGCAGTTGGGGGAGATCCAGGCCTGCAAGGAGGACAGTTGGGGGAGATCAGGTCAGCAGGGTAGGGCAGTTGGGGGGGACCAGGTCTGCAGGGGAGGGCAGTTGTGGGCGATCAGGCCAGAGGGAGGGCAGTTAGGGGTGACTAGGCCAGCAGAGGAGGGCAGTTGGGAGAGTCCAGCAGGGTAGGGCAGTTGGGGGAGACCAAGCCTGCAGGGGAGGGCAGTTTGGGGCCACCAGACCAGCAGGGGAGGTCAGTTAGGGCAACCAGGTTGGCAAGAGAGGGCAGTTAGGGGTGACCAGGCAAGCAGGAAAGCAGTTAGGCATCAATCAGGGTGGCAAGAGAGTGGTTAGGGGGTGATCAGGCTGGCAGGTAGAAGTGGTTAGGGGCAATCAGGCAGAGGCAGGTGAGCTGTTGGGAGCCAGCAGTCCTGGATTGTGAGAACAATGTCCGGGCATTAGGACATCTCTCAAGGGGTCCCAGATTGGAGATGGTGCAGGCTGGGCTGAGGGACAGCCCCCGCCCCCGCCTTGTGCACAAATTTCGTGCACTGGGCCTCTAGTAAATAGATAAATAAATAAAACTATAGTACTTTTTCAATTTGTCTTTGAACACTCACCAAAGCTGATTCCTCCAAAATTTGAGATAGTTTTATTGTATTGAGTTTCCAGTGCACCCAGTCCTTCTGTCTGTATTTCAGTTAGCTTGCCATAAACTTCACCAGTTTAATCATGGTTGTCCTGTAAAGGTTGCTCTGTCTGGTGCCTGGAGGCTCCCATTACAGGTCCATTTCTGCTACTGTTGTCAGGCTGAACCTCTTTCTTTGCCGCTGCCCATTTTCCCGGATCATTTACTCTCATATATTGTACTTTGAAGGCACTCCTGAATCTTCTGCATTTTTCTGTCAGTCTTTAAACATTGTACTCATACCCTGATCTAAAGACTTTCCCTAACAGCTCAATTATTCCTGCTTTTAAATCTGAAGGTGCTTTGTAAGAATACTCAAAGGTTCCAAAGAGTTTGCTCATAAAAGTTATCAAAAAATTCTGAAGTATAAATACTTCTCAAAGATTTGAAATTGCTTTATGTGTATAAATAAATAGAGGTTGGATCCACAGCTTTTCTCTGCCTGTGCTAGTGAAACCAAAATGTAGGGTATTGAGTCTGAGTTCGTTGATGGCAAAATCAAAAAATGAAATCACGGACAAAAAGTTAGCAGAAGAAAAGTTTATTGAGAGCTCCCATTTGAATTAAAGTCTATTAGTCCATGTGTACAGTCTCACATGGCTTACAGGGAGCTCATCTCCTAGTGCCCCAGGAGAGCAAGAAGGAAGTGTACATGCTTTTTTGTATATATGCTTGTTTGTTCCTGCCTCACTGCCTTATGTTTGGTTATCTGCAAGTTGTCTGTCTTAGAAACATTCATACATTTTAAAGTTCATGTCTCTTCTGAGTGCCCTTCCTTCCCCACCCAGTTGGAGTATTTTAATAACTTTGACTAGCTTTACTTCCTCCCTGTCCTTGTCTACCTAGCTTCCCTGTGTCTCTTAACTAGCATGATTGTTCAACACATCTTCACCTTACCATCCAGAGTGACTTTCTGCATCTTTTGTTGACAGTATAATGCTTTGTCTTCTCTGCAAAGTTGACCAGAAAGCTGAAACACCTGCATGCTGATGATGCAATGAATTTTGTGCCTTTTGGTGGAAAACTCAGAGATGGCCGAAACCGATTTGGTTCAGTGGTAGAGCGTCGGTCTGTGGACTGAGAGGTCCCAGGTTCGATTCTGGTCAAGGGCATGTACCTTGGTTGCGGGCACATCCCAGGTAGGGGAAGTGCAAGAGGCAGCTGGTCAATGTTTCTCTCTCATCGACATTTCTAGCTCTTTATCTCTCTCCTTTCCTCTCTGTAAAAAAATCAATAAAATATATTAAAAAAAAAAAAAAGAAACTCAGAGATGGATGCACCGTTCCTTCTAACAGGGAGCAGGAGCACAGGTACTGATGACATGAAATCCCATTTGTTACTTCTGTGAAATAGCACTCTCACTGATGAAAGTCACTGTTCTTCCTGGCACAGATGGGACAACTAGCAGCTTCAGTTTTCCTCGCTCTTTGAAATTCACCAATTTCACCTGTGGAATATTTTTCTTTTATTAAATTTTTGTCTTAATCATACAGATATTGTGCCTAAATCATTTGATTCCTTCAGTCTGGGGCAAGCTGTTTGTATAATATGTACAATTTAAGCTGAATTACAGTTGAATCTGATACATTTCAAGTGATGAGAATTATTTTCCTAGTTTCTAATCTGTGACATAATCCTGTCTAAATGAAGCCTTAACTTCTAGGGTTATTAAGTAGTCATGCATTCATTTTAGATTCTCTTGCTGGCACTAGAATGGACATAAATCCAACAGAAATTCTGTGGCAGATATGTATATATGTTATATTCTGTCTACAGGTCTCTCTTCCTTAAGATCCTGAGGAGATACCCACTGACTTGTATTTTTAGACTTGGAAGCATAGTTTAGCTCTAACTTCAAATCTGTGCATCCCCCAAGTTTATCCTTATATTTTCTTTCTTTAAAAAAAATAAATTTTATTGATTTTTTATAGAAAGCAAGGGAGAAGAATAGAGAGTTAGAAACATTGATCAGCTGCCTCCTGCACACCTCCCACTGGGGATGTGCCCACAATCAAAATACGTGCCCTTGACAGGAATCAAACCTGGGACCCTTCAGTCTGCAGGCCAACGCACTATCCACTGAGCTAAACTGGTTTCTGCCTTATTCTTTCTTAAGATGCTAAAAGAATTTCCATTTCCAACTAATCTGGGCTAACAGGGACAAGATGTTGAAAGAAAATTCATCATAAATATTACACACATTTCTATACCTCTAGGCAGTAAAAGGCCATGTGCCACAGGGCTATCTTTCCTGGAATATTTGTATAGGTATGTGTGTGACTCTGGAAAGACAGAGACAAGGACTCCCACTGAAGCAAATTTATTTACATTTTTAAATTGTAAAATGGAGATATCCTCTTTCCTGAAGACATTCCATACTATTAACAACAACGTATTTCTCTTTCCAGAGAGATTTGCTTTCATTCCAAGGTAATGATGCCACTCTAGCAGGGAGGGTGGGCATACTCTCAGGAAGTCCCTATGTGAGTCACTTAACCTTGGGGTTCCTTTCCTGAGCCATGCCTCTACTGCATGTAAAGACAACTTCTGGCCATACCACCTGTGGGAATTGGGATTCAGGAACTCCTGCTAACATGTTATTCTGGCTGCTGAGTAATCCATGGTCTTTTGTCACTAAGGCAGGATCTCATGCCTCTGCCAGTCATCAGCAATAAGTTAACTTATTACTTTGCAAGGCAGGAGAAATCCTAGATTCTTCCTCACCTGACAGTTTAATACCTTACTTGACCCTCCCCTCTGAAACAAACAAATAAACAAACAAACAAACAAAAAAAGAGACAGAATTCTAAAAGCAACACTTTTAGGTTCATGTAATCATTTCCATTTCAGCCCTGGAGATGTAGTTCAGTTGGTTAAGCGTCTTCCCATGCAGGAGAAGGTCGCCAGTTCAATTCCTGATCAGGGCACATGCGTGGATTTTGGGCTCAATCCTCAGAAGAAGGCTTGCAGGAGGCAGCTGGTTGATTCCTCTCTCTAAAACCAATAAAAAAAATTTCTAAAATATTTTATATTTTATACATATGGAAAGGGAGATTATAAAGCTTTAGTAATTTGCCTAAGGTTGTATATCACTTTACTGGGATTGAATATTAATTCTCATCTAAAGAAAACATTATAATACTGATCATTTTTACAACTCCATTTCAGATTAATGTCTGCAAAGTAAATTTTGAAAAGGTGTATCTCATTAGTAAGAAGATAAATGAAAAGTGCTTTCAATAAAGATATTAAGTAAATGAAGTCACAATTATGAGATATATGCCATATGAAATGTGATGTTGACAGTGATATTGCCTTACCTATGACATTTAAAGCTTGATGACATGCTGTATAAACTTATTGCCAATATATTACCTCATTTTATATTCTCCACAGCTATAGAAGTTTAGACAATCAAAACTCCAAGGTTACCCAATCAGTTTATCTTATTAGATCTCTAGTCTTCTGACTTGTAATTGGATTCATTTTGCTCAGAATATATTTTTAATGACTCTGATAAAGATGTTTAATAAAATTATTGTGTGTTTTTATTTTGAGTTTTGATTTTTTCTTTTAGAGAGAAGGAGAGAAACACCATTGAGAGAAACATCATCCATCAGCTGCCTCCTTCATTCCCCCTACTGGGGATCAAGCTCAGCAGTCTAGACATGTGCCCTGACCAGGAATCTAATCTATCCTGACTATTAATCAATCACAAGGACAAACTCTAGACAGAGTAAGAATATTCCTACCTGAACCCGTTTTTGCACATGGTCAGTTATATGGTGCTTTCTCTCTAGTTCAAAGAGTGTGTGGCATTAAAGTTGTAAATACTATATCACAAAGGAAATTAGTCAAGCAATCTGCAAGTGTTTTTACTCTTTTTTTAGATGAAATTATTGATTTTTACAGAGAGGAAAGGAAGGAGAGGAGTAGAAAGTGAGAAACATCAATGAAAGAGAAACATCCATCAGCTGCCACCTGCACACCCCCTACTGGGGACGTGCCCGCAACCAAGGTACATGCCGATGACTGGAATTGAACTTGGTACCCTTCAGTCTGCAGACCAATGTTCTATCCACTGAGACAAAAGAGTTAGGGCTGAGACAAAAGAGTTTTTACTCTTAATGTGGTATACAGGGAGATATTAGAATAAGTTTAATCAATTTATCAGTCACTTTTTAACCAATGTTTTTATATCATGTCTTTGTTGTTATATCCTATTATTGTTTATTTATTAATCAATTTATATATTATTTTCATATATATTTTACTAATTTTCTTTCATCTCTGGCACTTCTATTATAAAGGGCAGATAATGATATTAAAATATTTATTCTAATTAATTTCCTTTCAATGTGCATTAATCTGTGCACCAGCCACTGTTATGTATAATGAGAAAATTCTAGAACCCAAGAGGGTAAGTGTTAAGCTGATAGAGCTCATACATCTCTGAGAAGATTTAATAGTAGGTCTTTCAGCAATATGTCACAACAGGTTACTTGTAGTTTATACAGTGCCATGTATGTAAAGAAAATGGTCTGAGAAAGAAAAAATAATAATTTCCTTGCCTTTTTTAGAGAGTCTTTACTATTCTTAAAGTACAGATTTAAAAAGTGTTGGAAAAGAAAAACCTGACTCAATGATCACTCTTCCTCTCTCCTTAGTGAAAAGAGAAGTGACTAAAGTGACTAGAATCTGTAGATATTTTTTATTTTGACCAATCATTTTGGTCATTTTGGTCATTTATTTTACCAATCATTTTGACCCTGAAGAGACTTATGGATTCTAAAATAATAATTATTTTAGCTTGAGTGGAGTGGCTCAGTGGTTGAGCATCAACCTATGGACCAGGAGAACAGGGTTTGATTCCCGGCCAGGACACCTGCCCAGATTGTGGGCTCAGTCCCTGGTGGGGGGCATGTAGGAGGCAGGCCATTGATGATTGTTTCTCATTATTGATGTTTCTATCTCTCTCTCCCTCTCTGAATTCAGTAAAAATAATTTTTTTAAAAAAGTATTATTATAAAGAAGGAAGTTACACAACTTGTTCATTTCTGATAAGTATAGTGTACAGTTTGTAAACCTCCTAAATGCTAGGCTTTCCACACCTGTGCAATGGAATGCTCCCAAATTTTTACTGATTTGCAGCAGCTGCTACAAATCACTACTGCCCGGAGACAAATTTGTTGTCGGGAAGGAAACTCCTGCCAAACTTCCTATCCAAAAAAGAATATTAGATGCCTGCACTAACAAATCAGGACTGAAAAATCTGCTTCCCATGTTCACTTTCATCGTTCAGAATGTTCTGAATCTTCAGGACCTCTGTGAGATGTCTTCTAGAGACTCTGTTGATCCTATAGTATAAAAAATTTACATCCACAATAGGTTTTTTGTTTTTCCTTCTCTTCTCTCTGCCAGAAGCATATGCAATTCAGAGTTAAATTTAACACCAAATATATTTAGTTACTTACTTCAAAATACTTTTTTAAAATCAGAGATTTCAATGAGTACATGATAGATAAAAAATAAATCTCTAAATAGTGAAGAGTATTTTAATATAGAAGAAATAATACTCTATATGGTGTCAGATCATATGGATTAGAAATTTGTCTGCTGTTTAGTAACCTTTTTTTAAACCAAATCCTTAAACTCTGAGCCTCAACTGCACCATTAATAATTTGAGGAAAATAACACCCGATTTAGTTATATTAAAAAGTTTTGACTCTATGTAAACAATATAATGATGAAAAAAAGCTCAGTATGTTTCTCATCTGGCAAAATTCATAAACATTGCTAAGTCCTTTCTTTATTTTTTTAACAACAACAACAAAAAAAATCTTATCCATCCCTGAATTTGTGTCATCTCTCTTTTGCACAGCTCAAAAATCCAAACTGTCAGGAAATCATGCTGCTGCTACTTTGAAATATATTCAGACTCTGACTTTGACCATGTTTTATCCCTTGCACAGCTATTTCCTGATAAGTGCAATGCACAATTTGTAAATGTTTATTTACAACCTAGTCTAAGCCACGGTGGTCCCTCACCTGTAATACAACAATAGCCTTATAAATGAGCACTCCACTTCTGTACTTGTATCCTGCCAGGATGCATTGTAAGCAGAGTAACAATATGGATTTGTAGAGCCTCATTTAGATTCTGTACTGGTTTGCTTAAAACCCTGTAATGTTTAATCACTTACTGAGGGCAAAAGCCAAAGATCATTACTTGTCCCAGGGTACATACCTGACTTAATTTCCTCCTACTTTTCCTCTTGCTCTGTGCACTCTAGCTTTCAGAGCCTCTTTGCTTTTCCCATAATGCACCACACTGCATATCACCTATGGGTCCCTGCACTTGTTATTACCTCTGCCTAGAACATATTTCCCTTAAAAATCTGCATCAATAATCCCTCTCCTCCTTGAAATCTTTCTCAGATAATATCTTTTCAGTTAAGCCTACCTCAATCACTTTTGAGGCCTGCTACTGATTTGTCCCTCACCCTTCTCATATATTTTATTTTCATTTTTTTTATATTAAAGAGAACTTTTAATCTCCAAACATGTTACATAAGGTATCTATTTATTAAGCTTGTAGTTTGTTGCCTACCAAGTACATTATAATGTCAGTCCCATTTGGGCATAGATCATACTCTGTTTTGTTCATTGATATAGTCCAAATATTTGTTAATGCATTTAATAAAAGAAATAATTGAGACAATCTGATTCTACTCATATGTGGAATTGAATGAACAAAATAAACTGATGAACAAAATAGATCCAGAGTCATAGAAGTATGGAACAGACTGACAAATCTCAGTGGAAAGGCAGGGCAGTTGGTGGGAGAGATTAACCGAAGAATTTATATGCATAGAGACATAACACATGGACATAGACAATAGTGCAGTGAAGGTCTGGGAAAGAGGGGGGTTAAAGGGTGGAGAGGGTTAATGTGAAAAAAGGGGGACATCTGTGATACTTTCAACAATAAATATAAATTTACAATTTAAAAAAAGAAATAATAGCTGAAACCGGTTTGGCTTAGTGGTTAGAATGTCAGCCTGCCCACTGAAAAGTCCCAAGTTCAATTCCTGTCAAGGGCATGTACCTTGGTTGCGGGCACATCCCCAATAGGGGGTGTGCAAGAGGCAGCTGATCAATGATTCTTTCTCATTGATGTTTCTAACTCTCTATTCCCCTCTCTTCGTCTCTGTAAAAAATCAATAAAATATATATTTTTTAAAAATAAATAATATTGTATTACTCATGTATTATTTTTATTTTATTTGTTTGCTTGTTTGTTGAATATTTTTCACAGTTATTTTTATTTTGTTTCCACGAATAATATTATAGGTATAGATTATTGTCTTAAAACCAGTTTAGGCAAATCTGTTCCCAGGATACCTATGGAGCTCTATGGCACTTGTAAGAAACACAGATGCCTAGACCACATTCAGTCCTACCAATTTTGGGGGAAATGAAGCCCAAGAATCTGTATTTTCACCAATTTTCCAAGTATTATATATTATGCATCAACTTTTCAAATTCAAAAATTAAGTAATAACTTTCAAACAAATATTTACCTAATAAAAACACATTTTAAAATACCACCTTATATGTCCTATATAGGACATGTAGATAGAATGTTCCACCAAAAAAAAAAAAAAAAAAAAAAAAAAGGCTATAGTTTCAGGCATAAATAAAAATTTTTTATAAAGATTGAAATTTTAAAAAGTTATCTGACTATAATATGAAATTAGCAATATAAAGCACAAGGATATTTAAAATTTTTCAGAAATTTAAAAATATCTTTTAAATAACCCAAAGGCCAAAAAAATGAGAAAATATTGAAAATATTTTAAATTGAATGATGATAATGAAACTATAACATTAAAATTTGTGAGGCAGCTAAATCACTACTAAGAAAAAAAGTTACAGCCTCAAATATTAGAAAAAAAGAAAATTTAAAATTAATAAGCTAGATTTTTAAAAGCACCTCAAAGTAATAAAAGAAAGATAATAATAAAGATAAAAGTAGGAATGAATAAAATACAAAATAATTAACAGAGAAAATTACCTGCCAAAATTGTTTCTACATAAAGATTACTAGATTAATAAATTATTAGAGAAAACCTAAATTACCTATAAACAAAAGTTTTAAAATGTATTACTCAGATCCATGGGATGTTAAGAGGTCAATAAGGAAATAATGTGAATAAATTTATACCAATTATCACTTACACAAAATGGACATTAAGACACAACACACACACACACACACACACACACACACACACACACACGTCTTGCCAAAGTGGTTACAAAAAGAAATAGAATTTCTAAATGCCTGATCTACACTAATAAAAGAGAAAAATGCAAATTGACTGTACGTCCACTATGGAGCTAGTATGCAAATTAACCCAACAAAGATGGCAGTGGCCATGAAGCTGGAGACAGTAGGAGGCTTAAGTTGCCCCAGTAATGGAGGAAGACAAGCTTCCCACCCACCCTGGCCTGTTCTGGCTTATGCTCAAGGCTACAAAGTTTCAATTATAGAAGATAAATAAATCCCAGATACTTGCTTCCAGCTGGCCCTGGCCTCTGCTCAAGCAGTTGCTGAAAAGAAAAAAGGAGGGGCTAGGAGCCTGAAAATAGCCATCAGCCCCTCACCTAGGCTGGCCAGGCACCCCAGTGGGGGCACCCCAGTGGGGACTCCCACCCTAAAGGGGGTGTGGTCAGCCTGAAACCTTCCTCAGCTGCTTACCCAGGCTGGCCACAACCCCATGAAGTAAGAGTCCCTACTTGGGGGTGTGGCCAGCCTGAAAACAGCCATAAGTCCCTCAGCCAGGCTGGCCATGTCCCACCCCCAGTGGGACCCTCACCCTATGGGGGCGTGGCCAGCCTGCAAAACACCACAGGCCCTTTGTTCAGGACACCCATTGCCCCAAGGGAATCTCCACCCTGATCCGGGACACCCTTCAGAGCAAACCAGCCGGCCCCCACTGGTGCACCAGGCTGCTATCTATACTAATAGAAGGGTAATATGCTAATTAGACTGGGAGACTTTCAGGAAACCTTCCAGATGTTCTTCTGGACAAAGCCACAGGGACAGGGCTGAGGTAGAGGCGGTTAGAGGTCAAGAGGGGAGGGGAGTTGTGAGTGATCGGGCCAGGATGTGACAGCAGTTGTGGGTGATCAGGCTTGTGGGGGGCGGGACTGTTGGGGGTAAGCAGACCAGCAGGGAGAACAATTGGGGGTGAACAGGCTGTCAGTGGGGGCAAGCAGGCCAGCAGGTGGGGGAATTTGGGGTTGAGCAGGCCAGCAGAGGGGGAAGTTGGGAAAATTAGTAAAATTTTCAAACATTTATGGTGGAAAAAAAATCAACCTTATGCAAATCTTTTAGAAAACAAAGTGGAAAAAACAAAACAAAAACACAACAATTTTCTAGTATATTCAAAATACCAAAATGTGACAAATTAATTATAGAAAGTATTCTGCATAAATCTCAACCAAAAAATAGCAAATCTCATTTCATGAAATAGGTAGAGTATAAATAGATTATGATGAAGTAGAATTTATTTGGAGAATGTTAGTTTGGTTTAGCATTAGAATATCAATCAATTTTATGAATCACATTAACTGAATAAAGAGAAAAGCTTACATGATAAACTCTATGGATGCAAATAAAATATTTGGAAACAGAGATAGATTTATTTTTTTTAAGAGTTAGATATTTTTAAGAGAATTTAAACTATAGAATAACTTTGTTTATACATAGAACATCCATAGTGGTTATTCACAGAGCAATTTAATTACAAATTTGACAAGAAACATAAATTATTTAGAGTGATGAATGAGTGATAAAACGAGCCATGTGTTCATGTATTGATGCATTTCCAAATACAAACAATCATAAATGTTTCCACAACTCACACTAAAGTCAAGTAGAGTACCATTTTTAAGTTGAACTGGTCTCAATTGTGAAACTTTATCAAATATGATAATATAGTGATTTTTAAAATTAAACAAAGTTTTTCTCAAATATTCAAAAGATATTTTATCTCAGAAGCAGATTTATTATCTCAAAAGCAGATTTATTATAACTTAGAAAACAATGAGTAAATACACAATGTTGCATTCTTTTAATACCCCTTTTATTATTTTCAGGCACTGACATATTTCTAATGACATCTTATAATGTCTTCGAGGTCTCTTTAAAGCAAGAAAAAAGAGCAACAAAACGGCAAACACATGTCTACCTTATAATTTTCTGAGATTTTTTTGGTGGGTGTGCTACTATTTCCAAACTGAATCTCTGAAAACTGAAAAAGGATAAAGGGTCATGACTCCTCAGAAAAATAATATAAGAAATGATGGTTCTGTAGGAATAATTCACAGATAATCAGGGTACACAATTTTACATACCATAATTTCCTCCAAGTATTGACTTGCCATATTTCCTGTCCCAGATTCTCTCCTACACTTAATCTGATAAATATTTTTAAAGTTTCATTAGGAAACTAGAAATGATAACAAGTGTATTAATTTTAAAATCAGAATGACAAAGTTATATCTTAAAAATAATTACTTTATGTAGTTAAACAAAATAGCAGAAAATTTCAATTCCAATTTATGAGAAATTATGTTTTTTAAAAAGTACATCTATAAGAGTTGAGAAGGCATTTTTCCTGTGCATACATTCTCTTTTCAAAAAGCAGGAATTTTCATATGCTTTTTTATATATGTGTTTTCATAGTTGCATTTTATTTTAACAAAGAACACAACAAATTATGTATTGGTTTCTATATCTGGAGAAAACACAACAAGAACAAGATAATGATGCTACAAAATAGAGTTTGTCCACCAACACTATCAGAGCCAAAACACTAAATCACGAGCATTACAGGGAGAAAGACTGGCTCTTTTATTGTGACTGGTGCCATCCAGGAGAAAGGGAAGCTAATGCACAAAAGCCAGAACTTCCTGGTCCAGGGTTCAGTGGGGTTTTTATTGGTATAAAGGAAACAGTTATTTGGAAGTGATGGTGGTGAAATGGCACCAGGTGTTACACTGGTGAAGTCAGACCAGACCTTGGTTCAGCAATCTCAGCTCTTCAGTTCTGGCTAAGAAAGAATTCAGAGCCAAGACTCAAACTCTAAGAGCAAGTTTATTTAGAAAACCACAGAGGCAGAAGAAGTGAGCTGTAGGAGAAATGGCTCAGGAAACAGTTACAGAGGCAAAAGAAGAGCCCTTGGAGCTTAGGAGAAAGAGAGACAAGGAGAACTAGCCTGGGGTGGGGGAGGGCTGGGGAAAGGCACTGTGTGCTCCACAGAGAAAGATGCTCTGGGTCATTCATCCGGAGGGTGTTTATTCGGAGGTTTCTGGGGAGGATTCCAATAGAATACTCATCAGCTTTCCAGGTGTGTCCTTTCAGGTTCGTTCGTGGTATCTACTGATTGGTCTGAAACTGGGCAGAAATCATGAGTAAATGCAGTTGGTCCTGATGTCAGCCATGGCATTGCTTGTCTTGTTTTGCTGCTTTTCTGGGCCTAAAGCTAAACTATAACTGAGGCCTTGGTATTTTCCCTAGGAGTTAATGCTGAAGGGGGTGGTCATAAAAGGGCCTGCATGGGAGTCACATGAGGCCACTCCAAAGGGGATCTCGCTGTGACTAGTGGCATGCTAGGAGAGGAAAGGTCAGGGGAGGGTCCAAACTGCATGACCCATAGGAAAAGTCACTCTGTGGATGAGGCCCTGTTTCTCCAGTTTTGTCCATTTCTAGGCACTGGGTCTTTCCACCCTGGTCACCTTCTGTGCTTGGCCTATCACCCTTGCTCTGCTCATGTCTCACTGAACCACAGGCGTGTGGTGAGACAAGGATTGAATCCCTTGATCTGCTTCTGCAGTTGTAATGAAATGTGACTATGAATAAAAAATGTTTAACATGGAATTACATACAATAAATGTGAGCTCTCACAATATTTTAAAATTTGAAAACTTCTGTTCTCTAGTATACTGCATGAGGAAGAATAGTAAAATAATTTGGAAAGAAGACTGCCATGGTCTATGTGCCTCAGTTAGTTGGAGCATCATCAATTCCTGATTGGAGCACTTGTTTTAGGTTGTGAAGTTGATTCCTGGTTGTGGAGAGGATGGGAGGTAGCTGCTTAATTTTCTCTTTCAAATCAATGTTTCTCTCTCTATCTCCTTTTAGAATCAATTAAAACATATTTTGAATGAAGATTAAATTTTATATGTATATGTATATTGCTAAAATATCTTTCAATATTATGAGCTTAAAGGTACTTGTGTTTTGGTTGTTAAAAACACTTTAGATATTCTAAAATATTTTAAAGTTTACTTAAATTAAAAATGGATATGTTAATTTTTCTTTCCCACCGCTAACATATTAAATAAATGAATTACAACACTATTAAATGACAAAAAGGTATCATAGTAAACTATTACATTGGCTAAGTTTACAGGGCAAAACCCAGCAAGTCAGGTTTTTATTACAAATTCTTAGAGTAAGTATTACCAAGGAACATAGATAACTTAATAAATCATGAGATGTGTAAAATTAATGACTCAAAAAAGTCTTAAATCCTCAACTCATTTAAAAAATCTGTCATTAACATGAAAAATGCGAGGAAAGTGGATAGCTTGGAAGGGAAGAAGATCTTGTTGAATTACTTATTGACAAACAGAAGATAACAAAGTACTTGGGTCATATTGAAATGCATGTAAACAAGCAGCATGCATAACTTGCATTCCAGAGGAAATTAGAAAATCTGCTTACTCTATTGAGTTGTATTTTAAAAGCCAAGAAAACTGGATGATTTATTAAAACAGAACTGGTGAAGAAGACACTAAACAACTAAAGATTTAGAATGTGAATATAATAATGAGGAACTAATATGATAATTTCAAACCAGTGTTTGGATTTGTAATTTAAATGGCATAATTTTAGCAACCTAAAGGCAACTTATTTTAATTTTCCTCTAAAATAAAAACCCACAATTTTCCAAATAAGATCAAGGAAAAACAACAAAACAGCAGTGTACATGAAGTATTATAATTTATAATATATATAAACTACATTTTGAAAAAGTTATCCAGGTTACCCTTCCCGAAAACAAGGCCATTACAAAACAGGAAAACCTTCTCCACTCTGTCCATTGTCTTTCCTCTGGAAGGTTCATAAATTCAAGGTTGGTGTCTACAATGACCCTCCACCAGCAAATAACTATCAACCAGTATAATCCTATCTAATAAAGAGGGAATATGCTAATTGACCATCACTCCTTCACAAAGATGGCTGCACCCACAGCTGAGGCCAAGTTCTCACAAGGAGCCTTAAGGAGCAATCATCAGGAACCTGAAGCTACGCCCTCCCCCACCCCCTTGGGGCTTGACAGGGGACCTCAGGCCTTGCCCCCACCCTGGCTTCAGGCTGAGGGACCTCAGGCCACACCCCCCACCTCAGCACCAGGCCAGGGGACCTGAGGCCATGCCACCCTCCGGTGGGGCTTGATGGGGGACCTCAAGGTGTGCTTCCCATCCTGGTGCTGGGCTAGGGGACCTCAGGCTGCTCCAACCATCCCAGCACCAGGATGGGGGATCTCAGACTGCACCCCCAGCCCACTGTGGCTTGGTGGGAGACCTCAGGCCTTAGTCCCAGTCCCAGCACTAGGCCAGGGAACCTGAGTTTGTTCCCCCTTCCTGGATGAGCTTGACAGGGGACCTCAGGCCATACCCCTCCCCCCATCAGGGCTTGACGGGGGACCTCAAGGTGCATCCGCAGTGCTGGGTTGGGGGAACTCAGCCTATGACCCCTGAGGCTGCACCCCTGCTGCCTGGAAGGGCTTGACAGGGGACCTCAGGTCATGCTCCCCACCCAGTGGAGTTTGACGGGGTACCTCAGGCCTTGCCCCCACCCTGGCTTCAGGCTGAGGGACCTCAGGCCACACCCCCCACCTCAGCACCAGGCCAGGGGACCTGAGGCCATGCCACCCTCCGGTGGGGCTTGATGGGGGACATCAGCTTGATGAGACTGCACCCCTGCTGCCTGGAAGGGCTTGACAGGGGACCTCAGGCCATGCTCCCCACCCAGTGGAGTTTCAAGGTGCACCCCCAGTGCTGGGTTGGGGGAACTCAGCCTGTGCCTCCTGCCCAATGGGGCTTGATGGGGGACCTGAGACTGTGGCCCCCCCCAGCCTATTGTGGCTTGATGGGGAACACAGTCTATGCCCCTCACCCAGCAGGGCTCGACAGGGGATCTCAGGTCATGTATCCCATCTGGCAGGGCTTGATGGGGGACCTCAAGGCAGGCTCCCCACCCCAGTATGGGGGACTTCAGGCCATGTTCAGCATCCTGGCGCCGGGCCAGGGGACCTGAGGCTACATCCCCTGCCCAGCTGGGCTTGACAAGGGTGGGACTAGCTAGGTCTGGATCTAGTTCAGTGAGGGCAGGGGCCGGTCAGGTCTGGGACTCACATGATTTTGAGGTGCATGTGGGTGGGCGGGGACTTGACTCTGGGTCCTGTGGTGAGCCCCAGACACTGACAGGAGGAAGGTGTCCATATACATTTTACTAATTTTCTTTAATCTCTGACACTTCTATTATGGAAAAAGAGCAAATAGCAATATTAAATTATTTCCTCTAATTAATCCCCTTTTAATGTGCATTAATTTCATGCACCAGACCACTAGTACAAATAAAATAAACAGAATAAAATTCAGACAGAAACCCCTCAATGCCACAGATATTATATTTGAGCTTCTAAAACAAACAAACAACAAACAAACAAACAAAAACCCACAAAAAACAAAAAAAACAAAAAATGCTTTCCTTAATCTTTACTTTCGTATTGATACCAAATTTTTGGACTGGAACCAGATTCTTTGTCTGCCAGAATCAAAGAATGACTCCATGGACATAAAGTGGCTTAGCAAAGGTGGGGCTTTCATTGAAGATCATGTACAGACTCCCATGTGGGGAGAGAGTAGGAGTCCCACAGAACGGACTCCCATGTGGGGAGGGGAAAGGGTCCCACTGAGTTCCTCTTCCCTATGGTTTATAAAGGCTGCAGGTCCTGGTGCCTTGATAGCCCCTCTGATTGGTCACTCTAGTAACTCCTGGGCTCAAAGGTCAAACCTCACAGGGGACATTTGAGGTTCTCCCCCCTCCTTCCTTATTGTTTTCCTATTCCCTTTGGATTTTCTTCCTCTCTTTCTGAAAGAAGGGCTTCCTTCTCTTTATGTGGTAAATATAGACCTTTCTTGATACTTCCAGTTCCTTTGTCTTATGGAAATATACCTGTTGCTGCTTCCTGTCTTTCCGAAATGTAACTGCACCTGGCTTCCTTGCGTTATGGAAATGTACCTTCTTGAGTCTGCAGCCCCGTGCTTTTCCCATGGACACCAATTCTAAAAAATCCCTAAGCCTGCCTATGTCCCCCTAAAATTCCTGCTTCAGCCAAAACCGGTTTGGCTCAATGGATAGAGCGTCAGCTTGGGGACTGAAGGGACCCGGGTTCGATTCCAGTCAAGGGCATGTACCTTGGCTGCGGGCACATCCCCAGTAGGGGGTGCACAAGAGGCAGCTGATCAATGACTCTCTCTCATCGATGTTTCTAACTCTCTATCTCTCTCCCTTCCTCTCTGTACAAAATTAATAAAATATATTTAAAAAAAATAAATAAATAAAATTCCTGCTTCAGTATCACTTCATTGAATCTAGTTCAAGATTATTATATTCTAGTTGGAGGGATCTTCTATTCTGGGTGCTCAGTTCCACAGAGTAGGTAGGAATGAATCGTAAAATCATTGCACACTGTATTATAATTCCTCTACCTCAGTAGTTCTGATACCTTTATAATTAAGTAGTTATTGAAAGTAGGAAGGGAGCAGAGGAAAGGCCAGACATTATGGGCATGTCATTGGGGCAGCTTCACCAGGAAGCTGTGACTTTACACTCTCCAGGGAACCAACAAGGGGAAGATAGATGTATGCCCAATAAAGCTGGGATGGCAAAGAGAGGATACTTTCTGTCAATCACACCTACGATCAGAGATTGTTGGCCAGAATGGGTGTGGTCATTGTAAGGGAATGAACATTTGGGAATATATAACTCCCTGAAGAAAGGAATTTGTTCTCTTGGAGCCTCTTGACACTTTTGACTCTTGGCTCATGTTTGGTTTCCTAGGATTCTCCCTTGTGGCCCGCCACCCTGTGAACCCCTAATGCAATGGACTACAGCTGGCCTGGATGTGCTGGACCCTGTTCCAACAGAAATGCTGGTCTCTGGCTCTGAATTTAGCTCTACTAAAACCCCAGCTAGGTTTCTTCTATGACTGGAATAAGGGAAATGGGACTTTGGAAACCCAGGGGTGTAATTCTACTGACATAAAGCTTTCTACTATATCACATCATTCTGTGCAAATCTCAGAAAAATTCATTTCTTGGGATGTTACAAGGACTTCACCCCCAACAGCAACCAGGGGAGACAAGGAACTGTTTTTCAGTAACAGTTCCAAAATCTGATTGCATGTCTACATCACCTTTTGAGCTTAAAAAAAAATATCTGATGTCCAATTCATTAGATACACAGAAAAATCAGAATTTATTTTTTTTTCCTTCTGTTAACTTACCATGAATTTTCATGCCCTAAAAGTTTTGGAGCCACTGTTCTAATTTTCATTGTCTATAGCATTCTGCATGTATTAAATATTCTGAATGGCCTTTTCCTCAACAAACACTACTTCATCCCTTTCTGTATTACTGTGTAGTATTAAGCAAATATTTTTAACTTCCATGGCTGAAAGTCCTTTTTGTTTTTATTTTTTTAAACTTTTTATTGGATTTATTGGGGGTGACTTTTGTATCAGATCCTCCCTTCCCCCAACTGTTGGAGTATGACATAACCTGAGTCTGTGCTGGGACATCCCAGAGACATTGAACCACCAATCAGCACGTGCCCAGTGCCCTGGGCTCCACCCCTTTCCATTCTTCCTTGGGCCCTACCCCTTCCTGTTCCTCCCCTCAAAAGGCATGTTCACCTCTGCAGGTGTTATTGTTCTCTCCCCCTGGGAGACAGCCCTGCTGGGTCCTCCTTCTTCTCTAATCCTGGTTTTTCTATCTCGCTAGTTAGTGCAGAATAAACTTCCTCTTTAACATGTCTTTGTCTCTGACTCCATTTCCTGTGCCTCTAATCTTACACTTTGTTAATAAAATTATATAGGTTTCAAGTCCACAATTCTACAATACATCATCCGTTTATTATAATGTGTTTTCCACAACTAAGTTCAATTTTCCTTTTGCCACCATTTATTCCCCTTTTCCTCTTCTACCGGCCCCACCCCATTTCCCTCTGGTAATCACCACACTTTTGTCTGTCTTTTCTAAAAGAATTGTTAGTCCATTATTAGCAAAAAAAGACCAGGTCCTGGGGTATGAAGTCTGAATCACAAGCAGCATGACTAACTGAAAAGATAGGTCCATCATCCTGTAATTGTTGAGCATTTTTAATCATCAAGTAGGGGCAGAGAGATGGAAACCAGTCTGAAAGAATTTAAATTAGATATAGAGAAAGAGGGCAGGGGAAGCTGAAGTGAGGCTAGCTCTGGGTGCAGGCACAGAGTCAGCAAGGAAGAAGTGTCTGCTTCTGTGGATTAGCTTAGTGGGCAGCAGATTAGAAAGTGCATGCATAAATGAGATTCAGAGGCTCCCGGGGTTCCATGGTATGTGGGTATTCTCTCTTTGGATAATGTCAGAAAAAAAAGGAAGCTCAAAATTCCTCCTAAATATCAACAGATATACAGTATCCAGTCCTTTGTCAGAGCTAGTCCATAGCTATTACCAGGCTAACTGTTCTTTCTCACTCTCCAGATACTGGCATCTTAATTTAGAACATCTCATAATTATTTTCTTGTCAATAGATCTGACAAGAAAAATAATCAATCTAGATTTCTGATAGATATTTAAACAAAACTAGTGAAAAATGAGATCATTATCTGCCTTTTGCTTTGTTTTGTTTGTGTGTTTTTTTTGTTTGTTTGTTTTTGTGTTATTTTGGGAAATTTTATCAACCTTTTCCTATCCTGTTTATTGAGGTAGAAATATTGGAGAATTCCAGCACTTCCTTAAAGTAAGTAGTTCTAGTTATTCCTCTGATAATTGTATTATACTATTAAATCTTCCTGCTCTTATTTCAGGATGCTATCTTTCACCTAATATATTGTAACCATGACCTAAATGGTTTTCTTATCTCAAGTTTCTATTCTCCTTCCTTTGCCTAAAACCTATGATATTCCTGATATAACAACCTGGATTTATCATTCTGTTATTTAAAAGTCTTTAAAAACCCTTTATATTTTTTAGGACAAAGTTCAGCCTCCTTGATTACTGAAATAGTAAAGTAACATCAGCTTTGGGGTTTCTCCTGTCCTAATCAGCACTCCAGAAATTGCAAAGGCAAGAGACAATGGTGGATCGGAGAAATGAACTAAAAAGCTATGAGAAATATTTGGGGAAGCTGGAAGCTGAAGTGGAACTACTCTGGGTCTCTGTATACTGCTGTTGGGAGCCATAGCTGAGGCCACCCTTTGCTAGAAGTTTAAGTGGGAGCAAAGGTTACAGGGAAGCTTTTAAGATCTGCTGTTACATCCTATCCCAGTGCTATGGAGCAATCACTGCTGCCTCTGCACTGTGGACAGCCCAATGCCAGTGAGGTTATTTTTTGCAACAGGAAAACCCTCCTGAGGATTTGAGGAAACTGGTGTGGGCAGAACACTTGCTGTTTGGAGTTCACTTTTCCACTGCCCTCCCTCTCCAACACCTGCCACCTCCCACAGTGGTTCCTCAGTACCGGGTAAGGAAACCACATATTTCTGAAAAACGCCCATTTCTTTGTTATTGTTAATATATTTTATTGTGTTTTTTTATGTGTGTTTGTTTGTTTTTTTGTTTTTGTTTTTTTACAGAGAGAAAGGAAGAGAGATAGAGAGTTAGAAACATTGATGAGAGAGAAACTTTGATCAGCTGCCTCCTGCACACCTCCTATCGGGGATGTGCTAGCAACCAAGGTACATGCCCTTGACCAGAACCTAGCTGACTCTCTCTCCACTGAGTCAAACTGGTTAGGGCAAAAAAGCCTATTTCTAATAGTATAAATCTCTGACTAAAATGTCTGCTGGAATGACAGCAGTTGAGCTTTTGAACACTTTCTTTCAGCTCTCTTTAGAAATGTATAGAGGATACAGACACATTGGTCATTCCTGAAATGAAATATTACTTCCAGAAAAATAAGAAATCAGGAGTCAAAAACACTAGATACTGGGAGGGTGAAACCAATGGAAAAGAATGAGGATACTGACCAAAATATATCAATCTCTGCAAGAGATCAATGACACAAATCAATAACTTAAAATAAATATGAGCATTACGATATAATTTTATTTAACCAAGTTATTAATTAACTGGAAAGGAACAAAAAGAAGACCAAATATTATAGGTATGCCCCGTAAGGTCTGGGTGTTGGAGAATTCCAGCTCTTGATGTAGGGAAGGTGATTCCCTGTCAGTCACACCTGGGAGCAGGTCATTGCAGAATGGGTATGGCCACTACAAGGGCCCCAAATCTGAGATACATAAGCTAATGAACAAAATAATCATCCCTCTTTCTTGCGGCTAGCACCTGATTCCAGGTGTCTGGGGCTCTCATACTCTGCACTTACCCACAGTCATGTGGACCAATGCACAATGGACTGATGGATTACAACTAGCATAATGCTGTACTGGTCTCACCTCCAGCGTGGAACAGAAACTCTGGACACTGATTGTGCATTTGCCTCTGCTGAAGCCCCAGCTGCACCTTTCCCAGGACTGGTTTAAGGGAAACTGAACTTTGCAACCCAAGAGATGTAACTCCCCACAAATAAAGCTTTCTACCAGTTTCATCCACCCATGGGGGCTCTGGAAATTCTTATTCTAGTGGTACCCAAAAAAACTCACTTCCACTAGTTTTGATGGAGAAAGTCAACCCATGTGATTCTCTGATAACAATTATACTTAAAGAAATAGGGGATATATTTGCAATGTATAAGCTAGAAGTTATAAAAAATAATAATTGGCAATATTTGGTATGAGAAATATAATTAAGTCAATATCACAGTATATATGATAGCTGGGAGAATGAATAAGTAATTCAACATATTAGTGATTTCAAACTAAGCCATATATAAAAAAAATTCTACTTCAAGGAAAATGACTAAGAGTTGGAAAACAAGATAAAAGACTTTCTTTTGATCCTAACACAGAATACAACACAGAATACAAATGTGAGGCTTATAAAAAACTAGAGGTCCAGTGCATGAATTCATGTATGGATGGGGTTCCTCAGACTGGCCAGTGATCATGGCTGATTGGGACTGTCTTGCTTAGTCCTGTTAGGGCCAGATGGCCGAGGAGAGGGATGGTGGAAGGTTGACTGTGGGAATGCACTGACCACCAGAAGGCAGATCCTGAGATGAGCATCTGCCCCCTGGTGGTCAGTGTGCATCATAGCTATATGCTGGTCATCTGATCATCTATCTGGTCATCCGGTTGTAACAGTTGCTTAGGCTTTTATATTATGATAGAACTTTTATCAATCTAAAAAAAAGTCTCAACTAGTTTTAATAGGTAAATGCCACCAGAATATTTTCCTTACCATAATGCAATCATATTTGATATTAATAAACAAGGAATTTAAAAATACTCTTACAGACTTGAAATTAAATAGCGTATTGCAAAATTAACTTTCAGTTCTAAAGGGAATTCTAAAATATGTTATATAGTGCTTAATACTAATAGGTAGGAAAAATATTACAATGAACTTTTATGAAAAAATGATGCAGTTCTTAAAGGAAATTTTATAGTTGTAAATGCATTTTGGGGGAAACAAAAATAATTACAAGTAAACCAATTAAACAAATAAGATTAGCATTTAACTTGGGAATTTGCTAAAAAGGCAAACCTAAAAATTAAATAAAGGAAATAATAACATAAAGCATAAAAATCAATGCAATAGATGAAAAAAGCAGCACCAAAAGAAGTTTTTTTATTTGTTTGTTTTTAAAAGGATTTGTATTTTGAAATAACCAATACAGAACACAGACTTTTGGCAATATAGATGAAAGAGAAAATAATCAGTATAAAAATAAACATAATAGAGAATTGAAAATGTTTGGATTATTACCAATACAAGAAAATGTAAAATTATTGTGTTTTAAGGATAAATATCTGGATGAAGCAAGATATTGTATAAAATATTAACTTGTTCATATAAAATGTATTACCCCTGAAAAGTGTGGCTTAGTTGATTGGGCATTGTGCCATGCATCAGGAGGTTGCCAGTTTGAATCCAAGTAAAGGAACATGCCTAGGTTTCAGTATCAATCCCTATTGGGGGTCATATAGGAGGCAGCAGACTGATGTTTCTCTTTGACATCAATGGTTCTCTCTCTCCTCTCCCTTCCTCTCTGTCTAAAAGTCAATAAAGTATTATTTTTTAAAATTATTAGACAAGTTAGTATGTAAGGAATTTCAATACTAGTAAAGAATACTCATGCACGTTTTATTAGTGTGTTCTGAAAAATTTTCAATGAGTGATTATTGCCATCATATTTAGCTTGTTCCAAAATAAAGAACAAAAAGTGAGGGGAAAAATCAATGATGTCTTTTATTTATAAAATTAAATATGAAATGTTAAATTAACTATCAGCAAATATTAAAATATAAATCTGATCAAAAAGATGTTTTTTATTTAAAAGACAAGGAGAATTAAACTTTGAAATATGCATTAATATAATATTAACCACATTAATATTTAAAGGTAAAAAATAGTATAATTACAGCATGGCCAGTGTGTCTCAATTGGTTGAGCATTGTCCATATACCATAAGGTTGCAAGTTCAATTGCTGTCAAGGCTTATGCCCGGATTGAGGCTTGCTTCATCCTCAGTAACGGGTGTGCAGGAGAAAGCCGATCAATTGATATTTCTCTCTCATCAATATTTCTATCTCTTCCCCCCTTCCTTTCTCTATTAAAAAAATCAATAAAAGCATAAAAATAATATGGTTACATCAATTTAAAAAAGCATTTGGAAAATTCAATACCAATTTACAATTAATCTTTTAGAAAACTGTAAAATGTAGGACAATCCCTGTACTTGAATAAATTTACATATCCTCAGACAATTCAGACCTTTGCACTTATATAGCTGAGCTATGCATTTATCCCTGGGAATAAAACAAAGATCCTCATATTTACTACCATTGTTAAACCAAGACTGAAGATACTGGCCAATGTTATGGCTGGGGGGAGAGGGTTGCAGGAAAAAGGGTGATGTAAACATTACAAAAGATAAAACTTTATTTTTTTATTATATTATATTCTTAAAAATATTTTTATTTTTATTTATTTTTAAAAAATATATTTTATTGATTTTTTTACAGAAAGAAAGGGAAAGAGAAAGAGAGCTAGAAACATCGATGAGAGAGAAACATCGACCAGCTGCCTCTTGCACACCCCCTACCGGGGATGTGCCCACAACCAATGTACATGCCCTTGACGGGAATTGAACCTGGGACCCTTCAGTCCGCAGACCGACGCTCTACTACTGAACCAAACCAGCTTCGGCTCTTAGAAATATTTTTAAAATCAACACCTAAATTATAAAAATTAATAAACAAGGTTAGGAAAATTACTATGTATAAGGTTCACTTATCAATTGTGTTATCTACATTTTTATATAAGCAAATAATGATAGAATATATAAATGTTAAGATGCCATTGAAATAAATAAAATTACAAAATCTCTATAGGTGTACAGGAATGAAATTAACCCTAAAGAGACAAGCCTTATGTACTTAATTTTCAAACTTCAGTGAAGTTCTTGGGAAATATATTTGTACTATTGGATGAGAAGACTCAATATTATAAAGATGTCAATTATCCCCAGTTAGCCCTCTAGCCCCTGACATTCCACATTTGCCTGACATGTAATATTCATTTACTTTATTACTAAGTCTCCAAAAATATTCCCATGAAAGCATCAGCTCAAATTCAAAATCTCTTCATCTACATTTAAATCTTATGATCTAACTTATCACACAGTTTGGATGAGGTTCTTCTAGGTAAACCATCCTGGGGCACATCTTTTTATACCTGAACCTGCAAAACTAAAGACAATTTATCTACTCCAAGACTTTAGCATACAATGGTGGAACAGGTATAGAATAACAAAAGCAGATATTCTGGTTTAAAAAGTGGAAAAATGGAACATAAAAATGTCACCAGTCCAAAGGAGTTTTGAAATCCAGACAAATAAACCCCAGCAGAATTCTCTGATAAGTTTTCAAGGACTGGGCACAATCTGCTTCCTTGGCTCTTAGTTTCATCCTCCGGGCTTTTCTCTTCCTCCTTGCCACTACTGGCTCCATCCTCTGAGTTCTCCTACTTTATCATGAATTTTGTAGAACAGTTTTATCAGTTTGCAACTGAGTGGATTTGTCAGCCTGCTTCCTGCCAGTAAGTTCTGGGAGTCCAACAGCCTTCTTTTATTTTATACTCTTCCTTTCACTGTACTTCCAAGCTGACAGTGTATCCGCTGTTAAAAATTTCACAAAATTTTATAGTTATTTTTATAAATCACCAAGTTTTAATTCACACACACAAAAAACCACACTACAAGTGTTTGGAATAATTTCTTCTTTATCTTGACCTCCGACTGAAGTGACTGAGGGAAAGAGACCTTCAGTTTCTTTGAGGTCCTCTGGCTGGACTGAGATGGTCTGTGAAGCACAACCTTAATCTTTTGAAAGAGCCTTTCTATGACAGTACACACTGACCTTATGATTTTTCACAGTTTTTAGCAAAAGATTATACATGCCAAAAAAACTAAAAAAGAATCTGTAGGCTCTGATAGAAGTAAGTGACAGAAATTTATTCAAGGGTCTTAGAATTTGCAAACTGGAAACTTATTCAGGCCAAATCCCAGAAATGTTCCAAATTGAAAAAATAAAGGTAAAACTTCTTACAATAAAAAGTACATTTGTGAGAATTATCAATCCCGCAGTCTTAGTCCTAGGGTAGTTGTCAGTCAGGTATCTAATAGTTAGAATGATGAATGCCTGGTGGTCTGGAAGATGGGTGTCAGGAGGTCTGGTCACACCCATGGTCTGGACAATGCATGTCAGGTGAATGTATATGTGCGTCCTTTAAGAAGCCTGGATACATGAGTCCTTCAAGGGACAATTGAAGGGTTGGTTTCCAGGAGGTCCATATGCATAGCCAGTCATTGACAATAAGCTAGAAATTCAAAAGTTTACATGCCCAGGCTAGTTAGAACTAGAATGGAGTCTTTCTTTATGCCTCAACCTTCATAATGTTAATAATGTTAGCAGTGTGGTTAAAATTACTTCATTTTATATATTCATTTAATATATTTCCTATATTCACTCTTTCCTCATACAGTCACACCATCTATTTCTATATGCTATAGTTGTAAAAGCAACCACTTAATTTTATCATTTGGCTATCTAGATAGGCTGATAGTTTTCTAAATTATTATATACTAATTTCCTTTTTGTTTAAATCTTCTGTTTTCCATTTATAACCACTTTTTTTTTCATATTTTACTAGGAGCAACAAAGGAAACCTGGCCACACTTTTAACACTTTAATTGGAAATCTCATCAGGTCAATATTCAAATTCATCACTTATAGGTTTTGTTTTTCACATAAACATAGTAGACAATTTCACTGAGTCTTATGGTCATTATATAACAGTCTGCCCTGTTCTGAGGCCTTGTCAGCTGCATCTCCCCAGATTTCTACTGTCTATACCCCGTGACTCAGGCTTTCTCTGAGGCAACTTAGTATTACTTCATCATGCTCCTCATGCATTTCTGAACCTTCACTATAAAATGCATATCCCAGGAGGAAGAAGATGGAGACCAGCAAGACAGCAGGGAGAGAGAGAGTAAGAAAGTGAGGGAGTGAAAGGGGAATGTGTAGACATGTCTGGAGAGTGTGTGTGTGTGAGTTAGGGACAGTTAGATCCTGCAGGACTTTTGGGGGATGGCAAACTGGGCAGCCGAGACCCCACAGCCAATGCAAACACTCCCTGGTGGCTGGCACTGGCACAGAAACCATGCCATCTTGAAGGGCAAAACTTCTGTGACTAGAATTCTAGCCTCACTACCACCCAGACTGGCCTCAGATGCAAACTGGGTCCCTATGGACACTCTGGACAAAGTTCTACCACAGCTGCAGAACCAGGGACACATAGGTTCCAGACATCCCAGCCACAGAGTTCTGTGTCACAGAGAGCATCCTTCTCTCCGCCAGCTCAAGGCAGTGGCACAGGGCCTGTGTGACTGCTGGGGCATCCCACCAGGCAGCTGTGCCACCCCACCCCTCTAGCAGGTTAGGGACATTGATTTATCAGCACGCACATCTCTGAAGGCATCACTGAGTGCCAGTGACTTTAATTCTCAATGCAAGCAAACAGGGACTCTGTTTCTCGTTGCATGCACACGGGTTAGCTGCATGCATGGACTGATTCTTGACAATGTGTGAGGCCACAGTGAGCACCACTGACTTTGATTCTTGATGCGTGCATGCAGGGACTCTGTTTCTCACTGCGCATGCACAGGAACTCTGACTGTTGGCATGCAGACTGATTCTCAGCATGCACAAGGCCACACTGAGCACCAGTGACTTTGATTCTCAGTGTGCACATGTGTGAGGACTCTGATTATCTTCCCACATAAAAGTAGCCTGATTCTTAGAGCACACAAGAGGCCATACTGAGTGCCAGAGACTATGATTCTCAATTCTCAATTCTCGGTGCGTGCACATGGGGACTCTGATTCTTGGCACAAGCATGTATGACAGGACTCTGTTTCTTGGCATGTGTGTGGGGGGACCCTGATTCTAGGTGCATGCACTAAGCCACACTGAGCTCCAGTGACTCTAATTTTCGGCATGTGCAAAGACCCTGATTCTGGGCCCACACACAGGGACCCTGATTCTTGGTGCATGCACAAGGCTGCACTGAGTGCCATGACTGATTCTAGGCACAACATTTCCTTTCAAATGGACAAAATACATTAAAAAGAAATAAAAAGCATATTCCAATGAACTTCTTGTTCAAGACATCTAGGGTAAGCATGTCAAACTCAAAGGCTAACATGAGCCAAATAAAGGTTTAAGTTTATGTGGGCTGCAAAAAAACAAAAGCTTCAACTTCCATAGAAACTTTTGTAGGCCTATTTTGAAAAGTATACTATAAAAAAAATAAATAAATAAGAGCAAGTGCAATGATAAAATTAATGTTTTCTTCCTGATATGGCATCTCTTTGCTGCTGTTATGTTTCCTACTTCGGGGGAAATCTTGTTCACAGTGATTACTTTCAAAACTGACGCAAGGTGAATGTCAGTAATTCTGGGCCTGACAGCGGACTTATTTCCTTTCATAATTGTAAATAACTGCTCACAAATTATAATGGCTGGGCCACAAAAATATTCATTGTGTGCTGCATGTGGTCCATGTGTTATAGAAAACTGGAGGAGAACCAAGCAATACTTAGAGAGATGTAGTTACATTTATTACACACCGGTCCAGAAAAAAATGTCTCTCAAGCCGAAACCGGTTTGGCTCAGTGGTAGAGCATCGGTCTGCGGACTGAAAGGTCCCGGGTTCGATTCCGGTCAAGGGCATGTACCTTGGTTGAGGGCACATCCCCGGTAGGGGGTGTGCAGGAGGCAGCTGGTAGATGTTTCTCTCTCATCGACGTTTCTAGCTCTCTATCTCTCTTCCTTCTTCTCTGTAAAATATCAATAAAATAAATTTTAAAAAAAATGTCTCTCAAATTCTGGGCCCCAACATGCAGGAATTCTCCCTATTTATATGCCTATTTATATGTTTTTACCTTCTTTGTCTCCCAAATATGGGGTGTTTCTGGCCCCTTTTGCAAATTTTTAAAGAGCCCTATGTGTGGGGCCTTGAGACCTCAACCAAAGGCCTGGCCTGGTGCCAGCACTGATAACTTCACCAGGGGAAGGTTTATGGCCTCTCTGAAGTGGGAGTAGTCTTATTTTCCTTATTATTTAAACAAGCAAGCATTTCCTGAAACCAAATTAGCAGGGTTAAAATTTCAAACAGCAGTTTTTATATAAGATGGATGCTTCACAGGGGCTGCCAGTTTGACATTTTTGATCTAGGGGTTTCTTATTATCCTCATAATTTCCTACCCACTCCCACTGCCCAATTCCAAATGGTGAAACATGCAAAATCTCCTTTTCCATATGATAGAATCATTAGAGGGCTATATCACCATAATCACCATTTTTGTCCAGGAGATAATAAAAGGTGTGGGGCATTGGGAATTATCTTAGAATTCTGCCCAGTATAACTCACAAAAGACTAATAATGAAAAACCACTGTTTTCTACCTTACTTATGCAAACACCACATCCCAAAAATCCTTATGTCTTCTTATAAGGAATTTATATTTTTTTTATTTATATAGGTTATAAATTATAAATTGATTTTTTTTTATTTTACCAGAAGCAGTTTTAACTCTCTTAAACCTTCCCAGCTTATCCTTTCCCGTATCATTTTAATGTCAAAACATTCAAACCTGTAAAGAATTTTTGTGAGTTTGAGCCAAACTGTTGACAATTTTCCAGAAGTAGAATCTCAACGTATTGGGATAATGCTCCAGAGAATGGCAGTTTTTCATCTATTTTTAGACATTGCAATCAAAGGAGGAGATAGATTGCATGAAATCCATTGGTGACACATTAGAGAGGCGGGAGAAACAAAGGGAAGGGGAACCTCTGGGATTGGATAAAAAGTAAAATGATAGACAACATACTGAGGCAGGTGCAGGATAGTTAACAGTCCACAATTAACATGATAACACTAACAATCAAGGGACTTATGGTCTCCTGTACTGGTGTCCAGGGCATTTCGTTGTAGCCTCAAGGGTCTGAAAAAAGGGGAAGTTACAAATTACCCAGACATTTCAAGGATATGTTATCATAGATGCAAAAAAACAGATAGGCTCAGTTAAGGTAAAGGTTCCCCTTGTCAGTGAAGATACATGCCTACGAGGTCACTACCCACCATAACTGCTTTTACTTAAAGTTTAATTTCAGACCATCCTTTGGGGTTACTTTAAGTCTCTGAGTTTGCAAGACTGCCATGCAGGCCTTCCCTGAGCTTCTTAGGTTAGCTTGTGGCCCCTTTCATTCACAATATGTAAATTACCATTTGCTATAAATTCAAGTGTTACCAATTGGGGTTTCAGGCTGGGACCTCGGTTCTTCTCTTCCACACAGAAAAGATTTTAATGTCAATGAAAATTTAAAGTGGGGCTTATTGAAGATACACTTGAAACAGAGAGTGGCCCATTTGAGAGACAATGGCTCCAAACTCCTGGGTCATATGGTTTCAAAGAGGGATTTTTCTGGGTGGAGACTTGCATTTGCATTCAGGGATGATTGACAGAAAACGGTTATATAACTATATTCCTTCTGAACATGCCCTTACCTATAATTCATATAGGAAAACCCATGTGGGGGGTCAGGAGTTGGCGGGGGCGGGGGGCAGAGAGCCTAAACCAAAATGCAAATTTTATTATAATATTCATCCAAGACCCTAATAAGGTTGAATTGAGGTCATACCATCTTTCTCTGAGCTTGCACCAAGAACTGGCTGGTTCTGAACCTGCCTGCGTGTGGTATGCTGGCTGCTGCTGGGCTGCCCATAGAGAGGTGATCTGAAGGTAATGTTGGTCCAAGCTCTGTTCAGGCCAGGTGCCCCTCCAGCCCCTCATGCCTAACATCCTATCTAATACAAGTATTTTAATATCATTATATTAATATTTTCCTTACATTAATATCTTCCTTACATAAGAGGAATTCCTTTTTAATTGTCATGCTATTTTTTTTATCTTTAATTTTCATTCTTACAAATTTTCCCCCCAAGAGTTTTAAAGTGTAAGATAATCAGTAACCATCCATTCCAGGAGTGAGTCTCAGGCTCCAATCTGGGCTGACTGATCTGTAAGCTTCATTTGATGCAAAGACAACTTCCTGTCAATACTTCCCTGATACATTACTTTTTCGTCCTGAATTACATGTTTTGGTTCTTTATTTTGCTGAAGCTCATTGTAAAAAGAGCTTCAGCAAAATAAAGGGAAATACATATTTTTTTCTTCACACTTTTGGAAACTATAAAATGCATTCATAGTTTCATACCCTACCCCGAATTGTGGAAATTTTATTTTGTTGTCTTCTAATATCCTGTGTTACTATTGACCAATTTAATGCTGTTTTATTGTTGTTGATCTATTTATCTTTTGAAGTTTTTGTGACTGTTCTTTACCTCTGGTGTGATATCTCTTGGTGGGTTATTATGATGACTATTCTATAGGACTTTTAATTGTATGTTATAACCCAATCAGAAAGTTTTATCTTAACTAGGCAATTAATAGTAAACAGTTTGCATTCTAAAATTCTTAATTGGATACTTACTACTATTTATATTTAAGCATTGGATGTTTAAATGTAAGAAAACAAGTAGTTTCATGAAATAAATCTATAAATTAAAAGTTTCTAGAATCTTCCAATTATAAGGACAACTTTCAAGTATAGGAGCAGCATTGAACCAAAAAAGTCACACCTTAATTCAGACTGCAAAGAAAAATATACTGCATTTAATAGAGAATAAATTGTTTTCTTTGTGAATTCCTTCAGTTCTTATAAAAAAATAAATTTGTGAAAAAACGAGTAAAATTAATAAATATTAGAGATGTATAATGATGGAATAAATAGGATGGATTTATTATTAGAACAGTTTAGAAATTCTAAATATATATAGCTTGGCTAAAAAATAGTTAAGGAAATACTAAATTGAAGCTGAGCTAATGAAGGAAATGTAAGAAATAATAGCAATTGCTTGGTTTTGTGAGAATTTATAATCAGTTTAACTGAAATGGAATAAATTGTTATAAAAAATATCTGTGTTATAATAAATCTCAGAGTTTATAACAATTAAGGAATTTAAAATCACAATTACTTCTTTAATAAAATAGTGTTCATCTCAGTTCCTCCAGTTCTCTCAAGTTAATGTGATAAAAATGACTATCACAAAAGCATGTCATTTATTCCTTCTATTTAGTCAGGAGTTTTCATGGAGAGAGAGAGAGAGAGAGAGAGAGAGAGAGAGAGAGAGGAGTGGGAGGTTGAGAGGTGATGACTTTTTCATTCAAGCAGAACTTATATCCACATATATGGAGTTTTCTCTGCTCAATTTCTGAAAATCATTGTAGTGGCATCCTAAATGTCTATTTTAAAAATTAAACTAGGGCCCATAAAGTCACAAAAAATAAATCAATACAGCACACGAACAATGATGAAATCCATACAAAACGGCTCAAGTCTCAAAAACGAAACAACTTCTACTTTCTTGTGTAAACCATACACTGCACAGAATCCTATATAATAAAAGCCTAAAGTGCAGATTGTCCCCTGGGCAGTCATTGACCTGGAGTTCGAACAGGAGGGAGCAATGTGGCACTTGGTGGCCATTGGCGATGTGGCGCTGGAAGCAGGCAGCAGTGGAGGTATTGCTGGCCCCAAGGGACCCCAAAGACAGCAGGATGGTGGAGCAGGAGAGCCGGTGGTGCCAGGTTAAGGTGGCGTGCCAGGCAGGCTGTGGGGCACAAGCTAGGGCCCAATCTCCACAGGCCACCCTCAGGGACCCCACCCATGCACACATTTTGTGCACTGGCCTCTAGTTTTATATAAAAATGTCTTATACATCCTTTGCATTTTGAATAACAAATACATATTAATTGAATTATCATATATTTGTAAAGTACATAAGGTGTCTGACTCAATTCACAAACTTGAAAATAAAACTGGGCCTGGCTCTGGACACAGGTGATGCATTCATTCAGATATTTATTCTGTGCCATCAACTTCTTTGGGCCCCCTCGTAGGGGAAGACAGAAATGATCCCTGGGAAAATGGAAGAGGCAGGTAATCCAAAGGAAACAATATAGGATGATGTAATAGTAGCTTGAGAGAAGGAAATTTTTAGTCTAAAATTTAGAGAACACCATAGATAAAGAAGGATCACAAAAACTTCCAGAGATAAAAATATCATCAACAATAAAACAAGAATAAAATAGCATTAGATTGGTCAATAATAACACTGGATTTTGTTCTAAATTTGCAAGAAAAAAATCTGAATCTTGGACTGATTTATCATCAGACAGAAAACTACTATCCAATCTCATAAGAAAACATTCCAATACATACATTTCACTATTTTAAGCTGCTATAACTTATTTTCCCATAGCTTTAACTGTCTTAGTTTAGCCCTGGCCAGTGTGGCTCCGTTGGTTGGCTGACATCACATGCATGGGAAGGTTGCTGGTTCGGTTCCCTGTCAAAGCACATGCCTGAGTTTCTGGCTCCATTCCCGGTAGGGGGTGTGCAGGAGGCAAAGCTGTGCTCTCAAATTGATGTTTCTCTCTTTTTCCCTCTCTAAAAATCAATAAATGATTTAAAGATTTTTATTAAATGTATTTCTTTTAAAACAATTGACATTTTTTTCTGAAGTATAATAATGTGATTCTTAATATACTTTACCAACCTGAATTTCGATGTTGACTCTTTATATATTGGGTCGGCAGCTAAGTAATTGCGGATTTTTTAAAGAAAATCAAAGACAATTTTTTCATGGAACTAAATAACTTTATTCTGTAATGTATTGCCCATTTTGATCAATGACCTTTTGCCATCTTTCAGGCAGCATCATAATCCCACGTTCAAAAAACTTCTGGTTTTTATTAGCAAAAAACTGACTCAGGTACAATTTGACATCATCATCATTATTGAAATTTTTACCATTCAAGGAGTTTTGTAAAGATCGAAACAAAAAGTAATCAGATGGTGCAAGGTCAGGACTATATGGTGGATGTGGCAAAACATCCCAACCAAGCTCCATTAATTTTTGCCGAGTGACCAAAGATGTGTGTGGCCTTGCATTGTCATGATGGAATACAACACCTTTTCGATTTGTCAATTCGGGCCACTTTTCTTCAACTGCATTGTTTAATTTCGTTAGTTGTTCAATGTAGACATCAGAATTGATCGTTCGGTTGGGTGGTAAGAGTTCAAAGTAGACAATTCCTTTGTAATCCCACCAAACTGATAACAAAACCTTCTTTTGATGAATATCAGCTTTTGATGTTGTTTGAGTTGGTTCACCTGGCCTGCTCCACGATCTTTTCCGCTTGATATTGTTGTAAACAACCCATTTTTCATCGCCAGTTATCAGTCGTTTTAAAAATGGATCATTTTCATTACGTTTCTTTAGCAAATCGCAGCTGCTAATGTGTTGCGTTAACTGTGATTCTTTCAGTTCGTGAGGAACCCATGTATCGAGTTTTTAAACATAGCCAAGTTGTTTTAAGTGATTTTCAATGCATGTATGTGATACATGAAGCTTCTCTGCAATCTCACGTGTTGTACTGTGACAGTCCGAATTGATTATTGCTTTGATTAGGGCGTCATCAACTTCAACTGGACGACCAGAGCGTTTTTCATCTTTGAGTGAAAAATCACCAGAACGAAATTTGGCAAACCAATTTTGACACTGCCGTTCTTTTAAGGCTTCGTCACCATAAACAGCACATAACTTTTTATGAGCTTGCGATGCGTTTTTCCCTTTGAGGAAATAAAAAAGCAAAATATGACGAAAATGTTCCTTTTGATTTTCCATTTTTTAACGAACGCCAAACGAAAACTACAAAACAGATCAAAAAACTTTTTTTACTGATTAACAGCTGAATAGCCAACTATCAAATAACAAAATGTGTTTTACATTTGTACTACGTCTGCAAACCTAAAAATTCAACTGAAGCCATATATATGTGAAACCCGCAATTACTTAGTTGCCGACCCAATAGTATCTACTATATTAGACCCAATAGCAGGTGAGAAAAATAAGGTTGCGTTTAAGAACTTGACTAACCAGGTCAGTCTGTCTATAATGTCCATGTGGAAATACATGGAAATTGTATTTTATTTTACATTTCAGCATGAAATATAGCATTGGATTGTAGTTTTAACTTGGTGTTATTTACACTGGATTTGATTCCCCTGTGTGTTTTATTAAAGCCAAATTATGTTATAAGTGATAATTAAGAAGTCAAATTTTGAATTCAGAGGTGGCATTTATTTAAGTGACGTTGAAATATTTGTACCAGTGTTTGAATTAAAATCTAAAAGCATATTAATACAGCAGGGAATTGAATTGTAATATTTATGCATATTTAAATTAAAAATGAATCTGGGAGGAGAGAATGAGCTGGCGTCAGCTTGTAAAACATTAAAAAAGCATGAAAAGAAAGTTTATTGACTAGCTTGGCAATATTTGTGCTTTGGTTTGAACCAGGGGAAAACAAATCTTTATGCATTCTGAATTGGCTATCTGGAAGCCAAAGAAAAGCATGAGAACATGGTTTATTATAGATAGGAAGTCATAAAATCCATAGGGAGTATGTGCCCACAAAAAGAGGCAGCCATGAGGGTAAACTTTTATTATCTAAATGATTTGGGCCAAAACATTTTATCGAATTTTTTGTGTAAGATTAAATCTGTTGGGAACCTAGTTTGTAATCATTCAATTTTATTTTAAAGGGAGATAGGTAAGTAGATAGATAGATAGATAGATAAAAATACATATATAGTAACTATATGTCATATAAATAATTGCTTTCCTACTAATTAATTTTACTAATTATATATATACACAATAGGTGATTATTAAATACAAATGTTAACTTATTCTGAGTTAACCATTATTAGCATTTATGTTAATTGCCATTGTGTTAATTAGCATTATGTTAATTGGCATTCAATGCAGTGATAATGGCAAATTTAATATCTTTATTGATTAGGATTTAAACAATCTGGTATTTACAATGCACTTGTCAAAAACACTTTCTGCTTCTAAGAAAGGGATTGGCAAGTCATTTCACAAGTAAAGACTGATTTTTTCAGGAATCAAATATGTGAAATTACAGAAAAATATTTACCATGTGAATTGTTCCTTAAAGCACTCCAGATCAAAGATTTTCAACCAGTGTGCCACAAGAATTTTTAAAACGTGTAATACCTAACTATTTACTCAGGGGCACTAACCTCTTTTTCTTTATACTGTTGAATTAAAAAAATGACAACAGACAACACAACAATAGCCATCTGTTAATATACTTTTGGTGTGCCTCAGATTTTAGTAATTAGTTTATGTGTGCCATGAAATGGGGAAGGTTGATTATGGCTGCTCCAGATCATTGACAGAAAATACTTATGGTGAAGCACTGACCTGATCACTATCAGTATATGGGCCCACACACCCCATACTTAGTTGTGAAGGAAACAGTTCTTCTTGAGCCTATTTCACCTACTCAACTACCCTGGAGTTCTGCATAAATGTTACAAAAACTAGGGGCCAGGTGCACAAAATTAGTGCACTGGAGGGGTGTGTCCCTCAGCCCAGCCTGCCCCCTCTCACAGAATGGGAGCTCTCAGGGGATGTCCTACTGACAGCTTAGGCCCGCTACATATGGGGAGCAGGCCTAAGCCACAGTCTGGCCTACCTCTGCAGGAGGCAACTTGGCTGATCAGGGGAAGGCACCAGCCTCATCAACCTGCTGCTGCAGCCACTGCCAGTCACTGCAGCCACCAAGATGTTTTCATAAATATGGACTCTAGTCCCTTCACACACACACAAAAAAAGACAACTTTCTTTAGGCATTTTCAAAATGTCTCTTTCATAGGATATGACATTTCTTCCTTTTTATTTATTTTTTATCCTGACCTGAGAATATGTTTCCATTCTTTTTTTCTTTTTTTTTTTTTTTTTTTTTTTTTAGAAAGTGTGGAAAAAAGGGAGAGACAGAGAGAAACATCAATGTGAGAGGGACACTTTGATTGGTTGCCTCCTGCATGAACCCTGACCTGGGCCCCTGCCAGGGAGGAGCTTGCAACCTAGGTACATGCCCTTAATCAGAATGGAACCCAGAACCTGCGGTCAGCAGGCCAAGGCTCTACCCACTGAGGCAAACCAGCTAGGGCAGGATATGATATTTCTTGCCCCTCCAGCAGAGTACCTTCATTTTTTCCTCCAGGAGTGTGGTGGAAAACCCTAGATCACCTTCTTGGATTCTTATAACTCAAGTTACCAAGGACATTGCAAGTGGCAGCTTATAGGAGCTTAGCCGATGATCCGTCGGAAAAGGTGTTAACGCTCAAACTGGTTTGGCTCAGTGGATAGAGTGTTGGCCTGCAGACTGAAGGGTCCCAGGTTTGATTCCTATTAAGAGCATGTATCTTGGTTGGGGATACTTTGCCAGTGGGGATTGTGTAGGAGGCAGTTGATTGATGTTTCTCTCTTTCGATATTTACGACTATCTATCCCTCTCCCCACTTCTCTGTAAAAAATTAATAAAATATATTAAAAAAAGAAAAAAAAAAGAAAAAGAAAATTAAAGGTGTTTCCTCTGAAGCTCATGCACAGAGGACCCCCTGCATTGTGTCCACTGAACTAGGGGCATGTCCATGCATTGTGGGCACTGGGTTGAGGGACATAGAACATGGCCCAGATCCACATGCCCCCCAGGCTGGCAGCTAGCCCTGTTATAGGGGCCTGGCTGGGGGCCATGGACTCAGGCAGCCTCTTTACTCAGATGTACACATGCCATGTTGCTATGGTGATATTGGAGATGCTCCTGCCCCCTTTCTAGCTGCTTGGTGTGTGGGCCTACAGGCTAGGAGTGGCCTGGGTCCCAAGGATGTTCCTAGGACCCAGGATGCTTGGAGCATGCATATGCAAATTAACCAACATATTTGTTAGGTAAATTTGCATATTTGCTCTGATTGGCTGGTGAGCACAGAGGAGGGATGGTAAATTTGCATGTTTCTCTTTTATTAGTGTAGATGCAAGGCTTGTGATAATGATACAAGGCATTTGGGAGGGAGAGACCATGATACCTTGAGATTATAAAATACAAATAATTGGGCTAATGAAAATTTAAAACAAAAATGCAAAACTTGAGGAAATACATTCCAATGATGTTTCTATCTAGCTTAGAGGAGCCTGACCAAGATAAGCAGGTTTAAATGGAGCAGAGAGTCCTGGCCCTGGCCAAGTGGCTCAGTTGGTTGGACCATCAGTCATCCTCCAAACCAAAAAATTGTGGATTCCATTCCCAGTTAGGGAACATACCTTGCTTCCAAATTAGATCCTGTGTAAGGAAGGCAACCTATCCATGTTTCTCTCACAGTGATATATCTCTCTCTCAAATAACAATTAAACAAACAAACAAACAAACAAACAAATAAATGGAGCAGAGTCCTAGACAGCCTACAATTCAATGACAACTGTGATTTTAAGCCACTGAGACTTGGCATTGTTAGTTACCAGAGCAAATTATCAGATACTGTGTTATCTACATTTCACACTAAAAGGAACTAATACTTACAGAGGTTAAATAATGTATCAGTCATAAAGCTGTCAACTACTAAAATTTAAATCCACAACTTGATTCTTTAGCCTCTATGCTCTTTTGTCCTCTGATATATACAATCAACTTTCTGGTGGAGACAAAATTCTTGATATTCCTCTCATATATATGCTTTCATTTTAACATAGAATCCACATTTACACTGCTGAATATTTATCCAACTCTTCAGACAGGTACATGCCCTTGACCGGAATCAAACCTGGGACCTTTCAGTCTGCAGGCTCTATCCACTGAGCCAAATGGGTTATGGTTTGGGCAGTTATATGTAATACAAAAGGACTGATGCACAGATGCATGCACCCATGGAGTAACTCAGGCTGGCCTGCGTCCTCTCACAATTCGAGACCCCTCAGAGGATGTTGGAGGCCCAGTGCACAGATTCAGCCCAATCCCCACAGGCCAGACCAAGGGACTCCACTTGTGCACGAATCCCTGCACTGGGCCTCTAGGGCCTCTAGTATGCATAACATCTTTGGTTAACCTCTTCCTGCCCTCCCCCTTCCTTTCCTTCTTAGATTCATCAGTCTGTTCCATGTTTCCATACCTGTGCGTGAGTGTCTGCCTCCTGGTGGTCAGTGCACATCATAGCTACTGGTCAAACGGTTGAATGGTCAAATGATTGAACAGTCACTTAAGCTTTTATATATATATAGAGGCCCAACGCAAGAAATTTGTGCAAGAGTAGTCTTCTTTCCCCTAGCTTCTCTCTGGCACCCGGGACTTGGGCTTCCCTCTGACGGCCGATAGGCACCTGGGATCCGAGATTCTCTTGCAGTGCTGGCTTTGTCAGGAAGGTCCTCAGGAAGGAGGCTGTGAAAGAGAGTGCTGAGGGACTGCCTGGCTAAAGGAACCAGCCAGCCTCAATTGCCTGCCTTGGTAGGCTTTTATTATAACAGCAGTTTGAGATAAAGTTCATATTTTAGATATAATCAATAGGCTAAGTAATCTTGGAAGGACACATGTGTTTGTAGTGGCCCTTAAGCAAGGACACCAAAGATTAAGTATAAGGATTCCAGTCAACACCTAGGGGCTCTGCACATGCACAAACTTGTTTGGGAAGGTGAGGGAATAATTAGGAGTTCCACCTTTGGCACTCCCCTAAGTCAGAATTCTGATAAACAGGGTGGGCAGCCTTCCACCCTCTTCCCTTTTCTCCAAATGTCCTCCTTACAAACTTTCTGACCAAGTCTCATGCTTCCCCACATATAACTATGAAGTCAGTGATACCTCATGAGGCAGATATTAGAAAACCTCAGCATTCTTTCTCAGAAACATATTTAAAATTTTTTTCTTTGAGAACAATATTTTACAAATCTTCCTAATTTTCTTTAAAGTTTCAGACTCTAAAAATCCATATTATTCCTGGTGGTGATAAGGATATAGAATGTTACTAGAAGAAAATAATATTCTGCTCACTACCATTGATGCCTAATATAGAATATTTATCCTTATATGCTTTACTCTGTCTTTCCTATGAATATGAATTGGGTCATCCTTGAAATCTACAGCAAATACATCAGATAGATAGATGGAATTTGTTTTAAATTCCACTTAGAAGTGAAACTATTGGAAAGTTGCTTAGAGAGTAGATCTTAAAAGTTTTTATTACAATAAAAAACAGTTATGACTGTAGATGGATGATAACTAAACAAATTGTAGTGACCATCTCACAAAATATGCATATATATCATTATTTTGAATACCTGAAACTAATATTATGTGACTCATATCTCAATAATTGAAAAAATGGAATATATGCATACTAATTCTCTATCTCTATCTCTCCCTATCTCTAATATCTATATCACTACCTGTATATCTGTATCTATATCTAGCTCTGTATCTATAACTATATATGTTTATGTCTATGCCTATGTCTATGCCTATATCAATACTCTTTTTTTTAAATTACTCTACTGAGGATTTTGTAGAAGATTTTGTTACTCAAGTTGTATTGCTGCAATTGGCTCCCAGAAACCTAGGTGTGGCAATTCTACCAATGCCCCAGAGGTGGAGAAAATATCCACATACCTGTTCTGGTATCCAAAGGACTACTAATTGCCCTGCAGCTCTCAGATGCAAGCTACTTGGAACCTGATCTCCTGGCAGTAGCTTGGAAAGTTGAGACATTATTGGGGAAAAACTGAGAACTGGATGGTTTTGCCTAGAGTCTCTGTGTTGAGCCAGGAGACATAGCTGCTAGAAGTACCTTTGTGTCTTACAGAACTGTCTCTTTGTTCTCTGTGGTCCTAGGAGACTCACTAATATCAAGTTGCATCAGCTCCCAGGACTAGGTAATTTGGGAGCCAGCCCCTCACATGGCAGCTGTAGAACTCAGGAGGCTAGATGTGTAGACAAACTCCTTTCTGGGAGAAGCTGAAGTTTGGTGTTATTACTGGTGTGGGCCAGCGGAGAGAAGGCTCAGATAATTCCTCTGTATCTGTTTAAGCTCCTGGAGGACTAACTATGAGCCCTGTCAGCTCCCAGAAGCAGGTTGATTAGAATGCTGACCCTTGGACAGCACCTGGGAGTATTTGCACTGCAATCCCTTCAAGGGAGGAACTGGGAGCTGGGCATTTTTGCCAGCTTCTTCTAGGCTGAGTCCAGGGGGATAGTCATGAAAAGCACTGCTGCCCAGTTTAAAAATTGCATTTGGCCCTAGCTGGTATGGCTGAGTGGATAGAGCATCAGCTATTGAACTGAAGGGACCGGTTTGATTCTGGTCAAGGGCACATGCCAGAGGTGTGGGCTTGATCCCCAGTAGGGGGCATTCAGGAGGCAGCCAATCAATGATTCTCTCTCATCATTGATGTTTCTATCTCTCACCCTTTCCCTCTGAAATCAATAAAAATATATTTAAAAAATCAAACCAAAACAGCATTTGTGTTTAATGTGATCCTAGGAGCTTATGAATGCCATGCCCTTGTCTCTCTAAGGTGGTTGATTTGGGAGCCAGTCCCTCAGATGGTGGCCATTAATGTTGGGGTGCTGGGTGTGTGCCCCATACCTTCACTTCTCAAAGAGAAGCTAGGAGTTGGAGGAGGGTAAAAAGGAGTTGTGCTTAAAGTGTTGTTTATGGTACTTATATGTCAGTAACCATTTTGATATGGTAATTCTTTCAGTTGCCTCATGTGTAGGAGTCACTCTACTAGTTTCTGGTTTCTTCTTAAAGGAATTTGATCTTTGTGTATCTGAATATTTAGTGAGTCTGTGAAGGAGGAAAAGTCAAGAGCTAACAATCTTTGTTCTCTTTGCTTTTTAGTTTTTATTTTATTTGCACTTTTTATTAAGATATCATCTAACTCACTGAATATTTTTTCATCAGCCATGTTTGTTTATTAATGAGAAAATCAAAGGCATTCTTAATTTTTGTGTTTTTGATATACAGCATTCTTTTTTTTAAAATATTTTTTAGGATTTTCATCTTTCTGCTTATATTACCCATCTGTTCTTGCATGTTGTCTACTTTACCTATTATGGATCTTAGCATATTAATCAGATATATTTTAAATTCCCAGTCTGATCATTTCAACACCCCTGACATGTCTGGTTCTGAGGCTTGCTACCTACCTTTAAATTGTTGTTGTTGTTGTTATTATTATTATTATTTATTTATTTATTTGTTTTTTACTTTAAGTATACCTTGTAATTTTCCTTGAGAGCTGAACCTGCTTATTGGGTCAAAGGAAGCACTGGGAATAAGGTTTTAGTGATGTGGTCATGAGCTATAGGGGTAGTGGAAGCATTCCATAATCATGTTTAGGTCTCAGTCATTAGTGAATACATTCCTTTGGACTGCGAACTTTATGTGTTTCTCAGTTTTCCTCTCCCCATTTAGATGAAACAGGATAGCTAGATTAGCCTTAAATTGGGTATTAATCTTCTCTCCTGTGGAAGACTTCAGCTGACTGGAGTTGGAAATGTTCCTTCTCCCACATTAGTTAGTCTCTGATAAAGACCAATAGGTTAGGCTCTAGTTAGCTAATTTTTTTTTTTTTTTTTTTTGAGGGCAAGTCTTTTCAAGAAAACAAAGTGCTCTTGGGTTTTTCAAAATGGTTCCCTTTCCTTGTCCCCAGCTGGAAACATATGGAGATTTTTCTCCAGTTCTGTTTGAGATTCTGGAGATAAAGCCACAAGTGTTGGGGTCTCTTATGACTGTGTCCCTCTGGAGTTTCTAACTGACACACTTGTACCCACTGAGCCTGAACAATTCATCAGTTACAGTCAGGTTTCCCTGCTCTGCTGCTGGTTACTGCATGGTTTCTGCTTGTGAGTTTCTGCTCTGTTGAGACACAACTCCCTGCTTTTGTCTATTTGTCTCTCACTTCTTGGGGGAAGTGTTTTGCCCTTTGCCCATATTCTTCTTACCACTCCAAAAATAGTTATTGATTTTCCAGTCTGTTTAGCTTTTCACTTGGTGTTAGGATGAGTGGTGACTTTCAAGTCCCTACATGTGGAACCAAAAGTTGGGAGCCACCTCAAAACTTTGAAAACTACTAGTCTTCAATTTTGTTAGATATTTATTTTGCCATTATGTTTGATTGGGCATTATGCAAAATTTTAAACATATTTAATTTCTGAATTAATATACATTTAAACATTATATAAAAATCCCAGAATAAAATTATTGTCAATCATATTTTAGAAAAGAATTATACAAAAGAAATAAAAACCAAGACACCACTCAAATTTTTAGTCAGTGTACAGTTTAATGAGTGGCACTAGAAAAATCAAGTGCCACAGTCTACTTGCTTGTATGAGAAGAATTAAAAGGATTATTAAATGATTAAATATTATGTTTTAATCATCTATATAAATGGCATAATCACTATTATTCATCATATTTATTAAAAAGAGATGTATCAACTCAAACATAAAACCTAAAGAGTTATGGTGGAAAAGGTCATTTAATTTATTATGCTTTGGTGATTGTGCTTTTTATTTCTATCTATTTCCTTTACATACAGCAAAACATATAAACTCAAACAAAATAATTACTTACATTATAATTACAATTATAAAATATTAAATGTTTCTAATTTCACCCTTAATAAATGGCTGGAAATGTACATGTTCATATGTCCTCAAGACTATGATGATTTGTTTGATATTTTGACAGATTTACTAAAATAAAACATTGAGAGGGGGGGGGGAAGAGAGCAGAGATGAAAGTATATGAATGTTCTTTAAAAATTATATTTTAAAGTTGCTACCTGTCACAAATATTTTCCCACAATATCATATGCAGTGGTGCCTCACACAACGAACTTAATTCGTTCCAGGAGCAAGCTTGTTATGCGAAAAGTTCGTTATGTGAAAATCGTTTTCCCATAACAATACATGTTAAAAAAAATAATTCGTTCTGTAGCATAAAATATGCTAAGATGACATAAAAAAAAATATGCTAAGATGACATATTTTTATTTATATACATCTAAAAACATAATTTTTTTAAAAAAAAACACACATTTTTTTAATTTTAAGACAGACTAAGTAGAGTCTACCGAATCTTGCACATCTTCATCCATTTTCTGCTTTTTGGCCGATGGTTTCACGAAAAACCTGTCCAAAGTTTGCTGTGCGAGGCGTTCGTTATGCGAGGCACCATTGTGTATGATATGTTCATTAGTTTGTAGTCATCAGACATTTCAACTATCAGTCCACTTATCATTCAGTTGAGCTAAGCCAAAGGTTCATGCTGAAACTTTATTAGTTTCCCCATGGCTTTTAAAGATCAAGAACATTTTCAAATTTTACCTAAGGATTCCATATTAACCTTTATGCCACATGAAACGGCAGGCCTGTTGAGCACCTGTGGCTGGTAGGCACAGAAGCTAGTGATTGGTGCTCTCTTGCTTTGCAGGCAGTTTCCTAGGATTCATGACATTCTCAGACATTAAAAAGGTAAAAATTGCATTTTGATATGCCTAAAGGAAAAAAAATGATCTTTGCACATTTTGTTCTTGACCTTGCTTCCGAGGGGATTCACAGGTGTTCTGCTTTGCACTGAGAAAAAAAAAATAAAAAAATAAAAAATAAAAAATAAAAAATGAAAGTAAAAAAACATATCAGCACATTCATTTTTGTTAGGCTTTTTAGTATAGAATGAACTACTTTCTGGTTTGAACCACTAAAGTGTACATTTCTTTAGTTTAGATTATACTAACATAATCACTAATTTAAAATTAATTATTTAATGTATTCAATAACTGTTCTATCTGGATTTTATTCTGTAATATAAAAGAGGTGTGGAGAATTCATCGATAGGTTAAATGTCTACCAAGTCTGTAAATATTTCTTCCTTACTTGACATAATGTTGAGCTTATCTAAAATGCATTTTGGGCTTTTAGAACTGGACATCAGTGGAAATGGAAGTGTTTCTCTCTTTTGTTTTTGGATTTTCACAAATTTACTATTAATACCACTCACTGTCCTTGAAGCTATTTTGCTGAAGCATCTAGCTCTATGTCTATATTTAATTATTCATATATTACAATAAAATATAGAAGACTAAGTTATGGAGAAAAGAAAAATAGTTCTACCTTCAATTTCTTGAAAACCAGAAAAAAAAGAAAGCAAAATATAATGTTTTAACTTTCCTCATAGAGCTAAATATTTTTAACATTTGACACATAATCTCTGATTTTATAAAAGGAGAAAAGTAATACATATGGTACAATTTTCCCACATGCTAATATGTATCTACTATTTGAACATATCTATTCAAAGTATATTTTCACATAAAATTGAAAAATGACCCATCAGGAATAGTGCATCAAACGAATACCTAATGACAAAATGCATACTGCATCCTTCTTTGCCCCTTCATTGAAAGTCCAGTGTATACACCTGAAGACAGTAATGAATTCAGAGAGCCCTGGCTCCAAACCTGTCTCAGCTACTCATACAATTTTGAATCTCTGTTTTTTTATCTCAAGAGAGAGATAATATCCACCTTTCGTGTCTGTTGATTTAATCAGATAGCATATGTAAAGCTCTTAGAAAAACTGTGAACATTTGGCAAACACTTAAATAGTAATAATTAATGATAACCATAGTAAATGATTTGAGCAAAAGTTTGAGTTTCAATCAAATAATATTCACTGCAATGTTTCTAGAAATTTTATTAATAAACGTAGAATATGCATCTAAACAGAAAATAATTACACGGTATTTGAGAATGTAAATTCAGAAGATATATCTGTTCATTAAAAACAAAACTTTCTCCATTATCTGCTTGTGTGTTTTTTGTTTGTTTGTTTGTTTTTTACCTTAAGATACATAATATAAATATAACAGCAAGTTTATACCTAATGGTTCCAAAATTTTCTGATATTAATTCATTCCAATTTTTACTGAATTAGATAATTTAGATAAACTTAAATTAAATACTAGTTATAGCCACCTTTTTGACTTTGTGCAAAAGGGTTTTTAGTATTAAGGTTTAAAAGTACTAAGCATGATTATTTCCATTTTATTTTAATAGGATAACTTTATATATTCATGTATTTTAATACTCTCAACAACCTTGAGAAAAGTACTATTTCTTTAACAATTTACAGATGATGACAAAGCACAGAGATGGCTAAGGAACTTGCACAGGGCCACACATCCAAAAATTGAAAGGCTCAGATTTGAATGGAGGCCTTTTATCTCAGAAGTTGTAGAAATTAACCCTCACCATATTAATTGAAGGGCACAGTGCAATTAAAATAACAATTTTACAGTATTGTGTTTTATTTAATAATTATAAATTGTATTTTAGGCTAAACAAAATAAAAATTTTCTAATAAACATAAGAATGTATGTGTTGGTTTTTTTTCCCCTCTCAAGTCTTACAGTTTCAGTGTCCAGTTATTTCACCTTCTCAATTAAATTTGTTCTTAAGTATTTCATTATTTTTGATGAAATTTAAATTACAATACTATTTAAAGATTTATTAAACAATTGAATGTTAAAGCAAATAAGTTATTAATTGTTTAAATAGGACATGGGACATTTTAACCCACAGTTTGAACTCCTTCACTGACCCGTCATTTTTTTCATTTTTATTTTATTTTTTAAATATTAAATAAACATTTTTGAATTGCTTAAAATAAAATATTTCCCTAAGATTTCTAAATTTAACTTTACATTGATAAGTGCTATTATTACCAGAGAGAATTATAGTGTGAATTACAATATTCATCTAGTATTTAAAGAAAATATAACAAACTAATGAAAACTAATATGACATATTATAATGTGTCACTACTTAATCTATATGATATAAATTTATCTGTTTTATAATGCTTCTGTCAGAAATTATCAGGAAAAGAAACTCAACTATTTTTAAAAAAATCTCAATTTGTTTTGCTGCCTTTTTTCATGCACTTTTGGAGAACATTTTAGAAAAAAATAAACTACTCAGGGAAAAATATAGAAGCCATTTTTCAAATGTGTTGTACCTTTTCTGTTGGGAATGAGGAGTGATAGTGAGGGGATTAACTTCAGGTTTATCCTTCTTTTTCCTAAATCATATGAGGTTGGGGGAGAAACTACTTTTTCTTTTCCCTCTGCTAATTTTTTTTTTAATTTTTTTTTATTCAACACTATTTTATATTAGTTTAGGAGGTTATGTTTTAACTTTATGGTTTCATGTAACATGACTGTAGCTTATCAGTTTATTTTAGAAGTGTATATAAAGAACATTTTCTTGAAAAGTAAAAATTAATTTTAAATAACAGGGCTTACATTATATTTTAATTGTCAATTAGTCAATATTCTCCAAAACATAATACCTCTATTATTATAATTTAAAAAATGTGTGGAGGGGTGGTATAACTATCTTTTTATGTGTTCTTTTGTTTGTTTTCTTGCCAATTTTTATTCATGAAATTAGAGAGTGCCATGGAGCTTTGAGTGATATTTGGCCAAGATATCATTTCATGGAAGTTAATTAAATGAATACATTGAAACTGCATTAACTTTTATTTGATTGTTAATTTGTTAATTAGTCAATTATCAGTAATGTAATACTTCCATATTTACAATAAAATGTATGAGAGGATGTTGATAATTAACGTTTGTTTAGTTTAAATCTCAAGTTACTTATTTCAAAAATGTAATTATTTTTATTTACTAGGCATTTTTTCAATAAAATTCGAGGAGGGCAAATGCCTTAGAAAAATATTTGAGCAGATAATTTCAATGACCTTATGCAAATTAAATATCTCAAAACTTGATCTAAGTTCAGATTTCTGTTTCTTTTTTTATAAACCATAATGTTTCATTATTCTCATTATAATGCTTAGCAATATGAATTAAAATTACTTATTTATTATTTACTAGAAGCCCAGTGCGCAAAATTCGTGCACAGGTAAGGTACTTAGGCCTGGCCAGTGATCAAATTCCCTGCCTTTCTACCTCCCTGCCTCCTCCTTCCCTCACCACCTACCTGCCTGCATGCCACCACCACACAGTTCCCTGCACATCCCCGCTTCCCCACCTCCTCCTTCCTTTGCTCCCTCAGCACTCTGCCGCTGGTTGCCCACCATATTCCACGTCACCCCCTAGTGGTCAGAGAACATCATAGTGAGCTATTGAACTCACAGTCTCCTAATCGAACTCCCGAGGGCACACTTTGTATATTAGTCTTTTATATATTTAGATAATCATAACAGTTACTGACCAGTCATTGTCTTCTTTTTACTGTTGATTAGCACTAATCAGATATCTATAATTTATGTTCTTAGGTAAGTATAAGTCTTTGAACTATTTCCTAGTAAATTGCATTTTCCTAACTAACTAGCTGATTCTTTGTTTCTCTGAAAATTATTGAGAACACTAGAGGCCCAGTGCATGAAATTTGTGCACGGGGCTATGGGTCCCTCAGCCCAGCCTGTACCCTCTCCAATCTGGGACATCCCTCTCACAGCCCAGAACTGCTGGCTTCCAACTACTCTCCTACCTGCCTTCTTGATTGCCCCTAACTGCTTCTGCCTTCCAGCCTGATCACCCCCTAACAACTCCACTGCCAGCCTGATTGATGCCTAACTACTTCCCTGCCAGCCTGTTTGCCCCTAACTGCCCTCCCCTGCAGGCCTGACCCACTCCTAACTGCCCTCCCCTGGAGGCCTTGTCCCCCAAATTGCTCTCCCCTGCAGGCCTGGGTCCTGCCCAACTGCAATTCCCTACAGGAATTGGTCACCCCCAACTTCCCTCTTCTGCCAACCTGGTCACCCCTAACTTCCCTCCCCTGCAGGCTTGATTGCCCCCAACTTCCCTCCCTTGCAGGCCTGGTTCTTCTCATCTCCTCTCCCCTGCTGGCCTGATTGCCCACAATTTCCCTCCCTTGCAGGTCTGGTCCCTCCCAACTGCCCTCCCTTTCTGGCCATCTTGTGTCCACATGGGGGCAGGATCCTTGACCATATGGCAGCAGCCATCTTGTGTGTTGGAGTGATGGTCAGTCTGCATATTACTCTTTTATTAGATAGGATAGACGCCTGGTGCATGGGTTGGGGCCAGTTGGCTTGCCCTGAAGGGTGTCCCGGATCAGGCTGGGGGTTCCCTTGGGGTGTGGGGTGGCCTGGGCAAAGGCCGGTGGTGGTTTGCAGGTTAGTCATACCTCCTGGTGACCCATGTGGAGACCCTGGTATCTGGGATATATTTGTCTTCTATAATTGAAATTTTGTAGCCTGGAACAGAGCCAAGCCTTTTGCTTGCTCCGTGGCTGCTGCCATTTCTGTTTGGATTTGTTTACCTTCTATAACTGAAACTTTATAGCATTGAATGGAGGCCTAGTCCAGGAAAGGCAGGTGGAAAGCTTGACTTCCTCCATTACCTGGGAAACCCAAGCTTCCCTCCTGCTTTCTGTGGCCACAGCCATCTTGGTTATGTTTATTTGCATATTTCCCCTGATTGGCTGGTGGATGTGGCTGGTGGGCATGGCTTGTGGGTGTCGCAGAGTGATGGTTAATTTGCATATCACTCTTTTATTAGATAGGATAATGTGTTAGGCACAATTAAAGGCTCTGAGGATATAAAAAACAAAATGAAACATTAGTTTTTCTTATTGAATATTCTGTTAATTTATACTTGAAGCAGTAAAGATGAATATGGAAAATTAGGGACAAAAGTTAAAAATACAAGAAAAATTACAGTTCAGTTGACTCCACTGATTAAGTAAAAGATTTTTGACTGCCTGGTTTTGGAAGAGGAAGGAGGAAGGAAGGATACAAAGTGATTCAAGGATAAAATTTGGATGTGATGTATATATCATCACTAGTATTTTGATTGTGATGAGTGTATACAAGTGACAAAATTTATCCACTTGTATGCTTAAAAATGTTCATTATAAACCTACTATGAAACAGTCCTTCAAGTTAGTATAACTTATTTAAGGTAATATAGAACATATAGACAAAAATTGCAGAAAAAGAACACTCACAGTTCCCTGAGATTGTCAGAGACCATTATTTGAGCTTACTAGACACTTGATTTTACTTTGACACATGGGTAAGGTGAAGAGAGATGAGGAAGAAACAAGGAGAGCAGTGCATGTCAATACAGAGAATCATGGTTCTCCATCTTCATTAAACATGAAAACCTTAGAATTTTGTTAGCAACTCATATATTTGTACTGCATATTCAAAAAATCTATTTTAGATTTGAGGTAGGCATATAGTTTTGCATTACAAATATTACAAAGTAAAATATCTTGTCTAGCCAGCATAGCTCAGTGATTGAGCATTGGCCTGTGAACCAGGAGGTCATGGTCTGATTCTGATCAAAGGCACATACCTAGATTGCAGGCTAGATCCCTGGTGTGGGGCATGCAGGAAGCAGTGATCAATGATTCTCTCATTATTGATATTTCTATATCTCTTTTTCTCTTATATCTATATCTATATCTATATCTATATCTATATCTATATCTATATCTATATCTATCTATATATATATAGATAGATAGATATAGTATAAATTAACAGAATATTCAATAATAGATAGATAGATAGATATAGATAGATAGATATATCTATATCTATCTATATCTATCTATCTACCTATATATATATATATATATATATATATATCTATATAAAATCTCCCTGGTTATCTTAAGAGAGTTAATATTTGGACCATAGGTTGAGGAGCTTGGCTGTAATCAAGGAAGGATCTCCAAGTCATAAAGCTTGGGTTAAACTAAATATGTAATGGCCAGTAATAATTCACTAGCACTTTTAAGTATCCACATATATAAAACTTCAAAGAAAAAGTAATGATTGAAGTTTCATTTGGATTTATAAATTCCGTTTGGGCACTAAAAAATATTTAATTCAATCTGATGTTTTTTACTATAATGATGAATGAGAGTCTCAAAATTAATTTTTTACTTGTATATTAACAAATATGTTTATAAATGCCTTCATTAAATACTTGATTTTTCTCTTTAAAAATATGATATTTCCCTAGAAATTAAAAGAAATGTCCTACACTATTCTTGATTTATTAAAAGTATGCAAATGATTTTAAGACATGTTTTCTAATCATATTTTTAAAAAGTGGTATTTTCCAATGCTCAACTTTATTGGGCAGTTCAAATTTAAATTGTACTGTGATCCCTGCTAAAAGAAAAAAAATAAAGTAACAATCACATCTGGCTTAGGAAAGTAAACAAATTAATTTTATTTTGTTTGAGGTTGACGTTTTTCTCCAAAAAAATACTGATTCATGCAACTGTTAGGTTTGCATGCATATAACACAACATTCTCAGATTGAATCCAATTGATTTTCTATAACAATAGTCAAGGATTTAATACATCACAGGAATAGTGCAACTATAATAAATAATCCTTTCAAAAAGAAAGTGGTTTTCTTCCCCTTAAACACATAAGTATCATTTGTTTTTGCTCTATCTATGGAAGGTAAAGTGTTCGGAGTCTTCAGTTTGTAATATCCTTAATCCCTAATCATTTTCCATGAAACATTGTTTTTCTTCTTACCTTCTTTTTAGTATTACTCTGAGCCAATTGTGCAGACTAACTTAAGTCTGAATGAAGGCCAATGGATTTGCATTTTAAAAAGAAAAACAAATTGCTGCTACTCCTGATAAGTCTAATGAAGCTGATGCCATAGAAGTGACTCACTCTACTTGTCGAAATCTAGAAGTACAGTGCACTATGGGGACCTGGGTCCACACTGCAGTTAGGAGAACCACAGAAAAGTAGCTTTGAGGAATACCATGTCTCCTGAAAAAGAAAGCTAACATGTCCCCTACTGATACCCTGAAATACAACTGTGATGAGTTTTGCTATATTTCATATAGTATTTCAGCAACAGTCTTTCTTGATCATTTAATGTTACTTATTTGAATGAAATAGGAAAACATATAACGATTTATTTATATGTGTTTTATAAGAAGTCTGTACTAAAAGTGACTTTTATATTGATTTCTTATTCATTTTCTGTCCTTTTTACACATAATTTGCCAGTATAAAACTTAAGCTGAGCATGCACAATTTGTGTGTTTTTACAAGCAGTTTTTAAAATATTTGTGTAAAGATAACCTCAGGCTTACATTTCAAGATCAACAGAAAAGTCACTAGGTTATAATTGTACAAATGCAACATGGGGAAGTGAAACAGATTTGGATAAAGGAAAATGAAATACAAGAAGGAAAGAGGATCAATTCACATCCTAAAGATTAATATGATGTGATGAGTACATTTTATATTATTGTCATAAAGTTAGAGGTAATGTTACCAATCATAATTACTGATACTTTTAAGTGATTACCATAACTCATGAACTTTCTTAATACTTTAAATATTTTATCTCAGAGGAATTCTGTCAAGAAATATTGCTATTATATTATTTAAGGTATGTATTAGGTCATTATTTAAGATATGTATTAGGTCAATAAAAATACAATTTTTTATTTAAGATATCTATTAGGTAATTTTCCCCAAGAAATAAGGTTAAAAAAAAAGGATTTATTCTTGGAATCTGACTGAGGTTCCCAATTTTGGTCACTAAAGTTGTCCTTTGCCTCTTATCCATACAATTGGATGGATATCCATGTATTGAAAATTGGCAATAGCTGTTATTCTACCTATTTAATTTATTTAACAAATCATTTTTTTCTTTTCTTCTGTTACATTTCTATTTTAGATACATAGGCAATCTATCTCCAAATACCTTCATTAAATGTCCTATCTTTTAAAGCTTTATCATCCATTCGGACTGCATTATAATGCCTGCTGCCTGTCACCACATCACTTCTGCTCACCAACTTCTAAGATTCCCTGCTGATTATAGCACACGATTTAGCAGAGAATGGAAACTTCAGCTAATTATGAAGAGCCCTCTCAATTCAGACTACAGTCACTTGGCCAGGAAGCTTATTTGGTTGCAGCATCATCCCATCCATCAGAAGGTTGTAGGTTCCATTCCCCTGGGCACAGACAGAGGCAACCTATCCATGTTTCTCTCTCTCCCTTCTGCTCTCTCAAAAATTAAATAAGACTGTATCCCCAGGTGAGGATTAAAAAAACTAATAAAAAAGTCTGACTACAACCTACATCCTCCCACACCATGCTTTATCTCACATTTCTGTGTATGGCACTAAATGCAAATCACTACTGATTGAACAGATGAAGTTTAAAAGGCAATTTCTCTCACAAGGTGGTCTATTCATTGTTTTCTGCCTTGCATCCACACTCTTCCTTCCACTTTGGCTATTTCATGTCATTCAGTGAAATCTATCTTCCCACTATGTTATTAGTCAATGGCTCCAGAAGGATGTTAAAATACATAAAAACTGTACTATATCCACTTAGCTAGGCCTAGGTTTTCTATGAGAACGTCTATGAATTCCAATTAACACTCACTATGTTAACTCATTTGGTACCTATTTTATATTGACTGTAAATATTTAAAATTTTTGTTCCTGGATAAAAATCCAAACTTGTTAAAGTTTATATTTGTTATTCTCCTTTCAAAAAATATTTTACATTTGAAGGGCTAGAGAAATCATTTACTGTAAATTTGAGAAACTTCTGCTTTCAAGCTATGTTTTTTAGAGTGGATCAAGTGGGAAATAGTAAAGAAATAACAGTAGCAGAATTAAAATTTCAAGTTATTACACTAAGCTGTCCTTTTTCTCAGAAGATGACAAAGTTCCTACAAACCTAGTGTAGTACTTGTACATAATTCATCTTAAAGTATAGTGAGAAAACGGTGATACTTATAGTCTTGCTGAAGTAAATGAACTGACTGGGGAAATACTACTTGAACCTGTCTTTATAAGTGTGCTTGTACTTGTTTTTATAGATCACACTATTACTCCTTCAAGGCAAAAAAGGAATTTGGTTTCATTCCTCTGCTATACACTTGAAGAAATGAGTGTGATTTTCTCTGTGATAAAGTGCACTTGATGAAGTCCTCCTTTCCTATATTGACTTCTTACACATGCCACTTAAATGTTACAAAAGCATTAGGAAAAGGACAAAACTGAATAGAGTATTTTAGGAGTTAAATACATTCACAGTACTTTAATAAATAAGCTGTGACTAATAAATTGCAGGCTACAATTTATATATAATACTAGAGGTCCGGTGCATGAAATTTGTGTGCTTGGGAGGCAGTGGGGGGGGGAGGTCCCTCAGCTGGGTCTGTGGCCTCTAGCAGTCCAGGACACCTCAGGGGATGTCTGGCTGCTGGCTTGTGGCTGGCTGGCCTTCTGCTGCTGCATGGCCTGCTGCTTGAGCTTCAGCAGCTATTGCATGTACAAGGGCTGGGCCACTATGGTCTGTCCTGCAAACACCATTGAGTAGGTGAGTGAAATGTGGAGGCGGGTTCCCTCTGAGCTCCCTGTGCTTCCCTGAGTCGCTGAGTTGTTCAGACTGACTGCCTTCTACAGAGAATGGCACCGGGATTGGGCCTAAGCTGACAGTTGGACACCCCTCTTGCAGTCCGGGACCCCTTGGGGGATGTCCGACTGCCTAAACCAGCAGACGAAGATCTCCTGAGGATGTAGCAGTAAGCCAAGCAGCAGGTGGCCTGGCATCGCACCACTCACACTTATCTTGGCCCTCTGAGCCTTCTGCCGCCACTTGATAGTGCTGCTGCAGAGTTGGGAGAGCCTCCAACTGTGGCAGCTGCACTCCCCAGCTGTGAGCCGGCTTCTGGTTGAGTGGTGCACCCCCTGTGGGAGCACACTGACCACCAGGGGACAGCTCTTGCATTGAGCTCTGCCCATTGGTGGTCAGTGCACATCATAGTGACCAGTCGTTCTGGTTGTTCTGCCATAACGGTCACTTAGGCTTTTATTATATAGATTAGAAGCCTGGTGCATGAAATTCGTGCACGGGGGTCAGGGTCCCTTAGCCAGGCCTGCACCTTCTCCAACCCGGGACCCCTCAAGGGATGCTGACTGCCAGTTTGGAGAGGGTACAGATTGGGCTGAAGGACCCTCTCCTCCCCACACCCCTCTTACACCCCCCACAGTGCATAGATTTTGAAGTACTACAACTGGCAGAATTTTTTAAGAGTATTTCATTGCCTTATTATGGTGATTGGAAAGCAGGCAATAAAGACACATATTTCAGACTGTAAAGCTGGCAACTGTTGAATGAATGAGAGTCTCTGAAGATGTAGCACCAAGAAAAATTCCAGGAAAACTCAGACTATTGTCATTTATTGTAGTTTATTGGCAATTTAAAAAAAAAATTGTTCTGCAGAAAGATGGGTTCATGCTAGCACTAACCAGTTTGCAAACAAAAAGGAAGGGAAGATACCTTTAATAAGGATTATGTTCACTGCTCATGTCCAGCAATATAGATTACTTGAGAGTCCACTGAACTTGGAATTTCCAGAGTTAATCAAATCAAGTCCTTCTTTATCCTCAGGGAAGCAGTATCAATATTACATGATAACTTCAAGAAGGCATCATTAGCAGAAGATAAAAAATTATAAATAAAAATTGTTTAAAACATTGTAACAAATCTTTATGAATTTGATAGACATGTGTAATCCACCCAACTAAAATGAACAGGTTTACCATAATGTCTTTCTACACATTAAATTAAAAGAGAAGAAATGGTCAAAGGCACAGAACAAGAGTCTGAAAGTAAAAACAAACAAAACTGTTCAAGTTTAAATTTGACATCTAGGTAAGATCGCTCTTGTAATTCCATGTCCATGGAATTGAGAGAAAGCAAAGACAATTATTAAATTCAATTTCCTATTGCTAAAAAAGTAAAGTTACTCAAGGGTTGAATTAGCCTGCCACTGTTGAATCAACAGCCACCTTTCACCCATTTGCACTCTATTACAGGAAGCTGGGCTAATTGTCATTTTACTGAGACACAATTCATATCACAAATGATGTAATGACACAATTATAGGTTATTTTTAAATGAGGATAATATATGAGAGAAAAGAGACATAAAACAATTAAAAATCTTTATTCAATTTTTAACTTCATGACACTAAAATGACTTCCTCCAAATCAAACTGTACACAAAAGTTGATGTGTAGTTGCCTGTGGCTAGAGGTAGTGTGAGGTGGGGCTTATGGGAGATAAGGAAGATGTTCTAGAACTGATTGTTGTTAAAGTTGCACAACTCTGTGAGTGGATTAAAAAATGTTGAATTGTACATTTTAAATGAATGGATTGTAAAGTGTGAATTATATCTCAATACAACTGTTGAAAACAAAACTCTATATTGAGGAGCCAAATTACATTCAGAATGAAATAATCTTAAAATGACCATGTACTATCCACTCTGTCAGGCTGCCTCTCCTTTTACCACAGATGCCTAAGTGTATAGTCAGCTGTCTACATGCAACAGGGGTTTTTGAGAGCTTGTGAAGTAGAACACCCAGTGCCTTTAGGTATGTAGAGGGCAACATTCTGCTGTGAAGTGAGGAGAGAAGACAGACTTCATACCAGGGAAAACTGATAGGACCAGGGCAAACTTGAAGTATTAAAAACTGTTGGTAGGTTCATGGATAAAAGTTCAAGAATTCCTATAAAGTAATGGATTTTGAAATATGGTATCTTGATAAGATTTACTTTGTCTAATTCAGATTAAATATAATATATTTTCTCTGGTATGTTACCATTGATTATTCGCCATAAGAACCAAATTATCATTAACCCCAAGGATTTTTGCAGTTAACAGGAAAAAATAAAAACAGTCTTACAAGTACCAGAGTTTATATTTGACTTTATGTCACAAATAAATATTGAGGGGTGTTTTTTGTTGTTTGTTTGTTTGTTTGCTTTTATTTTTCCTGACTAATGATGAGGTTAAATAAAGTAAAAGTAAGAAAATTATGATTTATAGAAATAAAGAAACTTGATATATTTTTTAAATGATTGCTAATAAAAATTGAATTGCTTTCAGTAAGTGATAATGATTTGCTAGTGCATTTGTTTTCTACCATTTCCAATCCATATAAAAGGCTTTCTATTAAAATTTGGTACTTGAAAGTAATTATTGAGTATAAATTTTATTATCTATGTTAAAAATCAGTTAAGAATTTAAGAATTTAAAAGAATAGTGTCTCTTCGGTACAAGGTATTTAGGGTTTAATGTAATACCTGCTACTTTAGAGCACGTAGAATAAAGCATGCCACTGACGACAATTAGGAATCAGCAGGACTCAAGAGTTTTTATGCCATTTTGCGTTTTATGTGTTTACAAAGCTGCAACAACCTATTGGCATTTAATTCCATATTTACTGTCTCTGGTGTCTCATTGCACAGCAGGACATGGAATGAGCAATAAACATGTTATCGTAAGTATTGTACTGAATGAAAATTTAATTAAATCACAACTTCTTAAAAAGTGTCTTTTCTGTGTCACCCCTGGGTTTGACATCACAATCTCAGATATTCATTTTATCAATGTATCCACATTGAATTACAAAAGCATGCTGAAATAATTTGGTGAATATTAAAATTTCAGAAGAATAAAAGATTCATTTTTAATATATTAACACAGGAAAGAATTATTTAATTTCGCTGACTTGAAAAAGTATACAGATATATAAAATATTAATTTTCTGACTTACCTATACACATACTAAAGTTACATAATAATAACATCAAAGATATAGTATAAATATTATTTAAAAATATTCTATCCTACATAATAAAAGTCTAGGTGTCTTTGTGCAACGTCACCACAATAGGGCATCAGGGGAGAGCAATTATGGGAGAGCAGGCCTGCAGGGGAGGGCAGTTAGGGATAACCAGGTCAAAAGGGAGAGCACTTAGGAGTGATCAGGCTGGCAGGGGAGTGCAATTGGGGGTGACCAGGCTGGTAGGGGACGGCAGTTGGGGGTGATCAGGCAGGCAGGGGAGTGGTTAGGGCACTATCATGCTGGCAGGCAGAAGCAGTTAGGGGCAGTTAGGAAGGCAGGCCAACAAGCAGTTAGGAACCAGCAGTCCCTCAAGGATTGGGCCTAAACGGACAGTTGGACATCCCCAAAGAGGTCCAAGATTGAAGAGGGTACAGGATGGGCTAAGGGACATCCCTCCCCTCCGTGAATGAATTTTGTACACTGGTCCACTAGTATTATCATAAAAACCTGAAGACTTCATTGCATCTTCATGTTAAATGTGAGAAGATAGTAGAAGAAAAGTTGATTAATCACAGAAGAAATCTAGATATTAATAAGAATTTTGCTTGATAATAGTAATAATGGGAGGAATAGTATAGCAAAGCGATAGACCTCATATCTAAATAATTTATACCAAATGAAGAAAATATAGATTATTAATCAGATGAAGAGAAAGTTAAATATTAAAAACAGTTAATAAAGAGTTCATGTTCAAGGAACTCAACTAAAGTAATGAAAGAAATACATAGAAAGATCCAAGTCAGAGAGATAACTTTATCCTATTCCTCGAAGAAGCTGGGGTTTCTTTGGAAGAAAGGAATAGGGGGAATAAATAGTGAGGGATGGCTACTTGAATTGGGTGGTGAATAATATATTGTTGTATCAAGAAAGAAAGAAAGAAAGAAAGAAAGAAAGAAAGAAAGAAAGAAAGAAAGAAAGAAAGCAAGCATAAGTAGCAATAGCATAAGATAGTGAGTTTAAGTTTAAGAAGCCTTCACATATATCTTCTTCTCAAGTTTAGAATTGATTTCAAGTCCAATAGCACTGAGCATATAAATGATATATACAGTGAAATATGTAGTGAAAATGGAGGAAGACAACTTTAAATGGAAGCAGGTTATTACAGTTTATATGTCAAGGTTTTGATACATAATCTTAATTAAGTTTGGGAAATTAGTAAAATATAGATACATAGACACAGGAGAAAGGAAAATTCAATTTTCAATTAGTTTGTGTCCTTCGGCAAGATATCAAACATTTTATGAATTATTTGACCTGCAAAATGTATTTATGCTTTTCTTATAGAATATGTATAATACTTAAGTCAAATAGTATATTAAAAATCTTATCACTGTGCTGACAACCTAATAAATTCTTTAAAATGCTAGTTTCACTTAGTTAAAATTATTTCTCCCTGTGCTTAAAAATTATGTAAAATATTAAACAAATATGCAAATATAAAGAATGACAATGTCAGATAAAATTTTCAGAAAATAATGAAGCACCTAAAATATATAAAAAAAAAATGCTGAAAGTCATTATCCTTGTGTTTCTTGTAAATCTTAAAATAGAGAAAAGATATCATTTAAAAATATATTCATAGAATTTAAGATGATGTATGATTCTGCAGGAAAATGAGATTTTTCATAATATAAAATTGGTGTTTAAAATCTTGTTCTTCAGACACATGTTGGATTTAGACATAAATCTTTAAGCTTTCATGGAGGGGATGCTTTGGAGAATGTTGATAGGATGTTACCAACTAGTTAATATATCAAATAATACAAGATTCTTTATAATTTCTTTTAAGATCAAATAAGTCACTGAGATGTTTGAATAAACTTGTCTTATGTAAGTAATACATGATTCTCCCCCACCCATTTAGCCTTTCTTAATCTGACTCTCTTTCTCTATCAATGTCTCTCAGCAAAATAAAAACAAAATGATTCTCTTTGAAATGCTGTGTTATAGTATTTTGCCATTTTTAAAGATTTTTAGAAAATTTAAATTATCTGGACCTCCCATGAATAAGCACTATGTAGATAGAACTATATAATCTCTCAATTAGGATGATGAGATGAAGATAACAATAGAGTTGGAACTAATTTTCTGAATATTTACAGAATAAAAGAGTACTGCAATTCTGACTTTTTAACTAGTATATTTTACTATTCTGATTATCAGTGCAAATATATACAGTGAAAGCAAATTAAAAGGTAATATGAAAGGGTCATGATTGTATAGAAAAATCTCTGATACTTTTTACCTTACTGAAGTGACAAATCCCTCTTTGAATGAAGTCATGTATTTGATTCCTCTTTCAATCAGCTACTATCACACTTTTAAATAGGATTATTAAAAAAAAAAAAAAAGGTGCCTTAATTTAACTTTGGTATATGTAAGTCGATCAGTGATAAAAATAAATATTTTTGACATTTGTCTCTACTGTGAATACCATAAAATAAATAAAATATTACATTTTATTTATAAAAATGAATAATATGCAAATTAACCATCACTCAGCCATGCCCAGCAGCCAATTATGAATGAGTATGCAAATTAACCATAACCAAGATGGCTGCATCCACAGAGCCAGTAGGAGTCTTGGGTTTCCCAGGCAATGGAGGAAGCCAAGCTTTCTGCACACCCTGGCAAGTCCAGGCCTCCATATAAAAGCTACAAAGTTTCAATTATAGAAGATAAATAAATCCCAACAAAAATGGTGGCAGCCACTGAGCTGGAGAGAGCAGGATGCTTGGGTTGCCCCTGGCGATGGAGGAAGCCAGGCCTTCCACACACCCTGGCAGGCCCAGGCCTCCACTCAAGGTTATAAGTTTAAATTATAGAAGATAAATAAACCCCAACAAAAATGGCTGCAGCCATGGAGCAAGCAGGAGGCTTGGCTCCGCTCCAAGCTACTAAGTTTCAATTGTAGAAGATAAATGAATCCCAGATACCAGGTCCTCTGCTTGGATCCCCAGGGGGTGTGGCCAGCCTGCAAACTACCATAGGCTCCTCACCCAGATGATCCATGCCCCAATGGAACTTTCACCCTGCTCTGGGAAACCCTTCAAGGCAAACCAACTGGCCCCCATCCATGCATCAGTCCTCTATCCTATCTAATAAAAGAGCAATATACAAATTGACTGTCACTCCAACTCACAGGATGGCTACTGCTATGTGGTCAAAGATCCTGCCCCCATGTGGACACAAGATGGCCACCACAAGATGGCCAGCAGGGGAGGGCAGTTTGGAAGACCAGGTCTGCAAGGGAGAGGATGATCAAGCCTGCAGTGGAGGGCAGTTAGGGGTGACCAGGCAAGCAGAAGAGGGAAGTGAGTGGCAATCTGGCATGCAGAAAAGGGCAGTTGTGGAGGACCCAAGCCTGCAGGGGAGAGTAGTTGTGGGGAGGGGGGAGTCCTGCTGGGGATGGCAGTTAGGGGCGAACAGGCTGGCATGGGAGCAATTAGGTATCAAACAGGCTGGCAAGAGAGTAGTTGGGGGTGATCAGGCTGGCAGAAAGAAGTGGTTAGGGGCAATCAGGAAGGCAGGCAGGTGAGCAGTTGAGAGCCAGCATTCCTGAAGGGATCCCAGGTTGACGAGGGTACAGGCTAGGTTGAGAGACAATCCCCCTCACCCCATGCACAAATTTCATTCACTGGACATCTAGTATGTATATAAAAATATAGCCCACTGTCAAACATCTAGTGAATATACAGGTGATTTCCATTTCTTTAAACTTGTAAAGAATGTATAGTTTATAATATGTGTTATATATGGAAAATAGCTAAATAAAAGCTAAAGACATCAAAAAGTTCTGAAATAAACAGATTTTTCAAAATATTTTTTAAATTGATTTTTAGAGAGAGGAAGAAAGACAGGAGTGAAAGATGGAAACATCAGTGATGACCCATCAGCTGCCTCCTGCACACTCCCCTCTGGAGATCAAGCCCAAATCTGGGCATGTGCGCTGCCTGACCAGAAGTCAAACCAGCGAGCTCTTGGTGCATGGGTAGATATTCAACCACTGAGCCATGCTAGTTGGATGTTTTCTTTGCTGTGCAGAACCTTTTTAGTCTGATGTAGTACCACTATTTATTTTTGCTTTTGGTTTCAAATCCAAAAAATAAATACCAAGACAATGTTCAAAGACCTTGCCTCAATAATTTCTTCCAGAAATTTTATAGTTCCATGTCTTATTCAATTCTTTAACCCACTTTGAATTGACTTTTGTGATCCAGTTTAGTTTTTTTTGCATGTGGCTGACCAGTTTTCCCAGCACCATTTTTTGAATAGATCATACTTTCCCCATTGCTCATTCTTGGCTCTTTCGTCATATATTACTTGACCATATATATGCATGGGTTTATTTCTAAGCTACAGGTTCTGTTCCATTGATTTATGTGTCTGTTTTTATATCACTGCCATACTGTTTTGATTATTATAAGTTTGTAATATAGTTTGAAATCAGAAAATGTGATTCCTCCAGCTTTGTTCTTTTTAAGATTGCTTTGGCTATTTGGTGTCTTTTGCACTTCCATATGAGTTCTAGGTTTGTTCCAGTTTTGCAAAATGTGATATTGACATTTTGATAGGGATTGCAATGGATCTGTAGATAACATTTTAATGATAATAATTTTCCCAGTCCATAAGCACAGAATACCCTTTCATTTATTTGTGACTTCTTCAATTTATTTTAACAAAGTTTGGTAGTTTTCAGTGTACGGACTTTGAACCTCCTAGGTTAAATGTATTCCTGATTTATTTTTATTTCCAGTGTTCTTAAAATGGAATTGTTTTATAATTTCTCTTTCTGATAGCTGCTAGTGAAATGCAAAAATTGGATTCTAACATGTGGTGTTCTTCTGGGCAGGATGATTCCCAGGTCCTTGTCCAGGTGAAGTCAAAGAAGGAAGCCACGGACAGAAGGTGATATAGGAAAAGATGGATATTTTCTGAGAAAGAAGCACAGACTCCTGTGTGGGGAGGGGGAGAGAGACCCCCTAAGTCCCTTTTTTCTGTTTAAAAGCTACAGTTTTTTTTTCTGTCTTGATATCCCCTCAGATTGGTCACTATAGCAGCTTCAGAGCTCAAACCTCAGGTGCAGTTCCCCTCTACTTCTCCCTTATTGTTTTCCCATTCCCTTTGGCCTTCCTCTTCCCCTCTGAACCAGTGGATTCCTTCCCTTTATTCTGTAAGTGTGTACCTTCTGCAGCTCCCAGCTCTGTAGCCTAGTGCTTTTCCCATGGACCACTTAATTCCTAAAATTTCCTAAACCTCTAAACCTACCTAGTTTACCCTAAAAACTCCTTTCACTAGTATTTAGAAATGTAGCAAATTTTTCTATATTGATTTTGTTCCTGCATCTATACTGAATGTGCTAATTATTTCTAACTCTAACTTTTGGTGGAATCTTTAGGGTTTCTATATTTAATATTATGTCATCCCCAAACAGAGGCAATTTCACTTCTTTCTTTCTAATTTAGATTCCTTTTAGTCTTTCCTTGTCTCTTTGACAAGAACTTCGACTACTATGTTGTATAATAATGGCAAGATAGGTCATTATTTTCTTGTTCCTGATCTTAGAGAAAAAGCTTTTAGCTATTTATTGTTGAGTATGATGTGAGCTGTGAGTTTGTCATGGCCTTTGTTATCTTTAGTTACAGTCCTTCTATACCCAGCTTGAGATTAAAACTTATTTATTTATTTATTTATTTATTTATTTATTTTACTACAATATTTAAAGTTTGGTTTTGGCTGTTGTTTTACACAAAAGATGGACAGATTTCAGAAAAACATAAATTTATTAATGTAGTAAACTCTTATACTATATTTATATTTTAAATTACCTTGAAAATAACTTAACTAGTGAAGTCAAGGACTGTTTAGTTGAGTTCACACTTGAGAAAAACATTTTCAAGAATTATGAAATGAGTATAATACATATATCTCAGTTTTGCCCAAACTAAATTAAATTGGTCATTAATCAACAGTTTAGGCCATAATTCTATATCAAAGTATGTATCTTTGTGAGAATTAACAAATGTATACAATTGTAAACATTAGTACTAAGTTTTTGGAGTTTGCTAATTACTATATATTTATAAAATTTATATATACTATTTCAATTATATTTTAGAAATGTTAGAAGTGAGCTAGACCTAAGAAATACTGAATTTGAAAATTTGTATTGAAAAATAAAAATATGTCAATTCTGTTTCAAATCAATTATTTAAAAACAGAAGTTTTATAGTATGAAGTAAACTTGGCAATTAAGCCAATGATCCTCATGAATTTCAAATTTTTGAATATGGGAGTTTTTAACATCTTAAAGTAGCAACCACAATGATAATATTTAATATGAATTATTTAATAAGGATTACATTATTCAATATCCATAACAGAACAATAAAATATATATTATTTAAAAAATAATAGCTGAGACTTGGGGAAAATGGATAACTTGTTTGCTTAAACTTAGAAATTTTAGAAGGAGCAAATCCATACTTTAAGTAAGTAGCTAATCTAACATTCAAGGTTAGCACAGATCTCTGAAAAGTTAACATATCTTCTTTCAGTACTGCATTAGTTGATACATACTTATATGAAAATATGACAACATAAATTAGTCATTTTCAATATATACATATTAGTACAGTTTATAGTTTTTGTTAAGTTTCAGAATATTTTACTATCTTGTGCTTTACAGTATTTTTGAAACCTGGACCAGTTACATGGATACTAATTGTCTACTTAAAAAAAAAAAAACATGGAAAAGGACAATATGTAATATCATATTCAAAATGTTATTTAGTATAATATTTTCCTTTTACTGAGTTTCAGGTTGCTAATATGGCAGTTTTTAGTATATTACTTATGGATTTATTTTAAACTTTCACTTTTATATTCAGAGGAACCACGGTTTATTTTGATAGCATATTAACATGAGTGTTAAACTAAGCAGAAATACAATTAACTTCTATGGAGACATGGAAATGTCAAAGACAAAATCACTTAAAGGATGCTTTATGGTATTTCTTCATTGCCTCTTTAAAATATGACTATATTCATAGTACTCTGAAACCCCTCCCTCCCCCCATTTATTGCACTTCATATTCATCCTAATTTTTAAGGACTATAACTCCTACTTAAAATAATTTATTACATTGAGTACAATGTATAATGTTAAAATTGCCATCATTTTTTAGAGGATCAAAGACCTGACATGCCATGTTGGAAAATTATTGAAAATAAATGCCTTTCCTCAGAACCTTGTTTTTCTAAACTAATGCATAATTCTTTAAAAAATTCTTCATATGACAACATTATCTTCACCACTTGACTTTCATTTATGAAGTAACCCTGTACAAATGTTGCACTTAGAGTTGAAAATATTTCAAATCAAGTGTTTGTACATAAAATATACTAGTGCACACAATCTTCCTGGCTATTTTCTTTCTATCAATGATATTTTATTTACATTAGTGTTTTTAGCAACCATATCACACTAGTGATTTGCGTTAACCTTGAAATCCATTAAAACCCATTGATAATGTTTACATATGCTCCTGGGAAGGCAGCATTTCACTTTTATTTGTTTTGTCAGTTATTTCTGAAACAGATTTCTCAAATACTGCTTCAATCAATTCAATTTTTCTTCAAGGTTCAGATGGTCATTTAAGAAGATCCATAGTTAATTAATTTTTAATCAGTGTCAGACACCTTCCAACTACACAGGCAATTTCTGAAAGATAAAGCATAGCAAAACACAAAACAACAAAAGAATTATTACTGACTTACTGTTACAGGTTGAAAAGTTTTATCCATAATCTCTTTCTCCATGTTTGAAGTAACAAATCCCTGTGCTTGTGGATTAACTTCTACTATTTTTCCCATTATTCACAGTCACGACTGTGGGAAATGTTCTCAGCAATAAAACCCTAATGCTTGCCTTTTACTTATTTTTGCCTTATATAGCAATATTGTCCCTAGCTCATTCTTTGATAAGCTATGCATTAATCATCTAGAAATGTCTCTGTTGTTGACATAAAAAAAAAAATCTTAACCTGCAGAGAATTTGTATAAAAGTGTATTTGAGCCAAATTGATGACATAAGCTGGGGAGCAAGATCTCAAATGCTCCAGAGGATAACGATTTTGCAGTTTCTTGTATGCATTTGAAATTAAGGAGGAACCATAAGGAAGATCACAGAAAGAGGGAGAGCACAAGGAAGGCAAGATTGGATTACAGGATAGTTATGCTAACTTGCTCTCTTGAGGGAGGTTCCAGTTTAGAAGCAGGGAATCTGAAAAGAGGCATTTCAAAGGCCTGTTAACCTAGATGCACAAAAACAATGTATCTTTAGCAAAGATAAACCTTTTTACTAAAATGCGATATGCCTGAGGCGTGACAACCCACCATGACCTTCCCAGTTAGGAACTTATAATCAGAATCACCCTGTGAGATTACTTTCCACAGAATGCTGCCCCCCCCCCTTTATTTTTGGTCCTCACCGTGTTCTCAATTTTTTATTTAAGCGAACTGTACTCGTTCAGCGAAAGTAAAATACTTACTTTGCTTGAATTCTCAATTTCTTGCTCCATCTGCAGTTTTCTGGTATTAGTAAGCCCAAAACAGGGCATTTTCTCATTCTCAAGTGCTACATTCTCACCCCTTTTATAACACCCTACTCAACAATCTGTCCTCTCTTGAAATTTACACCATTTCTTATCATTTATAAATTTCTAAGAGACACTTCAACATTTCATGAAGGATTTCCATTTTCAATAAAAATTATTCAAGTCCCTGATTTCTCTTTACACAGACCTCTATTATTATTTGATAAAAGTGAACAGGCAGTTGGAAGGAAGCCTAAGAGCAACCTTCGACACATTGTAACTACTCAACTGCTTTTGATTTGAGAAGGTACCCCAATCTCTAATACAGCCCTTTTTCATTCATTCTTCTGCTGCTCCCTTATTTTTATCATTATTTTATTCTTTAATGTGATCACTATTTTTCTATCCATTATCTCTTTTCTAAACATTCTCCCTAACTAATCTATACTCAAAATAACTTGCATAACCTATTCATTGATTAAACTTACTATCCCATCATTTTAATAATTGTTATACTCAATCAATTTCAAATTAGATATAAAATTAGGAATCAATTTTCTCTTCTACTTTTTAAAACTCTTAAATATCAAAGGTAAAGGTAACCTTGCAATGATGGACTGCATTAAAAACAAACACATATGTCTCTTGGCCTTCCTTCTGTCCTCTTTTGAATAGTACCTATTTAGGTCCATGCCCATTTTTTGATTCGGTTGTCTATCTTCCTTCAGTTAAGTTGTATGAGTTCCCTGTAAATGTTGGATATCAAACCCTTATCGAAGATAACATTGGCAAATATGTTCTCCCATGCAGTGGGCTTTCTTGTTGTTTTGTTGATGATTTCTTTTGCTGTGAAGAAGTTTTTTTTATTTATTTTATTTTATTTTATTTTATTTTATTTTATTTTATTTTATTTTATTTTATTTTATTTTATTTTAATGTAGTCCCATTTGTTTATTTTCTCCTTAGTTTCCATTGCCCTAGGAGCTGTATCCATGAATATATTGCTTCAGCAAATGTCTGAGATTCTGCTCCCCATGGATTCCTCTAATGTTTTTATGGTTTCCTGTCTTACATTTAAGTCCTTTATCCATTTTGAGTTTATTTTTGTGTATGGTGTAAATTGGTGGTTTAGTTTAACTTTTTTTGCATGTATCTGTCCAATTTTCCTAACACCATTTGTTGAAGAGACTGTCTTGATTCTGTTGTATGTTCTTTTCTCCTTTGTCAAATATTAATTGAGCATAGTGATTTGGGTCGATTTGATGCTCAAAGTCACTAATCATCTGAGAGATGCAAATCAAAATGACAATGCAGTACCATCTCACACCTGCCAGAATGGCTATCATCTACAAATCAACAAATGACAAGTGCTGGCGAGGATGTGGAGAAAAAGGAACCCTTGTGCACTGCTGGTGGGAATGCAGATGGTGCAGCCACTGTAGAGAATAGTATGGAGTTTCCTCAAGAAACTAAAAATGGAATTCCCATTTGATATATGCAGCCCTCTGTTCAAAGCAGCGCAATTCACCATAATTAATAATTGTAATACCTAATCAATAAAGAAAAAGGTAAATTAAAAAAAAAAGAAAACAAAAAAGTCCTGCTAATTCATTCTTAGTGCTTGTCCTAGGATTTCATCAATTACTTTATTCAAATCAAGTTAACTTAATTTTTTCTTATCAGAGAAGTAATTCCAAACAGTTGCTACCTTTTCAAAAAGGAATTTCCTGAGGTTTCCAGGTAAAATAAAGGATTTTCACAACAAACAACTTTTCTTTTTATATAAGCACCTCCCATATATTGCACAGGTATCCTTTTACTAAAAGCTATATGTATTTGTCATTCATATAAACTTTAATATATCTGTAGGTTCTGTATATTTGTTGTTGTATCTAGCAATCCAACTCTTAGGTTACCATTTCAGAAAATGATCTCATCTTCTACTTATTATGAAGATCAAAATACCCCCATTACAGTATACTTCTCTTTATTGTTCGTGGTTTCTTCTTCAAATATACTGTAAAATATATATTTTTGTATTTATTTTTCTTCTGGCAGTAACTACCACAGTTCTCCCCTCACATGCATGTGTTTTTAGATCTTTCCATGCCATCTGCTGCATAGCCCATAAACATATGGAAGATTGACTTTTACTACAAATATGTGGTTATGTATATCTTCTAACATATGTTGTTTTTATTTTAGAAGATGGGATGATAAAAGTAAAAACAAAGAGTAATACAGAGGTGTATACATTCAGTGTAAGGCAGTGGGGAAGATGATGCCGGCTTATAGGACCTTTAATTTCATAATTTGTGGCCCAATGTTGGATTTGTACAGTTTGAGCTCTGAAGCTGCTTGCAGATCAGACATGCCTGCAGAGCCAGCAGCCCCTGTGCTGATTGTACTGTTTGATAAATTGTACTCCTTGCATCGTTATTAAATAATACTTCTTGTACTATGATTGTGTGATCAAAGAAAGCCCTTTTATTCAACAGGCCTGAGCAGAAACTGGGATTGATTAATGCTTAATCATATATTACCCATTGTTCTCGCTCACAACCCGCTTGCTTGATCACAGATTCAGCCAACCTTTGAAAGTCCAGTTGCCCCCACCAATCAGAAAATAAATTATATATGTTTGTGGTCTTGTTTCCCCTAGCAACCATTTTCTTTGATCAATAGCTCCTTGCCCTATCGCCTTCATTTTGGAAAGTATTCTGGGTTCATTCATAGCCAGGGCTACATTTCTGGTTTGCAAATCATTACCTCAATAAATTCTCTTTAAATTTCTTTTAAAAAGTTATTTCTGGACTTTGTTAATAATAAATTTAATTCCCTCTCTCCCTCCGTCTCTCCATCTCTTTCCATATATATGTACATATATGTGTCTGTGTACGTATACACATATTATATATACATATATGTGTATATATATGAGAATTCATATGGTAAATGTGAATATATGTAGATACATATTTTCTATATGTATAATGATATATAATATGCATGTACACTGAGTGGCCAGATTATTATGATCTCTGAATGCCTAATGATCTGGCTACTCAGTGTATAACATATATAATAAAAGGCTAATATGCAAATTGTACCTGCAGCCAGAAGTTTGACCAGAAGGCAGGCCGGCCAACCACCCATCTTCCCTCCCCCTGGCCAGCCTGGCCGGACCCCACCCATGCACAAATTCACGCACCAGGCCTCTAATATATATATATATATATATATATATATATATATATATATATATATATATATATATATACACACACTGAGTGGCCAGATTATTATATGTTCAGAGATCATAATAATCTGGCCACTCAGTGTATATTGAGAGAGAATAATATTCATCTTCCTCACTATGTCATACTTAAAATGTACACCTCTCTCTCTGTTACCCTTATCATCCTATCTTTTAAAGACAACACTTTTCCTCACTAGTTTTGCTACTTAACTGTACATTCATCACTTGTCATTGAGAGGGTTAACTTGAAATATAGGCAGACAGGGCAGGGGTCCAGGGGAAACAAAGGCAGGTGGAGCGTAGGCAGGGGCAGACCTGGCAGTTTGAGCAGCCTAACCAGAGGAACAACCAAGCAGAAATAGTAAAATGTTTCTGGACTCAAAGCAGGAGGCATAGGAAACAGGGAAGGCCTATAGCAACAAGATGTACAACACATATAAACAGAGAAAGTTCTGCACAGTGACAGAAAAAGAACATAGAAACGGAACGTTCAGGTCTGTTGCCGGGCAAGAACCAATCAGGTGAGGACACAGGTAAAGACAGAGCAGGCCTGTGGCAAATGCATACCCCTGGACCAGAAGGCTTCAGTGGGCAGCCTTGGCCCCCCGTCCCCATGGGGGAGTCTGAATCTGCTTATAACAAATTTTTCATATTTTTGCTTAAATTTTCTGGTCTGTGGAGCTCATTCATCAGCATTGGGAGACAGGACCCTGGGAAAAAGCCCTTGGCTCACCGATCTGGCTAGCATCATATTGGAGTTTTTCTTCCTCTTTATGTACTGCGTTTTTCCCTCAAATTCCACCTTTTGATATTGAAATTGAGTGATTTTCAAATTGTACTTAATGTTTCCTTCTGTGAAGTTTTATGTTATTGATTTTTTTCTTAAAATATTTCTCTTTGATTTCTATCATTCTTTTATTTTTCCTATTAGTCTATAATTCTTTCCATTTTTTTGCTCATAATTTGCTATCTTTAAAATATTTTAAACTCCTCAATTTTCTGTTTGGGGGCTTTTTTCTGTCTGTCTACATTTTCTATTGTAATTTATATACCACTGGTGTTTCAACTTGCTCAAATTTTCACAATATTGAAAATGGTTTTTTAAGGACTCTTAAACACATTATAAGATAGACTTGCTAGTTGAGTTAGTGTTCAATAAATATTATCTGATCCATGTCTACTATGATCTGCATAAAACAGATCTCTGCATGATGGACACATATTAAGCTAAGGTAGATGATGTGAGGGAACTTTAACACTGTTAATAGGATCCATTTCTAATTTTCTAGAAATGTTACATACTCTAGTGCCCTACAACCCTTCACCAGACTCACAACAAAGTCCTCCCTTACCCCCAGTAATTACTCTAATGTAGTAACCAGGTTTGATTATTTGAAAAATTAATGAAACATGATTCCATTACATTATTGAAAAATGACTGAGGTGATAGACCACTGATATCTGGTAAAAAGCATCATAGGAAAGAAGAAAACTTCTATGAACTCTGTTTTAGAAATATCATACAAAGGAAGGATTTGAGAAAGTGTGTGAGGTTTTAAACTTTAAAAATAAAGATTATTCTAATGAATGTGATAATTTTACTTGAAAAGTAGAAGGTAATTATTTGGTGTGATATTTCAACTAATATAAAGATTAGAAGGTAATTATTTGGTGTGATATTTCAATTAATATAAAAAAGAATGGTGAAGATAGAAGAACATCAACTCAATTAACAGGAACAAAACAGAATTAGAAAAACAACACAAAAATAGTTTTGCCTGGCAGCTTTTTAAGAACAAAACCATTTATAAATTTAGCAAGGTAAACACAAGAGCAGTAAAATATGATCACTTTCTTTTAAATAGAACAAAATAGCTCAAGAATATATTATTCATTTTTTATTACTAAAATAACTTTTAGCCTATTGGAAGTCAGCAATACTCATTATAAACATATAAAAATTATATGTTCATAATCAATATAAATAAGAAAGAAAAGTAAATGAATGCATTAGTAAAATATGTGTAGAGGAATTAATATAGAGAACTATTTTTTTTAGAACACTTGAATGTGTTTTATAAGATAAAGAAAACTCAATAACATAAAAGCTTTCAATCTGTAATAATAAAAGCATAATATGCTAATTTGGCTGGATGTTCTTCTAGATGACCTTCCATACAAAACCAGGGCTGGGAGGGAAGCCTGGGTCCCCGGTGCCAGAAGGAAGTGGGTGCCAGCAGCCAGGGAAAGGAAGGCCTACTCTTGCACAGATTTCATGCATCAGGCCTCTAGTATACAATAAGAAGAAATCAAATTACTCTTTTAATAATGATAAATTAAGTTTTAGAGGATGTTAAACATTCTCTTTTCAAACCAACAAATACCTTAAAACATATTCCATTATATCTATTAAAAGTGTTACCAAAACATACATAAAATGTCACGATGAGGAAATTCAAAATAAAGAAAATATAGTGCCAGAACAAATGCCCATGACACATTTTTAAATGTTTTAAGTGTCAAAATCAGCATCTATATCAGGGTTGGGGAACCTTTTTTCTACTAAGGGCCATTTGAATATAACATCATTGGAGGGCCAAAATTATCAACTTAAAAATGAGCCTGGGAGCCTGGCTGGAGTGGCTCAATGGTTAAACATTAACCTATGAACCAGGAGGTCATGGTTTGACTCCTGGTCAGGGCACATGACTGGGTTATGGGCTCCATTCCCAGAAGGGGGGATGCAGAAGGCGGCCAATTAATGATTCTCTCTCATCATTGATGTTTCTATCTCTCTCTCCCTCTCCCTTCCTCTTTGAAATCAATGAAAATATATTAAAAATAATTAGCCTGCTATATTTGGTCCAATATTTAACTAACTCATCCCTAATGTGATGGTTGGATGGCTGGAACTGCTTCTCTTTGGTGAAGCATGTGGTGTTAGCTGGTATTTGAGATATTGCTGCTTGCAATTGCTTTTCCGGGTTTGTGTTGGCAGTTTCAGCACAATTCTTTGTGATGGTAAGTTTTGAAAACTGCTCACAACAGTAAGTTGTTCCAAACACAGATGCATATTTCAATGCATATCTCCTCAATGTGGGAAATTCATCACTGCTTAGTAATGTTTGTAGAACTCAAGCAATGGGAGGTTGTTGTACTTAGCTTGCAACTCATCATCGCTTTGCAGCTAAATGATTTGGTGTTGCTGGTTTCACAATTGAACACTGTGGCAAAGATGTTCAATTCACATCCTTGAATCTTTCATTAAATGCCTCAATTAGTTTCCGACACTCACCAGCACATTCAAGTGTGGTAGAAGGCTTTTGTCTTTCCCAAGTGGGGAAATGCACCATGATATTCCTTTCAAATTGCACTTCCCACAACCTTAATTTAGCTTCAAATGACTTCACTTTTGAAAGCAGGGAGCTGAGAAGCTGGTTAGGGCCCTGCAGCTTGACGTTCAGCTCTGTGGGTAAGGTTCACCATGAACACTAGATCACACAGCCACTTGCTATCACTGAGCTCCCTGTCAGGTTTCCTCTCATCTCCAGGAAATGCTCGACTTCATCCAATAGGTCATAAAACTTATCAGCATGTTTCCACCGCACGTCACCGTGATGAATAAGATCAATGTACTCCGAGTCAAGATCATTCTGTAACTCCTTAAATTGTTCAAAGCTTCTGCATGACACTGCTGTTGGCAAAACATTGTTGAACCACAGCCACTGTGCCCAGAGACTTCCTGGGTACGTAGTTACATCACTTGGATGAAGACTGAGAGGATTCAGTTCTTTCTTGACAAATGCAATTAACCCTTCTTGCAAGCCAACCATGGCTGGAGCTCTCTCTGTAGTAAGGCCACTTAACTTTTCAAATCTTAACTCAAATGTTTTCATTGTTAAAACAAGTCTCTCCAATAGGTCCTCATCTGTTGTGGCACCATGCTTCACTCCAGTGACATCGGTTCGTCTTCCGTGATAAGCTCTGCAGTTATAACATTGTTCATGTTAAAACAGCCAGGTGGGCAGTCTTCGTTATGTTCATTGTTTCATCACAAGCCAGAGAGAAAAATTGGAAATCTGCAGAATCCTTCAGTGTTTTTGCAATGTCTTGTGCTAACTCAGTAATCTGATCTGAGATGGTTCTCTGAGAAAAACTAACACTCTGCACAAATTTCCTTTGTCTGGCGCTGACAGTTGTGCAGCAGCCACCATGCACTCTTCTTCCACAAACTCTCCCTCTACCTGTGGCCTCAGCTTCCTTGTGAGGAGATCGCTCACTATATAGCATGTACTATTACAGTGGTTGGCAAACTCATTAGTCAACAGAGCCAATTATCAACAGTACAAGGATTGAAATTTCTTTTGAGAGCCAAAATTTTTTAAACTTAAACTTCTTATAATGCCAATTCTTCAAAATAGACTCACCCAGGCCATGGTATTTTGTGGAAGAGCCACACTCAAGGGGCCAAGAACCGCGTATGGCTCACGAGCCGCAGTTTGCCGACCACGGTACTAGTATGAATAAGGCCGTCTCTGTCACAATGAGGCCTAGTGAAAGCGCTTGTTGTGATTCCATCCCCGCTGAAGAGCACTGGTTTTATCCAAATGCATCTGTCCTCCAAGCTCACTGAGATTAGCATGTTTTGAGCTGTGATGATGCTCCAGATTGGCTGTTTTCATGACTGCAAATGCATCACCACAAAGGAGGCACACAGGTTTGCCTTTGACGTCAACAAAAAAAAATAATCATTTGTACATTTTTCCTGGAAAGATCTACACTCTGCATCAACTTTTCTTTTCGGTGTAGTTGCCATTTGAAGGATGTCACACCACTTAAGTTTTAATAACTATCGGTTTTGTGTGTGTGTCACCCACAACACAATTCTTTTGTTTTCATTGCTGTTTTAATCCTGAAGCTTTGGTTTGGAGAATAGCCAATGTTCATATCATCAGCTTTTTCTGTGTACAGTAATTTCCTTAATCTTCCTCTGAGATTCATTTTTTTTGAGGAGTGTTGGTCACAGATGTGTGGATAAGGTTTGGACTGGAGTTATCATCTATGTCAAGAAAGAAGTCACTATATATTTTTTAAAAGTGACACCAACAACAAAAAAGAAAGAAGTCAACAACATTGTAGTCAATCATTGGAGACAAGGTCACCAAAGTCACATCTTGTCTCAGCACCAGGGATCACTGCTGTATGTCAACACTTTGGAAACCTGTGTGCTCCCTGCCTGCCTGGCACCGACTGTGCTCTGAGTCAGCGCATAACAGGCAGGTGGCTGCGGGCAGCTGAGAAGCATATCTGTCTGTCCCATCATGTACTCATACAGAGAGGACACATATGAGTCTATTCTTTGCTTGCCCTTCAAAATTTATGTTATTAGTGAAACGAAATCATCAACTTTCACCACACACAAAAACAAACTCAAAATGGTTAAAGGACTTGAATGTAAGATGGGAAACCATAAAAGTCCCACAAGACTCCATAGGCAGAAAACTAGCAGACATATGTCATAGCAGTGTCTTTACTGACCCAGCTCCTAGGGCAATGGAGATTAAGGAGAAAATAAACAAATGGAACTACATCAAAATAAAAAACTTTTGCACAGCAAAATAAACCATCAACAAAACAGCATGGGAGAATATATTTACCATTATATTTCTGACAAGGGTTTACTCTCCAACATTTACAGAGGACTCATACAACTTAACAAAAGGAAGATAATCGATTCAATAAAAAAATAGACAAAAGACCTAAATACCGTGTTTCCCCAAAAATAAAACATCCTCTGAAAATAAGACCTACTTACAGGTTTCCTTCTGGGTGAAATATAAAACATCCCCCTGAAAATAAGGCCCCCCTAGGCTCTGTCTCAGAATGAGAATTAATTTACCATAAACTGGTCACTATTGCTAAACATGAGAGATTTGGTCTACTGATTCTGAAAGAAATGGAGTCACAAGAAATTCTCCAGGAAATTCAGGAATTAGATTGTTATGATGATGTTCCAGAAGATGATGAAATGATTGTCATTGAATAAATGACTAAATTCTTGATACTGTAGGATTCACAGTTTGTCTGGTTTGTGTTGACAACTACTGTACTACCATAGTAATTTATTACCTTATTAATATTATTTATTACCTGTATACCACATGTGTCAAACACAAGGCCCGCGGGCCAAATCCAGCCCGCCAGGCCTTGCAATGTGGCCCGCACCGCACTGTCATCACTGCACTCCGCTGTCAGTTTATGACATTGTCAGTTTATGACTGTTCAGTAAACCATTCGGCCCGCGATTTAGGCTGGATTTTAGATTTTGGCCCCTTCTCTGATTGAGTTCGACACCCCTATACCATAGAAATTTATTACTGTATACAGGTAATAAATTTCCTTTATTTTCATTTAATAATAAATGTGTACCATATTCTTCTTCATGGAAAAATAACACATCCCCTGAAAATAAGACCTAGCGCATCTTTGGGAGCAAAAATTAATATAAGACACTGTCTTATTTTCAGGGAAACAGAGTAGACACTTTTCAAAACAGGACATACAGAAGGCCGAGGGATATCCGAGAAATGCAAATTAAAACAATGAGATACCATCTCACACCAGTCAGAATGGCTATTATCAACAATTCAACAAATGACAAGTGCTGGCGAGGATGTGGAGAAAAAGGAACCCTTGTGCACTGCTGGTGGAATGCAGACTGGTGCAGCCACTGTGGAGAACAGTATGGAGTTTCCTCAAAAAATTAAAAATGGAACTCCCATTTGACCTAGTAATCCCACTTCTAAGACTATATCAAGAAAACAGAAATACCGATCAGAAAGAATATATACACCCCTATGTTCATAGCAGCACCATTTACAATAGCTAAGATTTGGGAACAACTTAAGAGCTCATCAGCAGATGAGTGGATTAAAAAATGTGATCATCTACAGCCAGGGGTCTTCAAACTACGGCCCACGGGCCACATGCGGCCCGCAGAGGAGTCTGATCCTGCCCACCAGTTTTTTGGGCAGTGAGCGCAGCCGAGGTGTTACAGTAGGAATTAGTAGTTCATATAGTCCGGCCCTCCAGCTCTCTGAGGGACCGTGATCTGGCCCCCACTTTAAAAAGTTTGAGGACCCCTGATACACAATGGTATAATATGCCACTATAAAAAAGAAGGAACTTTTACCATTTGCAACAGAATGGATGCAACTGGAGAGCATTAAGCTAAGTGAAATAGACCAGTCAGAGAAAGATAAATATCACTATATCTCTCTCATGTGGGATATAATGATCAACATAATTTGATGAACAAAAATAGATCCAGAGACAAATGGCAGGGAGAGAGGGTTAGAGAGCAACAGAAGGACTTTTAAGCATGCATATTAGCATAACCAATGGACACAGACACTGGGGTGGTAGGGACTTGCCCAGGGTGGGATTGACTTGGGGAGTAGGTGTCAATTGGGGAAAAAGGAGAAACATCTAAAACTTTAGATGACAAAAACAAAACAAAACACTTAATTATTATGATTCACTTAATATAAATTTATGTTGCTATGAAAAAAGCTCCTAGATTTATTGAATTTCAAGTCTTACCTATGGTTGCCGTGGCAGGGTCAGACCAAATGATTTTGTGGGCTTTATACCACCTGAGGGCTGAACGTCCCCCACCCCTGACTTAGATGGACTTGTAATGCACCCCACTGTTCTCCTAACATTGCTTCGGTAAATGATGACCTATTAACTAATACATGTCTATAGATAAGCAGCAGGTTTGCTTATGAATTCTAGGAACTAACTTTAAAAGATGCAGACCCCAACTTCAGACTTCCCAGCTCTAGGAGATTTGCCTACCTTCAACCATAAAACCAGGATGACTCAAATCAGACCATGGCTTGACCTGTTCTGAGATGGTTATGGGAGCAGACTCTTCTGACTCATAAGTAGCAGCCTCAACGACCAACCCACAACCCCTCTAGTCTTCTTTGTTCTATCTTCCCCTTCCCCATCATAAAACACCTCGCCTGCAAGGAGCTGTCAAGATGGTCTTTGAATTGTATAAATGTACCACATTTAAAAAAAAAAAATTGACAGTATTACAGGTATCCATCATTTCCTCCCTCACCTTTACTAGTATCTGTCTCCACCCAGCCCCTCCCCCATTCCAGGCCTTCACCACTCTATTGTCTGTGTCCATGGGCTATGCATATATGCATATAGTTCTTTGGTTAGTCTCTTTCTATCCCCCCAGCCCCATCTTCCTGATATATGTCAGTCTGTTCCATGCATCCAGGCCTCTGGAGCTATTTAGTTCGTCACTTTATTTTGTTCATTAGAATTTACATATATGTCAGATCATGTGACATTTGTCTTTCTCTGACTGGCTTATTTTACTTAGCATGATAATCTCCTGGTCCATTATGCTGTTGCAAAGGGTAAGAGATCTTTTTTAGAGCCATATAGGAGGGAACGCTAGTATACTGCTGGTGGGAATGCAGACTGGTGCAGCCACTGCGGAACACAGTACAGAGTTTCCTCAAAATGTTAAAAATTGAACTTCCATTTGACCCAGTGATCCCACTTCTGGATATATATCCTAAGAATCCCAAAATATGAATCAGAGAAAATAGATGCACCCCTATTTTCATAGCAATATTATTTACAAAAGCTGAGATCTGAACACAGCCCAAGTGCCCATCGGTAGATGAGTGCATACCACAGCTTTTTTATTCACTCATCTATTGATGGGCACTTGGGCTGCTTTCAAATCTTGGCTATTATAAATAATATTTCAATGAACACAGGGGTGTGCATACTCTTTCCAATTAGTGTTTCTTTGGATAAATCATGCTAATTATTTTAAGTCAGTCAGAGAAAGATAAGTACCATATGATTTTTCTCACACATGGAATCTAATTCACAAAATGAACAAATAAGCAACATATAAGTAGATTTATAGATAGAGAGCAGTATGGCAGCTCTTGGAGAAAGTCTGGGAAGTGGAGTGGAGGTATTGAACAAAAAGAAAATCTTGATATCAAGACTCTTTTTACCCACTCCAAGGGCCTAGTATTTTTGAGTGGTGCTTTAGTTATCAAAAGAAAGCATAGATGTAAGTACAGTAAACAAGCTTTATAGTTATTTTGGAATATTAGTTAAATAAATAACTATTTCCTATATATGGGAGAAAGTGAGAATATAATTGATCAGTATAAAAATAGAAACCGCCGAGCCGGGACCTGTTTGGCTCAGTGGATAGAGCGTCGGTCTGCGGACTGAAAGGTCCCGGGTTCGATTCAGGGCAAGGGCATGTACCTTGGTTGCGGGCACATCCCCAGTGGGGGGTGTGTAGGAGGCAGCGGATCGATGATTCTCTCTCATTGATGTTTCTAACTCTCTATCCCTCTCTCTTCCTCTCTATGAAAAATCAATAAAATATATTTTTTAAAAAATAAAAATAGAAACCCACTTGCTTTCTTAATTCTAATAGGGCTGTGAATTTAAAAAGGGGGTTATGTAGTAAATCTGAAAACCCCAGTGACCAAAAAGGGTGATCAGATTATAAATTCTTAACTGGGTGGGTTATGTGGGTAGTCACTCAGCACTATGACTTCCTTAGTAAAATAGTTTTATCTGCCGAAACCGGTTTGGCTCAGTGGATACAGCATCGGCCTGCGGACTGAAAAGTCCCGGGTTCGATTCCAGTCAAGGGCATGTACCTTGGTTGCGGGCACAACCCCAGTGGGGGGTGTGCAGGAGGCAGCTGATCGATGATTCTCTCTCATCGATATTTCTGGCTCTCTATCCCACTCCCTTCCTCTCTGTAAAAAAAATAAATAAATAATATATATAAAAAATAGTTTTATCTTTGCAGAAGCAAGCACTGTCCATTGTGTGTGTTCTTATGCATCTAGGTTGTCAGAAAATCCTTTTTCAGATCTCTCAAGAGATATAATCATCCTCAAGAGAGTACATGGTCTTCTTGCCTATATGCTATCCCTACCTTTTTACTGTAAATGTTAAATATCGACCCACCTGGTTTGGCCCAATGGATAGATCATTGGACAATGTATTGAAGGGTCACAGGTTTGATTCTGGTCAAGGAAATGTACCTCGGTTGCAGGCTCCATCTTTGACCCCATTGGGGTGCAGGTGGGAGTTGTCTCTCTCACATTGCTGTCTCTCTCTCTCTCTTTGTATCTCCTCCTTTCTTTCACTTTCTCTAAAAATCAATGGAAAAAATATCCTGAGTGAGGATCAACATGCAAACACACACACACACACACACACACACACACACACACACACACAATGTTAACATTACTTGTTTTTTTCAATCACAGGTATTTCCCTTAAATCACCAATGGCATAATCTTATTTATGCTACCTCCTTTGATTCCAAATACATAAAAAAGTAATGTAAAAGTGCCATTCTCCAGAGCATTTTCTCAGTCCATTGAAATCTTGCTTCTGGGTATGTCTGGCTCAAATAAACTCATAACATTCTCTATATGTTTGTATGTTTTAATGTCAACAGAGTAAATGCCAAGAAAACATAGTAAAGCAATGCAGAAATGTCTAACCTGTCCACTATGCTTTCTTATTTTGTTTTTCTTCTGTGTTTATTTGGCAATGTTTTTAAAATGTCTTTTGCCTTTTGTATCCTGCAGAATAAACAGGTTTTTGAATGAGTTTAATTTTCAAACCAAAGAATTACTGAAAGAAGTCTTTCAAAACATCTATATCCTTATGATCTAGAATATTTACAATGCAAATGTTAACTTTGGAAAACTATGAAATTCTCCAAGTTAGAAAATATGGCATGCTTTTCATTATATGAAAATAATAATTAGTCAATTTTATTTCATATATATATATTTCAGAGAGAAAGGGAAAGGGAGAGAGAGATAGAAACACAAATGATGAGAGAGAATTATCGATCGGCTGCCTCCTCCAGGCCCCACACGGGGAATCAAGCCCATAACCCTGGGCATATGCCCTGACCAGGAATCTAACCATGGCCTCCTGGTTCATAGTTTGATGCTCAACCACTAAGCCATACCAGCTGGGCAATAATTAGTCATTTAAAATATGGAATCATTATTTTCCAAATTAATTTAATATTTAGATTTAAATACATCCACACATTTAAATAAAATATAATAATTTATGTAGATATGTTTGTTTTCTAAGCTTTAGGTCAACTGAACCACAGTTTCAAAGCGAAGACATTCTATACATGCTTATAAATGCTTTTCTGAAAATAAATTAATAAATTTCAGCAACCTATATGATAACCTAAGAGTTAAACATAAATCTAGAAATGTAGTTGCTTTTACAAGAAAAAGATTTCATAAAATATAATGAAATAAAGAATTTAAAACTAAATTGATTACTATTTTCTTTTTTTCCTGGATACTATAGTTTGCTGTGTGACTGGATGCTGAGTTGGAATAATTAGTGGATTTGGAAATATAAATACTATGTAACAAATGGTTATATGTTTTATCAGATCTTTTCAGTCCATCAGACTTTCTTAGCTTCATCCCTTTATCCAGTTTGATAACTACTTTTTAAATATATTTTTATTGATTTCAGAGAGGAAGAGGAAGGGAGAGAGATATATTTGAAACATCAATGATAAGAGAGAATCACTAGTAGGCTGCCTCCTGCACGCCACCAACTGGGGATAGAGCCCTCAATCGGGGCATGTGCCCTTGGCCAGAAATGAACCCGGGACCCCTTAGTCTGCAGGCCAACACTCTATCCACTGAGCCAAACCAGTTAGGGCTTGATAACTATTTGTAATTGTATCTTCTGTTAATAAGTGCATCATAGATCCAAATTAAGTAAATGTTAATGTAAATATATATATATATATATATATATATATATATATATATACACATTTACTTAATTTGGATCTATGATGCACTTATTAACAGAATTATTTACATTTACATTTACTTAATTCTGTGTGTGTGTATATATATATACACACACACACACACAGAACATTGGAATAACTTTGATACAATAACTATTCTTACTATATACATACACTCTGAACTTTTATCCTGTGGTTCTGTTTAAACATTTTAAGTCTGTAATGTCTTAATAAATATATTTTAACTAGTGACCTGGTGCATGAAATTTGTGCATATTAAAATGGAATGAATTAGAAGAAATATTTTAATATTGCTATTTACCCTTTCTCTAAAAAGAAGTGTCAGAGATGAAAGAAAATTAGTAAACTGCATATGAAAATCTCCCTCCTGTTAGAGTCTGGGGCAAGCCACAGGTCCTAGAGTCAAGTCCCTGCCCACCACCTGCAAGAACTTCAAAAATGCAGGAGACCCAGACCCGGCCAGCTCCACCTCCATTGGGTGAGAACCAGACCCAGCTAACCCCACCCCTGTCAAGCCCCTTTGGGAAGAGGGAGCAGCCTCAGGTCCCCAGCCCAGCCCTGGGTGGGGGGCACAGCCTCAGGTCCCCTGGACCAGCACCAGTTGGGGGGCATGGCCTGAGGTCACCTGTAGCCTGAGGTCTCCTGGGATGGGGGTGTGGCCTGAGGTACCCTGGCCCAGTGCTGGGGGGGAGGGGGGGATGGCATGAGGTTCCCATCAAACCCCATGGAGTATGGGGCACAGCCTGAGGTTCCCCTCCCATCAAGCCCAGTCCCCGCCTCAACCTCATGAAATCACTGAGTGAGATGCACATGCACAGTGTCAATGAGGATGCAGGCGGCAGCTTCACCTCAGCGCTGGGCAGGATGCACATAGGCAGCATGAAGTTAGCACTGGGAGTGGAAGTCCCCGCCCCATCCCAGCCCATGGACTGGTCATAATGGACAAATTAGCATATTACCTCTTTATATGTATAGATTATCAGTAATATATTATGGTCCAAGTTGGTAAAATATTGCCCTAAGCTTTTGAAAATTATGGACACTTATATAACCCTCTCTAGGAGTGTGCAGAGCTCCAAGTCTACCATTGCCTAAGTGTCTGGAAAAGGCAGACCTAAGATCACAAGGGACCTGAACAAATCCTATTTCTCAGCTTCAGGTGTTGGTAGTATATTTAACATAAAATAATGCCCAAATTATAAGGGTATTTGCATGTCTGTCATTAAATAAGACTTCTCTAAAACAACGTCTCTGCTTAATTACTTAATTACTGAACACTTCTCTGAAATACTACTCAGTACAAAGCAATGCAATATTAACAGTGACTTCACAGAGGTACCTCTTTGTGTTAAGAGCAGGAGGCCCCTTTAACATGTATTTTTGTGTGCTTGTATTGTTATATTGATGTTTTTCATTTGTTTTTGGTTTTTGACTTGTTTTTAATAAGCCCTCTACATGAGACCTGGTGTGTCTATAGAATGCAAAATTCTAAAGCCTTGACTGGGATTGTATATGTTTGGGGATAAAAATCTAATCTAAGAAATGTTAAAACAACAACAACAAAAGACATCTGTATAGAATATGTCTAGGATAAAGTTTCTCTCAACTTGGTATAGTTTTGATAAATAAAACTGTAATAACACACAAAGGAATTTTATTTTTGACAAACATGTTGATGAGTCATATTGAATGCTAAGAATTACAATTCTGAATGTTATTTCAGGAAGTATAGTATGATCCTCTACCCTGATGTAAAAACAAATACAAAAAGCAAACTATATATGTTGATACATTTTATATGACTATTAAAAAAAGAGGAAGGATTGTGAGATGCATGCTTGAAATATAGATTGGCTATCTTAGAGAGTAAAAATAGTGACAAAATAAGGAGTTTATTAACCTTTTTACTTATTTTTGTAAGTTTATTTTTAATAATATTTATATTTTAAGAAGTAAAATTTATTTTGAAAATACAAATGTTGTATATGTGTGTGGATGCATATAAAATATAAAACTGGTATATAATAGTGTGCTTTCCAATCATTATTACAATGTTAGAGAGAATTTTCAACAACAAATTGGTTGTAACATTTTTTAAAAGTTTAATTTTGTAGAAATCTGGGATTTGAAAATCACAAGATGCCTAAACATGGTGTTACTATGAGAAAAGAAAGTTATCAAAATAACATAATTCTGGTTTTGAATAGGGGACACAAATAACTTATCTCATAAAAATGCCAAAATCCAAGAGGTGTTCAGCATTTAAGAATGTAAAACAATCTGCTGAAACCGGTTTGGTTCAATGGATAGAGTGTCTGTCTGTGGACTGAAAGGTCCTAGGTTCAATTCTGGTCAAGGGCATGTATCTTGGTTCTGGGCACATCCCCTGTGGGGGTGTTCAGGAGGCAGCTGATTGATATTTCTAAATATCTCTCTCCCTTCCTCTCTGTAAAAAATCAATAATAATAAAAAAAGAATGTAAAACAATCAGACATCCTTGTAACCATTAGATAAAATATCAGTAAACTGTACAATGTCTGTAAATATAGTAAGAGATCAGAGAAACAAATTTTTAAAGATGCTTTCACATTCATATCAAGCTATTCTTGGTTTTCAGTTTTCATTTTATTTCATTTCATGCCTATTAATTTAAAATAACTAAACAATCTAAATCTACCAATTAATAATAGGATCTGAGAATGATCTATCACAATGGAAATGTCTTGGAGTTAGTTCATGAAAATGAAAGAAGGAAGAAAGTGTGGGAAGGAAGCAAAAATAAAAAGGATGGAAAGGAAGTAACGGAAGGAAGGGAGGGATAGAGAGAAGGAAAAGGGAAGGAGGCAAGAAGAAAAAGAAAAAAAAGTGTGAAAAGAAGAAAGGTAGGAAGAGGAAATAATCAAAGGAAGGAAGAAAAGAAAATGACAGAAAATAAAGAAGGAAAATAAAAAATTTCAGTAGGCATATGGGAAAATAATGTGGTTTTTTTTTTTTGTTACTATATATCATTTTGTATAAAGAACATATTGGAAGTCAGTAATATGTTTGGTTAGCAAGTAACAGATCATACAGGATAATTAATCACCTAAAGCTATAATTATTTATTTTTTTCTCCAAAAGAAATGGAATCCTACAATCAGAGTATGCTGTTTCTCAGAAGTGCTGGAGATACAAATCCAAGTTCTTTAAGATCCTCTCTTTTGCAGCTTCCATCCTTCTATTAATCCAGCATTGCTTCAGAAAGCAAGGTTACAACAAAATTGATTAGGTAAACACTTTCTTTAGTTACACTGCAGTTGATAAAATCAGGTAGCCCTAATTGAATTTAGGGTTTTCAAAAGACTCGGGAAAACATATACAAGCCATTTCTTAAAGTGGTTTTCTGTATACTGCCAGCACCACACCTTATGTACTAAATGTTGTTATTTTCAAAATTAAAGAGTGACTTTCTACTGACATTGCCTAATTTCTAACTTAGAAAAACTTCTGTACTCTTTGTTATAGTAAATACTTTAAAAAGGGATGAATAACTTGCTCATTCCCTATATTTCAACCCTAACTTCTTAGTATCTGGTAATCAAAACTTAGTTATAAATTCATTGACCCATGCACATTTTATTTCTACAATTGTCTTCCATAATAGATACATTGAAAATGAAAAATAAATGAATTAGAAGATTAAATTACCTATCTTATAATTTGCTTGTCTCACAGTTTGTTTCTCATATTACTTTTAAAATGACATTATATTTACTAACTTTTATAAAACTTTTACTAACAACAGTTGCACTTTAAAATATTGTTTCTTTTTAAGAACCTAGTAGTTGGAACAAAGTCCTTTTATTAAAATAACTAGAGGCCCAGTGCACAAAACTCATGCACTGGAGGGGACATCCCTCAGTCCAGCCTGTGCCTTGTTGCAGACTGGGACCCCTCCCTCCTTACTGCTTGACTGTTTGCTGCTTCTTCCTTCTTGGCTTGCTGCTCTTTAGTGCTGCAGCTGAAGCGGGAGAGCTCCCGCCACCATCATTGCACTCGCCAGCCTTGAGCCTGGTTTCTGGCTGAGAGGAGCTCCCCCTGTGTGAGTGCACTGACCACCAGGGGGAAACTCTTGCATTGAGCGTCTGCCCCCTGGTGGTCAGTGCACATCATAGTGACTGGTTGTTCTGCTATTCAATCAATTTGCATATTAGAGCTTTATTATATAGGATTTGAATATATTTTTATAGAGTAACAGACTGTTGGTATATAATTCAACATTAATACATTAAAATAATTTAAAATAATTAATCTTTCTCTAGCCTGAATTTAATAGGCATTATTTTTAATTGCAGTAATAACGACAAAAATATGTTTTCAGTAACTTTTTTGAAAAAGACTGAAAAGGATTAATTATCACAGATGGAAAAAAGCTATGTGTACTGAAGAGATTCCATTTTTGTAAGAAATTCTAAATTCTAAATGAAGGAATTCATCTACACAATTTAATAAAACTGTACAATATCACTAGATGTGTTTTAAAGTAGAAAACATAAGAATATAAATTCATATAAAAGAATCTAGTAATATTAGTAAATGTAAAACTGCAGAGAAAAGTAAATGGTCTGACAGTTTCAAAGGACCATCACAATAGTACATCACATCATGAATAATTCTTGGTAGATAAACTGTTAGAGTGAAAGTAAGATTTTACTGTTTGTTAATCAGTGTCACCAGAATAAATTCAATGGGAAAAAGAAAAAGAAAACTAGGGGGAAAAAATTAACAAAATAACCCTGTTAAATAAATCATTATACTAAATTTTCTCAATTTATAATCTCAATGTACACCTTCCAAAAATGTATAACAATTACATTAGAATTTTTTTCTCAGATTTATGAGCCCATATGTTCATGAGCATATCAATCTGTTTATGCTGAAGTATAAGGATAAGGCTTCTACTTATAATCAAATTGAGCACAATATCTTTTTATTTTTTAATTTAAATTTTATTTTTCAATTGCCATTTACATAAAATATTTTTTGCATTAGTTTCATATGTACAACATAGTGGTTAGATAATCATGTTTTACATAGTGATCACACTGATATTTCCAGTGAGCACCTGGCACCATATGTAATTATTACTCTAATAGAGATGCTATGCATGAAATTCATGCATGGGCTGGAGTGTCCCTCAGCCCAGCCTGCACCCGCTCACAGTCCGGGGCCCTTCAGGGGATGTCCACCTGCCAGCTTAGGGGAACGGGCCAAAGCCAACAGTTGGAAATCCCTCTCACAGTCTGGGACCCCTTGCTCCTTATAGCCCGCCTGCTCACTGCTCCTTACCACTAGGCTTGCTGCTCCTTAGAGCTGCCACAGAGGCAGGAGTGACTCCCACCACCACCACTGCACTCGCCAGCATGAGCCCTATCTTTCTGTATAGTTGTCTAAGGGCCAACTGCTCTCTTCCTTCTCACTTAGGGTGATCAGCATGTGAGGGCAGAGCATGCTGTTGTGGAACATAGAGGGCTGCCCAGAGCTGAGGGGAGTGACCGGGCCCACAGGGAGAGAGGTAGACACAGAGGACGCTATCTCACCCAGTTGTGGGGCGGGCTGGCCAGCCTCCATCTGCCTGACCCCACCCAGGGAGGGACTGAGCAGGGTGTCTGCTACTCCATTCTCCATCCTTCCATCCTTGCCAGGCCTCCCCCAAGTGAGTTCAGCTCAATCCCTGAATGTAAAAGGGAATGGCGGGGAGGGGGCTCCACTCCAGTGCCCCCCGATGCCCAGCGACAGGACCTGGTCTCAGGACGGTGGCCACAGCTGCAGAACATAGATCCGTTTCAAGAAAAGTTGGGAATGCAGACTTATGTATGAGCCCCTATTCCAAAAGGTGGCAGTTTATTCACATTGTGGCAAAGACACCTTCAAGAGTAACATAAGTGAGCACAGTTAGGGCCAAACAGGGCCATTTCCTCATCCAATCTCTCTGAGGTGCATGGAAGGAACCAAGTCTCAGCTCTTCTCAGGACACTTCTGGGGTTTTTCAAGCCTAAAGGACAGTAGTCTGTCTCCATTCTTGTTCTTTGGGATTTTTTTCATTGTCGGATAAAAGGATAGGTACATTGGGACAATCCTGTCGAGATACAATATTCCAGTTGCACCCATGTGACAATGACAATGCCCCTCAGATGGGGAGCAGGGAATTCTGAAAACCAAAGCAAAGGTTCAGAACACAGAAGAAGACCTTGGCGTTCTGCTGAGAAACTTGGACTCCTTCCTCTGGGGTCACACAACTGTGACACGCCAAGCAGTCACTCAGAAATATTTTGGTATCGGCCAACTTATGGAATTCTCCCTTCTCCGGAGACTCCTGACATTGACTGTAGCATTCTCTTAGTCATAATTTTATCCCAAAACATTACAAAGTTTATATGAATATAACACACAAAGATGCAACCTACTTTGTAGGAACATGGAAGGAAGGGGTGGTTAATAAGGCACATGGAGCTGCAGCAAGCACCAGCTGTGGGGAGGGCCAGGGGAGAGGCGGTTGGCACTGGGGCCGAAGCCCTAGAGCCATTGCTAGGGAAGAAGGGAGCCTCTCTGAGTGCCATGTTCTGAGGTTGAACTAATTGGTCAAGCTGAGGCAGAGATGGGTGGCCATATCTGCCTTATATGGTGCTGTTTACCCTTTCCCACCCAGCTCTGTTGTAAAACCACAGAGCCCTGAATTCCAAAGGCCCCATCCAGAGCAGAGGCCATGGAAGGGGGTGAGAGGAAGTGAGTAGGACAAGTTTGAAAGCTGATATGCCTGTGTGCTGAGGGATGGATGAAGATAGTGGTAAGCGGTAGCAGGGGAAGGGCTCTCAGACATACCCTTCTGTGGGGGCCACAGGTGAAGGAGGTCAGGGGAGCAGGGTAGGGATGGAGCACCATGGCACCAACCACTTAGGCATCCCTGTCTGTCCTCCTCAGGGTACGTGGAGGAAAGGGGCTGCCTCTGAAGAAGGGGCCAGACTAGGCCAGGTGACCATCTTGAGTTCTGGCTAAGGTGATGGTCCTCACCCTGAGATGCCTTCTGATGATGGACCCAGGCCTGACTTTCGCCGCTGCCACTGCGACAGCCAGGACCCAGGTGTTCAGTAGTCTGTCTGGTCATGATGGCCCTAAATGCTTACCATATTTATAGTAAATACTAAGAAATTAAAATCGATTTAGAAATTTATTTTAATATATCACTTATAAATTAATTACAATTTAATATGAATTGCATACTTTTTGTGAAATAACTATATAATGCAAAACAAAAAAAGCATGTTGTAAGAAGAGTGACATTGATTACATTTTTGCAATTTTTCAAAATTTCTTACAAAATAAAAGTTACCTGTATTTTCATATCTACTTTTGTTTCCATAATTTAGGATTCTATAATAGTTGCCTTTCAATTAATAAAAAAGTTGCAGAATTTATAAAGTTTTCAGGTGTGATAGTATATATAAATATGAAGGCTGACATGACCAAGTAGTTGGTGTTTGTATGTAACATATGTATATACTAGTATATATTTTAAATATTAATCTCTTAAGACTTCAACAATAACTAAAACAAAAATAGATATATAGTAGAGGCCCAGTGCATGGATTCATGCACTGGTGGGGTCCCTCAGTCTGGCCTGCAGGGATTGGGCCAAAACTGGCTCTCTGACATCCCCAAGGGGTCCTGGATTGTCTGACATCCCCAAGGGGTTACACAGAAGGGTATGTCTGAGAGCCCTTCCCCTGCTACCGCTTACCACTATCTTCATCCATCCCTCAGCACACAGGCGAGAGGGACAGGCCAGACTGAGGGACAGGGCCTCTATTATGCATATAACACCTTTTGTTAATCTCTTCACGCCCTCCCCCTCCTACCTTCTCTCTGAGATTCTGTTCCTTGTTTCCATGCCTGTGGTTTCAGCTCCTTCATTGAGAGTCTACCCCCAGTGGTCAGTGCATGCCATAGCTACTGTTTTGATGCTCAAAGGGTCGATCAGTTCATGAAATAACATTGTTTCACAAAACCCTATTAGAGAGTATATTCAAGGGGAAATACTTTTGTAATATGTACACTTAGAAAATAAATATGCACTATATATAATTTATTAAGAATTGTTTCATTAGTATACAACTTGTTTCTTGGTTTTAATTTACTGCATTTTATATTCTGTTACTCTAAAAAGAAAAAAATAAGATGAAAAAATTAATTTATTTCCAATAAAAGTTTTAAAAGGCATTTTAAATTTGATGCTTTAATATAAATAACTGTAAATTTTATTTCAAATAAAAGTATCTTGAATCTCAAAAGTTCTTAAATATTAAATTTCACAAGCACATACATTAAAAAAATGATATACAAACAAACAAAACAAAACAAAAAAATACCCAGAAGTGTCTGTATAATAAACTCCTTTAGCTACCTATCTCCCTGAGGCTCATTGAACATCAAGATTTAACAATGGTTTAGACATCATTTGCTCCAGATGGACTCCTTGGGGATAAGCCTAAACTTCACATATGCTCTTAATTCAGACAGAGGAGGCTTAGCAATTACAACATGTAAAAGGCTCATGAGTTAGAATAGGATAGAAATGTTCTTAAATGGTTCAAAGAAGTGTAACCAGATACATATTCAACATATTAATGATTCTGCTTCCAAGCTTAATTTTACCTGCAATTGTAATTGATTCTACACGTTTTCCCAATCTCCCACTGATGTACTTGCCATCTGGAAATGCCACATATAGTGAGAGTATTAGCTCTGTGTCTAATAAGCAATTGGAAAATGTGCAAAACTTATTTTCTCATTTATTGTATACACCTTATTTTCAAATCTAAGGAATGACTTCCATTTTTCTAGTCACATATTTAGGTAGAGTAAACTATGTTAAGATATCTAATATTAATAGGATGTGATGTTATTTAACATTAATTTTCATAAACTACTATTAATAGGAAATAAATATTTATAAAGCTTAACTGTAATAATTATTTTTAAAAGTAAACCATAAATATTCTATTAAAAAAACTTTGAGAATATGATATAAATTATGTATTTTTGGAGGTTTTTTTTTTTTAAAAAAAACAACAATAAAATTTGCTGTATAGCCCTGGCTGAGTGGCTCAATTGGTTGGAGCATCATGCTGTGTACCAAAAGGTTGAGGGTTAGATTCTCAGGCAAGAGATTCTCAGTCAAGGCACATACCTGTGTTGTGGGTTTAATCCTTGGTAGGAGATAACCAATGAGGAGTGTTTCTCTCTCACATCAATGTTTCTCTCTCCCTCTCCTCTCCTCTCCTCTCCTCTCCTCTCCTCTCCTCTTCTCTCCTCTCCTCTCCTCTCCTCTCCTCTCCTCTCCCTCTCAAAATCAGAAAATCAGTGAGAACATATCCTTGGGTAAAGATTAAAAAATTAAGATTTGCTAAATAGATATTTACATTTAGTCATTCTTGATAAACTTAAGGTTACTAATAAGCAACACTTTCATATTTTAAAAAGATTTTTAAATTGATTTTTAGAGAGAGAAAAAGAGAAACATCAATGTGAGAGAGGAACATCTATCAGCTGCCTCCTGTATGCCCCTACTGAGGATCTGGGCATGTGCCCTGACTGGGAACTGATCTGGTAACCTTTCAGTGCACAGGGCAGTGCTCAACTAACTGAGCCACATTGGCCAGTGCTCAACACATTTAAATTTTAAAGATATATTTGAAAATAGAAAAATCACTGTTGGATAAAATTATAAGATGTTCATTAAGAAACTGTCTTTGTTGTTCATCAGTTTCATCTAAAATTTAACTGGTTACTATAAATGCTAAATTTGAGTGGAGCAGAATAGTTATATTTTTCAAAGGGCTCTCTCTTTAAAGAATTCTACATAGCAAAATGTCATTAGAGATCTGTGTTTGAATACTTTGTGATTAGCTAATGATCCATGAGGCTGAATTAAATTTCATGTAAGAAACTTTCATATTCAAAGCAACTATCTACTGTAGATTAGATATAGTTCAAATAATTTCATATGAAAATCAATTCTAGAGTAAAACTTAAAAGCATTTTAAATGCTTTCATGAATTTTCACTAACATTACATGTAAATTGAAAACCATCATATATATATGATGGCCAGCCAATCTCCTGCAGTCCCAAATCTGGCCAATTTCTGTGGCCAGCCAATCTCCTGCAGTCCCAAATCTGGCCAATTGCTGGCCAAGCGAAGGGACTCCACCCATGCAGGAATTGGTGCACCAGGCCTCTAGTATGATACAAATTGATGAAGGGGTGAACACTTTTTAAACCATTTAGTTTGTTTGTGATGATTGATATTCATTTTAATCCATTTTGTACTATTTCACAGAATGGCTAAGGTTAGTTTATGATTCAGTGCAGTCATTTGAACTTCAAGGGAAGTGCTGAATCAAAATAGATACATCACAATATAATTGATTTCATGTTTCTGGAGTTTCTGAGAATATTAATGCCATAATAACACTATACTAATATGGCAAATGTATGGAGAGAAATTTAAAACTGTTTCTCAATAATATACTATGGCCTTATGATTTCTCATACCTTGTTAAATGTGGTTGGGGGGGGGGGGATGAATCATACCTACTGGACTGGAATGAAAAATAGTTATTTTTATTCTTTTCTGTTTGAATATTTGAGAGTTTTGCAGTACTGGTAAGAATTATTGTTTTAAAAATTATCTAATACATCTTTGAAGAAGAGATAGAGCTCTGAAGCCAGAGGAATGGGTTTTGTGTTCTCTTTCCAGTACTTAATAATTGTGTGATTTTAGAAAATATTTGATATTATAGTTTTTTAAACTTTAAATGGAGATGTCTGTAATATATTTTAACATTTTTTATAAAGACTAATGTGGCCGAAGCCGGTTTGGCTCAGTGGTAGAGCATCGGTCTGCGGACTGAAAGGTCCCAGGTTCAATTCTGGTCAAGGGCATGTACCTTGGTTGCGGGCACATCCCCGGTACGGGGTGTGCAAGAGGCAGCTGGTCAATGTTTCTTTCTCGTCGACGTTTCTAACTCTCTATCTCTCTCCCTTTCTCTCTGTTAAAAATCAATAAAATAGATTTAAAAAAAAAAAAAAGACTAATGTGTTTAAGAGACTATAAATACTTAGAATATTATAGGTATACTAGAGGCATGCTGCACGAAGTTCATGCACAGGGGGTGAGAGGGTGATGGTCTCCCTCAGCGCAGCTTTCACCCTCCCCAGTCTGGGACCCCTCAAGGGCAGTAAGATATCCCTCTCACAATCAAGGACCACTGGCTCCCAATTGCTCTCCTGCCTGCCTTCCTGATTGCGTCTAACCTCTTCTGCCTGCCAGCCTGATCACCCTGTAACAACTCCCATGCCAGCCTGATTGATGTCTAACTATTTCCCTGCCAGCCTGTTTGCCCCCAACTTCCCTCCTATGCTGTTCTGGTCACCCCTAAATGCCCTCTACTGCAGGGTTGATCTCCAAATGCCCTCCCTTGCAGGCATGGTCCCTTTCAACTGCCTGTCCTTGCTTGCTTGATCACCCCCAACTGCCCTCCCTTACTGGCCATCTTGTGTCCACATATGGGCAGGATATTTGACCACATGGGGGCAGTCATATTGTATGTTGGAGTGATGTTCAACCTGCATATTACTCTTTTATTAGATAGGATAGAGGTCTGGTGCATGGGTGGGGGCTTGCTGGTTTGCCTTGAGGGGTGTCCTGGATCAGGGCGAAGGTACCCTTGGGGTGGCCTGGGTGAAGGGCTTGTGGTGGTTTGCAGGCCAGCCATGCCCCCTGGTGACCCAGGTGGAAGCCCTGGTATCTGGAATTTATTTACCTTCTACAATTGAAACTTTGTAGCCTGGAGTGGAGTCAAGCCTTCTGCTTGCTCCTTGGCTGCTGCCATTTCTGTTTGGATTTGTTTACCTTTTATAATTGAAACTTTGTAGCCTTGAGTGGAGGCCTAGGCCAGCAGGGCAGGTGAAAAGCTTGGCTTCTTCCATTGCCTGGGAAACCCAAGCCTCTCTCCTGCTCTCTGTGACTGCAGCCATCTTGGTTGGGGATTAATTTGCATACTCACTGTGATTGGCTGGTGGATGCGGCTTGTTGGTGTAGCTGAGGTATGGTCAATTTGCATATTACTATTTTATTAGGTAAAATAGTAAATACTTAATGAATTTGTTATTTAACATACTTGTTGAAAGGAAGCAATAAAAAACAAGTACACATTATACTATGAAATTACTTTGAATTTATCATGAAATGTATAATTTTTCAAACGCATTTGATCAAATTATATATTTGTGATGATTTTGTAATTTTAATTTTACCCTAAGTTTAATTTATAAAAAAATAATAGAAATATGAAGTGAATCTATTATTTATCTCAATCTGTTCATTGTGGGACGTTCCCTGAAAACTGATTAAAGTAGGTTACTCTTATTTATTTCTGAGTGACAAATCATTATATCTACAGTGAATAAGCCATAAACATAAAACAAAAGATTTAAAAAGTAGAAATAATGCCTAAATAAAAGTACACTGATTATTTATTTATTTTAATATGGGTACCTCAGAGAAACAAGTTAGTAAACCCTTTACGTTGATTAGGAAAAAAGAGCATTAAATTTGAAATGCCTAAACAAATGGCAGTTTAAGCAGTTACCGGTATATTATTAGATACTTTGTAATCTATAGACCTAATTGCAATAAATTTCGAAAAGTAGAGATTGTAGTTTGCACAATGTACTTTCAGAGTTAATGCGAAATAGAGTGTTGGGCTTTTTAAAATATCAGATGCAGTGGATATTGTTGTATGAATAGGGTTTTAGACATCATAATGATGCTTTGACTATGTCAGATATTTTGCATCACAAGAAATTGGAGGTGGATGAATTTTTCATTAGTTGCAATATTATAAAAAGGGAATACAGAAGATAACTGAAAAATACAAGTGATATCTAAAAAAATAGAATAATGTAGCATATATATATAGTAATTTTTTGAAATATAATTTACATACCATAAAATGTTATTTTAGTGTACAGTTCAGTGATATTCAATATACTCTCAAATTTTCACAACCATCACAGCTAGTTAACTTCAAAATATTTTCATAACTCCCAATGAAACTCTTTAACATTAGCAGTCACACTCCGTTCTCTCTTTCTTTCAGCCCTTGACAACCACTAATCGAATACTTGTCTCTATGCATCTGCCTATTCCGGATATTTCATATATATACAATCATGCAATACATGGCTTTTTTAGTGTTTTATTTAGACTTAAACTTACTGTTTGTAAGATATATCCATGTTGCAGCATGCAATAGTATTTGCTTTCTTTTTTATGGACATGTGCTATTTTATTGCATAGATACGCTACCTTCATTCTTGTTTCTACTTTTCAATGTAAAATTCTTCTGTGAATATTCTTGCACAAGATTTTCTTTTAACCTATATTCTTGTTTTTCTATGATTGGAAGTAATGGATCGTGCAGTAACTCTATGCTTTCCTCTTTAAGAAGCTACCCAACTCTTTCCCAAAGTTGCTGCATCAGTGTCCAAGGACTGCCATAATAAGTTACCACAAACATGGTGGTTTAAAATTACAGAAATTTATTCATTTACAGTTCTGGAGGGTTGAAGTCCAAAATCAAGATGTCAAGAGTGAGCCAGGTTAAGTCTGAAAGCTATAGGGAATATTTATACTTCCCCAGCCTCTCCAGCTCCTGGTGGCTCTTAGCGTACGTACTTTGGCTGCAGCAGCATAAGGCAATGTCTACTCCCATGTTTCCAAGGCCTTTTCCACGTCTTTCTTTTTTCCTCTGTTCTTCTTATAAGGCACCAGTTATTGCTTGTACAGATCATTTTAAACCTAGGATGATCAAATCTCAAATTTGTCACCAAATTACAACTACAAAGACCTTATTTCAAAATTAGGTAATATTATGATGCTCTGGATAGACATCAATTTTTGATGGACACATTCCACAAACTACACTGGATGAACCATTTTACATTTCCTCAGCAAAGTACAGGGCTCTAATTTCTCCACACTGGCACCGACCCTGGTTACTGTATAAATCTATATATACACTGGAAAAAGGCCGTCACTCAGTATAGGGGCTGCTGAGCTGCAGTGGCTTGGCAGCAGTGGTTCTTGGGTGATGCACTCTGAAACCAGAAAGAGAGGAAGGAGCAGATGCCTCACAGTGCCCTAGGATTCTACCTTTGCCGTGGGTTATGTTGTTGCTGGGGCACTGTTGGTCTGACTCTGGTATACTGCACACTTGTGTTTGCGTTCCATACCCTGTATAATAGCAACTTTGCAGAGTGCCCTCTCACACTCAGGGACCACTGGGGGGTTGTCAGAGAGCCGGTTTTGGCCCAGTCCCTGCAGGCCATGCTGAGGGACCCCACCCACTGGAGGGACCCCACTCACTCCTCAGATACTGGGGAGGGACCGCAGGAGGTTGGCTACAGGTTGTATCTGGTCCATCTCACCCAGTCCCACCTTCTAATTAACTTATTTTCAATGTGCACAAATCCATGAACTGGGTCACTAGTTTTTAATATATTCAATAACATCCTAGGGACTGGGAAGTAGAATCTCATCATAGATTTTATTTACATTGCCTTCATGTCTACTGATGTGGAACATCTTTTTCTGTATGTATTGTGTATTCTGCTCTTGCTTTGTGGTGTATTCCTTAGATATCTGTCATGTCTATTGATTTATAGCATTTTTCAAGGTTTTATTCTCCTTTTTTCATTGTCTATGTACTTTTTCTATCCATTATTAAAGTATTGAATCTCCACCTATTATTGAATTGTCTAGTTTTTACTTCATTTATTGTTTTTTTTCATGTATCCTGAGTCTATTTTTAAGTGCATATATGATTGTCATTATTAAATGATCTTTTGGGGTTGATATATATGACTATAAAATATTTATCTTTGTCTTCAATAATAATTTTTTGGCCTTAATTTTATGATGTTATTGTAGCCATTCAACTCTCTTTTGGCTACTATAACATATTTTTCCATTCTTTAATTTTAACTCTATATAGCAATCTTGTTTGGATGAACACCAACTAAATTACAGTACTAAATGAAAACTATGCTCCCCTACAGCTCCATTATCTCCTCACTCTTTGTGCTGTTATTATCACAAAAATTATATACTTACACATCATAAATTATCAAAATATATTTATAATTTTAAGATAGCTTTGTGCAGTTGTCTTTATATCATATAGGAAATAAAAGAGCTACAGACATATTTTTGTTTATGCTATCTTTATATTTGCCTAACTGGTTACATTTATTTTTTCAGTTGAATTTGATTACCTCTTTGGTACTTTTTAAATTTATATTGAAGAAGTTTTTTAATTATTATCAATGTCTTTATCTCTACTCCTTTTTCAAAAGATAATTATGAGATATAGAGTTCTTGGTTAAGAGTGTTTTGTTTGTATTTGTTTGTTTGTTTGTTTGTTTTTCTAGCACTCTGAATATGCCATCCCATATTAGCCTCCATGTTTTCTGGTGAGAAATTGCATGTTGAATTTATTGAGGATTCCTTTTTACACGATGAATCTTTTCTCTCTTGCAAATGTCAATATTCTCTCTTTGTATTTAGGATGGGAAATTTTATTACAATGTGTGTATGTTTGGACTTTTTGCGATTGTTCTACTAGAAATTTATTTGAGTTTCTTGGATGTGTAGATTAATGTTTATCGTGAAATTTAAGAGATTTTGGCCATTATTTTTTCAAATATCATTTCTGCCTCTTTCTCCCACTCTTATCCTTCTAAGACTCCAATTTTATGTATTTGGAATGTTTGTTAGTGTCCCACATGTCTAACAGACTGTTGGTTTTATTTATTCTTTTTTTTGTTTGTTTCTTACACTAGATATTATAATAAAAATTACCTATCTATAAGTTTACTAATTCTATCTTATGACAGATCAAATCTATTATTGATATAGTCTAGTGATTTTAAAAATATTTGGTTATAATTTTAAATTCCAAAATTTCTATTAAAATTTTAAATAATGGCTCTATATTTGTTCTTACTCTATATTTACTTAGGCAATGTTTTCAAAAATTAATTAGTTACTTAAATATAATCCCTTTTAGTTATCATATTTTAAATAATTTAATATTTTTATCTATAAAACCTTACACCTGAGTTTCCTTTTGAACAGTTTCTATTAAGTATTTTTAAAAAAATATATTTTATTGATTTTTTACAGAGAGGAAGGGAGAGAAATAGAGAGCCAGAAACGTCGATGAGAGAGAAACATCAACCAGCCGCCTCTTGCACATCCCCTACCGGGGATGTGCCCGCAGCCAACGTACATGCCCTTGACAGGAATCAAACCTGGGACCCTCCAGTCAGCAGACCGAAGCTCTACCACTGAGCCAAACCGGTTTCGGCTCTATTAACTATTTTTTATATGTATAAATCATACATTCTAGTTTCTTAGCATGTTTATATTATTTCTTGTTAAAACCTAGACATTTTTAACAATATGACACCCTAACTCTTGAAATCGAGTTTCCCCCTTCTCCAGTAATTGTTGTTTTTAAAGTAATTTACTGTTCTTCTTTCGTAAAGTGTGCATTCTTTATCGTCTGCATTTGAGTTTCTGCTCATTTAGGTAATGGTCAGCTAACAATAGAAAGATTGCCCTCAATGCCTGAAATCAATATTTCTTGGCCTTTTTGGAGGGGTTTTCTCTCTTTGTTGAGGCATGCTGGCAATGCTCAGGAATTCACTTACAACTTTAACTTAACATTCACTTTCTGTTTATGCCGACCTTCCAGGTGAGCCAGTACTGAGAGTTTATCCCCTTCTCAGGTCTTTCCTAAACATGCACCAAGTTCTACACATGCACATTCTTCTCGATCACCTGAAATTTCTTCTTCTCCTTCTTCTTCTCCTTCTTCTTCTCCTTCTTCTTCTTCTTCTTCTTCTTCTTCTTCTTCTTCTTCTTCTTCTTCTTCTTCTTCTTCTTCTTCTTCTCCTCCTCCTCCTCCTCCTCCTCCTCCTCCTCCTCCTCCTCCTCCTCCTCCTCCTCCTCCTCCTCCTCCTCCTCCTTCTTCTTCTTTTCAAAGTCACCTATGGAGATCTTTTTACATTTGAAGTTTTTTGTTACATTTGTTGTTTTTTTCCAATTAGCACTACTTCAGGAAGCTACTGTATTAGATAATTTCTGCTGATTATTTTTGACAAGCATCACTGAAAGCAGACTGTTCAAATGGGAGGGGCTTTAAAGCAACTCTTGTGAATGCGGGTTTCTAAGAAATTATCAGGCAGGTTTACTAGTGAAATTTCTCAGGGCTTTGAGGAGGTACAATTTGCTTCTGCCCTTTTCAGTGGCTACTGGGCTACTTGTTTTTATCATAGTTGCACATCTGTATGTTTTCAGACTACTGTGGAACTGAATAAAGCAGGATGAAGTAGGGCTAATTAAATATCACAAAGCTCATTTTTATTATGGAGTTAGCTTCCCCCTCCCTCTACATAAATGATCCCTATAGTTTTTCAATCCAAGGTATAATATCCAGAGTTCTCAAAAAGATAGTTTTAACAATTTTTATGGAGGAGAGACATTTTGGAGTCTGTACACTGTCATATCTTATAACATTCACCTCTATGTGTGTTTTACTTTCTGCATGTGTTCATGTCAGCAATATAAAATAATTTTGTTTAGGCTTAATATTACCTTTACTAGAGGCCCAGTGTGCAAAATTTGTGCCTCAGCCCAGCCTGAACTCTTTCGCAGTCTGGGACCCCTCGTGGGATGTCCATCTAAGCCGACAGTCAGACATCCCTCTCCTAGTCCAGGGCTCTTGCAGTCTGGGACCCCTTTCTCCTCACCACCTGCCTGCAGTGGAGGTGGTGGGAGAGGCTCCTGCCACCACCGCTGCATTCCTCAGCCGTGAGCCTGGCTTCTGGTTCAGTGATGCTCCTTCCGTAGGAGCACTGCTCAGCCAGAAGCGGGGCTCACTGCTCCTTAGGGCTGCCAAGAAGTGAGAGAGGCTTCTGCCACCACCGGTGTGATTGCCGGCCATGAGCCCAGCTTCTGGCTGAGCAGTGTTTCTCCTGTTGGAGCATTCTCACCATCAGAGGGCAGCTCATGTGTTTAGCATATGCTCTGTGGTGGTCAATGCACATCATAGTGACCAGTCATTCCACGGGTCATCCTGCCATTTGGTCTATTTGCATATTAGGGTTTTATTATATAGGACTAGAGGGATCCCTCAGCATGGCCTGCACCATTGGGCTGAAACCGGCTTTCTGACATCTCCTGAGGGATCCTGGATTGCCAGAGGGAGCAGGCTAGACCAAGGGACCCTACTGGTGCATGATAGAGACTGCAGAGGAATGTGGAAAGTTGGTCAGCCAGAAGGGGCTGCATGAGGTTTCCAGGGCATGTCCAACCCATCTTGCTCAGTCCTGATCACCTGGACCCCAGCAGCAAGCTAACCTACTGGTCAGAGTGTCTGCCCTCTGGTGGTCAGTGCACATCATAGTGACTGGTTGACCAATTGTCTTCCCCTCGATAGTAAGTTCATGTCATAGTGAGCAATTGAGCAGTCTTAGCATATCATTAGCATATCACACTTTGATTGGTTAAACAGACAACTGGATTACCAGAAGACACTTAACATATTAGGCTTTTATTATATAGGATAATTTAGCTTGAACAGATTAAGACATCAGTTAAGAATCCTTCCAAAAAAATCATGAGAAACAAAATATAGATTTATGAGAAAACCATTTTCATCAACCTGAAATACAAATAATTTAGAGACATATAGAAAATTATAGAATCACAATTTTGACTACTAGAAGTTTATAAAAGTTGTGTTATCATGGGGTAATAATGAGCACCTAATTACAATTGTTGGGATAATGACTTGCACATTGTTACAAGTTAAAAACCAACCAAATAAACCAAACCAAACTAAAACTGGAAATATAGTATCAGGACCTCAATAATAGTGAGTGGGTGTGTGCTACAAGAGGCAGAATTATAGCTGAAGAGTTGAGAATCAGAAGCCCTTTATAAAAAGTAGCCAACCAAGAAAGAGAGAAGGGAACGCTATATAAACCCAGCACCTAAGCCAGTTTTAGTCATCAGTTGAAGTAACTGGATACAGAGTTTGATTAAGAGGTAACTGTAGAATAAATCCACCCTAATTGGGCCCGCCTATTCATTTTTATATAGAAAGGCTTTACACTAAAATTATTTATGGATGCATTCTTGTATTTGTCTTAAAAAACAAACAAACATGTTTTGTTAAGCAGCTGACATAAATACATTTATATGTGTTGCCTTAGTCCTCTTTAATTTAGGCTGCCTTTGAGCAGATGAGTGAAAAACAGGAGGTTTATTCATAGTGGTTAATCAGTGTGGTAGAGAGTAAAGTCCCTTTAGTCTAATGATAATACTAGGAAAAGATTATAAATAGTGAGCACTTAGTGCTTATCTAATTCAATAATCATAGTAAGCTCATTATTATTATCCTTATTCGACTGATATGGAAAGTGTAGCTTAGAGAGATTAAATGACTTGTCAAACTTATACTAAGCAGAATGGGCACTTAAATCATATCTATCTGTTTCCAGACCCCAAGCTACTATTGATTTTCATGTTTTTTTTCAAACCAGTTATTAGAAAGCTTTATGCTTAAATTTGAATTCCTATAATTCCTAACTATAAACAGGAAAAATTAATTAAACTTTATTTTTCACATATGTTCATTGTGGCAGTATTCAACCTCACATTTTTTAGGGGATTATATAATATAATTCATGTGAATTGAAACACATAGTATTGTAATTGTAAATATTTTAAAACAACCCTCAGAACATGATTAGAAGCATTCAAATGGGAAATGGTTTAGAATATAGAAAAAGAAATGGAAGTAGAAAAAAAGAAGGAAATTCTTTCTCAGGGAAATTTAATTGGAAAACGATAAATACACCTGAATTCCATGGATCCATTTATATGTGGACATTTTCCCAATAAATACTGTCAATGTATTTTCTCTTCCTTATGATTTAACATTTTTTCTACCTTACTTTGCTATAAAAATACAGTATATAATGCATATAACATACATAATATGTGTTAATTGACTATATTATTGGTAAAGTTCCTGGTCAACATTAGGCTATTAGTAGTTAAGTTTTGAGGGAGTTAAAATTTATCATGGATTTTCACCTGTATGGAGTGATAGCACCCCTAACCACTGTGTTGTGCAAGGGCCAATTGTAAATTTAATATTTGCCTCAGGAACTTCCTCAGCCTAAATATATCTGAACAATAGACTGACTGATCAACCAGCTTCTTCCTCATGAAAACAGATTGCTTAACTGGTTAGTCAGAACTATTCTGAGAATATTTTCCTTATCCGCTCAATTATTAATCAACTATTTACTCACCAAGCCATGTTGCAAGACTCTCACTTCATTGTGTCCACCAATCCTACTATGTCACAAAATTGGCCCATACCCAATCAGATACCTGTATTGAAAGAACCAGATTGAATAACTGGATCTTGAATGAAAGCCCTACAAATATCCACTCCTAACCATCCTTACCTTTCTCCTTCTGAGTCAGTGTTAAGACTCTTTCAAGGTTCCTTTTTTTTTTTTTTTTTTTTTTTTTCTATTTCAGTGTAGTAAGCTAGTATACTGATCTTACTTCAATGATAATTTATTCCAACATTCTTTTAAAATAGTTGCCAAAATCAACTAAGGAGAGATAAAATTTCAGAAAAACCAGTTGTTCAAAAGAATTGCTGTGCATCAACTATTCAACAAATATGTATTGAGCACCTATTTATGTGTCCAATGTTGTCTGTACACCAAAAAAAAATTAGTGCATAGAATTTTTTCTCAGCATAAGCAAAAGATCATGGATTACATAGATTTATATTTTAGCTACTAGAGATAAGACAATAAATATAAACATGTAATTGTATGTTATGTTAGGCAGTCATAAAATTGTGGAGGAAAAAAGACACTGGGTATAGGGTTGCAGGTGTAAGGGGTGTGGTTGCATTTGTAAATAGATTAATAAGCCACTCTGAAATTGTGACTTCCTATATTCTTCATAAAAGAATAATATGTAAATTAACCATAACTCCAAAACAAAGATGGTGGCACCTATAGCCAATAAGGAGGGAATATGCAAACTCACCCTGCAACGATGGCAGCAGCTGGGCCAGGAAGCTTGTGATGAGGCAAGTGAAAGAGCAGCATGATGAGTGCCATCAGCAGGCCCATAATGGCTTGGGGAAGGGGCCATGGGTTATTGGCCTGTGGGGCCTGCCCCCAATTGGGATTGGGGGGCGGGGGCTAGCCATGGGGAAGGGCTGCCTAAGAACCCGTCTTATAAGTTTTACTCCCACAGCGGCCAATAAGACAGGAGTTAGAGCTCAGGCTCCGAAGAGAGAGATGAAGGGAGGGGTTTGTTTCCCAATCCTGTTCTGCATGGGCTGGGGCATCCTGGCCAGGGACCTTCCAAGGGCTCAGCTTGTTCATCTGTGCAATGGAACCATCACTGGGCTCTGGGGCAAGCCAGCGCCTGGCACAGGGTGACGCTCATACATGTTACATGGTTCTAATGGCTGACAGGCAGTGTTGTGACATAGGACATGCGCTTCTGATTTTTTTTTTCTCCTAAGATGCAGTCTGTTTGGCCCTCCTGGCCACCCACATCGGGTTGTGTTAGTTCTTGCTTAATTAATTCCACTGACAATGGGAAGAGAGAAATGGACTCTGAGCAGCAGAAAAACCACCTTCTGAAATGACCCATTCTTGGCGCATCCAGATTTATGTTCTGTCCTTTTTCTAAGATAAAAAATTGCATGTTGCAGTGGATTGGGGACATTATCTCGTGATGAGTAAGGGAGGCTGTTACCAGGCCATGAAACAAAATGGAAGCTGCCTGCTCTCCCCAGGGAACTCTGGAAAATAATCCTCTTCCCCAGCAAATGGCCATGGAAAAAGTGGATTATAGCCATATACAGATGCACAAATCCTTCTCAGATCCTCTTTGATCTAAACTGGCACCAGCCCACCACCTCTCAGGAGCTGGGAGGGGCTCACTCACCCACTGGCCCCGCTTCACACACAGGGAGGCATCAGGAGGCCAGTTCTCTGGCCCCACCACCTGGTTCTTGCAACCTGAGTCAGCACTCCCCATGCCTCAGCTCCACCTGGAAAAAAGAAACCTCCTGAGGATGGGATGTGGCTATTATGGAAACTCTATCCCATCGCGGAGAGATAAGCAGTGAAGTTTAGCGAGCTCCCCCAAAAGGCCCTGTGTACAAACAATTTTAGTTTTAAATATGGAGGGTGTCCCCCCACAATGTCTACTCATGCTCTGAATAATTCTAAAGGCAGTGCTTATTAAAATACATCTCATTTTCAGAATTGATCTATCAGCTGTTAAAGTGTGTGTACCCTGCATATACAGGGTATACACACACACACACACACACACACACACACACACACACACACATATATATATATACACACACACACACACATATATATCTTCAACTAAAATATTTTAAATATATACACATATGAATATGCATATGTGTATATGCATTTATACACATACTTTGAATAAGTACATGGATGTATATAGATACATATGTGTGTACATATATATGAAAATATTCTATATAGTAAAAGGGTAATTATGCAAATTGACCCTAATGGCAGGACGACTGGGATGACAAGTCACTATGAAGCACACTGACCACTAGGGGGAAGATGCTCAATGCAGGAGCTGCCCCCTGGTGGTCAGTGCACTCACACAGGGGGAGCTCTGCTCAGCCACAAACGGCTGATGGCTGCAAGCACAGCTGCAGTGGCAGGAGCCTCTCCCACCTCCTCCACAGTGTCAGACTATAGCTTAGGCCCACTCCCCCTGGGCCTAAGCTGGCAGGTGGATATCCCCTGAGGGCTCCCAGGCTGCCAGAGGGATGTCTGACTGCTAGCTTAGGCCGAATCCTCTAGGGAATTGGCCTAAGCTGGCAGGTGGATATCCCCTGAGGGCTCCCAGGCTGCCAGAGGGATGTCTGACTGCTGGCTTAGGCCCAATCCTCTAGTAGGGGTGTCGAACTCAATCAGAGAAGGGGCCAAAATCTAAAATCCAGCCTAAATCGCGGGCCGAATGGTTTCCTGAACAGTCATAAACTGACAATGTCATAAACTGACAGCGGAGTGCAGTGATGACAGCGCGGTGCGGGCCACATTGCAAGGCCTGGCGGGCTGGATTTGGCCCGCGGGCCTTGTGTTTGACACATGTGCCTAGGGAATTGGTCTAAGCTGGCAGGTGGATATCCCCTGAGAGCTTCCGGGCTGCCAGAAGGTGCAGGATGGGATGAAGGACCCCCTCCACACACGCACACACACACACATACATACAAGTGCATGAATTTTTGTGCACTGGGCCTCTAGTTTGAACAATAAGTTAAGAAAGTTGAAGTGATGTTGATTTCCAGAGTAGAGTCTTTCAGACACAGGAATGAAGGAGTACAATATCACTCAGAATGGGTGTCTGGAGGACACAAGTAATAGCAAGGAGGCCAGTGAGAATGGAGTGGAGGGACAAAATTAAGTTAGAGTTCCTGCGGTAGGGGTTGAAAATGGCCAGTGAGAATTTCAATGAAAGGACTTTCTGAGATATTAAAAGAGAGAGTAAAACTGAGTAATGAATAGGGAAATATAATGTTTGACCTACATTTTAAGTGGATTAGTTACTGAGTGGAAATAGATATTAAGGGAGCAGTGATGGCAACAAGGAGAGCAATTAGAAGACAATTGTGCTTAGGTGAGAGAGAATGAACTGTGATAATAAAAATGGAGGCATTATGAATTTATTGATAACCATATATATTTTGAAAAGAGAGTCAACAGAATATTTTAAATGCTTTGCTAAGCTGTATGAGAGAAAAAGAGGAGTCAAAATCATCCCAAAACTCTGTGTAAGTCACACCTTTTGTCTCTATGCTTTGACCATGTGCGTGCAGAATAAGCAAGGGCACTTCCTCACTGGATTTGAGTCTAGTGCATTTTGAAAATCTGATCAACTGTTAATTTCTCACTATTAAACAATAAATTATCTATCTATCTATATGTATATATCATATACATGTATGTATGAGATAGATATAATATTAACATGTGTATATCCGGTTTTCTCAGCACCATTTCTAAAAGAAGCGATTGCTTCGACATTGTGTAGTGTTGGTATTCTTGTTGAAGATTTTGACCACATATGTCAAGGTGTATTTCTGGATTCTCTACTCTCTTGTATTGGGTTATATGTCTGTCTTTATACCATTACAATACTGCTTTGATTATCCTAGCTTTCTAAAATATTTTTTAAAATATATTGTATTGATTTTTTCAGATAGGAAGGGAGAAGGATAGAGAGCTAGAAACATGGATGAGAGAGAAACATCGATCAGCTGCCTCTTGCACACCTCCTACTGGGAATGTGCCCCCAACCAATGTACATGCCCTTGACCAGAATCGAACCTGGGACCTGTCAGTCTGCAACAGATGCTCTATCCTCTGAGCCAAACCGGTTTTGGTTAAAATATTTTTAAATCATGGACTGTGAGGTATCAGCTTTGTTTTTCTTTCTCAAATTGTTTTTGATTATTTGGGTTCTTTGAGAGTCTAAGGTTTGTTTTTATTTTGTTGTTTATTTGTGTGGTTGTTTTTTTCTATTTCTTCCAAATAATGCCATTGGGATTTGGATAGTGATAGCATTGAATTGTATATTGAACTGTAGATCACTTTGTGTAGATGGCATTTTAACAATATTAAGTTTTCCAATACATGGATTTAAAAAAAAATATTTGTGTACTCTTTACTTTTTTTAATCATTGTTTTATATTTTTGGTGTACATGTCTTTATCTTCTCTCTTAAATTAATTCTTAAATATTTTATTTTTTATAATGCTATTGCAAATGAGATTTTGTGTGTGTGTGGTGAACATACAAAATGTTCTTGTGTGTGATTTTTCATTTGCATAACAGTTTATTTTGAACTCTTTTATTTTTGTGGCACCAGTTGTAATGTATTCTCTTTTATTTTTGACTTTTGTTCTTTGAAACTTCTTAGGTATTCTATCTAAGGATTTGCATTATTTTTTGATCTTTAAAAGACAACCTCAGTTTTATTTATGTTTTGATTTGAGATCTTTCTTTTTAATGTAGGTGTTTACTACTATAAACTTTTTCTTAGAACTGCTTTAACTTCCTCCCATACATTTGGGATACCATGTTTTATTTTCATTTGTATCTAGATAGTTTTTTTTTTAATTTCTCTTATGATTTATTATTTGGTCCATTTGATATTTACCAGGTGTACTGGTTAATAATGCATTTTTTCAATATATGGAGTTACACATATTTTGATATGTATGCTATTTTGTTGTACTGACAGTAATCTTCAAAACTTCATATGTCAAATTTTCTGAAGGTGTTAACATCATAGATATTTTTACACTTAAGAATGTCAAATTTCATGCCAGAAAAAGAGCATTTGCAGGTAGTTTTAATTCATTACTTTATTTTGAAGAAAAGTGCTGCTGAAAGTTATTGTATACTTCAGGAAGCTTATGGTGAACATGCTTCATCTCAAGATACTTGTGAATGCTGGTTTAAATGTTTTAAAAGTGATTATTTTTATGTGAAAGTCAAAGAATGTCCGGGTCAACTGAAAAAGTTTGAAGACCAACAATTACAAGCATTATTGGAAGATGCATGTAAAACTCAAAAACCACTTGCAGAAAGATTAAACATTGCTCAGCAAACAATTTCTTATCATTTACAAACAATGGGAAAGATTTTAAATGAAGAAAAATGGATGCCACATCAATTAAACAAAAGACAAATAGGAAACCAAAAAGTCATCAGTAAAATGTTGCTTCAAAGGCATGAAAGTCATTTTTGCATCGAATTGTGACTGGCGATGAAAAGTGGATTTACTTTGAGAATCCCAAATGCATAAAATCATGGGTTGATCCACATCAACCATCTACATCAGTGTTTCCCAAACTTCTCTCATGATGAGAATCACCTGGTGGAGTTGTTAAAACACAGATTCCTGAATCCCAACTAAGAAGTGCTAAACTAGAATTTTTGGGAACATATAGGTAAAATTGTATACCTAACTAGTGCTCTAAGACAGATGTTACAATATATACAGAGCACTAAGTTAGGTATGCAATTTTACCTATATGTTCTCAAAAATTCTAGTTTAGCACTTCTTAGTTGGGATTCAGGAATCTGTGTTTTAACAACTCCACCAGGTGATTCTCATCATGAGAGAAGTTTGGGAAACACTGATCTACAATACATCAACTGCAAGGCCAAATCACTTAGAAAGAAGACAATGCTCTGTCTTTGGTGGGATCAGGAAGGTATGGTATATTATGAGCTTCTAAAACCAGGTGAAACTATTAATACTGATCGCTACTGACAACAAATAATTAATTTAAACCACATTTTGATCATAAAGCAACCAGAATGGGCTAGAAGACACGGCAAAGTAATTTTGCTTCATGATGACACACCATCAACACACTTCAAAACCAGTTAAAGACATGTTAAAAGATCTTGCCTGGGAAGTATTAACCCACCCACTGTATTCACCAGATCTTGCTTCTTCAGATTACCACTTGTTCCGATTGATGGCACATGCACTTTCTGAGTAGCACGTCAAAAAACAAGCAAACAAACAAACAAAAAAAAATCCAGAATGTACAAAGAAGTGGACAATTGGGTCTCTGAATGGTTTGCCTCAAAACAAGAAAAGTTCTATTGGGACTGAATCCACAAATTACCTGAAAGATTGGGGGAAATGTAGCTAGGGATGAACATTACTTTGAATAAAGCATTTTTGATGTTTCTCCTGAATTTATCGTGTGTTTTGTTGTTATTTTTCATTACAAAATGCACATTATTTACCATTACACCTGGTAAGAGTGTATTTTTTAATTTTCACATATTTGTGAAATTTCTCATTTTGTTTGCTTTTTTTGTTTTATTTCATCACTTTGGAAAAAAGTACTTGGTATGATGTCAATTATACTTTTTAAGATGTTTTGTGGTCTAACCTGACTTATGCTAGAGAATGTTCAAAGTATGCCTGAGAAGAATGTGTATTCTGCTATAGTTGGACAGAGTTTTTTCCATAAGTTTGTTAGGTGTAATTATTCCATGGCATTGTTCAAGTCCCCTGTTTTCTCATTGATCTCTCTGCTTGATTTATCAATTGTTAAAAAAAAAAAAAAAAAAAAAAAGAGGTTTTGAAATCTCCTACAGTTACTCTGTTAATGTCAATTTCTCCCATATGTCAATGTTTCCTTAATATATTTTGGTGCTCTACTGTTAGGAGCATTTTGTATCTTCCTTCTAATTGATCTTTTTTTATCACTATAATATTCTTCTTTGTCTTTTGTTATATTTTTTGACTTAAAGTTTGTTTTATCTGATGGCCACCATTGCTTTCTTTTAAGTACCATGTTCATAGACTATCTTCTTCCATTGCTTCACTACCAGTCTGTATATGTTTTTAATATCTAAAGTCCGTTTCTTATAGACAACATATCATTGGATCTTTTATAAAATGATTTTGAGAAACTCTATATATTGTGATTGGATAGTTTAATGCATTAATTAAGATAATTACTGAAAGGGAAGGGCTTACTATTATTTCTAATTGCTATTTTATTAATTGTTTTCTGTGTCTTGTAGCTAAGTGGTCCATCTTTTTCTCTCTTGCTGCCTTATTTTCTTTCTCATTACTTTTTATTTTCTAGTGGCATGATTTAATTACTTGATCATTTGCTAGCGTATATCTTCTACCAGTCTTTTTCTTTGTGGTTATCATGGTAATTACATAAAACAAGAAGTTTACATTTAATGTTAATCTGCACATAATATTAAAGCTTGACACATAATTCTGAGTATATAAAATACAGTTATTTATATTTCATATAGTTCAAAATTTTAAATGAGTAGATAATTTATTTTTTAGAAGTCTACTTGATATGAAGAAAGCAACAATGTTTAATGTTAAAGTTCTAGATTTTGGAGTCACACAGATTAAATTTAAATGTGAATTCTATGTTTTAATAACCGTAACACTGGACATTGACTTAAACTTTCTAAGCTTAAGTTCTTTTACTAAAAACTTAGGGAGAATAATGTTTTTCCCCCCAAAAGAATATTGTAAAGCTTCATATGGTAACATACTCAAAGAGCAGAGGACAATGTAAAACTATGATAGTGATTCTGTATCTTCCATTTTGTTATAGAGATATGTGTTCTTGACCTCTCTCTTCTGTGAAGACTAAGGTATTTTTCATTCATAATGTATGTATTTATCCTACTATATAAAGACCCAGGGTCCATCATAACCTAAACGTCTGGACGGACAATGGAACACCAGGCTAGGGTCCTGGCTAGCACAAAGGGAATAGTAAATCCTGGTAGGGGCCCATGGCGGGAGTCAGTCCTGGGTACTGGCCACCCTCAGTGCAGTGGTGGGAGGGAGCTGTGGGAATGGAGCTATGCTGCCATCAGACTGGCCTCTGGGTCCCTCCCCCCAACCACAGACTCTGGGGAACCAGAGCCATGCTGTCATTGGACTGGCCTCTTGGCCCTTCCCCCGAGGCCCACAGACCCGAGATGTCCCAGATTGTGAGAGCATGCAACAGGCCTCGAATTTATATAATAAATTACACTTATATTTGAAAAGACATTTACAGAATTCCTTCTTGAATAATTACAATTCAGAAAATAGTTATTTAGGAATAGGAACATGAAAATAGAGAACTATGTTTTTTCTCACATAATAAAAACCATTGCAATTTAAATGTATAATTATTGGCCAATCTACCATAAAATTTTTCAAATATTTGTGACTTATAGTGATTTTTATAAATATTAGTTTAGTATAATAATAAAATAAATATCAGGATGCTATATAACTTTACAATCATCCAAAGAACTCTCGGAGATAAAGACTTAATTCATATGTGTATTATATACATATACTTTGTGTCCCAAAAATATATATACTCTCTTTAGCAGCTGATAGCTTAATTTTGAAAATAAAATATATTTAATACACACATTCTTTATAATTATTCAAAGTGTGCATATACATATTTTTTGGATACCATATCTATACATACACACATACTTAGTAGGCATATATAACTGTGTTTACTTACAAACTATTTTTTCCTCTACTAATAGAAAAGATTTCACATATTTCACAGGCTTAAGCTTTAGAATGTGAACCCAAAATAACATTTTCACTATGGTCTTCTATTAGGTTATAGAATTTTTCAGTTACTAGTTAAAAGAGGTGAAATTTAAGGAAATGTTTTTCATTTCAAAATTGTTTAATCTGTTGCTGGTTTTTTACTTAATATCAAATTAAAATATCTGTTCTCTATTAAAGGCAATATGTATTATTTGAACTCAATTAGAACAAGATCTAACCTTTCAACTTACAGTATAAGGTTTTTTTTTGAAAAATGCATTTGTAAATCAACACTAGAGACTTCTAAGAAAACTAAAATTAATTCTATTCTTAAATTTGGAATTCACACTTGACATCTGAGAGAGAAGAGAAAATAATTTTTCGTACACTCTTAATTTTCTTCATTGTATTTGGATTTATTTGGTAATAAATGTTAAGAAACAGTCATTGTTGAAAAACTTATGTTGAAAAAATTACACAAATATGGATAACATATCTTATACATATATTAATATATGTACATGTATGTATGCTTACACATACTATTTGTACAATATAATTCAAGTAATCATGTTATTCAATTAAATAATCAAATAATTATTTTCCTGTTTGGGATTAATTATATGTATTCTGTTAAGTAAAATAGATATGAAAATTTAAACAGAATCCAATATGTACTATATTTTTTCCTAAATTATTGGGTCGGCAGCTAAGTAATTGCGGGTTTCACACATATATGGCTTCAGTTGAATTTTTAGGTTTGCAGACGTAGTACAAATGTAAAACACATTTTGTTATTTGATAGTTGGCTATTCAGCTGTTAATCAGTAAAAAAAGTTTTTTGATCTGTTTTGTAGTTTTCGTTTGGCGTTCGTTGAAAAATGGAAAATCAAAAGGAACATTTTCGTCATATTTTGCTTTTTTATTTCTGCAAAGGAAAAAACGCATCGCAAGCTCATAAAAAGTTATGTGCTGTTTATGGTGACGAAGCCTTAAAAGAACGGCAGTGTCAAAATTGGTTTGCCAAATTTCGTTCTGGTGATTTTTCACTCAAAGATGAAAAACGCTCTGGTCGTCCAAGTGAAGTTGATGACGTCCTAATCAAAGCAATAATCAATTCGGACTGTCACAGTACAACACGTGAGATTGCAGAGAAGCTTCATGTATCACATACATGCATTGAAAATCACTTAAAACAACTTGGCTATGTTCAAAAACTTGATACATGGGTTCCTCACGAACTGAAAGAATCACAGTTAACGCAACGCATTAGCAGCTGCGATTTGCTAAAGAAACGTAATGAAAATGATCCATTTTTAAAATGACTGATAACTGGCGATGAGAAATGGGTTGTTTACAACAATATCAAGCGGAAAAGATCGTGGAGCAGGCCAGGTGAACCAACTCAAACAACATCAAAAGCTGATATTCATCAAAAGAAGGTTTTGTTATCAGTTTGGTGGGATTACAAAGGAATTGTCTACTTTGAACTCTTACCACCCAACCGAACGATCAATTCTGATGTCTACATTGAACAACTAATGAAATTAAACAATGCAGTTGAAGAAAAGCGGCCCGAATTGACAAATCGAAAAGGTGTTGTATTCCATCATGACAATGCAAGGCCACACACATCTTTGGTCACTCGGCAAAAATTAATGGAGCTTGGTTGGGATGTTTTGCCACATCCACCATATAGTCCTGACCTTGCACCATCTGATTACTTTTTGTTTCGATCTTTACAAAACTCCTTGAATGGTAAAAATTTCAATAATGATGATGATGTCAAATCGTACCTGATTCAGTTTTTTGCTAATAAAAACCAGAAGTTTTTTTAACGTGGGATTATGATGCTGCCTGAAAGATGGCAAAAGGTCATTGATCAAAATGGGCAATACATTACAGAATAAAGTTATTTAGTTCCAGGAAAAAATTGTCTTTGATTTTCTTTTAAAAATCCGCAATTACTTAGTTGCCGACCCAATAATGTATGTATATATGTATCTGTGTGCATATGAATTAACTAGAGGCCCATTGCACAAAATTCATGCACTGGGAGGGGATATCTGCAACCCTTCCAATCTGGGACCACTAGGGGGATGTCTGACTGCCAGGTTAGGCCCGATCCCTGTGGGTATCCCTCTCACAATCTGGGACTGCTGGCTCCTAACTGCTCACCTGCCTGCCAGCCTGATTAACACCTAACAGCTCCCCTGCCATTCTGATCACCCTCAACTGTCCTCCCATGCCTGCCTGATTTTACCCCCAAATTCACTCGCCTGCTGGACTGATGCCCCCAACTGCCATCACCTGCTGGCCTGGTCTTCCACAACTGCACTCCTATGTGAGCCTGGTCTCCCCCAATTGCATTCCCCTGCCAGCCTGATGGCCCCCAACTGCCCTCCCCTGCCTGGCTGATCTTTGTTCCAACTGCCTTCCCCTGCTGGACTGATCTCTCCCCCAACTGCCTTCCTCTGCCAGCCAATTTTCTTCTGATTGGTTGGTTTCTATACTATCAGTGTCAAAAGCTCCACCTCCTTGGCAGTCATTGACTCCTCACAGTTGACCCAGATTTGGTTCTGATTGGTCAGTTTCTATACCAGTCAGAGTCTCTAGGACTATCAATGGGGCCTGATCAGAAAGGTGGGGCTGATCAGAAACCCTGGTAGAGGCCTGGAGAGAAATGGAGTTACAGCAGCTGACCAGGCCTGGAAAGAAAGAGACAGGCAAATGTTGATCAACAGCTGCCACAGAGGTTATGGATCAGACCCTGCCTCTCTCTTCAGGCCTCTCTCTGGGCCTGATTTGCAGCCCCCTCAGCAGTCAGTGCTGGGTCACCGTGCCTGCAGGCGTAGCAGTCAGTGCTGAGTCACCATGGCAACCCAGTGATGACTGAAGGACTAGTTGAGCCTCCAGTTGGTTGAGCCTTGTCATTGTGGATGTGACAGACCCAGTGTTTTTATATATTAGGATATGACCATTATGATAATATTTGTAGAAAAATTCTTAGTAATGTAAAATATAATTTATTTTAATTATTCTGGGAAGCTTTTTATATTAAGAAAATTAGGCACCTTGCTCATCTTCTGAGTCACTTAAATGAAGATACTTTTATTATTTTTGTATCATTTCTTTTTATATTGTATTTATTTTTATAATATATTTATTTTTATATTGTATTAATATATTGAAAACATAAAGAAAATTTATTGGAAAAATATTTCTGGGCTAATAAAACAGGAAAATATATTCAGGATAGTGAATTATAAAATTATTTATTATTTCATTTTAAGCACAGCAGGCAACACTTATGGTAAAAATTTTCCTAATTCTACATTATTGTTATTATTTTTTAGTGTCCAAAGAAGTTATATGTTATTTCCATTGACCATACTGTTACTAAAGCTATGAGTAAATCTTTATAGGTGAATTGTATTAAAAAAAAACCACATACAACTATATTGTTTTTTATTATTGTCTTGACACATGTATTTAACCATTTTATAAACAATCAGATTAACAATGATAATAAACTTGTTCAGATATTTAGTAACAGTGGACTAAAAAAATATTAATTGCATATTTACCAAATTACATTGGTTAAAAATAGCATCACACTGATTATTATGGTATGTAATTGTATTTTTAGATTTATATCTATATCTACATCTACATCTACATCTATATCATCATCTATATTATCATCTATATCTATATGTAGTTACATCCATAATTTTGATATAACCATATTTAGATCTATGCATATATCTCATACAGAACAAAGCAAGAGATACAATCAGTAAGCCAGAGAGTACTCTGAATGAAACATAAGTACCTAGAAGAAAGGAAAGACATGTAGAATAATTAAAATAAAAATTAAAGATTGATTGAGGATTATAGACGAATGGGTAATTTATTTATTTCTGCAAATATTTTTACTCATAAAAACCTGTTTTAAAGAATGCCAATGGCCAAAACCGGTTTGGCTCAGTGGATAGAACATCGGCCTGCAGACTGAAAGGTCCTGGGTTTGATTCCAGTCAAGGGTATGTACATTGGTTGTGGGCACATCCCTGGTGAGGGGTGTGCAGGAGGCAGCTGATCAATGATTCTCATCGATGTTTCTAGCTCTCTATCCCTCTCCCTCCCTCTCTAAAAAAAAATCAATAAAAATATATTTAAAACAAAAGAATGTCAATGATGTATCAGATGACCTCTATATTACTTCTCATTCCCAAAAGTTTTTCGTAAGCTAATATATATATTTATATATATATGTATATTTAAGACTTAGTTTTATGAGAAATATTATTAAACATGATCATTCATGTTAATATAATAGCTTATCTATACTAATAAAAGAGTAACATGCTAATTGACCATACCTTCTCTATGACCACCAGCCAATAAGGAGTGAGTATGCAAATTAACCCAACAAAGATGGTGGGTTACTTTGCATATGCAGGCCAAGAGCAGTTGGGGGCAGGCAGGATGCTTGAGTCATTACCATGGCTACGATGCAGGTGTTCTGCACCACTTTGGGCCTCTGGGCAGCATGGGAAGGCAGAAAGGTAGTTCCTGCAAGGGGGAAAAGGTGGATTCTGCCAGACCGAAGGGAGTGTTGGCAGCCAGGGGAAGGAAGGCCCATTCTTGCATGAATCTTTGTGCATTTGGCCTCTAGTTTTTAAAATTAAAGTATTCCTTTAAGGATAGAAGTGTAATCTCTAACACAGAAGATAGAGTATTTGAGGCAGATAGAATTATCCAGACTAAATAGAGTTTTTATTTGAAAATTTATTTGAAAATATATACCATTCTAACATTGCATCTAGAAGAAACCATGCAACTAAGTCTCAGTGATTGGATTATGATTGAAAGCTGCAACACTACTTCTAAGCCTGGTTCATAAAAGCACTTGACACTATCCTTCATGCTCTATCTTCCCCCTCTGTAACATGTTGTATTCCTCTAACATGACTTTAAAAATCATGTGTCATTAGTCAGAATTCATCATTCTGGGTTAGGTGACTGGAGTAGAGCACCCCTTTTCCTCAATTGCTTGTTTTGAGTTCGACTTCAGGTGAGGAAACTAAATATGTATTTTGTTAAACTACTAATGTTTCAGGATTACCCAAATGCAGAACTTACTGGCACTTAACTCATGCAAAACTTAATGCATATTTGATATTTTAACAGCTTTAGAAAAAGTATAGCAAAGTTAGATACTATAGCTGATTAGTTGGTTCAATGCTTATTTCTGCCAATTACTATTATAGTAGCACAGATCTAAATAAATTATTTAATATCCCCAAGATTTAGCTTCTTCTTTGTAAAATGGCAATAACAATAGCAATACCATGTCCTTCTGAATAAAATCTTCACAAAGAATTTGGTACTAGCAAAGTGGGTTATAGTTAGCTACCCCTTCTTTGAACTTTTTGCAAGATGTATCTACCTGGATATATTTTTGTCCAGTATGATTATCCTCTGCTCAATTTCTTTAGTTGATGAACTTTATCAAAGATCAAATTTAGTTCTATTTTATCTTATTCTGTGTGTGTGTGTGTGTGTGCCTCTTCTTCCCACTCCCGTAGCTAGAGATAGGAGGACGAGTCCTTAGTTGTAAAAACATAGACTTATCCAGGCTTCCTAATGAATAGGTAAGAGTTTCAGAATAATAGTGTATATATCTGTTTCCTCCTCCTAGCAACAAGTAACAAAGAAAATAAAATAATTCACCTTTATAGTTCTCTTCAATGGAATATTATTTGGTATAAAAAAGGTTCTCACTAAAGGATCCATCAATCAATAAATAAAATTATGTATTATTTAACACGTTTTATTATTTTAGTATAGTATGAGAGTTAATATTTCATGGAGAATGATTCCCTGCTTAAAAAACCAACAAACAAGGAAACTAAATATATGAAATAATTAAGCCTGGCACAAGTTTTTGAATTGCATCATATACAAATGTCCTATTCCTTTTTTTTTTTCTTCTAAGCTTTGAGTTTCCAGTTAGATTTTAATTTCTTAAATATAAGAAATGTGCTATGTAATACACTTTGCTTCTAGGTCCAGGATAAACACACATTGACTTCTCAATTAATAAAAAAGAAAAAAAAAACTTAATATGAAAACAAAACAAAGAAACATGTTCACATACTAATGATGCTAATAATGTTGAGTTTGTGGCATATAGACAGATTTATACATGGTTATATAGAGTTAAATATAATTATTTAGGGATCTCAATTCTGAAGCTATGAGTCACTCAAAAAGTTTTGATTCTGGAGTCACAAACACAAAAGATTTTTTAATTTCAATTCTGATATGAAAAGTAGTGAGTGCTTTTATTTGCAATTTCATATGGTTTCACTGAAAAATAAAAATGGGTTCTACTCCATCATCTTGGCAGATACTTTAATGCCAGCCATTTAACTATCTTCTGAAAATGGAATGCTGCCTGGCCTTTATTCTTTCCTCCAAAAAAGAATTGTAAAATCCCAATGAAAATGTAATTTTCTGGTTTTATAATAGGTGAGGAGAGAGAAGAAAAGACTAAGAGTAGGATCTGCAAATAAAGTAGGACAAGTATTACTATAGGAGATGGAGGGTGTTTTGAGATATATCTGATAAAAGAAGGCTGACTGATATCATTGACTTTTGTGGTCCAAATTCAAAGTTTCACATTTTATAAAAAGTAATAGTGCTTAAAGAATAAAGTAGAATTAAACACTGAAAATCCTAATTTTATCAAAAGGACCCATACAATAAGGACAAATGGTCAGTTATTGCAGGTCATTTCAATGTCATTTCTTATTCACAAAATTATTTGATATTGAGAAAATTTGTTTCACTATTGAGGTCAAATGTTAAGTTATAGGAGATTATTTTAGATACTTAATTTATGGAAACAAAGAGAGAATGTTATTGCTTCAAAATGTCACCAAGAGTCATGTATACTCGCCAATAATATTTAAAACTGTGACTGACAAACCCTGATCTATTATAGATACTTTGAGTTATTATTAAAATGATGTCATCATTAATTTTGTCCCCTCATTGTGATTCACTTTACAACTATACCCCACTTTTATTATTTAAACAGTGGTATTTTGGAGAAATTCTTTTTTGTGCTTGAGAAAAAAATGCTGCCATTTAAATCATTAGATTTTTATTAGGTAAAAGTTATTTAACTGCCAATAAGTTAATTTTCCCTAAAAATATATCACTTTTATAACTAAGATTAGTTTGTTTATTTATTTCCAAATAACCAAAATAAAACCTGACAGTTTTTAAGTTGGGCAAAAAATTCCTTTGTTCTGGGTTTACTTTTGAAATATATACTAAGGCTACAATAGCTATAAGTAGATTTGACAATTTTTAATATATTGTTAATTTGTATATATGGCCTGGGATTTTAGCATGTTTAACTTTTAGTTTTCTATGTTCTTATAAGATATGCAGAGTTCTTTTAGAAAACCAAAGATTTGGAAAATAATAACACTGAGGCTTTGATTCATGCACCAAATTTCTTCCAAATATCTTGAAGTGAAATTCCCTAATTTAACTCAGCTTACCATTAATATTTATGATTAAAAAGAAATAGGTAGCCCTGGCCAAATAGCTCAGTTGGTTAGAATGTCATCCCATACACCAGGGTTGCAGGTTCAGTCTCTGGTCTGGGCACATACAAGAATGAACCAATGAAAGCATAGATAAATTAATGCTTTTCTCTCTCCCTTCCTCTAACTCCTTAAAAAAACAATAAATAAGTTTTAAAAGTAGGCAGGCAGTATCATCTGCTCACAGATGGGAGGTCTGAAAATATAAAGTAGACTTCCTATAATGGTAGAGTTGCTTTCACTGGGCTAATGTTTCTACTGGTAGCAATATGAAACTGAAAAAAAAAAATGTGGAAGGCTATTTTTGAAGTCACTTAAAACAGGTCAAAAGCAGGTAGAAACTTTAGTAAATATAACCTGTCTAAAAAGAAACACATTGGGTAATTCCACATTTATATGGCTTTTATAAAAGAAACCTGCTCCATCTACAAATGGAACAGAGAAGAGAGTTCAAGCAGAGAACCAGGATCTTATTGGTCTGAGAAGTCAAAGGATAGATTTTTGAGGCACTAATGTCACTGGAAATGTGAACTTCCTGCAGGCGGAAGCAGCAAAAAAAAAAAAAGCTTGACTGAATTCTGTATAACTCCCCTCAGTCCTATACCAGTGGTTGTCACTCAACTGGCAATGCAAGTGTCCAGGGAGGAAACAATGGCCAGCAGACTGTAAGAACAAAGCAGATATTTAAGTCACTGCCTATCATAAGAAGGGACACTTGGAAGTTAAAGTCTCATCAAGTTAAAATGACTTGGTATACAGAGGAGGCTTTTGATAGGAACATTGAAAAAGTCACAACTTAGAAGTAAGAATAGGATTTCATTCATATAGGTGTACAGTCAATGCTGTACTTTTCTCCTGGATTCTGTATTTGCAAATTTATCAGCTTGCTAAATGTATTTGTTACCCCCAAATTAATATTCATGGGCTACTGTGATCATCCAGGGAGGGACATCTGCAAAGGAATGAAAAAGATTGAGTTGCCCTATGGCCATGATGCCAGCTCGAGTCCAACAAGGCATCAATAGGCCTTCTGCTCTCATACAGAGATGGTCAGCGGATGGGGATTCAACGTTGGGGAGGTTTAATGAATTGCAAGAAGCTCTGGTTCTGGGGCCAGTTGAATATGGTTTGGCACCTTTTCATGGGCTGGCCTCAGGCAGGTCACTTAACATATCTATAACTAGTTCTCTTTTTTATAAATAGGGGGAAATAATATGCCAGAATAAGTTGATTTCAGGATATGAGGTTATAATCCATGTGTAATTTTACATCCTATCTAATAAAAGAGTAATATGCAAACTAACATTACTTTGCTATACCCACAAGCCACGCCCACCAGCCAATCAGGTGTGAGTATGCCAATTAACTCAACCAAGATGGCTGTGGCCATGGAGTGAGCATAAGGCTTGGGTTTCCCTGGCAATGGAAGAAGCCAAGATTTTAGCCTGCCCTGGCCTGCCTTGGCCTCCACTTAAGGCTACAAAGTTTCAATTATAGAAGATAAATAAATCCCAGATACTAGGGTCTCCCCTTGAGTCACCAAGGGGCTTGGCTGGCCTGCAAACCACCACAGGCCCCTTGCCCAGGCTTCCCCATACCCTAAGGGAACCCCCACCCTGATCCAGGACACCCTTCAGGGCAAACCAGCTGGCCCCAACCCCTGAATCAGGCCTCTATTCTATATAATAAAAGAGTAACACAAATTGACCATCACTACAACACAGAAGATGGCTGCTCCCATGTGGTCAAAGATGGCTGTCCCCATGTGTACACAGAATGGCCACCACAAGATGGCTAGCAGGGGAGGGCAGTTAGGGGTGCCTAGGCCTGCAGAGGAGGCAAGTTGGGAGAGACCAGGACTTGTAGGGAAGGGCAGTTGGGGGGTGGGGCGTGTCAGGCCTATAGGGAGGGCAGTTAGGGGCAAACAGGCTGGCAGGAGAGCAGTTAGGCATCAATTAGGCTGGCAGGGTAATGGTTAGGAGTGATCAGGCTGGCAGGCAGAAGGGGTTAGGGGCAATCATGAAGGCAGGCAGGAGAGCAATTGGGAGCTAGTAGTCCTGGATTGTGAGAGGGGTTTGTGTTTGGAGAGGGTGCAGGCTGGACTGAGGGACACACACCCCTATGAATTTTGTGCACTGGGCCTCAAGTATAAATATAAATATGTACCCCCAGCAATGGTTTAGTATACTGAGTGGCCAGATTATTATGATCTCTGAACACATAATCTGGCCACTCAGTATATATCCTATATAATAAAAGTCTAATATGCAAATTGTCCCCTTGACCAGGAGTTCAACCAGCAAGCAGGCCAGCCAACCACCCATGTCCGCTCCCCCTGTCCAGGCTGGCCAGACGCCACCCATGCACAAATTCATGCACTAGAGGGAGAGAGAGAGAGAGAGAGAGAGAGAGAGAGAGAGAGAGAGAGAGAGAAGCCAGATTATTATGCATTTAGAGATCATAATAATCTGTCCACTCAGTGTATTTGTTAATTCAGTGTTAGCAGTGATTTTTTAGTATATAGATACCATGAATATTTAGAATTCATTGTATTTTCAAAGACTCAGTTTATTACTATCACTCTATTTTTTGAAATCTAGATTTTTTTAATGCTCAATATGTATAAATGTTCATAAGCCTGTCAAATAATTGAAAATAAAATCTTCACTAGAAGGTTGGGAGGGTCTGGGTAAAATAAAGTGAAGAGATAAGCCAAATAACATATAAAAATAGTCCGGGGATACAGACAACAGTGCGGTGAAGTCAGGGGCCAGGGAGGGTGGGGCTGAGCAGAGTTAGGCAAAGAAGGGGAAAGTGAGGGACATCTGTAATAGTTATAACAATAAAAACCAATAAAGGGAAAAATCAATAAATAATTAAAAATCATGTTATTTCAATTATTTTGTATAAGATAAAACAACGCATTGCACAGTGAATATTTAGTGAATCTAATTTGTAGGTTGTAACAGGTGTAAAGAAATTTGAGAATTACCAAGAAGGCACTAAAGGACATAAAAATGTAATGATAAGAGAAAAATAGGCTTCACTTGGGATGATACATCAGGTGTACAAACTGACCTTCAAATTTTTGTGTAATCGTTCCCAAAGCTGCAGAATATTGGATGTGCACTTTTCCACTTCCTGTAGTACAGGGTTATTTTCAGCTAAAAGACTAATGTCTATAATCATGCCACAAAAAAATAAAATTACTCATTCTATTTAGCTCTCCCTAGAGGACTTTTAATATTACTTTAACAGGTAACAGGTTTCATTGTCTACCAAAAATATAGACAACCATAGTTTATCCCAACCAACTTCATAAAAGGTTTCCATGGAAACAAAAATGTAGTTTTCTGGAATTTTTCAGTCAGCTCCAAACTACCATTAGAGACTTAGTGGAGGTTGGAGCCAGTAGAAAACTTGGAAAGACATTCTTGATTTCAGTTGAATCTCTTTTCTTACATTCTCTCCAGGATAAGTAAAGGAAAACTTAATAAAAGTTCTAGTGCTTTCTGCTTCCTCTTGCATCTGAGGCTTTGATTAGAGGCAAAGTCTTATCATCTGCTTAGTTATTATTCAATTCTAAATTGTGTCATTCAGAAAGTCTTTGAGCAAGTGATTAATTCAAAATGCCTTTTTCAGTGACTCCAAATGGTGATATTTTACCATATAAAATCTGTAATGCTGTAAATTAATATCCTTCTATTATCAGTTCAGATAAGTGCTATAATTTTCAACTAATTATCCATCTGTTCACTTCCATTTAGCTTTTCTTTAACTTAAGCCTATATTCACTCATTACCTGACTCAAAATTGCTATTATTCAGATATATTCCAAATTCGTGTAATAAGGCTTTCTCTGTGTTAATATATGTTCAGGTAGACAGATTTGTAGCGCGTTAGTGTGTGATTCCTGTGTTGAGCATTATAATGAGAGTCATTGAGCTTTTTCTAATTGTCAAATCTATGTTTGCTGCTGATATTGCAATGATGAGTAAAACAAAATAGTTTGTTATCTGAGTTGACAATTTAATGAAAACCTTCATTAATCAATGAGTTATATCAGTGTATGGTAAGAACATATTCTATGAGAAGTTGACTTGTGACAAGATCGAATTATTCCCTTAAAGAGTAAAGATTGGTGGGAGATATGAAGATAGACTAGGAATTAACTAGGTGAGAGGGAATTAAAAATATTATCAAAGAAGGAACAACATGGATAAAGGTTCTGGGTTGAAGAGATAATTCGAGAATGTTAATTGAAGCTGAAGAATCAGGCATGAATCAGATTATTCTGAAAACTAATATTCTGAGAATGTAACAAATAAATTTATTTGTTTACTGGTTTCTTGACATCTGATTTAGGGAAACTGCTTTTAAATAGTTTTACAGTGGTGCCTCACACAACGAACTTAATTCGTTCCAGGAGCAAGCTTGTTATGCGAAAAGTTCGTTATGTGAAAATCGTTTTCCCATAACAATACATGTTAAAAAAAATAATTTGTTCTGTAGCATAAAATATGCTAAGATGACATAAAAAAAAATATGCTAAGATGACATATTTTTATTTAGATACATCTAAAAACATAATTTTTTTTTAAAAAACACACATTTTTTTAATTTTAAGACAGACTAAGTAGAGTCTACCGAATCTTGCACATCTTCATCCATTTTCTGCTTTTTGGCCGATGGTTTCATGAAAAACCTGTCCAAAGTTCGCTGTGCGAGGCATTCGTTATGCGAGGCACCACTGTATATCTGAGAAAATAGGCAGAAATACTTTCAAAAGTAGTTTTTGTTTTTTTTATAATGTAAGTATACATTTTAATTAATTTTTAAAATCTACCATGACAAACATTTATGTTTACTCTTTATCCTTTCCTTGGGTAAAGGTTAATGATGGTTCAGAGGAACAGGGCCTTGCCAGCACTTTGCAGGCCTTTCTGTGAAGGAATATCAGAACACTGCAACCAAAGTTTCTGATGCCTCTCTGCAAGGAGTTTGCTTAGCTTGACCTGTGGACAGAAACACATTATGGATCTGAGTAACTAACAGGTTCAGCATTCCTTTAAAAATATCTGTGTTATTGAAAATATTACAGATGTTATGCTTTTATTCCCTCACTGATCCCCTCCACCGACTCCTTCCCCTACACCCCAATCCTTCATAATATTATTGTAGATGTATATGGGTTATGCATAAATGCATATAAGTTCTTTCTTTTTGTGAAAGTGAAACAATGCTCTCAAAGTATACAAATCTTGTTGGATGCCTTAGTGATGAAAATGATGAAAAATTTAACTTAAATATTTTATATGCAAAAGTTTTAAGGGATTAATAAAATGTGCAATTTATTTTAAATTTTATGCCAGTTATTATGTATCCCTAAAAAATTTCTTCACAACAGAACTTGACCTCCAGCCATGAAAATGAGCCCAATGAAACAATGTTGATTTAAGTAATACAATTAAGAATAGAATATATTAGGTGGTGACTATATCATGGCACTGGAGGAGGTAGGATTGGGTTAAATGAAATAATTTATGACAAAAGTTATCAAAAACTGGTTTAACTGCAGATGATGGGGAGAAATCTAAGAGAAAAAAAAGTTCAAGCCCTTGCCAGTGTGGCTCAGGTGATTGAAGCAGTGTCTGTTCCCACAAAGGTTGCTGGTTTGATTCCCCAACAGGCAGATACCTAGGTTGCTGGTTTAATCTCTGGTTCGGCCTAATACAGAAGGCAACCAATGTTTCTCCTCTCTCTCTCTCTCTCTCTTCCTCTCTCTAAAATAAGAAAAAAACAACATACAGAAAACATATTCTTAGGTGAGGATTTAAACAAAAAAGAAAAAGTTCAAAAGGATAAAAGCATATACATGCTTCCTGGTAGAGCTATAATATTGTAGTTAAAAACTGCAATTTGAAGATCTGCATACACACATATAGACAAATATATACACATACATATATATGTACAATTAACTGGGTAACTGAGTCAAGTGCTTTGGTAATTATGAAAAAAAATGTTTCAATCAAGAAAAAAATTTGATAATCATTTAAGTTTTTATTTCTTCATTACATTGCATATTTACATCTTTTTACTGTCACCATAGTTTTGCCTTTTTTATTATGTCATATGGTTAGAAACATACAGTATGTAGCTTTTCAGATTATCTCTTTTACTTAGTAAGATTCATAGCTCATTTTTTAGCACTGAATAATATTCTATAGCCTGAATGTACCATGATTTATTTATCCACTCATCCACTGAAGAACATATTGTTTGTTTTTAAGAATGATGTGCTACTAACTTCTGTGTGAAGGTTTCTGTGTGGACATACGTTTTCACCTCCTCTAAGTAAGTACTAAAGAACATGATTATGGAATCACATGGTAAGAGTATATTTATTGGTGTTAAAAAAAAGCCAAATTGTCTTCCAAAGTACATATATCTTTGGTATTACCATCAATACATGAGAGATCCTGTGGCTCATCATTTGAAGTTTTTACGAACTTCCAAACACTATTAACTCCCTTGATCCTTCTTATTTAAATAAAAAATAAAAAATAAACAAAGTCTAACTTGTCAATAATAAAATACATATTTTAAGTGTAAAGTTTGAAAAGTTTTGCCAAATATACTAGTGTACACCTATGCAGCAACCATAATTATCAACACAGAGAACATTTTCATCTTCTCAAAATACTACCCCCACGATCTTTTACAGTGAACCTTCACTGTTCTCCAAACCCAGGAAAAATCTGTCCTGCTTTCTATTACTATAAATTAGAGTTCCTATTTTGAGAATTTTATTAAATTGAATAATTCAATATGTACACTTAAATCAGACTTCTTGTACTCAGCATACTCTTGAGATTCAGAGATTTTGTGTGTACATCAATAATTCATACCTTTTTATTACTAGTATTCTGTTGTTATGAATATAACATAATTTGTCTATCCATCTACTTGCTGGTAGACATTTGGGTTGTTTCCAGTTCAGAGCTAGTTATAAGCCTGTTATAAATATTTCTGTACAAATATTCATATGGAAATACATGTTAAAAGTGCAATGGATAAACCCTTCTTCCATGTGAATCTACTTTAGTAAAACTCTCATCTTGGTTATATTTCAATAAACTGAATCACATCATTCAAACTATAATTCATAAGTTTGCTTCAAGTTTCACTTAAGATCCAGGTATTCATTCACTCTTTAAAGTCCTGCCTGTCCAGCACTCTTTCCTCTGCCTGTGCTACTTTAATGTAGAATATCTCACATTTTAAAAAGCGAATTAAAAAGTAAATAAAAATAAAATTTAAGCATTCAAAATAAAATCAGATAAGATATTTTGCTCTCAAAATAGCGTCAGTGGGAATAGTTCTGAAAGAGAGCTTAAGGAGGACATTATGATACTGTACAGCCTTATGTGGACTGCAGTGAGGACAATACTTTAATGACAAGGAAATAAAGGCGCTAGAGATTTGAAAGTAGTCAAAGTGACTAAAGACACCTAGGAAAATTAAGTGCATGGATGATGACTAAAGACTGTGAGCCAGTTGTTGGGTTCTGAAAGAATGTGGATGGTTGCCAAAGGTCAGTTAATATCAATACATAAATGAAATGTTATAGGGTTAAGGGTAGAAAAGCCACAGTTGTTTCATTAATGAAACAACGCAACAGAATTTTTGGAGGGAAGATAAAAGCAGGTTTAGAAGGTATGTGAGAAGGGCCAGAGAGAAGGTAGCATCATGAAGAAAGAGCCAGATTTCAGTCAAGACCAAAAGACAACAGAAACTTGCTGAGAACAGCTTAGTGATTAATTACGGGATAAGGTCTCAGAGGGCAAAGCTGATAAATTGCCTTATCAGTAAGAGGATCAAAGGTAAGGAAACACATATTTATGTGCAGGTGACAGACAGGGAGGGAGGGAGCAGTAGGAGTGTGTGGTGGAGGTGAGTGCTCCCTGTCAGCATTGACTGATAAAACCTGATCTGAGAGGCACAGAAGATTCAGTCTCAACAGCCTTTCTTGACTATGGGTATCACGTATTGCAGTCAGAAAATTATCTGAATTGGCGGGGCAATGTCACATCCTGAAACTTCTAAGTAAATGGATAACAGGTCCAAAACATGCAGATGCTGCTTGCTGTGTGGGCTGCATGATCGTTGAGAATCTTCTCACTCGTGGGATGTATTTAAGTGGTGATGTATATTTGCTAGTAGTGACTTTATATTTGAATATATGAATTATAAATGGGTAGTTGCCTCTGTGTGCGATCACAGTGCAAGGATGTCTGTAGATTATAGTCATGACTTTGCCTGGCGCCACTCAGCTCATTAAAGCAATGCATTTAGGAAGCCAAGCCTACAGGTTTATTTCCTGTGGGGGCTTTTTGCATCTGCAGGGTGTATCACACATAATAGGACCTTAATAAATGTTTGTTTATTAAATGAATAAATGAATAAAAAAATCAGGTGTGGAGGGGAGTCTGTCTTTAGAGGTTTCACCACTGTCGAGGCCATTATACATAATCAGCAAGCTCTGAAATCCATGCTTAAGTCAGAAAAGGCAATTCTGTAAAACGGACAGATAAGCAAAAATTATGACTCAGACTCAGACAAGCAAGCAAAAAACAGATCCTTCTAAGAGTGTGTGTAATAATATTTAGTGTAGTAAAAAGAAGAAATGCTTATGTTTTAAATTCTCAATCCTCTTGTCGAAGTATCACTGTTTTTATATAAATGTAAATGTAAATAAATATATAAATATTATAAACAATATAAACAAATGTAAACGTAAATGAAAATATAAATATAAATATAAATATAAATATAAATATAAATATAAATATAAATATAAATATAAATATAAATATAAATATAAATATAAATATAAATATAAATATAAATATAAATATAAATATAAATATAAATATAAATATAAATATAAATATAAATATAAATATAAATATAAATATAAATTAAATATAAATTAAATATAAATTAAATATAAATTAAATATAAATTAAATATAAATTAAATATAAATTAAATATAAATTAAATATAAATATAAATTAAATATAAATATAAACAAAAGCCCAGCAACAGTTATGGCAAGACCAGGACAACCGGTGGCTATGACATTCACTGTGGCAGCCAATTAGCCTAATGTGGGCCCCAGTCAGCCCCCCAAACCACCTGTAGACCCTCCCCATGACTGACCCAACCCCTGATGTCCCCCCACCCCCACCCTGATCAGGAGCAGGATGGCGGGCCAAACCACCTTGGCTGGCAGAAATTTGGGGTCTGAGGACCTTGGAAATGCTCGGTTTCGGATAGCTGTGCTGGATCTGGGATCAGGGCACTGGAGTCGGAGTTGGGGTGGGGAGGCTTACCTGGTGGCCACTACAGTCCCATTGGTTGTAAATAGCAGCCAGACATCTAGCCCTGGTTGGAGCATTGGCAGGAATAAGAGTGGTGGGTGCAGGTGGTGGCAGTGGCAGGAGGTCTGACCTGGGGCTTACCCTGCCCCTGTGGCTCCCAGCAGCACCAGCAGGTGGGGCATGGTGCACTGCAATGCGCTGGGGTTACATAGTTGACCAAAGGGGAAGCAAGCTGGGACGGTGACAAGCAAGCAAAAAACACATCCTAGAGTCCCGAGTAGCATGGACTGGGCTGGAATGCATGCACTCCCTCATTGGCCATGCCCACCGATCCAGCAGGATCTCCGATTTCATGTGGGGTGGGCGGGGCTGGAGCTGGAAACCCTCCAAGGCTGCAGTCTCCTGCCTTTTTGGCCTTGGCCTTGGGATTCTGGAGGCGACCAGTATACTGGCTACCAGTGAGTCAGAGGTCAGCCCCACTTCAAGAGAAAGGACTTGGTGGAAAGTGGCAAGGCCGTAGGAGAGATGGGAAATGTGGCCATCTTCAGGAAGCACAACTGCCATGGCATTCAGTAACTATGGACAGACAATAATCTTCGGTCTCCCTTCTACAGAAGAGGAAGCTGAGACCCAAAGAAGGGATTCTACCTCAACACCTCACCCACTTCTCAGACCTGACCCTGTGCAGCGTTGTTTTCGTTGAAAGTAGAAGAACCAAGATGTTTTTAGATCTTTGCTAAAAGGATCCAGAATGTTTTAGATCTTTGCTAAAAGAATCCAGAATGTTTTTAGATCTTTACTAAAAAGCCAGGAAAGAGTTTAGCACAGGGAATTGGTTCTTGGGAAATCATCAGAAAGCTGGAGGAGTGGGTAATAGGCTGGGCTCCCAGGAAAAACTCCCTGGCCAGCGGGAGGAGCAGCCCACTCAGCCACAACTGAATTCTAGGACACTGGCACAGCCGTGACCCTGGGATCTGGAAAATCCTGCCCCTTCAAGTGCCTTCCAGGTCCCACAAAACAGGTCACTGGGCACTGCCTCTGCCACAACTGCTTGTGCATAGCCTGGATTCTGCTGCAGAAAACCTCCACCTCTCTGCAAACATGTTCACCAGCTGCAAACAGCCCAAACTGCGGAAAGATGCCTCTGCCCCCCCTCTTCCTTCAAAATATTGTGCAAGCACATCCAATCAGCAGAAACAAATTCATATCCAAAAACCTAGCTGCAAAGGAGTTTGGGCAGTTGTAAAGTTTAATACATTAAAAAACAAAACAAAACAAAACAAAACAAAACAAAACAAAAAAACAATGTGCAGCGAGTCTCTTATTTTATTTCAAATGCAATTTATAGACCATCAGAACCATCTGCAGATGTTTGGAAATGTATGCAAATATTCTTAAAGGGGATATGTATATCTGGTAATGATGGTTTATAAAGGAGGCATTAGACCATCTGCCCCAGGGCCAATTGGGACCTGCTTGGGGGAGTTTGGCTGTAAGAGTTCACTGACCACCCAGACAAGGGGAGGGACCCTACCTGTGCACCAAGCCTCAAGTATAAATATAAATAATATAAATATAAACATAAATATAATGATTTAATTCAACATAAACTAAACAAAAGCCAAATTATTTGAAAGATATTAAGTAAATTTGAATATTTAAATTCAATTTACTTAATAAATTAATTAACAAATTTTCAAGTCATTTTCTTATTTTATTCCTATTATGTACCTAGTAACTATATTTAATACATTTACATATTTTCCCATAGGATGTACATTTTATATAAGCTGCATAAAATAAAATAAAATTATTTTGTTTATGGAGTTACATAATATTTTCATGTAAACTCTAAAATATATATTTGATAGGTTTCATGAATAGTTTATAAATATCTTTCTGGATTAAAAAAATTCTATATAATAAAAGCCATATATGCTAAGTGTCTGGTCAACTGGTTGGCCTTTTAACCAATCAAAGTGTAATATGCTAATGATATGCTAAAGCTGCTCAACCTTTCTCTATGACTGGTCGACCAGTAGCTATGACATGCACTGACCACCAGGAGGCAGACATTCTGGCTTGTAGGTGAGCTTGATGCTGGGATCCAGCTATTGAGACTGAGCAAGATGGGCCAGACATGCCCTGGAGCCCTCCTGTGTTCCCTCCCCAGCTGGCCAACCTCCCACCTCCCTCCTCTGTCCGATTATGTACCAGTGGGGTCCCTCCGCCTGGCCTGCACCTTCTCTCAATCTGGGACCCCTGCAGGGAATGTCCAAGAGCCTGTTTTGACCCAATGGCAGAATGACCGGTCTCTATGACACACACTGACCACCTGGGACCAGCTATCCCCTGGTGGTCAGTGAGCTTCACTCAGGCAGAAGCTGGGCTCATGGCTGGATAGCACAGTGGCATTGGCAGGAGCCTCTCCCACTTTGCAATAGCACTAAGAATGTCTAACTCCATGGGGCATGAGCCTAAGCCATCAGTCGGACATCCCCCGAGGGCTCACGGACTACAAGAGGGTGCAGGCCAGGTTGAAGGACCCCCCCAAGGGGAATGCATGCATTTCATGCACCTGGCCTATAATTCATATATACAGTTTAACAAATGTTCATAGAAATGCAACATTAAAAAAATAATGTAGAAGGGAAAACAAAGTATTTTTAATTATCTCAAAGAGAAATAGTTTTAATTGAATTTATTTGGGTGGCATTGGTTAATAAAATTATTTAGGTTTCAGGTATACAGTTCTACAAAACATTATCTGTATATTGTATTGTATGCTTACCAACCAGAGTCAAGTCTCCTTCCATCACCATTTATGTCCCCTTTATACTATTCTACCTCTTTCCAACTCCTATTTCTGTCGGTGCCCATAGTCTTTTTTTTCTTATTCCTTTCACCCTTCTCATCTAGGCCCCACCCTTCTCCCCTCTGACAGCTGTCAGTTTGTATTCTGTATCCATGAGTCTGTTTCTTTATTTTGCTAGTTTATTTTGTTCTTTAGAGTCCACATATAAGTGAAATCATATGGTACTTGTCTTTCTATGACTGACTTATTTCACTTAACATACTTTCCAGGTCCATACATTCTACTACAAAAGGTAACATTTCATCCTGTTTTACTTTTGTATAAATGTACCACAGCTTTTTTATCCAGTCATCTACTGGTGGACACTCCTATGTTTATTGCGGGTGTTATTTACAATAGCCAAATTTTTATATATATATATATATTTTTATTGATTTTACACAGAGAGGAATTGAGAGAGATAGAGAGTCAGAAACATCGATGAGAGAGAAACATTGACCAGCTGCCTCTTGCACACACCCCACCAGGAATGCGCCTGCAACCAAGGCACATGCCCCTGACTGGAATTGAACCTGGGATCCTCAGTCCACGATGTTCTATCCACTGAGCCAAACCGGATTTAGCACAACAGCCAAATTTTGAAAGAAGACAAAGAGAAAGATTTTTAATGTTTAGGTTGTATTGTTTCCTTTCTAATTTTTCTCTAGGTATAATTTTTACCAGGGAATTATATATATAATTTGAATAGTTATATACATTCCATATATTTTTTTAAAATATATAGAATGCATATTTATTGAATGCTTAGACACTAAGTGCAGAAATTACAGGGGCAAATAAAACAAACCAGTTTCCAACATTATTTTCATGAACTAGTTTCCTCATTTTGGAAAATATTTTGGATAACAATCAAAAGGAACATGAATTTATCTAATAGCTATATTTGCATTTGAAATCCTAGTGACAAAATATAAAAAACAAAAAACAACATTTATATCACATTAGAGGCCCGGTGCATGAAATTTGTGAATGGGGATGTGTGTTCTTCAGCCCAGCTTGAACCCTCTCCAATATGGGACATCCCTCTCACAATCCAGGACTACTGGCTCCCAACTGTTATCCTGCCTGTCTTCCTGATTGCCCTAACTGCTTCTGCCTGCCAGCCTGATCAATCCCTAACCTCTCCCCTGTCAGCCTGATTGCCCCTAACTGCCCTCCCCTGCAGGCCTGGTCACCCCTAACTGCCCTCCCCTGCAGGCCTGGTCCCTCCCAACTGGCCTCCCTTGTTGGCCATCTTGTGGCAGACATTTTGTGTCCACATGGGGGCAGGATCTTTGACTACATAGGGGCAGCAATCCTGTGTGTTGGAGTGATGGTCAATTTGCATATTACTCTTTTATTAGATAGAATAGAGGCCTGGTGCAGAGGTGGGGAATGGCTGGTTTGTCCTGAAGGGTGTCACAGATCAGGATGGTGGTTCTCTTGGGGGTGACCTGGGAAAGAGGCCTGTGGTAGTTTTCAGGCTACCCCTCCCCCCCCACAGGGACTCAAATGGAGGCCCTGGTATCTGGAATTTATTTATATGCTATAATTTAAATGTTGTAGCCTTGATTGGAGCCAAGCCTCCTGATTGCTCTGTGGCTGCAGCCATTTTTGTTGGGATTTATTTATCTTCTATAATTAAAACTTTGTAGCCTTGAGTGGAGGCCTGGGCCCTCCAGGGTGTGTGGAAAGCTTGGCTTCCTCCATTGCTGGGAAAACCCAAGCTTCCTGCTTGCTCTGCGGCTGCAGTTATCTTGGTTGGATTAATTTGCATACTCTCTCCTGATTGGCTGCTTCACATGGCTTGTGGGTGTAGCAGAGTGATAGTTAATTTGCATATTACCCTTTTATTAGATAGGATAACCTTAATGTAAATATCACTTTACTTTAACTTCGTTTTATTTGGATGACAAAGTTTGGCTTTTAAGCAAGCCTATTTAATTTTTTAAAAAATATATTTATTTTTGAAAGTATTTCATATGTCCTCTTTTTTCCCTTTGACTACTTATAGCCTATCTCTGTCCTACCACCCCAAGCCTTCACTACACTATTGTTTGTGTCCCTGACTTATGCATTTATGAATACAAGTTCTTTGGTTGATTTCTTCCCATCCACCCCCACCTTCTCTGTGAGATTCCAGTCTGTTCCATGCTTCTATGTTTCTGGATCTGTTTTGATCATTAAATTATTTGGATCATTAGATTCTACATGTGCATGAGATCATACTTATATTTCTCTTCCTGGCTTATTTTGCTTAGCAAAATATTCTCCGGGTTCCCTCATGCTGTCTCAAAGAGTAAGATATTCTTCTTTTTTGTTACTGCATGGTATTCCATGATGTAAATGCAGCTTATCCACTCATCTACTGAAGGACACTTGAGTTGTTTCCATATCATACATATTATAAATTATGCTGTTATAGTTCCAAGCAAGAAGAACCCAAACAGGCCCACAGCCAGACACAGCATAATTAAAATGCAAAAAATTAATGACAGGAAGGCCATTTCTTATACCTAAAATTAAACAAATAAAACCCCAAACACCAATAACTCAAGTAGATACTTGATTCTTTAGTGTCACTAACTTGATTTTAGATTCTAACTTTTTAAAATAAATAATGAGAATCAGTAGTTCCATATGGCTTTCTGTCTAAAACATTTTTATATTTATATATTGGCCAGACTGTCATTGTCCTACATCTGCTCTATTACAGCCACATTATTCATTGTAATTCCTTGTTTGTTCAACCACAAGGCTCTTTGGGTTTGGTTTTACCCAATATTTTAACAGATGAACTGTGTTATCTATGCACAGAAGTTATTTTCACGCTTTACTTGTGAAACCTAACTGCATGTGTAAAAAGCATGCAAACTGTTGCATTCTCTTTCAGTACCATAAAAAATGTGAGCCATCTGTAGCTCATCACTTTCTTGGTCAATTATGGATGAACAGAATCTGAAATACTGAATCTTTCAAATGCAACCAGGAGCATGAGGGTTTCTTAAAGCTATTTTCCAATCAAAGAAGAACCTGCTATTTTTGACTATGCTCCCTGTTTTATGTCCCGGGGCATGAAATAGCCCATGGAAAAGATATTAGCCTCCTGAGGAAATCACTATGGTCACTTCAGATTCTTAGAAAAAGCTGAAAGTTCACATAAATAAAAAAGTGCCATGGTACACAGCAAAGGTTTTATGATTTCACTTAAAGGAACCATGATAGTGGAAAATTAAATTCAATTGACAACTCCCAAAAATGAAGTAGAATAAACAGGCCTTTGGATATAATTGGTTATGTTATTAATGACATTTAGCGTTAATTTTACTTTACCATATTTTTATACTTAACAATACCATTCTTAATAACTTATCCTATTACTAGAGGCCCGGTGCACAAAATTCATGCACAGGGGTGGGGGAGTGTGTCCCACAGCCCAGCCTGCACACTCTCCAAACTGGGACCCATCTCACAATCCACGACTGCTGGCTCCAAACTGTTCACCTACATGCCTGCCTGATTGCCGCTAAATGCTGCTGCCTGCCAGCCTGACCACCTCCTAATCACTCCCCTGTCAGCCTGATCAGTGCCTAACTGCTCCCCTGCCAGCCCAATTTTCCCTAAATGCCCTCCCCCACAGACCTGGTCATCCCCAACTGCCCTCCTCTGCCAGCCTAATCACGCCTAACTGCCCTCCCTGAAAACTTGGCCCCTTCCAACTAGCATCCCCTGCTGGCCATTTTGTGATGGCCATCTTGTGTCCCCATGGGGACAGCCATTTTGACCCCATGGGGATGGCCATCCTGTGTGTTGGAGTGATGGTCAATTTGCATATTATCTCTTTATTATATAGGATATTTTTACCATTATGTTTTTCCAATAACATAAAATATATTCTAATATAGTTTTAAAGTTATAAAATATGTTTTGGCAGAAACCGGTTTGGCTCAATGGATGGAATGTCAGCTTGGGAACTGAAGAGTCCCGGGTTCGATTCTGATCAAGGGCATGTACCTTGGTTGAGGGCATATCCCCACTAGGGGGTGTGCAAGAGGCAGCTGATCGATGACTCTCTCTCATCGATGTTTCTAACTCTATCTCTCTCCCTTCCTCTCTGTACAAAATCATAATAATAAAAAAAAAATTTTAAATATGTCTTGGTGTAAGAATATGTGCTGAAAATTTCTTTGGAAATAATTGTTTTGTAAATCATATGATATGATATGAGAAGTAAAACTATTTAAAAAAGGATGAAAGGGATTTGTATATAATTTCTAATTTCTGAGCAGTGTAAGCTAGCTCCTATTCCCTCCACACTGAGTTCACCAAACATTCTAATTTTCTAGACTAAGAGTGTATTTTATTTTGCTTATTTATAGTTTGCACTTTTCTCCTTTATGTATTATTCTTTGCCCTACATATTCTCATTGAAAGCTACTTACCTATACTTAAGACAAAAGTTAAAAGTAGATCTTCCCACAACCAACAAATCAAAATCTGACTTTAATTCTCTTCTCACCAGGTGTTCTAAGTCTCATCAACCTGGGTGGCTGGCATGCCTGCCCTTCCCTCCTTTCCCTCCCTTCTCTTCCTTTCCCTTATCTCTCCAACCCACTCCTCTCCCTCTGTATTTCTTGTTTAACACTCTATTGTCAATATGTAGAAAGGCACCAGATACATAAATGGTTGTTGAAAAATAAAAGAAAACATAAGCAAGTAGATTCGCGGACAATATTGCTTTTGATTTTTAGATCATTTTGATGTTGTTTCTCATTTCTATTCACTATGTCCAGAAAATGTTTTCTGTATTGATTTAACTTTAAAATTTTATATAAAAGTTTGGGGAGTGAAATGTGTGTTCATATTTGGTAAATCTTTGTTGTGTTGCTAAGAATAAGGATTATTACAAACTAAAGTAAAATTCAAAATTTACTTATAAGATTAATACTGATAATTACTTATCTCAGATTTTTCCCTATTAAAGTAGTATTTTAGTGGGGTAAACACAATATATACCAATACTAAATTTCCTTTGTTTTTTTGTACAGTATGTATAGATTTTTCATGACTTACTTTTATATTTTGATATTTGGTTTTTAAATTTTTATAAAATCAAACCTTTCTTGTGTACTCTACTTGTTTGTGTCCTCCTGTGTTTCATTTAACATTTGTTGCCAGTTAAATAAAACAAAGTAGATACCAAAAGAGGCGGAGCTTGAAGATGGCGAGGGAACAGTTGGACTTGTTCTGACTCTGGTCCCAGAACAGATAAAAGTAACATCTAAGTCGCTCAGGGAGGGTTGATTGGCAGCTGAGGGGCAGCAGAGGTTTCAAGGAAGCTAGGCAGCGATCCGCTGGACAGGATTTCCAGCCGGGTGGCCAGCACTGCCTCAGCAGCGGCCACGGCGGCAGCAGCAGCAGCAGCAGCGGCGGCGGCGCTGTGAGAAAGGAGTGGCTTCTCTGAGGCCTGGAAAGCCCACTGCGGAGAGGTCCATCCAGTAGCTGAGATGCCCGAGTTGGCGCAGGCGCGTGGATTCAAAGGAGTTCTTCGGTCACCCACGGAAAGGTCAGAGTTTGCGGGGAAAGCCTGAGAGATCGCGGTCCCACGGCCCGGGGAGCCATGGTAACCGGGGAGTTCCGGCCCCGCCTCCATGGAGCGCCTGCAAAGCTGAGCCCTAAGAAGGCTGCAGCGACATCTAGTGCTGGGTTTGGCATAAGCTCCCCAGAAGCGGGAATTTTTTTTTATTTTAAAAAAAGCCAGGGGACACGGGACAGAGTGTTAAGAATCGCGGCTGTCCCGCCAAGGGCGGAACATCTGGACACCTCGGCGCCTGATCCCCTTCACCCCCTAGCTTCGGAATACTAGGGAAGAACAGCCTAGTTGGGCATATCCGGGGAATTTGCAGGGAGAAAGTGCCTCCCTGGAAACAAGGGATCGGAGCCAGAAGAGATAGTCTGGGAGCCAGCTGGCACCCTGCCAGCTAGAGCCATAGAGAAAGAAGGCCGGAGCAACCAAAAAGACTGGGAGGTCAAACCGGAAACACTGACACCTAAGAGCTGAATTACAAACTGCCCCTTTTTTTTTTTTTTTTCTTCTTTTTTTTCTTTTTTTCTTTTTTTCTTTTTTTTTTCCTTTCTTTTCTTTTGTCTTTTAATTAATCAAAAATAAATGGACACAAATATCTAAGATATAGTCTACTAAAAATTAAGGATTACCTTACAAAACTGAGGTGCAGTGGAAAGCTGGGAACTGCAAGACTGGTCCGAGAATCAGAAGTGCCAAATACATTAACTGAGGAAGTGAGTGACCAGTACTGGTCATTTTTATGCTAATTTTGCTATTCTTTATTTTATTTTCATTTTTTACATCTTTTATTTAATTTTCATTTTTCATATCTTTTACTTAAGAAACAATTTTTTTTTCTTTTTTCCTTACTTGATTTTACCTTTTCAATTATTACATTTTTCAATCTCTATCATCACTATTACTACTGCTATTTTGCAATTTTTAAAAATTTTTTTTTTTATTTATTTATTTTTTCTCTCTCTAGTACCATTTTATTTTTTCTTTATTTTACATTGGGAGTAACCTTCATTCTATTTTAATCTCTACTATAGCATCATTCAAACCTATCTCAACTCAACCTTTACACTATCACTCTCTTACTAAACTTTACCCTTTAGTCTACAGTTTATCCTATCCCTTTCCGGCTTTAGTTTTTCCTCTATTCTCTCTGTATACCCCCTGCTAAAACTCTCACTATACTTATAGACCTAAGTTCCAACCCCTGATCCAAGTGTATAAATACCAATCTCTGCACTATATTAACTAGTTAAAAAAAAAAAAAATCCATTCTCCCCTCTATCCTTTTCGCATTGTATGTGTGAAGGTTGATTATTGTGAATTTTTATGCCTTTTAGTGAAATTGTTTTGCTTATTCCTGTATTGTTATTGTTGCTTTGTATTTTTTTTTAAATCCTCTGTTTTTGTTTGTTTCTTTTACTTCTGTATATCATAGCCTTACTTAATAATAGTGGATATTGTAGTATGTATTAATCTCCAAGTATTGTTACTGGCATTGGCTGGGTCCAGAGGTTTTTCTATGGCAATTTTCTCCACATATATATAGTTTGTTTCCCATTTCTCTTTTAGTTTGCTTCTTCTCTCTCTTTCTCTCTCTCTCTCTCCCTCTTCTTTTTTTCCCTGTTTTCCAACTTCATTTTGTCATTACTTTTTTTTCCTTCTTCTTCTTTTTCTATCTCTTTATCCCTCTTTTTTTTAATTTACTTAATTTTTTTTTAATTTTAATTTAATTTAATTTTTTTTTAAATTTTTCTTTATTTTATTTTTACCTTTATTCCTTCTCTCCTATCCCCTAAGTTGCCTTTCTCTAGTGGTCACCTTTATTAGAGGTTATTAATATTGTAAATACATTCCGGTTAAGTGCCTCTTGTGTTGTACCTGGTGGTGTTGTATTTTGTACCTCAAAATCAACGCAGGAGAAGGAATGCCACATAACCAGACATCCTGAAAAGAGAGGCCATGGGGAGACAAAAACATAGTCCGCACGTGAAAGAAAAGCAGGCATCACCAGAAAAGGAAGTAAAAGAGCCAGAGGTAAGAAGCCTGCCAGAGCAAGAATTCAGAGTAATGATCATAGCATGGCTAAAAAGAATGGAAGAGAAATTTGACAATAGCCAAGAAGAAATGAGAAAGAACCATGAGGAAATGAAGAAGAGCTATGAGGAACTGAAGAAGAACCAAGAAGTAATGAAAAGTGACATCGCTACCATGAAGAACTCAATAGAAAGCATCAAGAGTAGACTAGATGAAGCAGAGGACCGCATCAGTGAGCTAGAAGATAAGATGGAAAAAAATACCCAAGTAGAGCAACTTCTAGAAAAAAAGATTAAAAAGCAGGAGGAGAGCCTACGGGAGCTTTGGGACAAAACAAAACAAAATAATATTCGAATAATAGGGGTTCCAGAAGGAAAGGACACTGAGGTAGACATGGAAAAAGTATTTCAAGAAATATTGACAGAAAACTTTCCTGAAATAGAAAAGAAAAAACCCACACAAATCCAAGATGCCCGCAGAGTCCCAAGCAAAATGAATCCCAGAAGACAGACTCCAAGGCACATTATAATTAAATTGGCAAACAACAACGACAAAGTAAGAATCTTAAAAGCAGCCAGAGAGAGACAGAAAGTTACATACAAAGGAACCCCCATCAGACTAGCAACTGATTTCTCAACAGAAACTTATCAGGCCAGAAGGGAATGGGATTAAATATACAAAGTCATGCAAAGGAAGGGTCTGAATCCAAGAATACTGTACCCAGCAAGGCTATCAATCAAAATTGAAGGGGAAATCAGGAGCTTCACAGACAAAAAAAGACTGAAGGAATTTATCTCCACCAAACCAGCAATGCAAGAAATGCTAAAGGGTCTACTGTAAAAATAAAGAAATAAGAAGTGAAGAAGGAACACGGGTATAGAATAAAAATGGCGTCAAATGAGTACCTATCAATAATAACCTTAAATGTAAATGGATTAAATGCTCCAATCAAAAGACATAGGGTAACAGATTGGATAAGAAAACAAGACCCATACATCTGTTGTCTACAAGAAACCCACCACAGAAAAAGAGATGCACACAGACTGAGGGTGAAGGGATGGAAAAAAGTTTTCCAGGCAAATGGAAATGAAAAAAAAGCTGGGGTAGCAATACTTATATCTGACAAATTAGATCTCAGAGTGAAGGACATAACAAGAGATAATGAAGGCCACTTCATAATACTAAAGGGAACAATCCAACAAGAAGAAATAACCCTGGTAAATATATATGCACCTAATACAGGAGCAACCAAATACATTAAAAAACTGCTGGAGGACATTAAGGGAGAGATTAATAGCAATACAATCATAGTAGGAGATTTTAATACCCCACTGTCACCCTTCGACAAATCATCTAAACAAAAAATCAGCAAAGAAATATCAATCCTAAATGACTCACTTGACCAGATGGAATTAATTGACATCTTCAGGACACTCCACCCCAAAGCCACAGAATATACATTCTTCTCAAGTGCACATGGAACATTCTCAAAGATAGACCCCTTTTTGGGACATAGGCAAAGTCTCTTCAAATTCAAGAAGATAGAAATCATATCAAGTATCTTCTCAGACCATAATGGCATAAAACTGGAAATTAACTACAATAAAAATAATCCAAAGAAATCAAACACATGGAGACTAAACAGCTTGCTATTAAACAAGGACTGGGTTACCAGAGAAATCAAGGAAGAAATTAAAAACATCCTGGAAACAAATGACAATGAAAACACAACAATCCAAAATCTTTGGGACACAGCAAAAGCAGTTTTGAGAGGGAAGTTCATATCCTTACAAGCCTATTGCAAAAAACTAGAAAAAATAGTAACAGATGATCTAACTCTACAACTCAAAGAGTTAGAAAAGGAGCAACAAGAAAAACCCAGTGTAAGCAGAAGGAAGGAAATAACAAAAATCAGAGCAGAGCTAAATGACATAGAGACCAAAAAAACAATACATAAGATCAACAAAACCAAGAGCTGGTTCTTTGAAAGAATAAACAAGATAGATGGACCTCTAGCCAGGCTAACCAAGAAACAAAGAGAGAGAACCCAAATAAACAAAATCAGAAATGAAAGAGGTGAAATAACAACAGACCCCACCGAAATACAACGGATTGTTACAAAATACTACGAACAACTCTATTCCAACAAACCGAACAACCTGGAGGAAATGGACATATTCCTAGAAAAATACAAACTTCCAAAACTCAATCAGGAAGAATCTAAAAATCTCAATAGACCAGTGACTTGGGAAGAAATTGAAACAGTCATCAAAAAGCTTCCAGCAAACAAAAGCCCAGGGCCAGATGGCTTCACAGGAGAGTTTTACCAAACATTCAAGGAAGAACTAAAACCTATCCTCCTCAGACTATTCCAAAAAATTCAAGAGGAAGGAACACTTCCAAACTTCTTCTATGAAGCCAGCATCACCCTAATACCAAAACCTGATAAAGACAACTCAATGAAAGAGAATTACAGGCCAATATCCCTCATGAACATAGATGCCAAAATCCTCAACAAAATTCTAGCAAATCGGCTCCAGCAGAGCATCACAAAGATCATACACCATGACCAAGTAGGATTTATTCCAGGAATGCAAGGTTGGTACAATATCCGCAAATCAATAAACGTGATACATCACATAAACAAGTTGAAAGATAAAAATCATATAGTCATATCAATTGATGCAGAAAAAGCATTTGATAAAATCCAACACCCTTTCCTGATAAAAACTCTTATCAAGGTGGGAGTACAAGGATCATACCTCAACATAATAAAAGCTATATATGATAAACCCACAGCCAACATCATACTCAATGGGCAAAAACTAAAACCATTCCCTCTAAGAACAGGAACAAGACAGGGATGCCCACTATCGCCACTCCTCTTTGACATAGTACTGGAAGTACTAGCCATTGCAATTAGACAAGAGGAGGAAATAAAAGGCATCCAAATTGGAAAAGAAGAAGTAAAGTTATCCTTATTTGCAGACGACATGATATTGTATATAAAAAACCCAAAAGACTCCATTAAAAAACTAATTGGCTTAATAAATGAATTTGGCAATGTAGCAGGATACAAAATTAACACCAAGAAATCTATGGCATTTCTATACACCAACAGTGAGTTTATAGAAACAGAGACTAAAAAAGCAATTCCATTTACGATCGCACCAAAAAAATTAAGATACCTAGGAATAAACTTAACTAAGGAAGTAAAGGACCTATACGCGGAAAACTACACGACACTGAAAAAAGAAATAGAGAAAGATGTAAACAGATGGAAGAACATACCATGTTCATGGATTGGTAGAATCAACATCATCAAAATGTCCATACTTCCTAAAGCAATCTATAAGTTCAATGCACTCCCCATTAAAATACCAACGGCATATTTCACTGACCTAGAAAGAACTCTCCAAAAGTTCATTTGGAACAATAAAAGACTCCGAATAGCCACAGCAATCCTGAGAAAGAAGAGTAAAGTAGGAGGTATCTCAATACCAGACTTCAAACTGTATTACAAAGCCACTGTTCTCAAAACAGCCTGGTACTGGCACAAAAACAGACATATAGATCAATGGAATCGAATCGAGAACCCAGATATCAACCCAAATCACTATGCTCAATTAATATTTGACAAAGGAGGCACTAATATACAATGGAGTCAAGACAGTCTCTTCAATAAATGGTGTTGGGAAAATTGGACAGATACATGCAAAAGAATGGAACTAGATCACCAACTTACACCGTACACAAAAATAAACTCAAAATGGATACAGGACTTAAACATCAGACGGGAAACCATAAAAATACTAGAAGCATCCACAGGCAACAAAATCTCAGACGTATGCCAAAAGAACTTCTTCACTGATACTACCCCTAGTGCAATGGAAGCTAAAGAGAAAATAAACAAATGGGACTACATCAAAATAAAAAGCTTTTTTACAGCAAAAGAAACCATCAACAAAACAACAAGAAAGCCCACTGTGTGGGAGAACATATTTGCAAATGTTACCACTGATAAAGGTTTAATCTCCAACATCTACAAACAGCTTATACAACTAAATAAAAGGAAGATGAATGATCCAATTAAAAAATGGACAATGGACCTAAATAGAATATTTTCAAAAGAAGACAGAAGGAAGGCCAAAAAGCACATGAAAACATGCTCAAAGTCACTAATTATCCGAGAGATGCAAATCAAAACAACAATGCGGTACCATCTCACACCTGTCAGAATGGCCAACATCAACAAATCAACGAACGACAAGTGTTGGCGAGGTTGCGGAGAAAAAGGAACCCTCGTGCACTGCTGGTGGGAATGTAGACTGGTGCAACCACTGTGGAGAACAGTGTGGAGTTTCCTCAAAAAACTGAAAATGGAACTCCCATTTGACCCAGTAATCCCACTCCTAGGAATATATCCCAAGAAACTAGAAACACCAATCAGAAAGGATATATGCACCCCTATGTTCATAGCAGCACAATCTACAATAGCCAGAATTTGGAAACAGCCTAAGTGTCCGTCAGCAGATGATTGGATCCAAAAACTATGGTACATCTACACAATGGAATACTATGCTGCCATAAAAAAGAAGGATTTCTCATCATTTGCAGCATCCTGGATGGAATTGGAGAACATCATGCTGAGTGAAATAAGCCAATCAATGAAAGAGAAACACCACATGACCTCACTCATTTGTGGATAATAAAGAACATTATAAACTGATGAACCATAAGATAGATATAGAGACAGTATATCAACAAGTAGACTGTCAAATTACAGCGGGGAAGGGAGGAAGATCTGGGGGAGATAATAGATCAACCGAAGGACTTGTATACATGCATATAAGTGCAACCAATGGACACAAAACTCTGGGGAGGGAGGGGATGTGTGGGAGGGAGGGAGGGGGTCAAAAAAAATCAATAAAAATAAATAAATAAATAAAGACAAAAAAAAAAATAAAAAATAAAAAATAAAATAAAATACCAAAAGATAGAGTAGGAATAACAATAAAGTAAACTGTAGATTTTTAATATACTCATAAACCAAGCAAATTAAATTACATTAATCTTTTTTGCTTCCTTTTTCCTCATGTACATATGCATAAAATAAACATGACAGGTCTAAAAAAAAAATAAATAAATAAATAAATACATAAATAAATAAATAAATAAATAAAACAAAGTATTATAGTGTTCTTTTCATCTATTCTTTTATATCACTGTCTTGCATGTCATGTAAAGATGTGCCTTTTATTTAAACCAGTTGTGCATTCATCTCATATACATTTACCTGTAAATTTCTTTACTTTGTACATTTTTTATGTGAAGGATTTTTTTGTTTACTTTTTATTTTTGACTTTTTAGAGAGAGGAAGAGAGAGAGACACTTGACACCACAACAGGGGACAGAACCAGCAACCTGGGTATGTGCTCTGAGAGGAAATCGGACCGACCACTCTTCGTTGTACCATCCATCTGAGCCACAGCAGTCAGGGCTTTATGTGAAGTCTTGCTTTTATTGCTTTTGTTATTTTTTTATAATCTAGATTTTATTTTTTTAGTTGTTTGCTTTGTTTTCCAGAATTTTATCTTTCCACATCCTTTAGCAGTTTTATTTTTTTCTCCTTTATACAATAGACCTACAGAATCAACTTATTGACTTAATTTTCAAGATTATTAAAACCTTATGTATTGTGAAGAAATTTTTTTCTTTTTTTCCATACTACCTCATTCTTTATGCTTTTCATATTTTATTTTTCTAATTTTCAAAATGTAGTGATATAAATTTCCATTCCTTTTATAATCATAATTTTGAAAACTAAATGCTTATGCTTTTGTAATAATAATCCCCAAATCTAAATTTATATGCTTCAGATTATTTAAATATATCAAAATTTACTACAAGTACTTTGCCTATAATACTTAATTAAGCTCTTTGGGAGAAATCTCAAATTTAGCATCAGAGCACTTATGCAGGGTAGAATAATTTTTATTTATTAATTATTATTAATCCTAATTAACTTGGGGCATAGCTCTTAAGCAAGTCATGTAAAATCCATTGTTCTAATTTCTTAAAAAAAAAAAAGGGTTTAGTATAATTACTATAAGCAAGTTATCTTTATCTAATTCTTATTTGCTTAGAACTTTACTAACCTGTTAGAATATCATTATAAACTAGAGGCTCAGTGCATGAAATTCATGTCTCTAGGCCTGGCCAGTGATCAAGGGTGATCAGGTTCTCTATCTCCCGGGCTCCCTGCCTCCTACTCCCCTTGTTCCCTCAGCGCCCTGCTGCAGGTGCTGGTCGCCTGCCATGTTCCGCACCATTCCCTGGTAGATGTACATATCATAGTGAGCGATCAAACTCCTGGTCTCCTGATTGAACTCCCAAGAGGACAATTTGCATATTAGCCTTATATTATATAGAATAGATAAAGAAAATCCTTCATTTTTCAATAATGATTTTTCTGGGAATAAAATTTTAGGTGGACAAATTTAATTATTTTATTTATTTATGTTGGCACTTCAGATATGTCATTTTGAGTCTCTTGGTCTATATAATTTTGGAGATGTTTATAGATATTCTTATCTTGTTCCTCTGGGCTTAGGTCAGTAAATTTTATGTAAAGGGTTAAACAGAAAATATTTTAGGTATTATTGTCATACTTGAGTGTCTTTTATGTATTCTTCACTCTGTCCCCACCCCATTCTTTTTATAACCATTTAAAATGTAAAAACAATTATAGACTCATAAATTGTACATAAAGCCACAGATGAATTCATCAACCTCTTTTTTTTTTTTTCCAACTTCTGCTTTTTACATACCCTTTCTTAATCATGTGATTCCTGAAATTTGATTATGTTGTCCCTGGGTGTGGAGATATATATATATATATATATATATATAATTTTTTTTCTTAGAGATTTATTGAGTATCTAAGATCTGTGAATTTTATGTTATTGAATATTGTTTTTCTTACAGAATATTAAATTTTTGTTCTGATAAACATTTACATAACTCCTCTTGGGTTTTGCTTTTAAGCTTTGTGATAACAATTCCAACGTAGCCTTTAATTTGAGACTAATTTAGTCTACTTCTAAACTATGGCTTTTCTAAGGACTCTATCCCATGGCCCATTTATCTTAAGGTTTTTTTGTGTTTTTTCCCCCCACTCTTTTGGCAGTAACACAAACTATTACTAGCATTGTGTGAGTTTCCCAGAAATATTTGACCTACTGTTTTTCTTTGTTTCTGAGGGATACCTCTGCAAATCTCCAGGACTCTATGTGCAGTGCCCCGCTCTCTGGTTCTCTGAATTGAACAATTTATCTCTCTCACCCTCACTAAACTCTGATATCTGACTCAGTAAGTCTTTTTTATTTATTTATTTTTTATTTTTCTCTTTACTTTATAGTGTGAGCACATCCTCTGAGCAGTAGTCTGGGGGAAATGTGAAGCTTATTACATTTGTTTCTCTGCTCTGGGAAAAATACTTTGTTGATTCTTGTCTAATTCTTAAAGCTTGTGTTTTATTTTTAAGTCCCAGCTTTCTAGTTTTTCATAGCATGATAACAATCTCTGTAAAATTATGGGTGGAAAGAATAGGTCTTATTTTACAAGGCACATTTCATATAATATAAACAAAGATAAAGAAATTAAACAAAAACATTTTCAGAAATGTTATATGATAAAGAAAAAGAAATAAGCCTTAAGGATTATTCCCTAGATATGTGAACCTAGAAAAAGGTAGTGACAGGAGAATGGTAAATGCTAAAGAAAGAATGTGGTGTTTAAAGAGATTAGTTGGATTTAGGAAAAGGAAGTCAAAGTATAGATCAAACATTGAGGAATTTCAACTGTGAAAGGAAAGTGAGCTGGTGCGTTAGTAGCATGATCTGAAAAATAAACAATAATTTTCAAGCATGTGATAATTTGCACTATATTTCAAGTAGATGAAAAAGAATTATAGTATGCTAAAAAATACCAGCTGATAGACTAATTAATAAATCAAGGTAACTAAATGGAAGGAGGGTTTTATATTGCACTAACATATATATCCTATCTAATAAAAGAGTAATATGCAAATTGACCATCACTCCAAAACACAAGATGGCCACACTCATGTAGTCAAAGATGGCTTCCCTCATGTGGACATAAGATGGCTATCACAAGATGACTGGCAGGGGAGGGCACTTGGACAAGACCCAGGCCTGCAAGGAAAGGCAGTTGGGTGTGACCAGGGCTGCAGAGGAGGACGGTTGTGGGGAACCCAGAACTTCAGGGGAGGGCAGTTGGGGGTGACCAGGCCTACAGGGGAGGGCGGGGAGGGGAAATCATGCCAGCAGCAGAGTAGTTACACATCAATCAGGCTGGCAGGGAAGTGGTAAGGGAGTGATCAGGCTGGCAGGCAGAATTGGTTAGTAGCAATCAGGCAGGCAGGCAGTGAGTGATTGGGAGCCAGCAGTCCTGGATTGTGAGAGGGAAGTCTGACTGCCAGTTTAAGCCCGATCCCATTGGTGGGACTGGGCCTAAATGGCCAGTTGGACATCCTTTGAGTGGTGCCAGATTAGAAAGGATGCAGGTTGGGTTGAGGGACAGCCCCTTACCCGGTGCATGAATTCCATGAATTCCATGCACTGGGCTTCTATATATATATATTCTATTATCCTATCTAATGAAAGGGTAATATGTAAATTAGTCATCACCCCATCACAAAGATGGTGGAGCCCATAGCCACAAGATGGCGGTGCCCAGTCCCTTCAGCCTTGCTGAAGTCCCCCAGTCCTGGGTGGGCTGTCACTAGGAGCCGGCAGTGTGAGTGGCCTGGTGGAATGCTTGCTTTGTCACCATGGCAATGGAGGTTTCCTCTAGGCAGTGGGTGAGAAGCAGCCAGGATGGGACACTTGCTTCATTGCCGTGGTGATGTCCTGGTTGCAAAGGGCCTCTGGGGGACAGAGGGGCAAGCCCACAGCCTCCGCAGCCAAGCACAGGGCCAAAGGGGAGAGGACAGGCCTGCCTCCTGTGGAAGCAGCACAAATCCCTCCCAGTCCCGAGGAAACGGCACAGGTCCCTCCTGGCACCAGTGGAAACAGAGCGGCTCCCAGGGGCATGCTGTGGTACCCGCCGGCTCCTGAGGAAGCGGTGTGTGGCCTACGGCATGTGATATTGCATTATGGGCTACTATATATATTTGCATATATATGAAAAAATGAATTTAAATGGAGGATTTTTTATTTAATACATTTTATTTTGCTATTTAAGTTGAAATGTTAAAAAGTAGGTATTGAGTAAGAATCAATGTTTTGAGACTGAGAAATTCTGAGATTTGATTCAAATTGTAGAAGGCTTAAAGGCATGTCGAATGATCAGTTCAACATGGCATCAGGGACCATTAAATTACAGTGGTGCCTCACACAACGAACTTAATTCGTTCCAGGAGCAAGCTTGCTATGCAAAAAGTTCGTTATGTGAAACGCATTTTCCCATAACAATACATGTTAAAAAAAATAATTCGTTCTGTAGCATAAAATATGCTAAGATGACATAAAAAAATATGCTAAGATGACATATTTTTATTTAGAAACATCTAAAAACATAATTTAAAAAAAAAAAAACACACATTTTTTTAATTTTAAGACAGACTAAGTAGAGTCTACCGAATCTTGCACATCTTCATCCATTTTCTGCTTTTTGGCCGATGGTTTCATGAAAAACCTGTCCAAAGTTCGCTGTGTGAGGCGTTCGTTATGCGAGGCACCACTGTATATGATAATTATATAATTTTTTTCAATCTTATTTGTTATCTCTCATTTAGAATCAGAAAAAGCAAATTATCAGAAGCATCCTTACTAAATGCTTGTCATTCAGTTTGGATAGAATTGAAATTTCAAAAAGCCAAGGGTTGGTTTACTTGGAAGTGAGCTGTGGACAACGTGTATTAAGTGTTCCAGATTGAGAATACAGGAAACATGCGGTTTACTGATTGGAGAAAATAATAATGAACAATCAATTATATCATTTGCTTAACTGTTATAATTATTTTCCCATGGATTCCAGAATTGCTATAAATATCATGGGAATAAATGTATCTACACTAATAAAAGAGAAGCATGTAAATTAACCATCACTCTGCTATACCACCAGCCAATCAGGAGTGAGTATGCAAATTAACCCAACTAAGATTATGGCAGCCACGGAGCTGGAGTGAGCAGGAGTCTTGGGTTGCCCCCAGCGATGGAGGAAGCTAAACTAAGCTTCCTGCCTACCCTGGCCAGCCCTGGCCTCTGCTCAAGGCTACAAAGTTTCAATTATAGAAGATAAATAAATCCCATATACCTGCTTTCAGCTGGCCCTGGCCTCTGCTCAATGAGAAAGAAAAAAAGGAGGGTCTGGGAGCTTGGGTCGATGGGGGTCATGGCCAGCCTGAAAACAGCCCTCAGCCCCTCACTCAGGCTAGCCAGGCACCCCAGCAGGACCCCCAACCTGATCCAGGACACCCTTCAGAATAAACCAACTGGCCCCCACTGTGCACCATGCTGCTAGCTATACTAATAAAAGGGTAATATTGTAATTAGACTGGGAGACCTTCCAGGAGACCTTCCAGACGTTCTTCTGGACAAAGTCATGGTGGTGGGGCTGAGGTAGAGGCAGTTAGAGGCCAAGAGGGGATGGCAGTTGTGGGTGATCAGACTGGTGGGGGACAGGGCCATTGAGAATAAGCAGACCAGCAGGGCCAAATTGGGGGTGAGCAGGCCATCAGTGGGGATCAGTTGGAAGTGAGGAAGTGATCAGGACAGCGGGGGGGCGGGGGGTGCAGTTTGGAGTGAGCAGGCCAGCAGGGGGGCTGTTGGGGACAAGGAGGTCAGTGGGGAGGGAAGATGGGAGCAAACAGGCCATCAGGTGAGCATGAACACGCTGGCGGGGGGGGGGGGGGCAGTTGACAGAGTGGCATTTGGGGGCAAGCAGGCCGGCAGGCAGAGTAGTTATGGACAATCAGGCAAGCAGGCAGGCAGATGAGCAGTTAGGAGCCAGCAGTCCTGGATTTCAAGAAGGATGTCCAACTGCTGGTTTAGGCCGGATCCCTGTAAACTGGCAATAGGACATCCTTTGATGGGTCCCAGATTGGAGAGGGTGCAGGTGGGGCTGAGGGACACCCCTCTCCCATGCACAATTTTGTGTGCTGGGCCACAAGTATTATATGAACTTTAAATAAATGTGAAAGAAGCTGGATAAGTTAATGAGAATTTTGTAAGAATAAGAGGAAGGACCACTAACCATTCCTCCTAAGTACAGATTCCTATGGACAACTTAAAAATTGCAGGGAAATCAGAGAGGCCAAGTATACCTAGCCACCGAATTTGAACTTCCAGGAGAGATCATTTAGAAACCATTTCTATGACCATACCATTTAATTTTCAATAGCATATTCTCAGTATGGACCTGATGTTTGGCAAAATAAAAAAAAGTTGAATAAAATTTTCAGTTTGCAACTGTAATCACAATTCTTAATGAAAACAAACAAACAAGCAAATAAAAAAAAAAAAACAAAGTATGTTCTTGCAAACATAATAGAAAGCCTTGGGTAGAAATATATTTTTGAGATGTAGGGCCAGGGTAGAAGTGATCAAACAGTAAGTACAGTTAGTTATATGAGAATAGAATTTGTTATCCAAATTCATGAAAACAGTAATTACTTAAATATTAAACCTCTGAAACCCAAGCTCTAAATTTGCAATTTAGAGATTTAAAATACACATATATTATGGAATAAAAATAGATATTTTAGCCAACCAGTCTCAAAAGTACAGAAAGAGTACAATTTGAGGCAATTTATGCTAACATAAAGCTTACTATTCATTTTTGATTTGTTAGGAAATAGAATCCTATACTTTTAATACTCTTCTTTACATTGAACACAAGGATACCATGTAGAATATAATAACAAGCTTGTTTGACAGTATCTTTATCTGTAATAATAAAAGCATAATATGCTAATTAGACTGGATGTCCTTCCAGACAACCTTCGGGTCGAAGCTGCAAGGGAAGTCTGGGTCCTGGGTGCCAGCAGGCCTATTCTTGCATGAATTTTGTGCATCAGGCTTCTAGTTTAATTATAAACATTAAGAAGCATTTGAAGAATACTACCTTTGTTTGACAAAATGATATAACATAGTAAAATTGGCATTGCTCAGTATTAAAAATGTGATTTGTGGTAAAAATTCAAGTAAAGTCTATGAGTTTTAAAAACCAGAATAAATTACCCCAGGAGTTTTTATCATTGGCCTTGGAAAGAAAACTAATGAAACCCCATTATCCAGCTTTGCCTTTCTGTACTTCAATAAGAGGTAAAATGCTAAAGAAATAGTTATGTCAAAAGCCAATGGAAAGTATATTAATATAATCTCCTTCTAGTTATCAACTGTCAGATTTCCTGAAAACGTGTGATAATAGGATCAGTGTTAGCTATTCATGCTAATAAAGATAGCTAGCACTGTGACTTAAAATATGTAAAAAGGGAACCTATTGCATCGAGAACTAATTTTCATGATGAATATAGACTTCAGGAGGAGAAAATCCTTAATTGATATAATGCTATGAGAAAATGTAAGTGATTGTCACATATACACCTTCAATGATGTCTAATAAAAACAGAATAGGACAGTGTTATTATACCTGCATAAAAATTAAAATCCCTAGAGAGATTGCTATATGTATTATTAGGCTCAGAGAAGTGATGCATATTGACAGATTCTTATTTTTAAATATTATTTTTATTTACCCCAAAGACAAAGCATGCTTAGTTATTTAATAATTAATATTAATTATCACTTTTACTATCTTTCTAAGATTACCATTTTCTTTGCATGTATGTTAAATCCAACATAACATCAATAATCCTTATTGTAGCAGTTTCTACAGTAAAATAATTATATTTACATTCCTATCTACCTTTTATGTTTTTCTTTAATTCCTTCCTTCCTGCATTTCCATATTTCTGACTGGGGCTTGTTTCTTTCTTCCTGAAGGACTCTCTTTAGATTTTCTTTTAGTGTGGGTCTACTGGCATTGAAGGTTTTCAGCTTTTGTTGTTGTTAATCCTCAACAGAGGATATTTTTCCATTGATTTTTAGAGAGAGTTGAAGGTAGGGGAGGAGACACAGGGATAGAAACATCAAGGTGAGAGAGACACATCAATGGACTGCCTCCTGCAGGAGCATCTACCAGGCCAGGGAAAGAGTTTGCAATGGAGATGCTTGCCTTTGACTGGTGTTGAACCCAGGACCCTTCAGTCCACAGGCCAATGTACTAACCACTAAGAAAACTGGGCAGGGCTCAGCTTTCACTTGGAGGGCCTGTCTTTACTTCATTTCTGAAGAACATTTTCTTTTGGGAGGGCTTATATAATTTTTATACAGTTTATTTAAAAAATGTCATCAGTTAACTTCAGACTTTCAACATTTCTGAAAGTTACTATATAATTTTATTTTGTAGCTTTAAAAACAACATGATATTTTTTTTTCTTTGACTCAGTGGAAAATATTTCTCTTTCTGGTTTCTCTGTATTTATTCTGATGAATATTTGTACAGCTCCTTGAATATCTGACGAATCCATTTGTGAATTTTGGAAAACATTCAGGCACTACCTTCTCAAATAATGTTTCAGTCTCTCTCATCTTATGAGATTTTAATAAACAACACATAAGCATTTCTACTCTTTTTTATATCTTCATCTTTCACTTTTCCCTTTTCTCTTTACTCTTCTCCTTCTTTTTTCCCCCTATTTGTATCAGTTTTTTATATGTGCTTCTATTAAGATGTTTTCTGACTCAATCATTGTGTTTGCTTTCTTTTGACTTTAAGTCAGTTCTCTTATGCAATGGGTGAGTGAGGGTGAGGTGCTGACATTACATACTAGACCTATGTGAAAAATTCTCTGCAGTCTTTGAGTGACTTTTCTTTCTCTGTAGTGATTTCACCTTTACAGTTGCAAGAAGACATAGTGATGAATCACCACCACATTTCATTTCAGACCAAAATTACTAAAAGCTATATTACATTAATATGCCTCTACTCACTGGATCCCCTCTAGTCCTACCTAAAGCATAGCCTTATGGAAGTTCCAAGTAAGCCTGGGGTGTTCTGCAACTCCAAAGTGCATTCACACTGATACATACAGGTCCCTCAAGTATCTCTTTGTTGTCCCTTGGGTCTGAAAAGTTCTTTTTTTACCCCTTCTTTTTTTTTTTTTTTTGCTCTTTCTTGTTATCAGACCATTCCCCAGGTGCTATGCTGTGATCTTTAGCCTTTAGCTTTTTGCTCTGTTCACAGAACAGGGGAACACCCTACAGGAAATACAGGCCACAGAAGGTATTACCAAATTCTAGCACAACTCTAATTCCCCTAGAATTGTGCTTCCTCAAACTCTTGTTGCCTTAGAAGATGTAGAAGATCTCAGATGCCTTCATGTGTAATTAATTTGTTTATTATTTTTTTTATATTAGCTTGTTGTTCTTTTCAGGACAGTTGATCTGCTACTAGATAATTCTTCTTTTCCAAAAGCAGAATTACAACATTTTTGTAAGTTGTTTAAACCATTTAAATTGTAATTTAAGAATTATTTTGCAAACAAAACTTTATTGTCAGCTTTGAAGATAAGATGTTTAGGTGTCTGTCTGTCATCAGAAGTATATTGCAATTATTTTCAGTTGTAAGTGGCCATGTAAAAAAAATGTCAAAAAGCACAGCTAGCATGGCTCAGTGGTTGAGTGGCAACCTATGAACTAGGATGTCATGGTTGGATCCCTGGTCAGGTACATGCCTGAGTTAAGGCCTGGATCTCCAGGGTGGGGTGTGGAGGAGGCAGCCCAATAATGATTTTCTCTTAACCATTGATCTCTCTCTCTCTCTCTCTCTCTCTCTCTCTCTCTCTCTCTCTCTCTCTCTCTCCTTGCTCTCTGAAATCAATAAAAGTATTTTTAATAAATTTTAACAAAATCTCATGAGTTACTTATGCTGAAATATTTCATCAAATATTCCTTTAAAATGTGCCTTTATTTCTATGTGATATTTATTCTTCCTAAAGAATAGGTGCACATTCACAATTGACCCTTGAACAATGCAGGGTTATAGCTGCTGACATCTGTGCAGTCACCTGTGTACATAACTTTTTGACTACCTAAAAACCTGTTGTTCTGCAGTGTCTGTGGGGACTGGGCTCCAGGACATCCTGGGATATGATGCTCAAGTTGCCTAGAGAGAATTGCATAGGTCAAGGCATAGCAGCTGTCCTCCAAAACTGTGGACTCTCAACTGAGGTGCAACTCAGGTACTTATTGAAAAAAAAATACACTTACAAATTCGTGCAATTCAAACACATGCTGTTCAAGGGTCAACTGTGTATTTTAATAATTTAGAAAATAGTAATTAGTCACCATCTAAGAAACTGCAATATTTAGAGAGTTACAAAATATTTTTACAAAAATAATTTGTCTTATATTTCTACATAATAACATATATAAAAATAAATTTGATTTTTAATTTCTTGAGGTAACTTCATACTGTTTTCCACAGTGGCTACACCAATCTGCATTCCCACCAACAGAGCAAGAGGGTTCCCTTTCCTCTACTTGTTGTTTGTTGATTTATTGATTATAGCCATTCTGATAGGAATGAGGTGATATCTCATTGTGGTTTAAATTTGCATTTTTCTGATGATAAACAATGTTGAACATCCTTTCATGTCTATTAGCCATCTGTATGTCTTCTTTGGAGAAGTGTCCATTCAGGTTTTGCCCATTTTTAAATCAGAGTGTTTGGTTTTTTTGGTGTTGAGTTATTTAAGTTCCTTATAAATTTTGGATATTAATTGCTTAACAGATGTATCATTTGTGAGTATGTGCTTTTTTTTAGTCGGTTATCTTTTCTTTTATTGATGGTTTCTTTGCTGTGCAAAAACTTTTTAGTTAATGTAGTCCCTTTAGTTGATTTTTTCTTTTGTATCCCTTGCCTCAAGCGATATATCAGTAAAAGTATCACTATAAGAAATGTCCAGCCCAAACCGGTTTGACTCAGTGGATAGAGCGTCGGACTGCGGACTAAAAGGTCCTGTGTTCGATTCTGGTCAAGGGCATGCACCTTGGTTGCAGGCACATCAGTAGGGGGTGTGCAAGAGGCAGCTAATCGATGTTTCTCTCTCATCCATGTTTCTAACTCTCGATCCCTTTCTCTTCCTCTCTGTAAAAAAATCAATAAAATATATTTTTTTAAAAAAGAAATGTTCAAGATATCACTGCCTATGTTTCTTCTAGGATTTAAAAAATATTTATGTTTTTTGTTGATTTTAGAGAGAGAGAAAGGGAGATGGAGAGAGTGAGAAACATCAATCAGTTGCCTCCCACACACACCCTGACCAGGATTGAACCCACAACCTAGGCATTAGCCCTTACCAAGAATCAACTGGCAAACTCTCTGTACATGGGACAATGCTTATCCAGTGGAGCCATACATGCCAGGCTCTTCTAGGCATTTTATTGTTTCAAGTCTAACATTTAAGTCTTTGATGTATTTTGAGTTTATTTTTGTGTATGGTGTAAGAAAGCAGTCTAGTTTTGGTTGTTGTTGTTTTTTGTTTGTTTGTTTGTTTTGTGTGTGTGTGTGTGTGTGTGTGTGTGTGTGTGTGTGCATGTATTTGTCCAATTTTTCCAACACCATTTATTGAATAGCCTATCTTTAACCCATGGCAAGTTTTTGCCTCCTTTGTCAAATATTAATTGACTGTAAAGGCGAGGGGTTTATTTCTGGGCTCTCTACTCTGTTCTATTTAGGCTGTTTTGATTACTATGTCCTTGCATTGTAGTTTGATACTAGGTAGCATGATTTGTAATACCACTTTTAGGAATATATCCAAAGAAATTTGAAACTACTAATTTAAAAGGATATAGGCATGCATATGTTACAATAGCCAAGATCTGGGAGCAACCCAACTGCCCATCTGTAGATGAGTGGATAAAGGAGCTATGGTATATTTACACAATGGAATGCTACTTAGTCCTAAGAAAGGAAGAGGAAAACAAAATAAAACAAAACAAAACAAAACACCTGACCTTTTCTGACAGCATGCATAGACCTCGAGATTATTATGCTAAGTGAAATAAGCCAATCAGAGAAAGACAAGTACCATATGGTTTCACTTACATGTGGAATCTAATGAACAAAATAAACTAGCAAAGTGGAGACAGACTCATGGATACAGTCAACAGACTGACAGCTGTCAGAGAGAAAGGTTTGGCAGCTTGATGAGAAGGTTGAAGGAATTAAGCAAATATAAAAGGAAGGCTCATGGACACAGACAACAGTTTGGTGATTACCAGAGAGAAGAGAGGTTGGAAAAGGTAATGAGTAAAGGTTAGGATAAATGGTGATGGAGAGAGACTTGACTTGAGGTGGTGAACACACAATAAAATATATAGTTTATAACATACAGTAATCCTATATAAGAAGTTAATATGCAAATTGTCCCCTTGACCCAGAGTTCAACCAGGAGTTTGACCAGGGAGCATGGCTGGCTGGCCAACAAAAGAGGCCCTTCCTCCCAGTTGGCCTGGGCTGATCGGTCCCAACCAGAGCATGCTGGCTGGATCCCACCATGCATGAATTCATGTTCCAGACCTCTATTACTAATATGTAATAGTTTAATGTAGTATGTGATAACAGTGTAATATATATTATCTAACATATACTACATATTATTTTCTTTCCCCAAACAGTAATTAATAGGCTTTACATATTCAATAAAAATCACAAAGAAATATTGTTGAGATTTAGGTAAATTATGATTTAACTTTTTTTCTGAAAAAATTTACTGAATATAATAGCTAAGGATAGCATGGATAAATAAGAATTTTCAACAGCTAATTATTATCAATACATATTTTCTTGTTGATTCTAAATAAATGCATTCTAAAATAAAAGGCATTAAAATATGATGTTGATGAAATGAAAATGTTTGAAGAGGAAAAATGACTAAGATCACTGCCTAAGTTACATTATGTTTGAAAAGCTCACTACTTTTAATGAGCTCCTAATGTTTCCTTTTTTCAACTTTTTAAATTTACCTTTAAATAAGGAAAATAAAATAATGTTATTTTAAACAAATTAAATAGACTGTAGATAATAACCTCTTAATAATCTGAGATGAGCAAATAAATTAAAACTTTAGCAGCACCACAGGCTTTGAAAATCACTACTGAAGTGAACCATGATTATTTTTGGGTGTGTTTTGAAATTCATATTTAGTTCGCTGGTCCATGGCATGTGGGGGCCTGTGAACATTAGAAAAAGGAAGGAATCTGCCGAAACCGGTTTGGCTCAGTGGTAGAGCGTCAGTCTACGGACTGAAAGGTCCCAGGTTCGATTCCAGTCAGGGGCCTGTACGTTGGTTGCGGGCACATCCCTGGTAGGGGGTGTGCAAGAGACAGCTGGTCGATGTTTCTCTCTCATTGACGTTTCTAGCTCTCTATCTCTCTCCCTTCCTCTCTGTAAAAAATCAATAAAATATATTAAAAGAAAAAAAAGAAAAAGGAAGGAATCTACAAGGAACAAGACCAGTACAGCAAACAATGAACTTGTTCTTGAGATGTATAGGAAGAAACCTATGCATTTCACCTGGTTCTATATTTTTACATCACTATTCCATTACACTCATCAGAATATCTAATTTTGTATCCTATATAATAAAAGGCTAATATGCAAATAGACTGAATGGCAGAACAACTGAACAACCAGTTGCTATGACGTGCACTGACCACCAGGTGGTACATGTGGAACATGGTGGGCTTTGGCAGCAGATGGCAGAGTGTGGAGCATGAGTGGGATGGTGGAGCAGGTGAGTGGGGGCACCAGACCAAGGTGGGACACTGGTCACTGTCATCAGGGTGAGACTTGTGGTTACTGAAAATTTATTGCTTCCATGTGCCATTGTCCCGCCTGTTGCTCACACCTATAGCCAGCGCTAGAGCTGTCAGTCGCACCCGCTGCCAGCTCCCAGGCCAGTCCTTATTGCTTGGTGCTCTTGGTGGGCACAAGCAGTGGCTGCTGGCCCTGATCACCCTTGAGGACTTCTTTACCTCCCCCTGCTCCTAAGGAGTGATTGGGGCAGCAGCTATTGCTCACACCCACTACTGGTGCCAGCTCCAATCTCTTGGCACCATCAATGGGTGCACTGCCAGCATGTGGGAGTGGGGGCAGTAGGGGCTGCCGGTAGACAGTGGGCTGGAGGCCATGCCAGGAGGGGCTGTGAAGGGGTATGGAGGATGGGCTGAGACCTGACCCTGTGCCCACTGCAGCCTCGTGTCCCACATTTCCTTTCAAGGTGTATGAATCTGTGCACTGGGCCTCTAGTTTTATTATAATAGTACTATGCATTTTATCTATATTTGTGTGGGATTGTTTCTGTATAATTATAAGGCGAGATAATATAAAAACTTTTAAAAAGTATGGCCAGTGAACTTTTACTAGTATCTAATAAGAAAACCTTTTTATGTTTGAAAATTAAAGAAACTAGTAGAATGAGATTTAAACATTTATTTTAAAGAGAAGAAGAATATTGAGCCAAAAGGAGGGAAATCAGTTTAATCTCATTACTAAAAAAGCCAACAGGAAGAAATGAGTTAATAACTTATATAAACAAAACAACTGTATTCTTGAAGAAACTAGTCAACATAGTAAGAAAAAAAAAATCTGTCTGATCTCTGAATTAGGAAAGTACAGCTTAAAGGGTATAATCAAAACACTGAAAATGATTACTGACACACTCTTGTAGCATACACATGTTCTCCCCAAGGAGACATGTAATTACAACAAATTGTATTCTAAATATGCATCTGTAATTTGGTAGACATAAGTTTTCCTATGAATTTACAGATTTATGTCACAGAAATGTGCTTTTTAAAAGCTTAACTTATTTTGGGAAGTATAGCTTAATATTTCAAGCATTGAACAAATCACTAAGTAATTACTAGAATGAACTACTTAACACTGTTCTTAATAAGCCATGTAAATCATTATTTTATACCATAACTAGAGAGGCTCAGTGCACAAAATTTGTGCACAAGGGAGGAGGGGCTCTCTCAGCCCTGCCTGCAACCTCTCCAATCCGGCACCTCACAGGGGATGTCTGACTACCAATTTAGGCCTGATCCCACAGGGGATGGGCGCCTAACCATTCACCTGCCTGCCTGCCTGATTGCCCCTTAATCACTCTACCTGCCTGCTTAATTGCCCCTAACCACTTTTTCCTGCCTGCCTAATCACTTCTAATCGCCTCTGAATGCCTGCCTGATACCCCTAACTGCTCCCCTGCTGGCCTGATAACCTAACCATTCTCACCGGATGGCCTGATTGCCCTAACCGCTCTCTCCTGTTGGCTTGATTGCCCCTAACCTCCTCTACCTCAGCCCCCACCACAGTGGCTTTGTCCAGAAGGATGTCTGGAAGATGTCCAGTCTATCCCGTCTAATTAGCATGTTATGCTTTTATTAATTTAGATTATATATGTATGGAATTTGGAAGTATAAAAACCAGTCACATAATCAAATAACCCATTCATGCTATGATGTGAAGATGTCTAAATGCTTGTTGTTGGGTCGAACTCTGGGTTCAAAATAAGACCACTGGAGGCTGATTAATTAATTTAAAAAAGCAGGCAAGGATTTATTGACTGGCCAGGACAGCCACAAGAGCACCACACGCAGGTGTACTCCAAATGACTGCACCATTTCAGGGGTAGGCAGTCCCTTTTAAAGGTTCAAACCACAGGAATTTTCCTTTGTTCTAAATTCTAAATCCTAAAGACTAAATTCTAAAGACTGGGGACAGCCTGCAGGGTTGGTTCCCAGTCACATCCTGCTGGACATTGGAATGTGGCCCTATCTTGCCCATAATACAAAAGCAGAACTAAAGGTTATAGTTTCTACCCCTGAAGCTACTGAGTCAGTGGGAGTCAATCTCCTGTAACTACCCTATTGTTTAAGCAAGTAATCGAAGGTCGAAGTCAGATAGCAAGGTTAAAATTCAAACAGCAGTTTTTACCCAAGTATGATTGCTACCATATTTCAATGCTCTCTGTCACATTTTCCTCTTTGGTCTTAAAGCCAAGAAGTAGAGACCACTAGGAACACATTCATGTTTGTATAAAATTAGGTTTATTGATCTTGCTGTGGTAAGGCACATATACCTCAGGGGAGCTGAGGATGCCTAGATAAAGTTGCAGTAGCTAGACTACTAAGATTTGGGATTGTAATAGAGCTTTTAAGAATCATCAACAAATGGAGAGATGGATATCAGATGCTGTCAAGAAAAGAGGGTAACTCAGTGATTGAAATTCTTAATTTTATTTCTAAAACGAGAGGCTAAAGTGGGATATTGTATTGATTAGTCAGAAAAGGGAGCTATTTAGTCATTTTCATCTTACCAAGTGATTCTCTGTCTGTCATATTCTGCATAACAATTTCAATGTAGACTTTTCTGAGATTCACAGCTTCCAACAACGCTATTGTTTTCTTTTTAAGAAAAAAGCCAAATCACCAATATTCTTCACATTCCTTTAGCTAATTTGTTTTTGCTCAGATAAATGAAATAATAAGATGGCTCTATAATTACTCTACATGTAAACACAACAAAACATTTCTTCTTGTATATTGTATTCTAGAAAGTATCCTATTGAATAAAGAAGAAATATGTTAGTTGACTCTCACACCATCACAAAGATGGTGGTGCACACAGACAATAAGGAAGGCATATGCTAATTGACTGCCTTGCCCTTATAGATGGCAGCACCCACAGCCAATAAAAAGGGAATATGTTAATTGGTTGCCATATTCTCAAAGATGGAGGTGCCCACAACCACAAGATGGCAATGCCCAGTTCCTTGAGCCCTGCCAGGGCTTCAGGTGCATGGCAGAGCCAGGCCTGCTCCCAGGTGGGCCTGGCTACTCCACGCACCTGCCTCTGGAGTCCCTCAGTCTCCTCAGGGCCTCAGCTACCTAGGGCCAGCCGGAGGTGCAGTCAAGCTTTGGATGGCAGCTACTCAGCCACCCAGGGCTGCCTGAGGCTCTGGTAACCAGGGCTGGCAAAGGTTTGCACTGCTGGCAGTGGCAGCAGCAGAGGTGTGGTGGGGTGTTGCCTCCCCCTGATCACTGGGTCACCTCCTGCCCCTGAGGACTCCTGGACTGTGAGAGGGGGCAGGTTGGGATGAGGGACCTCCCCTCCTGTAGTGCATAAATTTTCATTCACTGGGCCTCTAGTTATATGTAATGTATATATCTTATTTATTTTATTTATTATTAACATATATTATCTACTTAAACAGTATTTTGGTGAAACAGTTTTATAACTTTGATGTAGCCACTAATTTTCCCTGGTGGATCTCTGATTTTCATAGGGCCATTTATTGAAGGAAGTTCTCTGCTTTGCCACTTTTCCTTGTAGGTAAAGTGCCTGTTTCTGGACTCCCTGTTCCACTGATCTCTTTGTCTATCCTGTACCCATACCACACTGTCTTACTTAATTTAGCTTCAATATAAAGCTTGATTATTACCTTGTATTTTCGTAAGTGTGTCCTGGCTATTTTCACAATCATATTCACATTAATATTAGAACCAGTTTTCTAATTTCCATTAAAATTAACTAAGAGTATATTGATCCTATAGATTATTGTGCACTTTCATTTCTAGAATATTAATTATTTTATCTATTAAGCATGGCATATATCAATATGATTAAAATTTTTCCATATTGGTATTACTTAATAATGATTTATAATCTGTTTTGCACATCTTTTGTCAGATTTATTTCTAGATATTTGACATATTGATGTCACTAATCAGTGATGTAATACAGCAGGACACCTAAGTAAACAATACTTAGATAAATAAGTAATATGACACCACCAAAATATCCTTTTCATTCATGATCCTATACTATGTCCCAGATTGAGTAATGTTCCACTTTTATATGTAATTATTTGATATTCTTTATGCTTTTACAAAATAAGCACACATTCCTAAATACTATAGTTTAGTTTGTCTTATATTTTGCAATTGCTGTACATACATTACACATTTTGAAGCATTGGATTAATATTATGGTGACTCCCATCTATGTTTTTGGGTGTTCATGTGTTTTTTTTGTTTTTTTTATTTTCATTGCTATTTATTTTGCCACACAAAATTAATTTAACCATTTTACTCAAGTTATATATGAATTTATTTTAGTTTGTGGATAATATTAATAATGATGTTATTAGGCTTTATGTGTATTTTGGGGTACACATGTGTATGCATATTTGTTGAGTATTTAAATAGGAGTGGAATTTATCTGACATAGCATATGCTTATCTTTATTTAAAGTGGATAATGCCAAACTTTCTTCATTGGTTGTACAATTTTTACTCCTCTTTTAATTACAAGTTTCTAATTTATCTAAAACTTCATCAACTCTAGGTTCTGTAATTATGGGAGAAGGTTGATTTAGGTTTCTTTATTGACTACTGAGATTGAAAAATATAGTTATATCCTATGATCATTTAACTATCTTTAGTTAGAGTGTCTATTCAAGTTAATATTCAGGGTTTTATTTGATTGTAATTTATTGTCTTATTTGTCTTTATTATTTTAACATATAACTTCAGGACACCAGTCTTTATTATTTGTTTGTGTTGCAAATATATTTTCACAACTCTGTTTTTCTCTTTACTCTTTTAATAGTGAGTTATGGAGACATGAGGTTCTGTTTAATTTAGTCAATATATCAAGCTTTCCATTTATAGTTAGTATTTTTAAGGGACACATCTTCTAAGAGATAATAAAAAATATCCTACACTAAAAGCTTTATTGTTTTGCTTTTACTTTCGAGCTCTTACTCTTGTTTAAAATTTTGTATATAGTTTGAGGTTGAAACTAAATTTCTTTATTTTTCATGTGATTATCAAATTGATCCACACTGTGGAAGACATTGTCATTAGTGAATCTTCTCTAACACATATTTGTAAATTTTTTTAAATAAATAATGTATGCAATAATTTTTTTTGGGGGGCTACATTTTATCCTACTGGTCTTTCTGTGTTTCCTTGCACCAAAACTAAACCATCTTAATTGTCAATACTTTATAAGAAGTTTTGATATTTAGTTAAATTAATAATTCCATCTTGTTCTGCACAGTTGTCTTGGCTGTATTTTACCATGTGCATGTACACAGAACTTGTGAAATTAATTGTCCATATAACAAATATAAACACATGGAAATATTTCCATGAATATTACTATACTTCTTTGGTTTTGAAAATTTCTTTAAGACAAGTTGAAAAGTTTATAAGTTGTATGCTCTAACTATAGACATTGCATATTCTTTCAAAATTGAGATATTTTAATAGTTCTTTTATTGAGATATTTTAATAGTTCTTTTATAAATTTCAATGAAAGATTATACACATTTTAAATTATATTAAATTTATATATATTTTATATATTTTAATGTTATTTAGTATGGAACATTTTTTAATTTTAGTTATTTTAAATGATTGTTACTATTGTTTAAAAGTAAAACTTAGGACCTTCTTAAAACAAAGTTCTAGCTATTTATTACATGTCTCAATTGACCATCCTGGACACTTTCTTGTGTGTATGACAATGAAAAACAACAAAATGAGGAATGTAACAATTATCAAGTGAGTTTCAAGTCTCTGATTCTGCTATTACTACTGACAATTCTGCTTGGGCAAAGCAAACTCACACAAAAAAGCCCTCTTGATTTCTGAACCAAAGAATTCTTAGGTGTAAACATATCAGTGAAATTAATCTACCTCAATTCACCTTCTGGCCACAATTACTTCCAACCTGCCCATATTATTATATATTATCACTTAGCCAAAGACCACAAAAATCTCAACAAATTATAGTATTGAACTTAGAAACCAAGATCTTGCGATTTACATTTGGTTCAGATGTAGTGCTATGTGTGCTGTTCCTCTTGATCCAGATACTTATGAATTTAAAAGACCAATTTTCTACTCCTGACAAATCGAAAATACAATGGGTTTTAAGGAGAGGATAATGTATAAGCATTTCCATTGAATTGGGGGAAAATAGGAGACTAATGTTACTGACTCAGAACCATTCTACAATCCAGCAGGCACATTTGGCAGGTACCCAAAGCTCTGGGGTAGAGAATGTTCTGACCCTAGATGGTTTGGCTCCGGGGATAGAGCATCAGACTGCAGACCAAAGGGTCCTGGGTTTAATTCAGGTCAAAGGTAGATACTTCCATTGCAGGCTTCTCCCTGAGTGCAGGCAGCAACTTATCAATGTGTTTCCTTCACATTGATATTTCTTTCTGTCTCTCCCTCTCTCTAAAATCAATAGAAAAATACCATCAGGTAAGGATTAAAAAAAAAAAAAAAGTCCCATAATTTGGTTCAGTCTTTTGGAAATAGAGTCTGGAATCCATTTTGTGCTTCAACTTTTGCTTCAGTGCTATTGGGAGTTCTTCATTTTCATCCTTCTTGGCCACTTCTGAATAAGACATCAACTATATGTTCTTTGAGCAACAGTCTCAGCCTATGTCCAGCCTGGAGAAATTTGGAAGCCTTGGGTGTATTTCCAGCTTGAATGTTTAAATCCATTTTAATCTAAGGTGGAAGCACATTTGCTAATACAATGCTTGAAAACGTGTTTCTTACACATTTGAATTTATTCCACAACATTTCACACTCACGATCTTTTAAGTTATGCCTCTCCCTCCATGTCTAATGATTGCTACCCTGGGCTTGTGGTGTTGCTGTGAGTCAAGGCACTTAATTCTCCCAGGTGCTGTTTGCTTGAGAAGGCATATCACTTTAATTTTTCCAGTGATATTAACAAAGGAACCTAACAGTCATGTCTTCACCCCAGAATGTACTTTACTCTGAGAGGTTTTCTTATTGAAAGGAATTGAGATTTAAAATATATATATATATTTTCCAACCTAAAGAGTTTCTAGCTTCTTGTATTTCCTCTAAGTTTTGCTTACCATCTTTTCTGTTCTCTCTCATGTTTCTGAATCCTGCTGCTTCTCAAAGAAAACAACCAAAACCATAAAAAAACCACTTAATTTTATTCTGCTTTATCTTATACCATCTTTAAAATAAGAGATTGAGAAATAATTCATATTGACAATAGATATATTGTCAGAAAAAATTTGCCTCATATTTTGGAGGGAAAGATAAAAGCACCTGAAAGTAATTTTTAGTTAATTGGTGAGGCTTTTAGAGTTAAAATTTTAAAGTTTATTTTCATTCTCATAGTACCTACTTCTGTATCTCTGTGGAGAATGTATATTAGTACAAAAAATAAACAGGACATAGAAATATAAAAGCTGAATATGTGTTTTAGATATTCACAATGTGTTTGGTTAAAGCCATCTATTAAGTTTCATCCAAGTTTATTTGAAAATGGATGAGACATAATTTGCTTTTAAAATATGCCCATCAAAGATCCTAAGAAGAATAAATTTTTACTAATGGACACCAAACTAAGTATACTTTTTATTTCACTAAATGTCACTATAATAATGCTGCTAGCTTTCACTTTATGATTTCATCATAAAAAACTCAAAATACTTTGCAATCCTAAATACAGTATAAAAATTACATTGAAGTTAATATTATGTAAGTTTTATAAGATTTGCAATGTGGAAATTATCTGAAAATGATTAAAAATGTCTAGGAAATTAATGTGTTGACTGTCAAAATTTTCTCATAAAGAATTAACTTATAGCCAGAAGGATATTCATGTAAATTATCTTCAACTCATTCTTTTATCCATCCTTTTATCTCTCTTTCCAACTATAGCTTCTAAGCCCATGAAACCCCGATTCGTCACCAAACCCATTGTAGTGCCTTGGGAACCAGTTTTCTTTAGTCTATTCTTACTCTCTTCCAGTTTGTTTAAACACAAAAGAGTAATATTTACATATTATAATTTTATTCATTGACTCTACTTCCAAAATTTCATTTAAGTTACTTATATATCAATCAATACTAAGTTTGGCCAAATAGAACCATAGAAATAAATATACCAATGTCTAAAATAAAATGCAGCATCATTTTTTCCTCATAAAGTATTTTTCTCTTAAAAATCTAGGCTGAGCCCGGCTGGAGTGGCTCAGTTGGCTGAGCTTCATCTTGTGCATGGGAATGTTGCTTGCTGGATACCTGGTCAGGGCACATACCTGGGTTGTGGGGTCATACTTGGTCAGGATATCTATCTATCTATCTATCTATCTATCTATCTATCTATCTGTATGTATATCTATCTATTTATTTATCATCTATCTATGTGTATATATATATGTATATCTCTCTATCGCTATCACTATATCTATCTATCTATATCTATATCTATATCTATATCTATATCTATATCTATATCTATATCTATATCTATATCATCTATATCTATATCTATATCTATATCTATATCTATCTATATAGATATATTCAAAACTGATTTAGTAATTCCATAGTGTCCTTAGAGAACCAGATTCTTATTTTTCACTCTATCATCATTAGTACTGAACATCTCCACAAAAATCACCTCATAATATGAAATGGCTAACATAGCACCATCAATTACATCTCTATTCCAGGCAGTTGGTAGAGAAAAATGTGTTCCTCACAGCTGAGTCAAACTCTTTTAATTAGGATTTCTATATTTTGTTCAAATGCTGTCCTACTGCCATTGGCTAGAACATAATCACATTATCATTTTATTCTACAAGGAAAACAAGGTGAGTCTTTAATATTTTGTTACTAAGATGCAATGCGAGAATGGATAATTGGTCATTAATTAATGATGACTGCCATAATTTCTATTATTTCCCCCTAGAATAAAGTTAAATTTCTACAATAGCTATGAACTTCTGAATGTTGTAGATCTAACCTCATCTTGCACATCATTCCTCCAGCAGCTTTCTAGCTTAAGATATGTAGGCTTTCCTTCAGATCTCAAAGGTAGCACATTCATTTCTAATAACATATTTTCTCATCTATTCCATTAAAATACTTACATCCATTCAAAATAAATGTACTACTCAGCCTAAAATTTTCAACTAAAGCACATTGCTGAAGTGAGTGCTGTTCCTTGACCCTTCTCCTTATTTAATGAACTCTCTCTGTTGATTATTCTCCTTATACTACATAAATTATCTTCATAACACCTATATTTAAATTATTCATACATCATTTTTTATTATATAATAAAAAGGCATTGATTGTCATGAGAGCAAAAAATAGGTTTTTGGTTCATAATTGTATTTCTGGAATTAATCAAATTTACTTGTACAAAAGAAAATTGGTAATTAACTGGTTGCATGAAAAGCTGAGTAAACAACTGAACAAAGCTTGAATCAAAGATGTAATTTATAAGTAGAATTAGAAGAAATGTGAGCAGGATAAGATCTCCGATTAAAAGATAAAAACAGACTATATAAACTTGAAAAATTTGATTATATAAGTTTTACACACACACACACAAAAAAACTTCGATAGAGAGGTAAAACAATAAGAAAAAAGTTACTAGAAAAATGTAATTTAAAAGAATGGGGAAAATATCAATAAATCTAGCCTAGTAATATTCTCTATAATGAAAGGATATTATGCAATAGATGGAAAGGCAGAACAACTGAACAACCGAACAACAGGTCATTATGATATGTGCTGGCCACCAGGGGGTGTGCATGGAGCATGGCAGGCATCGGCTGAAGCTGGATGGTGGAGCACATGAGTGGGGGTGCCAGACCAAGCTGCTGCTCAAACTCACTGTAGGTGCCAGACCTGCTCGCACCTGCTGCTGGTGCTGGCACCAGTCCTGATTGCTCGGCGCCATCAGTGGGGGAGAGCAGTGGCTGCCGGCCCTGATCACCCCTGAGGGCTTCTCCACTTCCCCGTGCTACTGAGGGGCAATCAGGATAGCAGCCACCCCTTGCTCACTCCCACTGGTGGCACCAGCCCTGCTTGCACGCACTGCTGGCACCAGCTCCAGTTGCTGCTGGCTTTCAGAGGATGTGAGCAGAGCAGTAAGCAGGAGGGAGTAGCGGTGGTGGGATCAGTGCTGCCAGCAGACAGAGGACCAGTCCGCAGTGAGAGGGGCCAGGTAGGGGAGTAGAAGACCCGACCCTGTGTCTACCATAGCCTTGCAGACCACAGTTCCTTTTACATTGCACAAATTCGTACACTGGGCTCCTACTTACATAAATAATAGGATAGAATTTGTTACAACAAATAAACATAACAAAGAGATGTAATATAAACATATGAAATGTATTATTTGAAGAAGACATATAAATACAAAACTATATGCACTAACACACATAGAAAGTAACTACAATAAAATTTATTAGTAATGAAAGACTTAAAATTATAAAATTATAAGAGGATATTTAATCAAATACAGTATGAGAAAGATAAGATAGGATGAAAAATAAGAAAGTTAAATATTTGTGGTTTTGATTGATATAGAGATTAGTTATTCAGAGAATGTACTATTTTTAAATAGTATATGCATTCACATGTACATAGTACACTTACAAAACTTGAGATTGTCAACTGATATAAAGGAAACAACACATGTAAAGAAGGAACCTATTTTTAAGGACACAACTTTAAATCTAATCCTCAAATATAATACTATTATAGAGTGGATACTATTCTAGGTATTGAATACATTAATATTCAATATCATTAATTGTTGCTAATATTTGCAACAATTCTATGATATGAACTATTTTTATCCTTTTTCATAGAGTAAGCAGGTGAGAGAGCTTATAAGTCACTTACCCAAGTATACTCAGTCTGCAAGTGGTAAAATTAGAGTTCAAATCTAGGTAAATCATACTCCAGAGACTTTGCCTAAACAACTATGTTAAATCTTATCTAATAAAAGAGTGATATGCAAATTGATTGTCACTCCAAGGTACAAGATGCCTGCCCCCATGTGGACACAAGATGGCCACCACAAGATGGCCTGAAAGGGGGGGAGGGGGCAAGTTAGGGGTGATTGGGCTGGCAGAGGAGGGCAGTTGGGGGATACCAGGTCAGCAGGGGAGGGCATTTTGGAGGGGGACCAGGACTGCAGGGAAGGGCTGTTGTGGGTGATCAGGCCAACAGGGAGGGCAGTTAGGGGTGACCGAGCAAGCAGAAGAGGGTAATTGGGGGAGAAAAGGCCAGCAGGGGAGGGCAGTTGTGGGGGCGGCAGGCCTGCAGGGGAGGGTAGTTAGGGGTAACCAGGCCAGCAGGGGTGGGCTATTATGGGTGACTGGGCCAGCAGGGGAGGGCAATTAGGGGCAATTGGGCTGGCCAGGGAGCAGTTAGGCATTGATCAGGCTGGCAGGGGAGTGGTTAGGGGCAATCAGGCAGAGGCAGGTGAGCGGTTGGGAACCAGCTGTCCTGGATTGTGAGACTGATGTCCAACCACCCTTTTAGGCCTGATTCTGCTGGGATCAGGTCTAAAAGGGTGGTTGGACATCCATTGAGAGGTCCCAGATTAGAGAGGGTGCAGTCTGGGCTGAGGGACACCCCCCAATGTACGAATTTCATTCACCAAGCCTCTAGTTGAGTAATAAGAGACATAGTATGGTATTTTCTTCTGTGACTACCATAATTAATCACTTCTCTTGTGAAATTTTTTTACTCCTCAATAAATGCATGCTCTCCTTTTCTTCCTGGGTGCACAGCTAGAATGACTTTTCAACCTCTTTTGCATGATCTGTGTCACGGCTAATGAAATCTGGCTTATGGAATGTGAGTGAGAGCAATGCCAGTTTCAGGCCAGGTATATAACCTCCTCCTTTGCCATTTATCTGTTGAGTTAGAGAAAATCCAAAGGGTCTACAAGAGATCACAGCCACAAACAGAAGAATTGTGATCCCAAAATGATTGTGTGGAGCAGAGCCCAAAGAGGCACTTTTGACTTCTTTTGAGTAAGAAGTAAACTTTTAATGCATTAAGCCACTGAATTTGGGGGTATTGCTAATTGTGATATCAAATAGCTTTTCATAACTAAAACATTATTTTCCCCTAGGTATTTTATTCTAGTGAATTTATTTTCTTAATGGAGCGACATTTTAGAAATGGAAAGAAATATTCCCTTTAAGCATTACACATCTTTTTCTAATCCAAATGTATTGAACTTAATTGCTTTGGACATGATCAGCCAGCAATGCAGCCATCTTTCCTCAGAGGAATCCAGCAGCCAAATAGCTCTTTACATATTTTTGTGAGGGGTTCTTCAGTATCAGCCACTGATCTGTTGGTTTTGTCCTAAAATCACTTAGAACCGGTGCAAATGCATCTGAACTAGGTCATAATAGTGTGTTAACTAGAATTTTTCTCTGTCATATGTCCAAAGTCTAAATTATGCATCCTTGAATTACCCATCCATATTTTTTTCAAATATTATCCAGTACAGTCTCAAAGGATCTGCAAAATATCAACTTATAATGTTAAGATATTCCAATAATAAAATGCCAAACACTGGGTGTCCTCTTATTGTAATTAAAAAAAAAAAATCCTAATCAAATTCCCAGGGAAAAGGAGTCTAAAATTCAATTATCTTGCAGATGAAAATATAATAATGTCAAACATGAAGGAATTAAAATCTTAAATCAATGTTTAACCACATTTGAGTTTAAAAGATAGAGAAAATTGAGTCCATTATAAATTCACCTTCTGCTCCGTCTTTTCTTGAGAAAGAGGATAAGAGGAATCAAGTTCTTTCTGATGTTACTTCTTAGCCTTTCATCCCTGGAAATGGGTATGGCTCCCTCCAAAGCTAAGAAGTTGAATTAGTTTAGTTAAAAGTATCTGATGAGTCTTGTGTTTCAAAGAGCTCAGAGAGTTAATAAGACTTGGCACCACCCTTGCCAAATGTAAGAAATGAGTTTGTTTTCAAGCCCTAGTGCAGTCATCCTAAATAGACAAAATAATGTTACCCCGATATTCCAACCTACTAGTCCAGTAGATTCCAAGGACCATCTCAGAGTCAGAATCTGATAGAAAAGGGTAGACCAAGAAAAAGAGAAGAAAATAACTCAAAATACACCAGTGTGAACTCAAAGTAAAGTGGAATACATTTTCAATACAGTAATTTTGACATTGTGTATTTTTAAATGGTGGGGTTAAGAAGTTTCCCACCTGCATGCTCTGTGTTGTTCCCTCTGAGACTAGCATAAGGGACATCACCACCTCCTCGTTGGTTTCAGACATGAGCAAAGTGAGAGTTCCAGGCAACATATCTTGTGGGAGTAGATTTTATTTTTATCCAGTATATTCAGACCTTCTTTATTTTTATTTACTCCTGCGCTCCATGATTTTGCAATCCTCATTTTAAGCTGCGGACTTAGATAATATAATAATTTCCTTACCCACGTGTGAATATACATGTTTATTCCTGTGCTATAATGGCTCTCCTCTCTCTGGTTTTAAGATTATATTTATGTTGTATATGCTAGGCACAGAATGGGACTCCGGAGCCTGTGAATCCATTTAGTTCCTTCCAAAGTTCCCTTCTGGGCCCAAACAGAATGGTATATGAGTAGTAAGTAAAGATGCCTGCTTAGGCTCATACTGAGAACTTTCAGGAAGAATTTCCCTCGTGTTCCTTAGCCTAGGAAATTCAGCTGTTTTGAAGTTTAAAGGCAACATCAATGTTCTTCTAACCGGTACCTAAATTAATCTAAGTCCGTCTCAGCCTCATCTACAATGCTAAGCCAAATTTTATCCTTGTGCAAGGTCAGCAGCCTGAGAGCTAGACAATCTGTGTCTGCTCAAAATCTAATGCTTTAAAAAAATACTTATCTTTACTGAGGTGAATGCCATTGGCTTGTTGCATCGAAGGCTTTGGCAAAACAAGCTTTTGTGGTTTACTTTCTGGATCCTGACCAGCCATCATTTCTGAGGCAATCGTCTGGATAGTCCCCCATGATCCTCGATTATTTTAATGTTACCTAGAAGAAAACATTTTTGTGAGATCTTAAATCTGTGCTATATTTGAAGCATTTATCCATTCCTGTAAGTCTGGTTGCCTCCACAAAAAGCAGTCATTTACCCTCTTTCAAAATTAGAAGGCACTGCAGCAGAACACTAAGGCAAAGCTTTAATGTGGTCAGAATCTTAGTTATACTATCAAACATAATTGACACAATTTTCAATCACTTTATATTAGTGATCTACTTTGTCTATTTTCTAATTTGCCTTTCTGCACATATGGATTTGGGTCATATTCAGTATCAATGAAGATCTCTATCCTTTATTTCAATTCAGTACCGAGTACTGAATTAATTTAAAAAATAAGCAAAAGTTTATACTGCTGAACGCATGTTTAGAGGAAGGCTAATTTCCAGGCAGTGTGTTTTATATCATGTTAATAATTACTTAACATACAAAAGCTCATTCTTATTCTTAGATGATGGAGTTTACAATATGAATGTGACTATAAGAAACAGAAAGTAATAGTAACATCTATTTTCATTGTCATCCTGAGACAGAATCCAGGCACATTCATGCTGGAATTTTTTTCTGTGATAGAACATGGTGCTAATCAATCCTCAGCTTTGCCTTCAACTTTGGAGATTAATCTTGTTGGGCATCTCAGATTCATCTGTTAAATGCCAGGAGATGTCTAAGAATATGTTGCCTTTTTGTGGACAGTTAGGACTCCTAAAATTACAGCTATAATGAAAATCATAGAAGTTGCATTTGTAATAATCATCTCAGCTATATTTCATTTTCAGGTTGGCATGACATTTGAAACATATATTAACTTGGTTATTTCTACTTAATATGCTCTACCTGAGTAATAGTACTTTATATTTACATAAACCATATCAGTTATTTAACTTCTATAGACAATAAAAATCCTTCATCTTGTGAATTAAGGTATTTCAAAAGAATATTGTTGTAAAGTCACTGCATGGAGTCCTTTGAAAAGTATAATAATTTGTGCCTTCTCTAATTAGCAAAAGTTCTTATTCAACTAAAATTGCTTATTTTGATATTTTAAGCCAAAACACTTGAGGTAAGTTCTGAATTAGTTGTCAAATCACGTTTTGCTATTCTCTATTGTACTCTATATCACTGACCTGTTTAAACATTTTACTTTACCTAATTGGTAAGTACTTAATTTATTATTAGTGGTTTCCTTTTACTTTACCTTATTCTAATAGTTGCAAAATAATTTCCTAACAACACAGAATCCTATATAATAAAGAAGGAATATGCTAACTGACCACCACACTCTCACAAGATGGCAGCCCTCATAGCCACAAGATGGCATTGCCCAATCCCCTAAGCCCCAGCATGTGCTTTCCACCAGAGTCCCCAAGTCCACTCAGCCCTGTCAGCAGTGAATTTTCATGCGACCATTTCCTTTTTAAAATATCATTACCCAAGGATATGATTATTTATTTTAGATCATCTGTTCTCAGGGAGCAGGCCTAAGCCAGCAGGTGGGCATCCCCCAAGGTCCCAGAGTGTGAGAGGGTGCAAGCTGGGCTGAGGGACCCCCCATGTGCATGAATTTTCATGCACTGGGCTTCTAGTGATTACATAAATAAATAAATAAAAAACTTGAATTAATATTTATTTTGTATATTGACATTATATTATTTTTTCTACATTGCTTTATACTTTGAATAGAAATTTAGTTTATGTTTTCTTGTTAAGCCACTATCCTTGTGACAGGAACGTAATATACTTAAGACATGAATTTTCTGGAAGTGAAAAACTGTATCTTAGTGTCCTCCTCATAAGTTAATCTACCTCATATGGTTGCTGTGAAGTTTAACTCATGCAGTGTGTTAATTTTATAATTTTACTGTAATTATTCTTACTACTATTTGTTGAAAAATGCTAAACTGAAGGTCATTAAATTTAAAAATTTCTCAAGATAAATTTTAAATTACAACTTTTATTTAAAATATTTATCATTTTTATCTCCTATGAGGAATGCAAAATTGCCATTCCTGTAATGTTGGGAATAAAATATGTAGTTAACTTCACATTACTGACTGAACAGATATTTTTTCTGAAGAATGTGTTGGGACAATTAGTAGAGATTTAATTTTCCAATGACTTAATAAAGAGATTCTACCTGTAAAGCAATTTATCTGGTAAAAGAGATTGTTTCACTCAGACTCCTTACCATAGTTTCTAATATCTGAAAATTTGCTGTATACAAATTTATGGGTATTGTTATGAGATCCTTCCTATCTGTACTCCCTTTTGTACTTTTCTGTTTCTCAGGAATCCCCCTGTCTAGTCCTCTTATTAGAAAACAAGGGACTTAATTATACTATTGTTCTGTACATTTCCCTTCACAGTCCTTAAGACATAGGCACACTAAAGGGAGAAAGAGAAACAAACAAAAAAAAGCAATAGGTATTTGGAATCACATCTTCTCTAGATGTAGAGAGAAGTTCCACTTTCTTAAAGATTTCAGGCTTCTGCATTTCACAAGACTGATTAATAGATGTGGTTGGGAAAATAGAAAAACTCTTTTTTAAAAGGAAAAGAAAAATATGGGAGATTTTCACTCTTTCTCTGTGACCTTCTTCTTCATTCTTTGGACAGAACTATTGGAACTCTGGCTTTCTTTCTGTCTACACCAATGCCACTTTTGAATTTTGTGGATGTAGTGAATTCAACATAAGAAATGCCAGAAGAGGAGAATTAGCAAACTGAGCAGTTAGTAAAAGAAGTTTCTCGAGTTCTCAAAAAAATTTGAGAAAAAGGTACAGAGATTTCCCATATACTGCCTGCTTCCACATATCTATAGCTTCTCCCATGGTCTATATCACTCACCAGAATGATACATTCCTTACAATTGATGAATCTACATTGGCACATTATCATCACCCACAATCCATAGTTACCATAGAGTTCATTCTTTGGGTTGTACAAATGCCTAATGACATATAGCCATCATTATAATATCATAGAGAGCATTTTCACTGCCCTAACAATCCTCTGTGCTGCACCTGCTCATCTCTCTCCCTCAGCTCATCCCAAGCAATCACTGATCTTTTTATTGTCTCAGAGTTTGCCTTTTAAAGAATGTCATATAGTTGGATCAACATGGTGTGTAGCTTTCTCAGATTAGCTTCTTTCATTTAGTAATATGCATTTAAGATTACTCCTTGTCCTGCCTATGCCTAATAAATCATTTCTTTTTAGCAAAAAATACTATTCCATTGTCTGAATGTACCAGAATTTATTTATCCATTCATCTGCTGAAGAACCTTTTGATTATCTCTAAATTTTCAATTAATAAAGCTGTTTAAACAACTGTATGAAGATTTTTGTGTCAAGATACATTTTCAACTTCTTTGGATAAATACCAATGAATGTAGTTACTAGATCACATGATAAGAGTGTGTTTAATGTAAAAAAACACACCAAACATCTTCCAAAGTAGCTATCCCATTTTGCATTTCCACAACAATTAGTGAGAGTTTCTATTGTTCCACATTCTTGTCAGCATTTGGTGTTGTCAGTATTTCAGGTTTTGGGCACTCTAATAAGTGTGTCATACTTTTGAAAATGATATTTAATTAAAAATTAAATATTTTAAAAACTTAAAAAGAAAGTGATAAATTATATTATTAAAACTTAATCCAACCCCAGATGGTTTTGCTCAGTGGGTAGTGTCAGCTTGTGGACCAAAGGGTCCCAGGTTTAATTCTGGTCAAGGACAAATACATTGGTTGCAGGTTCTTCCCCAGCCCAGGGCCCCCTGGTGAGGAGCCTGCAGGAAACAATCATGTATTTCTCTCATATCAATGTTTCTCTCTGTCTTTCTCTCTCTCTTCCACTCCCTCTAAAAGATCAATGGAATAATATCCTTGAATGCGGATTAACAACAATAACAACAACAAAAAACTTAATCCAGGTGTAACTCAGAGTTCTCTCAGCTGAATATGCTGATATGAACACTCTGTGAGTAGTCCTCCTCTAAACAATTTTCTATACTCCTTGACTCTCATTTACTCAAGTTCTTAAAATCTTATTATTTCTACCCACTTAATTCCATTGAGAGATTCATCAAAATATTTATTAAACTTCTGGACATTTAAACTGACTACTTTTTAATATTTTAATTGAATTTATTGGGATGCCATTTACACTAATAAAAGAGCAAGATGCAAATTGATCATACCTTGAGATACCCACCAGCCAATCAAGAGTGAGTATGCAAATTAAGACAACAAAGATGACATGTTAGTTTGCATATGCAGGTGCAGAGCAGCCAGGGGTGGGGTAGGATGCTTGCATGGTCACGATGGTGACAACACAGGCTTTTTTTTTTTTTTAATATATATATTTTTTATTGATTTTTTACAGAGAGGAAGGGAGAGAGACAGAGAGTTAGAAACATCGATGAGAGAGAGTCATCGATTAGCTGCCTCTTGCACGCCCCCTACCATGGATGTGCCCACAACCAAGGTACATGCCCTTGACTAGAATTGAACCGGGGACCCTTCAGTCCGCAGGCTGATGCTCTATCCACTGAGACAAACCGGTTTCGACAACACAGGCTTACTGCACCTTCCCAGCCTGTGGGTTGGGTTGCATGGGAAGGTGGAAAGGCGGCTCCAGCCAGAGCAAAGGCAGTGCCTGCAGCCAGGAGAAGAAAGGCCCATTTTTTTTTTCACGAATCTTTCTGCATTTGTCCTCTAGTTTACTAATAAAATTATAGGGGCTTCTATAATGCATCATCTGTATATTATATTGTGTTTCCACTACCCTTAGCTTTAGGACATACAAAGTTGATAGTTTTCCACCTAATATTTTGGCATTCCTTCTTAGGTACTGAGGAGCATCTTCTTCTCTTCCTCCCTTTAGTGTAGGTCATGTTCTGTTTCTCACTCTACTCAATATTCCTGCATGATTTTGTTAGTACTAGTTTCAATTATCATGTGAATCCCTAGTTTATCTACCATCAATTTCTCCCATTTTAATTAACTACAACATATTGATATATGATTAGAATTTTGTTTTATGTTCAATTCAGGAAAGATAATTTTGAAATATTCCAAATTGTATTCCTAATCATTGGTCCAGAACATTTTTTTCTATTATTTCTAAATTAGTAAAGGTACCACTACCACTTAACAAATGCCAAATTAGAAACAGAGGTATCATTTTGATATTATTTTCTGACTTCTACCTTCCATTTAACAATTATTCTTTAGATATTAACTCCTAAATATATCCCAATCTTTTTTTTACTTTCATAAAGATTAATAAAGCTCCTCTGATACAAGTATATAATCTCTTCCTGAATACACTCCTGATTTCTCCTAGTTATCTCACACTGAAGCCAGAATAATCTTTCTAAAATGAAAATATGATCACCTTTTTAAAATTATGTATTGGTTCTCATTATCCTTCTAATAGAGCACAAATGTTTTGCAGGTATTACATGTCTTCAATTTTATGGCCCCAGCTTATCTCTTTCAATGTATCTTTTAATATCCCCTTTGAGACTAAACTCTAAGCCATTTTTAACCGATATCTGTGCTCATTAATATTCCTCAAGGATATAATATATGTTGTTACTTCAGGTTCTTTACATATACTTTTACCTATTTCCACAGCAGGGCAATTATGTTTTAAGTTTTAGCTTTAATATCAATTTCTCTATGAATTTTCCATTATTCCTGCTAACTCTATTTTAGGAATATTTTCTATGTCATGTATTATTTGGTATTTCCTCTACTCAAGAATGTACTACTATAACTTTGAAGTAACCTTTAGTTATCAAAAGAAAGAATATAAACTCCATGCTGATAAGAGTCATGTTTATCTTCTGCACTGTTATTATCTTCATCACCAAGTAAAGTGCCTGGTTATTATTTGGATAGACAAATTAATGGATAAAAATATGGAATAATAATAAAAATCATAAGAAGACACAAAGAGTAATTTCTCTGATGGTAAGATAGTTTTTGTTTCATAAATTAAAGAAAAAATAATAATCTGAGCTGCCTCCAACATGCCAGTGGTGAACGTAAGGAGGGGCAATGAAGTATTAAAAAAGACAGCTGGGTACAGGTGGGTCACTGTGCCTGGATGAGGAAACAGTGACTTGGCCTGTAAGCTAAAGCTTTCTTTTATAGTTAGATCACACAAAGCAAAACAAGGGCAAGATGTTTACAATGTTCTTGCGATTTTCAAATCTGCTTCTTGTTGCCATTCTCTGAACTGTATCAAGCCTTGTTTTGGCAGCACTTGCTACACCTCCCTCCCTCCCTACCTCTTCCCTCCTCTCCCCCACAGCCCACATCCTTTAGCTACCTAGGACTGTAGGGTTGGACTATAAAGTCAAGCTTACAACCATAGCCTTTTGGCTATAATTGTGCTGGGAGGGCTTTGCCCTCCAAACTGGGATTGGATGTGGCTTTGCCACAAGTCAGTCTGAGTCTTGAACCTGTCCAAATGCTGCAGCCGCTCTTCACAGTAACCAAGAAAAGTCTTGGTGATCTTCATAAAGCAAGAATTTACAAGGTTGAAGTATATCATTTCACAGAAAATCAGGAATATGTAGTCCATATGAAGAGGAAAAGATAGTTTTTTAAATATTGAAATTTGTAGGAATCATGAAATATTTCTAATCATGATAAATTAGTATTTGTTGATTATTAGATGCTAATTCCAAACAGCTTCAGAATTTATTGATTTATGTCCTACATGTGTTTTAGCTATTGAAAGTGCAAAGAACCCAACTGATTTGGCTCAGTGGATAGAGCATTGGCCTGCGGACTAAAAGGTCACAGGTTCAACTCGAGCCAAGGGCATGTATGAAGGTCCGGTGCTGGAGGACTAAGAAATGTCATATCCTGCCCTAGCCTATTTGACTCAGTGGATAATGTCTCAGCCTGCAGACAGCAGGGTCTGGGTTCGATTCTGATCAAGAGCATGTACCTAAGCTAAGCATTTCAGTCTATTCTATGTAGATCATATTGTAAAGAAACATTGATCAGCTGCTTCTTGTACACCTCCTATCTGGGATGTGCTCACAACCAAGGTACATGCCCCTGACAAGAGTTGAACCTGGGACCTTTTAGTCCTCAGGCCAATGCTCAATCCACTGAGCCAAACCGGTCGGGTTCTTTGCACTTCCAACAGCTAAAACACATGTAGGACATAAATGAATAAATTCTGAAACTGTTTGGAATTTGCATCTAATAATCAACAAATACTAATTTATCTTGAGTAGAAATAATTCATGATTCCTACAAATTACAATATCTAAAAAAACTATCTTTTCCTCTTCATATGGACTTCATATCCCTATGATCAATCGCCGGGGGTCCACTCCTGCACCACGCGGCAACAGAGCTTTCAGCCTGGTGCTGGAGCAGCCCCCAGCTCCCTGCGATCTATCACAGTGGGTATGCTCCTGCACCAGGCCAGAGAGGACCCGTAGCTCCCTGCGATCGATCGCAGGGGGTCCACTCCTGACACAGGCCCAGAGTGCCTATGTGTACAATGTAACACCATCTTTTTTTAGGTTAATTTGCATAGTCACTGATTGGCTATTGGTGTAGTGAAGGTACGGTCAATTTACATGTTTGTGTATTATTAGATAAGATCATCATAGAGTTGTTAGAAATGTTCAAGTAAAAAGAAATAGCTTTCATGTAACACTTTAGGAATAAGAAAATTAAATGAAATAGAAATATGGATTAAAATCACAGTTGTTAAAAAAAAAAACTGAATTACCTATGTGACTGGGTGAAAGTACCAACTTAAGACATAGTAGATAAGAATGACGAAAAAAAAAAATATTCCCAGTTGCACTGTAACCATCAAGATTGAGGAGTATTCTACCTTATAATTGAGTCTCAGTGGCACAATTCTCACATCGTTCACTATGACTGTTCCAGTAAGCTCCTGTTAAAGTTAACAGTCTTGAACTGCTCTGAAAATTCACCAGCTAAGAGTGAGCATTGGCTTAGTAGTATGAAACAAACAAAAAAAAATTTGTGTGGAAAGCAGATACTAAATTCTAAAATATATGCTTTATCAGAATTTTAATGTTAGTATACAGTCTAGAATGCATTCTAAAGAAAATTAGTATAGAAGTAAAATTTAAAAAATTGTCCAAATATCCAGATTTTTCTAAAATAAGTTTTACTTTATATTTATAATACATAATCCACACATTTTACCTATCTAAAGTGTTGTGGATCAAATTTTATATATAAAATTAATTTCTCAGAAAATCATGTATTTTGCAACATTTATATTGATCTTAATAAATTTGTATTTCTAAATGTATTTAGATAATATTTTTAACCTAATGTTTTGTCAAACAAAGGTAGTACTTAAAATGGAAAAAAAATCTAAGCATGAGAATAAAATCTATTAGAACCTATAAGTTTTTTTACTTTAATTTCTTAGGGTAACATTGGTTGATAACATTACATAAATTTCAGGTGTACAATTTTATTATCCACTGTATACAATTCACCGTATACTAATCATCCAAAGTCTAGTCACCTTTCATCACAATATATTTGCCCCCCACCCCCTTTCCCTTTGGTAACCATCATTCTATTGACCACCTCTATGAGAATATTTACTTTGTTTATTTGTAGCTTTCCATATTATATCATACACTAGAGACTCGTTGCAGGAAGATTCCTGCAATAGGGCTTCCTGCAGTGGTCTCCACCACCCCGCCTGCTTCCCTCCCTTCTCACCTGCCCTGCCTGCTTCTCTCCCTTCTCTGCCACTGCCCCACTTGTGCTTGCTTGCTTCACTCCCTTCTGCTGTGCTTGGCTTCCTTCTATACTATCGTCAGTCTTCCCTCTGCACCTGGATTTGCAAATTAACCACCACCTTGTTTGGGTTAATTTGCATACTCACTTATGATGGGTTGGTGGGTGTGGCTGGTGAGCATAGTGGAGATACATTCAATTTACATGTTTCTCTTATATTAGATAGGATATTAGTGAAATCATATGGTTTTTGTCCTTTTTCATCTGACTGATTTCAGGCAGCATGACACTCTTATAATCCATTAATGTAGTCACAAAGCAATATTTCATCTTTATTTTGACTGAGTATCATTGTATTATACATATCCTATATGTATAATACAATCTTATGTAATAAGAGGTAATATGAAAATTTACCCTCATGGCCTCACAAGATTGCTGCCTATGACCAGGCTGGCAGGGGGGTTAGTGAGGCATGACCAAATGACTGAATAAGCAGGCTTTGTGGGGAGATCAGACTGACAGGGCATTTAGTGAGAGACTACCAAACTAATGAACAGCAGGCTGTGTGGGGCAACCAGGTCAACAGGGGGTTAGTGAGGGATGACTAAACAACTGAACAAGCAGGCTGTGTGGAGTGACCAAAATGACAGGGGCGAGGGGGCATGAGGGGTTACCAGGGTGACAGGGGATCAGTTGGGTGCAACCAAGCTGGCAGAGGGGGGACAGTTTGGGTGACCAGACTGGTAGAGGAGGCAGTTGTGGGTGACCAGACTGGAATGGGGGACAGTAAGAGGCAACCAGGCTGGCAGGTGGGGCAGTTAGGGGCAATCAGGCCAGTGGGGTGGGGGTGTAGTTAGAAACAACCAGGCTGGCAGAGGGGACAGCTTGGGGCAATTAGGCTGCTGGGGGGGGGACAGGGAGGGATGACTAGGTTAACGGGGAGGAAGTTGGGGGTGATCAGGCCACCAGGATGTGCAGTTAGGGTGATCAGGCAGGCAGGCAGGTGAGCAGTTAGGAGCCAGTGATCCAGGATTGTGAGAGGGATGTCTCCCCCTCCCCCTGAAGGGCCCCAGATTGGAGAAGGTGCAGGCTGGCTGAGGGGACCCCTCCCTGCAAGAGTTTCATGCACCAGGCCTCTAGTATGTATATAAAATATCTTCTTTATTCAATCATCTGTTGAAAGAACACTTCAGTTTTTTTCCCCATATCTTGGAGATTGTGAATAATGTTACAATTAACATAGTGGTACATATGTCTTTATGATTTTTTTTTTTTAATTTTTGGGTAAATACCCAAAAGAGGGATTGCTGGGTCATATGGTAGCTCTATTCTTAATTTTTTGAGGAACTTACATACTGTTTTCCATAGACTGCACTTATGCTTGAACAGTATGAGAGGGTTTCTTTTCCTCCTCATACTTTCCAACACTTATTGTTACTTATCTTATTAATAATTAGTGACCTGGTGCACAAAATTATGCACACTGAAAGGAAATCAATTAGAATGTGGCCAGCAGTGTGGGACTGGACCAGAAGGACTAACCTCTCATGGTGCTTCCCCAGGCACACCCTGGAACCAATCTTCTGTGGTCCCTCCCCAGCCGGCCACACCTGGGGTAGGCTCAAAGGGCATCTGCAGAGTGAGCAGGGTCTCTCTGGCAGGTGGGATCCCTAAGCCTGGCCTGCAGGGATCGGGCTGAAACAGGGTCTCTGACATGAGGGTTCCCAGAGTGCAAGAGAGCACTCTGAAAAGTTGCTATCATAGAGGGTGTGGAACATAAAAGCAACTGTGCAGTAAACCAGATTCAGGGCCAATAGTGCCTCAGAGGCAACATAACCCATGGCCAAAGGTGGAATCACATGGCCCTACAAGGAATCAGGCTCCCTCCTCTCTGGTTTTGGTGTGCATCACCTGAAAACTGCTGCTGCCAAGTCACTGCAGCTCGGCAGCTTCTGCATTGAGTTTCTGCCCCCTGGTAGTCTGTGTGCATCATAACAACCAGTTGGATGTACACTTGGCTTATTAGCATTATATATATATATATATATATATATATATATATATATATATATATATATATATATATATATATATAAACTAGAGGCCTGGTGCATGAAATTTGTGCACAGATGGGTGTCCCTCAGCCACGCCTGCACCCTCTCCCATCTGAGATCCCTCAAAGAATGTCTGACTGCCAGTTTAGGCCCAATCCCCCAGCAGACAGACATCCCTCTCATAATTTAGGACTGCTGGCTCCTAACTGCTTACCTGCCTGCCTACTTGCCTGCCTGATCTCCCCTAACCTCTCTGCCTGCCTGCCAGACTGATTGTTCCTACCTGCCCCCTACAAGGCTGATCACCCCTAACTGCCTTTTCCTTGGCCCTCAGCCTAAGCTGAAGTCTGGCCTCCCTCTGCTAGAGGTGACCTGGCAGATCCGGAGAAGGCACTGCTCCCACTGCTGCTGCCACTGGTGGCCACCATGGTTGCCTGAATCAGGTACCTCACAACCATGTGCAGCTTCCTGAACTTCAGGCTGGCCCTGGGCAGCAGGAGCTGCCATCACAGTTTGCCTGAGCCTCAGGCAGCCTCTGCGGTTTTGTCTGGATGGACCAGCAGATGGATGTCTGGAAGACATCCGTCCTAATTAGCATATTACCCTTCTATTAGTATAGGAGGTCATTCTAACATGTGTGAGGTGGTATCTTATTTAGTTCGGGGTTTGCATTTTCCTCCTAACTAGTGATTTGAGCATTTTTCATATATCTGTTGGTTATCTATGTTTTCTTTGGAAAAGTGTCTTTTCAGATTCTCTGCTCATTTTTAAAACTATGAGAATTTATTGTCTGTTGTTAAGTTGTATGAGTTCTTTATATACTTTGAATATTAGCTGCTCATTGTAGGTATTGATTGTAAATACCTTCTTCCATTCAGTTTGTTGCCTTTCTATTTTGCTGACAGTTTCTTTTGCTGTGCAGAAGCTTTTTAGTTTGATGTACTAGTGGTCTCATTCATTTCTCTTTGCTTTTACTTCCTTTGCTTTTGGAGTCATGTTCACCAAAACCTCTCTGAGACCAAGGTTTATAAATGTAGTGCCTGTATTTTACTCTATGCACTTTATTTTTTCAAGTCTTATATTCAAGTTAATTTTTGTATATGCAGTCTGGTTTCAGTATTTTGCATGCTTTCTAACTTTCCTAGAATCATTTTTTAAAGAGGTGTTTCTTCCTCCACTTTATGGTTTTGGCTCTTTTGTTGAAAATTAGTTAGCCATATACATGTGGGTTTATTAAATTATTAGAACCCAATAGTTCTAACCATACTAAAACATTGTCCCCCCAAACTCTTTCTCTACTGATCAGATTTGACTGAAAGTAAGGTTATAGAAAAGGTTACCAGAAAATAGAGTTTAAATGCAGGCAACTTAAGGAGATGAAAATAGCAAGATAGATGGAGGAAAAATGGACAGAAAAAGAAATAGATGAAAGGTGACTTTGAGTCTTTGTCTCTTCCTGGAAATGACTGGACATCATTTCAAAATCTTTAAAACTGAAGTCACTCTCCCTCTTAATCTAGTGCAGATCAATGCCATGCATCCAAAATAATAAAAGTTTAATATGCTAAGTGCCCAGTCCTTCTGTTGGCTGTTCAACCAATCAAAGTGTAATATGCTAATGATATGCTATGGTCACTCAACTGCTCGCTATGACTTGCTGTTGGGGTCTGGACAATTGGGACTGAATAAGATGTGCTGGACAGCCCTACTGCAGTCCCTTCCCAGCTGGCCAACCTCCCGTGTCCCTCCCTGGCCCTGATTGTGCCCTGGTGGGGTCCATCAGCCTGACTGCACCCTATCGCAATCTGGGACCTCTCAGGGGATGTCAGAAAACCAGATATGGCCCAACAGCAGAACGACCATTCGCTATGACATACACTGACCAAGAGCGGGCAGACGCTCAATGTAGGTGCTGCACTCTGGTGGTCAGTGTGCTCCCACAGGGGGAGTACCACTCAGCCAGAAGCCAGGATCACAGGTGGTGAGTGCAGTGGTGTTGGCAGGATCCTCTCCTGCCTCCATGACAATGCTAAGGATGAGCTGTCAGTTGGACATCCCCCGAGGGCTCCAGGACTTCAATAGGGTGCAGGCCGGGCTAAGGGACACACCCTACACACACCCCAATGCACAATTGTGTGCATCAGGCCTCTAGTTTGTTAATAACTTTGCAACTTTGCAGCCCTGGAATTCAGCAGATAGTTATGGAACTAAGAGAAAGTCTCCTTAAAGTGGAGGATTTCAACTTTGGATTAGAATCTAAAGAAAGAAAAGTCACTAATACAATCCAGAAAATGCATCTGGATGCTAGTTGTCCCCTATTCTCCTTGCTATGATTAAAAATAGGGCTATCAGAATTGTAAGCCAAAATCTCAGTTTTAATAGTCTACCCAGAAATAACAAGTATTTTAGAGGGTAAACAGACTAATAATAAATTATTGGGTTCTAATAATTTAATAATAAATAAATCTTTATGAGACAAACAATATATTGATATGCAGTGATAAAATGATACATTAAAAAACACTCCCTAGACTATTTATAGCATGTACTTGATCCTTTTTTGGTGAATTAAAATAAATCATAGTTGTCAACTATACCACTTTTTATCCATGCCTACTGTTCCATGAGTGTTACCACTACTGTAACATTTAATTGGGGCTAAACTTATCATTAGAGTTTTGATGGGTAAGATTGAACTTGTAGCCTAGAGTATAAGATAAAGTTCAAAATGATTGATTATAGTAAGACTAAAATTAAAAAAACAAATATGTATGTAGAGAAATGTGCCTAGTGCATTTATTATTCATGTTTCAAAATACTAGATTATTAGCTAAACTCAGAATAATCGTGCCACAAAAGATATTAGGATAAATAAAATCCAAGTTTTCTTAAGAAACTACCCTCCTTCATGTACTAAAGACTTTAATGTATGGAATTTCCAGGAAAATTAGCAGTGTGTGGGAAAAAATGAGCAAAATAAAATTACATAAGGCATTATGATCTAGAACTAAGAGAAACAACTAAAACAGGTCTAAGAAGATTTGAAGCTCAACAAATTCAAAGGAGGAGAAATGTAAAGAAATCAACATTAAATCTCATGAATGCATATCTGACAAAGTGATACTGGTGCTTCTAGTCTGAAGGTGACACTTTGAGAACAATTGACAGAGAAAGTACAGCATGTAAAAGGCAAGAGAGGATCAAAAGGACAGCCAGAAAAAATAATTGTTGCTATAATAGAGCAACAATTATGCTGAACTAGACTTAGGATACAGATTTTAACTTTCAAAAGTATTAGGGATAATTAAATTATTAAAAAAATAAATAAAACAACCCACATACCTTTATCCCAATTAGGGTAAGGAAGAAAAATAAAAACAACAACTATAAAACAGAAAGACAAATAAATAGTGTAAATTAACATACAAATTAAACAAATGTATATACTAGTCATTATAATAACTGTAATTGTATGTTGAGAATGCTCCAGTAATAGATAAATTTAGTGAACCACATTTGCTGATCTGACACTCTTGGCAAATTTAATAATTTACAAGGGACAAATATGAAACATAGTTGTACATAAAATTTGAATTCAAAGCAATGAATCAAATTGCATCAAGAAAATTCTAAACCCCCAAAGCCTGGTGTTTATATTGATCTAAAGCAAAATTGCCTAAGTTTATATCTAGAAAAGTATAAGATGTTATTAAGAAACATATTGCAATATAAAAAATACTCCATTTAATAGTGATTCACATTTTTGGAGTGCATAAAACAATTTTAAAATATTTAAAGTAAGTCAACAAAAATACCGGAAGAAACATAAAACCTGTATTCAAAGTGGGAGATAGAAACACAGCTCTCTCTCAGTAATTGATAGAATGTAACACAAAATGTCAGTGAGAATGAAAATGGCTTGAATAATAGGATAAAAGAATAACACATTTGTTTTAATTGGCTGAATAAGCAAACACTCTACTCCATAACAGCAGAATCAGCAGTTTTCAGTTATGCATAAAATATTTACCCACATTTTCAAATTATTTGAACATAAATTTTAAGCAAATATAAAGTGATTTAAATAAAAAAATAAAATTTTGACAAAAATATGTTTGCTAGAAATTAAGTGCAGAATGTGAATGAGGAAATTCATGTGATTGAAAATTAAATGCATCAAAAGAATCATATTGTAATTAGAATATGTTTTTAACTTAATAATAACAAGAATGCCACAAATCAAAAACCTGTGAATGAAGCAAAGAGCTTATTTAGAGGAAAATTTAATCTTTAGTGTAGACATGAGTCTCTTTGTCTTCATCTATGAATGTGTTTTGCATTGTTCTCCAGCCATTTTGCCGTGAATTCTATGCTTCAACTCTGCTGTTCAACTGTATCATCTGATAGACAATGGTTTTCAAAAGTTTCCCAACCTCAGCAGTGACCAGTGCTGCCTTAAGTTTGATTAAACTTTCTGTAGGCTCTTTCTAGCCCTCACCTTTCTTTACTTAAAACATTTACTTCAGAAATAAAATACTTAAGAAAACGTGGAATTGTAAATACTTTCTCTGCTTTTTTGAGAAATAAATCTTTAAAACCCTGGAATATGTTTACCCAGAATCTGGGGCCAGCCCTTTGAAATGGAATCAGTAAGAATGATAGCACCCCAGGTCCAGGTTTCTATGGAAGGGAAGGAGCTTAACTCAAAAGGAACATTTAACAACTACCGATGGCTTCGTCCCATTGGCCAATCTCTCTTCTAACCAATGCCCTCTAGTACTTTGCCACAGCTTATTTCACTATTTAAAAACTAGAGGCTAGGAGCATGAAATTCATGCACATGGGGGGTGTCCCTCAACCCAGCCTGCATCCTCTCCAATCTGGAACAATCCTCTCACAATCCAGGACTGCTTGCCTGCCTGCCCTTTACCACTTCTGCCTGCCAGCCTGATCATGCCCTAACCATTCCCATGCCAGCCTGATTGATGTCTAACCGCTCCCCTGCCAGCCTGTTTGCCCCCAACTTCCCTCCTCTACCGGCATGGTCACCACTAACTGCCCTCGCCTGAAGGGTTGATCACCCCCAACTGCCCTCCCTTGCAGGCCTGGTCCCTCTCAACTGCCCTTCCTTGCAAGCCTGGTGCCTCCCAACTGCCCTCTGGCTATCTTGTGGTGGCCATGTTGTGTCCACTTGGGGACAGGATCTTTGACCACATGGGGGCAGCCATCTTGTGTGTTGGAGTGAGGGTCAATCTTCATATTACTCTTTTATTGGACAGAATTCTCCAACCTTTTGTTTCAGTGCAGTTGTGTTAAATATCTTGCCTCTATCTCAATCGATAGTCTTAAACACAGTCTTCTTTACTTATGTAATTTGTGTCAGCTGGTCATTGGCTACCAAAATGCATTTAAAACTTTGGAGAGATTAAAGTCTATTTGGAAGACAATAATAAGTATTACCAACAAAACAATGCCCATGGTTTGGAGCATGCCCCTTAGCCAGCTTTCCAATGACCCAAACCAATGAGAACCAAACAAGTGATCAAAATACCCTAGGGAGGGGGGCCCTTCTTTAAGCAATGGCCTCTTTAATGTATCTCATGTAACTATGTCTCCAGTCTGCCACAAGTGTTTCCTCAGCAAACTCCTGTCTGAGAAAGGGAGGCATTGGAAATCAGGGAAAATGTCTCAATGGGCAGGACAACAGGACCACCAGCATCTACCAAATACAACTATCGGTTGAAGTTTGGAGGGTGCATTACCCTGAGGTATTGAACAATGGCATTATTTTCCTGAGAACAACATATATATATTTCAATAAATTTTGTTTTGATTGGAGAGCTGCCTGCTAGGAAGCAGAGCTCAAAACCGAAGGCCTTATGCCTGCACAGTCCATCGAAGGGTTTCCCAGGTACCTCTCTTGTGCATCTCACTGTCCTGTAGGTTGTTAGTTTCGGGTTCCATGCCTGGCGGCCAAAACACATTAAACATGATTAAAGAAGACAGTTTAGATGATACAAACAAACTTCATTTAACACTTCATGAAGCAGACAGTCTCCCCGTTTGGAGAACTGCAGAATGGTGCAGAAGATGGAAAGCTGTATAGGATAAAGAGTCAGGAAGGAGGTACGGAGAGCAGGGTTGGCTTGGCTTTGGGGATGGGCTAATTGGACACACTGCATTTCTGGTCAAATGCAGCGTTCACAGGGATGCCAAGGTTATGTAAGTTTCAATTTGCTGATGTGACACCCTTGGCAAGAGCAGCTCCATCTTGTGCCTGGAAATTTATGTCAACACTTGTCCAGTGTAATTTTTCTTTGACAGCAGCAGGCAGCAGCCATTTCCTGAGATTCTGAACCCCAGTTGTACTGATGGCTCTTCTTAAATGTTACTCCTGCAGCTCATCTGAGAGTTGTGTGTCTAATTCTCTATGTGAAATAAATTTAATTTAAAAAGTAATATCTAGAGCACGGTATTCTGACTGAATCCCACGTGAGTCAATAACTAAAAGGAGTATAAGATTGCTCTGGAGATTACTATAATTTTATGGAAAGCCACTACAGAATACACAAATGTAAGTTAATGTTCAATATTTTATCAGTAATCAGTAAGATATATAAAAGCATCAACTCAAATGGTAAAAAGTAAAAGTCTAAAAATACTAAATGGAACAATAGGAAATCTATACTCTACCTGAGAGTACAAATTGGTACTATTTTGGAAAAGAATTTAACCTGTTATAATTGTAAATGTTAATTCCCACTGCAGGATATATATATAGGGTATCACAAAAATGTACACATATTCTATATAATAAAGGTAATATACAAATTGACCATCCATCCAACACACAAGAAGGCTGCCCTCATGTAGTCGTAGATGGCCATCCCCATCTGGACACAAGATGGACACCACAAGATGGCCTACAAGGGAGGGCAGTGTGGGCGATCAGGCCTGCAGGGGAGGGCAGTTGGAAGTGACTGGGCCTGCAGGAGAAAACAGTCAGGGGAGACTCAGGCATGCAGGGGAGGGCAGTTGGTGGGACAAGGCTTGCAGGGGAGCATTACTTACTGTAATAGAAAGTTCTTGAGTTGGTGAAGCATTCAGGGACTGAATGGGATCTTTCCTACCTTCATTTTCACATGTCCCAGAAAACTCAGCATATTTAAAACATTTTTAAATAAGGTGGGTAAAACCATCATTTCTCAGTGTTCTAAGGCATAAGGAGCCTTGTTATTTTATTTTCTCCTGTTCGACTAAGAATACATAAATCAAGATGTTGGTATTAGGAAAAATATAATACAATTCAAAAGAGCCCTAGCCGGTTTAGCTCAGTGGATAGAGTGTTGGAAGCAGACTGAAGGGTCCTAAGTGCAATTCCAGTCAAGGCATGTAGCTCTGTTGCAGGCTCCATCCCAGCTCTGGTCCTGGCACATGTGGGAAGCAACCACTTGATGTGTGTCTCTCACAGCAATGTTTCTCTTTCTTTGTCTCTCCCCTTCCTTTCCACTCTCTAAAAATCAATAGGAAAATATCATCAGGTGAGGAAGGAAGAAAGGAAGGAATGAAAGAAGGAAGGAAGGAAGGAAGGAAGGAAGGAAGGAAGGAAGGAAGGAAGGAAGGAAGGAAGGAAGAAGGGAGGGAGGGAATTCCCAGTAAGACTGGATGAGAATTATCTCTCTTAGTTAAAATAGAAATTTTCTAATAAATATACTTTCTAAACTCTTTACATTAACATCTAAGGTATTATTTCTCATATTTTTAGTTAGCAAACTGGGTGTTTAAGGAAAAATTTCTTCCTGTGAAACTTTCCTTCATCTAATTTCTCTCAATAAGACAGAAAGTATTTTGTCATTGGAGGGATGCAACAAACTTATCCAATAAAATAAGAAACATGACCATTAGCCAATTGTAAGACTACTGTAAAAAATAGTCAACTAAAATTTTCATCTTCTTTATCCAAATTTAACATACATTCAAATTTATTTTGGGCTCAGAATGGTTAAATCATGGGTTCTTCTTTATAAAGAATATCAACCTACTCAATTGAAATGTCAGCTCTTATTTTATTTTGTTGCCTTAATTTTTTTTATTAAATGCAAATCTCCATAAGCAAACACCAACCAACCCTTTATTGATGTAATAAGCAGGTGTTTAGTAATACCATCAGATGTATGTCATCTTACTGTGTCTTTTATAATGTGCACAAAGATATAAAATTAAATAGGAATAGCTGTTTTATCATATGTCCATTTACTTTTTAAAATATTTTTTTATTGTTATTGTTCAGGGTATTACACATGTCCCCCTCTTTCCCAACCCCCTCTCCCCATCGCTTTTCTTCAGGCAGCTCCCGCCCAGCCCCAGGCCTTCACCATTATATTGTCTGTGTTCATGGACAATGAACACCAGGTGTACCATTAATAATGAGGATTTTTTTCAATAGACGAAGTTACTAGTACACACATGCTGTTGTACATGTGATTTGATATGTATTCTATTTTGTTGTATTGACAACAAGCTTCAAAATTTCATATTTTGCTTCAACTTTTCTGAAGGTGTTAACATCATATGTATTTTTAGGCTTAAAAATGTCAAATTTCATGCCAAAAAAAAAAAAGAGCATTTGCAGGAAGTTTTAATTCATTACTTTATTTTGAAGAAAAATGCTGCTGAATACTTTGGGAAGCTTATGGTGAACATGCTCCATCTCAAGATACTTGTAAATACTGGTTTAAATGCTTTAAAAGTGATGATTTCAATGTGAAAGACAAAGAACGTCCAGGTCAACTGAGAAAGTTTGAAGATCAACAATTACAAGAATTATTACATGAAGATGCATATCAATCTCAAAAATAACTTGCAGAACGATTAAACTTTGCTCAGCAAACAATTTCCAATAATTTACAAGCAATGGGAAAGATTTTAAAGGAAGAAAAATTAGTGCCACATCATCTGAACAAAAGACAAATGGAAAACCAAAAAGTCATCAGTAAAATGTTGCTTCAATGGCATGAAAGAAAGACTTTTGCATTGAATTGTGACTGGCAATGAAAAGTGGATTTCTTTTGAGAATTTCAAATGCAAGAAATCATGGGTTGATCCAGGTCAACCATCTACATCCACTGCAAGGCCAAATTGCATCAGAAAGAAGACAATGCTCTGAGTTTGGTGGGATCAGGAAGATGTGGTGTATTATGAGCTTCTAAAGCCAGGTGAAACCATTAATACTGATTGCTACTGACAACAAATAATTTGAGCCATGCATTGATCATAAAACAACCAAAATGTACCAGAAGACATGATAAAGTAATTTCGCTTCATGATGACGCTCCATCACAGACTTCAAAACTAGTTAAAGACACATTAAAAGATCTTGCCTGGGATGTATTAACCCACTCACTGTATTCAGGAGGCCTTGCTCCTTCAGATTACCACTTGTTCCAATTGCTGGCACACGCACTTTCTGAGCAGCACTTCAAAATGTACGAAGAAGTGGAAAATTGGGTCTCTGAATGGGGTCTGCTTCAAAACAAGAAAAGTTCTATTGGGACAGAATTCACAAATTACCTGAAAGATGGGGGGAATGTGTAGCTAGCAATGGGCATTACTTAGAATAAAGTACTTTTAATATTTCTCTTGAAATCATCATGTTTTATTTGATTACAAAAGCCACATTATTAGCTGTTACTCCTAGTATATGTATATAAATTCTCTGATTAATCTCTTCCTGCCCTCCACCCCTTACCTCTGATATTCATCAGTCTCTTCCATGTTTCCATGCCTCTGGTTCTATTTCATTTGTCAGTTTATTTTGTTCATTAGATGTAAGTAAAATTATGTGATATGTTTTTTCTCTGACCAGCTTATTTCTCTAGCATAACAATCTCAAGGTCCCTCCATATTATCTCAAAGGGTAAATATCTTTCTTTTTTTATAGCTGCATAGTATTTCATTGTGCAAATATATCACAGCTTTTGTGTTTGTTTTTCTCTACTGATGGACACTTGGGCTGTTTCTATATCTTAGCTATTGTAAATAATTTTGCTATGAATACCAGAGTTTATATAATTTACATTTGCTCTTAAGCCTAGCCTTGTAGAAAGCAATTGTGAATTATATGGAATAAACAAAAACAGCAAAAGGTATAGAAAAAAAAAAGAATAATTGGTGTTATTTTAGGACAACATATTGATATTTAAAATAGTGAAAGATTGCCGGGACCGGTTTGGCTCAGTGGATAGAGCATCGGCCTGCGGACTGAAAGGTCCCGGGTTCGATTCCGGGCAAGGGCATGTACCTTGGTTGCAGGCACATCCCCAGTAGGGGGTGTGCAGGAGGCAGCTGATCGATGAATCTCTCTCATCGATGTTTCTAACTCTCTATCCCTCTCTCTTCCTCTCTGTGAAAAATCAATAAAATATATTTTAAAAAATAAAAAAATAAATAGTGAAAGATAGATTAAATGAATTTTCTGATGGATAAAGCCTGAATGAAAACTTGCCGAAAATTAAAATCAAATTAAATATTTTAATGAGTATGTCTCATGTGTCAGACACTCTTCCAACAGCTTTTTGTTAGAGAGGGGAAAAAATATCTCACCTCAAAGAACTTTATTATATTAAAAAAGAGACACTTATAAAAATATCTGTAATATAAAGTGGTATCTATCATAATGGAATTATTTATTTATTAATTAAGAATACAATTCAACCTTGGATTTTAAAAAATTATATAAAAACATAACAAATTAGACTTCCAATACCATGAGAAGATTGAAAAGAAGCTGAAATATGAAATAAAATTGGGTAAAAGGAAGTTGGTAAACTGTTTACATATATAGTAAAAAAAAAATTTTTTTTAAATCTGATACCTATGGAACTGTAGTAGTGAAGACCAGTGAAACATAACTTACAAATTATCTCATTATATTGATATAGCCAGTCTGACTTAATTCTGAAAATTTTCCCATCTTTGATGTATTTATAAATACAAATTTGGCAATTAAGTAATGTTACTATGTAATCAAGTCCTATTAATTGTTTACATTTGCTTAACCTAGAATACCTTGGCTTTCAACTCAATACTTAATGCATCAGGTCTTGCATAAAACTATAAGGATCCTGGTTTGTGGGAAAGAATAAAATTATCAGCAGGTTTCAAATGAGGAAAGGCATGTGGTTTGGATAAATAGATAAATAAGATATTTTCATTGAGAAGGAATAACGTTTCAGTTTAAGACAAAACAAATGGCCAGAGAAAAAGGACATATATAGAATCCTTTACGCAGACACAATCCGACTAGTCTCAGAAACAAAAACAACAACAAAAAGAAATGTGAGACTAGCTGAGAAATATGCATCCTTACAGGAATAAGCAAGTGCACACATCTATGTCTTCTATTGTTACAGCCAACCGCCAGTGAATTTCTAAAACAAATTATCTTTGGAATTCTCTTGTTTCATTTTTTTAATTCCTTGAGGAAGCAACATTTTTATTTCCAAATATTTCCTGTTTCTATTATCAACTACTATCGTGTTCCTCTTCATTTTCCAGATTTACTAGTATCTACCTTTTATATATTTCTCAGATTATTAAATACCAAATATCCTCTCAATTAAAGTCTGGACCTGCTTGTCTTTCTAGACTATATATAAATTCTCAGTCTGTCATATAATTGACTAGAATATATTTGGTTTCAAAGAAGTAAGTCTTTGAAGTGACACATGATAAATATTTTTTGACATCCACGTGGAAAAATGAGCTGCTTTTCTGTTTCAGTGACTTTCATCAAATTGAATTAGTGCTATATTGTATTACTTCCCTTTCACATTATTATAAGAAGTTAGTTCTTAATAAGATAATTTTGTACTGTATTAAACAAATTTAATATTCATGCCTTTAAAAAAACACACTGTTAATATGATAGAAAACTGCTAGGAGAAGAAAATGATTTCATTAAAACTTAAGCAAAGCTCACTTTGCATTTTTCCCCTCCTCAAATACCTGTCTATGCTAATCATATGGTAGGAAAGGCAGATTGGGCCTTAGAGACTAAGTAGTCCACAGTCCATATTCTCACCACAATCTGTATCACCTTTGAGACATAAAATCTTTCTACAGTGTTGCAGTTGAAATGTTTTAGTACAGAAGAATTTAGGATGTTTTAATTTAAAATGATTTTGACTTGCTCTCCTTTGTCTTGGCCTTGCTGATTTTGTCTATCATAACTGCAGAAAGAAGACATTTGTGTGCAGTACAATAATGCACTGAATCTTCATGAGCTCTGAGTCAATAAAATGATGACTCACATTTCACATTCCTTTAATGTGACATCTGCTTCATCGGCTGAAAGACTTATAATCCTCGCTTTGAAGGAATCCTAATGACACAGACCAAAACTTAATAGATAAGTAACTAAGATGAACACACCGTCTCCTTCCATGCATAAAGAGAACACTATTTTAATTGGAACTGAATTAGAGTGTATGCTGGATTTTGTGGATTCTCAAATATTTTATTTAATTTGGGTTTATGAAGTTCACACATAATTATCAGGCAAATTATTGGAAAACCAAAATGAGTAGATATATTTTATTCCAGATTTTATTGTAAAATATCAAAGATCAAATTATCTTTCTACCCAAATATTTGGAAGATTAGTCTGTGTGATTCAATAACTAACTGCACAGTAAAAATGTAGGGAATATATAAAAAATAAGTTCTAGCCCTAGCCAGGCACCTCATTTGGTTGTGGCATTGTGTCATACACCAAAAGATTGTGAGTTTGAATCCAAGTCAGGGCACTTACCCAGGTTAAGTGTTTGATCCCTGGTCAGGGTACATATGGGAGGCAACATCTGACTGATGTTACTCTCTAGCACATTAGTCAATCTCTCTCTCTATCTATCTCTCTCTCTTCCTCTTCTCTAAAATCAATAAAAGAATATCATTGGGTAAGAACTAAAAATCAATCAATCAATCAATTAACTTTTAGTTACTATCTATCATACAGACATATATTAGGACTGAAACATAATTTGGAATATGCCTGAATAACAATTGGTAATTTGCCTTTTGGAGAATATTATTTTTTCTGTTCAGAAACTATTAAGAAGTAGTATATACATACTAATCTTCTGGATAATACCTTATAGTTAGACTTTATGGAAAGTTGCTTTCAATTTGTATCTATAGTTTATAAAATCATCAACGCATAATATTTTAAAATATATATTTTTGATGTTTTTACAGAGAGGAAGGGAGAAGGATAGAGAATTAGAAACATTGATGGGAGAGAAACATTGATCAGCTGCCTCCTGCACACTCCCCACTGGGTATGTGCCCACAACCAAAGTACATAGCCTTGACTGGAATTGAACCTGGGATCCTTGAGTCCACAGGCCAATGCTCTACCCATGAGCCAAACAGGTTAGGGCAATGCATAGTATTTTTCCAAAATTTAGAGTTATGCAGATTTTTTTTCTCAGCTACAATTTTGCATAAACATAACCATGCTGCTGAGGTTACCAGTCATTAAAAAACAAAGGAAAAAGTAGACCATATTGCATTAATAATGGTGCTGACCATTTGAAAGTCCTTGGGAACTCATTCAAAATGGGCTTTACATCTAAGGCAAACATATTAACAAACTTAAAGCTTAGAAGTATTAATTCAAAAGAAACACATTGCCTATCAAATATTACAGCCAAATCAATATCAATCACACACAGATAACATGTTCATATATATTTGTGTTGATGGCCAAACACTCAAATGGAAGAAAAACAAACAAACAAACAAAAAACTACTGATAGCGAAAATTCAAGAAAACACACAAACATTTTTATTACTTGGATTATTCTTTAATGTATGCTTTTGAAGTTACTCATAAATTCTAGCCAAAACTAAAGTTATACTGATTATGAGAAACAAGTATTACACGACTATATATTTTAAAGGTTTTCACATAGTATTTGAACTTAGAGATTTTATAAGTTATTTTAAAATATTCCATTGTACTTAAATAAATTAGATATTAGTTATACCCTAAGTATTCTCATATACTGTATTTTTCTCACAACCATGAATTAACTGAGTTTAATTATTGATACATGGTATTTAAGTTGCTCTATGTTTTATTCTAAATCCCCTATATTTCTAAAGAAATTGACAAGGTTATGTAAGTCAAAGTGTGCACAGATTTTTATTTTATTTTAAGAACTCCAAAAATTTATTAAACAAATTAAAGAGTTGATTTTACCTGTTGTAATATTGAGCTTAACAAACAAAATTTGATTAAATTTTAGGGAGATAACAACAAATACAAAAAAAATAGTTTGCAGAAACAGAAGACAATACCATAAAAAAGAATAAGTCTAACATCTGTTCAAAATAGAGACATGGCAAACCATTAAACTGTTAAAATATAAATAAGCTGGATGACAATGATGTGAAAGAGGTTGCCACTCACCCAGCCATGGTGGCTCAGTAGTTGAGCATCAACCTATAAACCAGGAGGTTACTGTTTGATTCCAGGGTTGTGTGCTTGATCCGGTATCAATAATTCTCTCTCATCATTGATGTTTCTATCTTTCTTTACCTCTCCCTTCTCTGAAATCAATGAAAAAAATATATTTTAAAAAAGAGGTCACCACTCTTTCATATCATTTGTAATTTCATTGGAATAAATTTTGAAGTAAATTATATAGTATGAAAAATAAGAAGGTCAGGTGAATAATCTAGTCTATCTTGTATTTCTTCAAGAATGAATGTGATAGGCATGGACTTATTGATATAGGTCATCACTCTGTAATTCTTTTTCAATTCAACCTTTAAAATATGCACATATTCTTATTTCGATTATTTATTTATGGTTAGCTGCTCCAATGATAGCAAAGTGTAACATCTGTGGTTTCATTTATGGAGTTGAAGAAAAGTGATTACTTTATTATGAGGCAGCCATACTCTAGAGTATAACTAAACATGAAATACGACTAGGTTGAGCAAGTTCTTATTTTCCAGCAATGTGGTTTCCTCTGAGGAGCCACGTCTTGTAGTTACCAGATGTTCCTCAATAACAGTAACTCTGGAGTTGCTTAGTTGTTATAACAAGACGATTTTACTACACAAGAAAAGATTGGCATTTTCTCTGCTGGAAGAAAATGAAATTGGCCATTTGAAAGGCTGCCTTCAACTGAGCTATGTGGTTTACATTGATTAATCTATCTCATTAGAATATTAGCCAGCCAATCAAAACCCATTCTTACCCATTTTCTAATCTATGCCATATGTCTAGGTCATAAAAAAGCATTCTCTTTAATTCTGGCTACTCTGGAATCTGCATTTGAAAAGAGCTGGACTTTTATCTTAGCCACCAAAAGTTTGGGTAATAAAATTTATGATTGTAGGAAATATTTTTGTTGTGATTTGAGGTACTTTGGAAAAAGGAAATGAAGACAACTTTGGAAAATCATCCTATTTTTCTATTTTACTTCTATCATCTCTTTTTATTTCTTAGTGGCAGAGTGCAATAACATGCAGTGTTCATTGTCTATGAACCATCTTACATATAACTCATCATACAAATTTGAATGCATATAATATCCAAAATAATGGATGATAAAATAAAATACAAACCTATTGATCTGGAGAAATATATACCGTGTCCAGTATGGCCAAAGGTGAACCTGAAGGGAGGAGGGGGCGGTGAAGGATTAAAGAAAACAGACAAGAGAATATAGCTGAAGCCAGGTAGGACACTGTTCTCCAATGGAGACAAGCTGAGTCTTTATTTTATAGTCAGATCCCATGAGGCAAAGCAAGGGAGTGGTCAAGATGTTTACCTAAGTTTCAAATCTACCTAAGTACATGCACCTGAGAACTCTATCAAGCTTTGTTTTGGCAGCACTTGCTGCACCTCCCGCAGCCCACATCACTCAGCCACCTGAGACCTCAGGTTCAGATAATAAGGTCAAGCTTACAATTATAGCCTTTGGCTGTAATTATGCTGAGAGGGCTTTGACCTCCAAGCTGGGACCTGCATGTGGTTTTACCACAAGAGGACTATGTTAGTCCCAGGCTTGAACCTGCCGGAACACTGTAGTTGTGCTCTCTCTCTCTCTCTCTCTCTCTCTCTCTCTCTCTCTCTCTCTCTCATACATATATATATGTATATGTATATATATATATATGTATATATGTGTGTGTGTGTATAAAACATTATATATATTAAATAGATATATTTAAATTGCACATAATTCTATTTATTTTTTCCAATATATTTTTATTGACTTCAGAGAGGAAGGGAGGAGAGAAAGATTGAAACATCAAGATGTGAGAGAGTCACTGATTGGATGCTTCCTGCACGCCCCCTACTGGAGATCGAGCCTACAAGCCAGACATGTGCTCCAAACCAGTTTTGGACCCAGGACTGTTCAGTCCGCAGACGGAGACTCTATCCAATGAGCCAAACCTGGTAGGGCGAGAAAACCTATATAATGTGATTTATGTAGTGAATAAATATCATAGACACGTAATGGAAGACTTCCAACATTTCGTTCCTGTAAATATACTTCCTTTTAATGACATTGTAGCATAAAAAAACAGAGTGTGTTGTTATTGTGAGAAAAAATAGGCTAGAAAAGGGTGGGGGACTTTTCTTAGAAGATGTTCAGAGAAGGTTCTCCTACTGGTGGACATATGTCACTCCCAGCCATTTTGTAATATCTATTTAAACCACAATGATCCATCCAAAACCCCTATGAATAGATCTCATAAACATAGTAAAAGCATGCATTTAAATGATTTATTAGAATATATTTGACACATTTTTTTTTTCATCCACAAAAACTGAAATGAAAGTAAATGCCCAACAATAGGAGGGTGGCTGAAACATTCATTCCATGGAATATTATACATTCATTAAAATGAAAGTTTTAGGATTATGGTATTTAGGCTAAAGAGATTTTTCCAAGATATTTTAATAGTATTCAGGCTGACATATATGTGTGTGTGTTTAGATATTATAAAAACACAGAATAATGTGAAAGACTGCACTAGGCTATAGTTGAAGGATGAGTGGTAGTTAAAGTGAAGGCAAATATGGTTGAAAGAAAGGAAGAAACTAAACTACCAAATTTTAAAAGATTCAACATAAATGGTTATTTTAAAATAATAAACCACAGTATTAAATCAGGTGATTTTAAGAAACTGTTGAATGCATTTGTTATATCATAACAATAAATATCAGGGTATAGATTTATAGATATAAATAAATTACGTAATATATATATATATATATATTAAAATAATTTTTAAATTGAGCTTTGCATTGACTATTCGATCTAAAATTGTCTTTTCCATTAGTTCCTTTTTTAATATCCTGATATTTTTCTTTATGGCGGTCTTTGTAATTTTTTAAATAAATTTTATTGTTATTTGTACTTCTTCCTTTCACATTCTAAGATCTAAAAGGCCAGTGAGAATTTTATTTAGTTCAGTATCTGGTGTAGCTTAATAAACACTTTTTAAAATGAATATTGTATGAGTGAAAGGAAATGTAGCTGTTATATGTATATTATGAATGGAAGATGTATAATCATATTAATGTATGTCATGAGAAAACTCAAAAATTAGAGATCAAGAAAGAAAAAGATGAGGTACTGCATATCCTTATGAGGATTTCAAGACAGAGGGAATAGCCACTGGTGACAAACAATGATGAAGGGGCAAGTTGGATGGGTAAAGAAATGACCCATAAATGTGGCATCATGGACACAGCTAATCACATGGATATAAGCCAAAATAATATTTAACGTAAGAACCAGAGCAGCAATATCACCAACCAATCAAAATAGACACTAATCGATTCCCAGGACACGGTCATAGGGATCTTCCATTATGCCAAGTATCAACCCTTTCAGTGGGTTTAAAGGAGGTCTGATACATTGAGAGAGAGTCTGGGATAGCCCACGTAGGAGCTCATGGCATTTACCAGTGTGACAGTCTCTTAATACTTGAGCAAACTGTAGGGACATAGTTGTGCACAGCTGCTGACTAACAGTCTAGAGTTAAGCAAACAGAGCAAATGAAGAAGACAGACTGAAGTTATAGAGAGGATGTGGAACTTCTTTCTCTCACAGTATAGCAGACTAAGTGGCATAAAGATCATTGATAAAAAAAATCAGCATGTCACTATCTCACAGAATGAGAAATAGAACATTGTAATAGTTTTGCAATTATCTGTGTGGCTGCAAATAGCTCACACTTCTCTGTCTTTCCATTGTCCTTTCTTGAATCTTGTGTTTCATTTTCCAAGAACCCTAGTGAGTACCTAAAACTACAGATGATATCAAAGTTTCTATATATAATGTTTCTTTCTTCCTTCCTTCCTTCCTTCCTTCCTTCCTTCCTTCCTTCCTTCCTTCCTTCCTTCCTTCCTTTCTTTCTTTCTTTCTTTCTTTCTTTCTTTCTTTCTTTCTTTCTTTCTTTCTTTCTTCCCCCACCATTTCTGTCTTTCCTTAATATCTAAAATCTGCTTCTCTCTTTTTTAAATTAAATCTATTGGGGTAAAATTGGTTGATAAAATTATATAGGTTTACAAGAGTATATACATCATCTATATGTTGAATTGTGTGTTTGCCAGCCAAAGTCAAGTCTCCTTCCATCACCATTTATCTCCCCTATACCCTTTCTGCCTTCTCCCCATCCCCCATTCTCTCTGGTAACCACCATACTGTTGTCTGTGTCTATGAAGTTGTTTTGTGTGTGTGTGGAAGGGGCTTCTTACTTTGTTTTTTCTTATGCATACATACATTTTCACTTAAAGGAAGCACTGTAAGTCTTCACTTTAGCATATCAGAAATGTCGGAATCCCTACTATTACACTTTGGAGCAATTGTTAAGTGAAATAAGGGTTACTTGGACACAAGCACTAGGATATCAGGACAAACAGTAGATCTGATAACTTAGTTGGCTACAGGCAGGTAGTAGCCAATACAGAATAGATATGCAGGACTGCATGCGATTTCATCACACTACTCAGAACAGTGCACAATTGGTCATTTATGAACTGTGTAATTCTGGAATTTTCCATTTAACTATATGCAGACCATGGTTGACCTCCAGTAACTGAAACCAAGAAAAGTAAAATCACAGATAAGGGAGATGACTGCATTACCTACAACCTGGACATCTGTAGCCTGGAATGAAATAATCCCTTTTCCTATTGAACTCTCATCCATAGGTCCCGGGCAAGTCACCCTTCTTATAATGGGACCACAAGAGCCAGGAGGAGCCTCACCTTTTGGTGCTATAAGGCATGCTCCCATAGTTCCTGCTTGTGATTCTGTTCCCAAAAGCACCATCCATGTGGCCCTTTGTGGTGTGCAGCCTGGGCTGTGAGAACTTGTGACTAATAAACCGCTGTCAGTCTCATCTATCCAGTGCTGCCCATCACCCTTTAACCTTAAAGAAGATATCCCTCCCTCCCCAACCAAATGAATAGAAGATAGTCAAAGCTTATAACCAGTCAACTCATTGTGCTCTTTTTATGCAGGTAAATACTTTTTTTCTTTTATTGCAGGATTGAAACTATAAATCATGTAATTTTTCCCAAAAAATTAGTACATTGACTTCTCCATGAGAAAGAAATATTTCATTCTTTTTGCATGTAAGCACTGAATATGAATAGCTTAATAACTAAAAATATTATCTTAAAATATACATAAATTACTTTTACAATTTAGAGTTTTTTGAGGGTATTACATTCATTTATTTTTTTATTAAATTAGATTTTAATAAAATTATTAATTAGATAAGTAATTTTATAAACTATAATTTTAGAGGTTTGCCTGTATAAATTGAGTATATATAAAAAATATTTATTCCCATTGCCTGTATTTTTAAATTAGTATGGTTTTATTTTTCCTAAAATTATTGAAATAAGTAGTAGTTTTTATTTTAAAAAGAAATAAAAAATACTGTGCTAATAATTATAATATGTTTTTCATTCTATTGAAATAGTAAAATAAATATTTTATTTAATCTTTTAGAGAGAGAGCAAGGAGAGGATGATAGAGAAGGAGGGAGGGGTGAAGCAGGGGAAGAGAGAGGAGAAGGAAAGAAGATACTATAAGAGACAGGGATACAGGAAAGAAGATCCCATCTATTGCAATTTTTTTCATAAATTTCAAAAAGAAAATCTAATAGAAAAGTCAATGATTTTCTTCTAATAATAAGGCTTTCTCTTATGAGAGTCACTGGACAATGTTTTCAATTATTAGTAAGGGCATTTTACAAAAACCATGGAATTGATTTACTATTTCCCAATGATCTTGCTGTCAGTCAATGTTCGCACTAAACACAGAAGAAGCTGACATATGAGATAGGCTAGTGGCAACTAGATTGATAAGTAAAGCGCAATTATACATGTATGATCTAAAAATGTAAGCAATCACTAAGGGAACAACAGAGGGGGATTGATATGGTTTACATTAGCATGAAATTTGGAAGAAAGAGATTTGAATAAAGGCATGTCCAGAAGGATATTATTAGACAGATGTTAAAATGGAGTCACAAATCTCACAGAGCCCAAGTATTCAAAAATGTAGACAAATTCATTATGTTGATGTAGAAACCACATTTTGCAGAAAGAAATAAAATACTGTGAAAATCTAATCTGCACACATCTGAAAATTGACATTACTATTTATATCCAAAGCCACAGAAATCCCTTTACTATAATCTGCCAATGAGTTGACATTTTTAAAAAGCCAAATAGTGTGGGAAACTTCCATGCATTTACCATACAATTTATGGAAAAACAGGTACTTGTCTATATGGTAAGAGTTACATCCAAGTCAGATAACACAATTGGGACATCTGAACATGCATTAATCCCATATAAGAAATTTTGAAAACAGTCAAAAAAGTAGATAACTCTAATCATAAAAGTATGCTAGTAATTTTTATGTGGGTAGCCATATAGGGGAGAAAACTTTATAATTTTATTAATTTGAGTTTTACTATTGTGAAAAAAAAGGCAAATACTGGTATTATAGTTGGAGGTTAATGTTATTGCCTGAAAAGTCCCACAAAACTTTGTAATTTAAGACTCTAAAAATTATTATAGATCTTTCTTTATCAACTAAAGAAAATAGACAAAAATCACAAATATTAGGAATGAAATAGACAATATCACATTACTAGAGATTCCAAAGATATTAGAAGTAATATAAGAAAATATTATGAACAACTTTATACCCATACATTTCACTAGATACAACAAATGCTCCAATTTCTTACAAGTTACAAACTAACAAAAAACTAACTCATGAATAATTAACTAATCTTAATTACCCTATATTTATTAAATAAAATGCATTTGTAGTTGAAAAGCTTCCTTTAAAAAGGAGTATTTGGAATCAAGATTGTTTTACCAGTAGATTCTACCAAAAATTTAAGAAACAAAAAACATTTCTGTAGAAGAAAATAAATGTGAAATTGCTTGCTAATATATTATTAGGCCAGTATTATCTGAATACCAAAACCACACATCACACACACACACCTCAATCTATTTATAAACCATTTGTAAAAGTGCTAAAGCAATAGTGAATGACTTAAGTGTTTGGGCTACTTGCCTATGTGTAGCCTACATTGGATGTTTGATGCTCATGTTTATTACTGACATGCCCCTTTTATGTTCCTATAAAATACTGCTGGGCTAACCCAACTTTATGACTGTAAGATCTAAGAATCCAGTTTATTATGTACAGTTTTGGATGTGTGAATATTTCATGTCCCCTAGTCAGGGTCTCCCTGTCTACCAGAACTACCAGCTTACCAGCGTGTTTTAAAAGGTGCTTAATACTCTACTTCAAATGGCATGGCCTTGCTCCATAGCCTAGGAATTTACACTGTGATATCTCTATTGGCAATTGCCATAGATTTTATGTTACCTTATTATATATACTAGGAGGCTATATTTGAATACTCTAAGTATGCCAGGTAACAGCCCAGTATAATGGTTGCTTGTAACACAACACAGTCTTGCTCCAGTGCACTCTTCTGTAATAGGTCAAACTCAAAGTTGGCAACTTTGCTCGTCACTCTGTAGATAGGTCAAACAGATTTCCTATGTGTAGAAAGTTCTGACTCCAGAGCCAAAGAGAATGTCCAGACTGATACTTTTTACCACTTAAAGCAAAGGGTGAAATCATTTGATATTTTTGTAAAAATAAAGCTATTTTAAAAAATCAATTTGACTTTATAGTGTATATTTCTGTGAATTTTAACAATTGTGTAATAAAAGTCATGACTTGATATTATGCCATTATTCACTCAAATTCCATTTATAACACTCTCTACTACTCCATAAATTTTTAGCCACCACTAAATTATTTTTCATCACCACAGTTTTGTCTTTTTGAGAATGTTGTACTGAAATCCTACAGCTTGTGACCTTTGAGAATGGCTTATTTCACTCAGAATAATACCTTGAGATTAATTTGTCACATGTATCAATAGTTGAGTCCATTTAATTGCCAAGAAAAGTTCCCTTTTTGAATATATCACAATTTATTTACTGAACAGTTGATGGACAATTTCAAATGTACTTTTTATAGTTAGAACAGAGCTGCTATAAACATTTGTGTACAGGTTTTTGTGTAAATATATGTTTCCGTTTCTCTAGTGTAAATACTCAGAAGTGGGATTTTTTATTTATCTTTGTAAGACTTTAACCTTTTTTTAGGCTGGTTGTAACAACTTGCAATCCCACCAGCAGTGTATAATACTTCCAGTTACATAATTTTAGCATCAGTGAATGCCTGGCATGGCCTAAATCACTAACCTTTAAAAAATTCACTGCTATAACATTATTCTGTATCTTTAAAAAATGTTATTTCCCAATCTATAGAACACATGTTTGTTTGTTTGTTTGTTTGTTTGTTTGTTTTAACAAGACTACCAAGGCTACTTTTCACCTCTGCTCATTGCCAATTAACATGATGCCATCAGAATATCCTGTTGGTTCACATCACTTTGGATGATTCTTTGTCAAGAATGAGATAAACAAATAACATGTCCCTGGGGCAAGACTTTCAATACAAGCTATTGTCACCTTTTTTTTTTTTTTTAAATGAAAACTGCTTCTTGTTCTTATTCCTTATGGATAGTATAGAACATATGTGTTTAATAAATGGCTTCTCAACTGTATCTGAGGCCATGTTATTTTGTTCCAGCAAATATAACACATTTAACACTGCCATGGAAGTTAGGATTGCTATCTGGTTGAGTTTCTTGAAGTACACTGTTATCTTCCAGTATCCATATTGCTTCTCTGGAGGGGAGAGATAGTAATTAAATGGGACCATGATGTGAAACATGAATCCAGCATTCTATAAGTATTCAGGAATCACTGTTATTCAACCTGCGATATTAATTTTTGTTTAAATTCAATATCCTGACCAGGCTGAGAGAGGTGTCATAGATTTCCATGTTGCCTCCATACTGCTAGAATTCTGACTCTATAGGCCAAGTAATCAAAGTGGGAATTCTGCCATGCCTCAAGTATTTTCACTACATGTATACATTTGGGCACCATGGAAATGAAGACTGAATGGATCTGTGTACCCAGAGAACCTATTGTGTGCTGTACTTCGCTATATTATGCCTTCTTTAACAGGGATTTTTACTATATTTATAAAATTAGAATAGTGAGAGCAGCATAGTAGGTGCTTAATACACATGTATCACTTTAGTGACATATGTCACAAGATATCTCAGTCACATTTCAGAATCTTATTAAAGAGCTACAATGTCAGCTTGAAAACAAAGAAGTCTCCAGATGTGTATAAAATAATTTACCATTGTGCAATCTAAATGAGTTGATAAATGCTTCCAATTGTAGTCTTACATTTACTTTTAGTCTCTGTTGTTATTTTATGCCTAAATTTTAGGTTTATGTTTCAATTAGTTGCTTTCACTCCCTATGTTTTCTATCTAGTTTCACTTTATATTCTTCACTTTAATTTTAAGCATATTTCAAAACCATGAGTAATCAAAATTTAAAGGATGTCACCACTAGCGGTATGATTATGAGAGTACACAGATGGCTTGTTATGAGATGAGAAAAGAAATGAAAAAGCCCGAGCAGAGCGGCAAATGCTAACTTTCAAACTGGGAATCTTTCTTTCTATAATATAAGTTTGCTGCCAGCAGGTTGTGTATACAGAAATCACACGAGCAGCTGTAAATGAGGATCAGAGGATTTTAATAAGACTGATGTTCAAACTGTATTGATATTTAAGTATAGTTATGTATCCCTTCTCCACTGAGATAATTCGAAAGTATTCATTTCACTTTAAAGTGTGGTGGTGGGTTAGTTGGAAGCTACATTCACCTCCTCCCAGGACCAAACTGGAATTACAATTAAGTATGGAAAAATCATCTTGAGCAACCAATTAAGGACCAGCTGGAGAGAAACCTTATAACCAAAGACTTAGAGGGGCCACATGGTGAGGAGGTACAGAGGTGCACAAGGGCTGGGCCAGGCACTCCATGGGCAGCAGCTGAAGTTCCAGAGAGATATCTCAGCTGTGGGGGTACCACCTGAAAAGTGTGGGCTCTAAACCCTAAGCCAGTCTCCTAAGCCCATGGCACCAGAACCAGGAAATACTCCCAGATAACATCTGGCTATGTAAAGCAGAGGGGTTTCAGTCCTCCTGGGAGAGATGGCTAGAAGTGCAGTAACAATTTTAAAGGCCCATCACACAAAATTTTGTTTGAAGCCACTCACTCTGGGCTCCAGTGGAGGGAGAGAAGAGCCTGAGGAGAGTGGATGTGGTGGCTCTGAGGAGAGAGCTGAGAGGTCAGCTGCCAGGATTCCTGTGCTGAGTCATCCCCCATACTGCAGAAGCCACCTTCCTCAGGAAGAGCAGTCCCCTATTCAGTATTAGCCTGGGGAGGAGCAAGTCCCACCTGTTAGAATCCTTATCGCCTCACCTTGTGGAATCTACACTTTTGCTGGAGCCTCATAAACAGCCTGCAGACAGAAGCAGCTCTCTGGGTGCTTTGAGGCTTTTGTTGACCTGCTTCTGGGCCCAGTGCTAGTAAAAGCAGACCTTGGTGCACAGATTTGTCCTTTCCACTTACACGCAGGCCCAGAAGAGGGGCCAAAAACTGTGGATCATCGATAGTTATGAAGAGGCTGCCCAGGGCTGATCACAGGCAGCATCTGACACTGGCCTTCACCAAAGAGGCCCTGAACCAATACACCCAGTGGCCAGTGTCACACAACAATGAACAGGATCCAATAAGCTTCACAAGCAGCATATCAACAGGGAGATTATGGCAGATACGAAACACTGCTGAGTCAAATTCTGCTTTGTGTGTGATCAAGCACATGCACAGCAGCTTGCATGCTATATGGGAGGTTGAGCCTCACAGTCAGCTAGCCTGAGGGTCAATCCCTTGCTTATTCCCTGAGTCAATAGCAATGAAGACTCAATGACAACAGTAGGGCCCACATACAAGATACATTCTTAGAATACCCAACTCAGGTGATCATGGAGTTTGTGCCACTGAGTCCCACAGGTCACCTAATACATAAAACCATGCCACCAAATCTGGGAGTCATATAAGATATACCTAATACATAAAAACAAATACAAAGAGGCAGCCAATATGGAGAGACAAAGAAAAAGAACCCAAATGAAAGAGCTAGAAAAATTTTCAGAGGAAGAACTAAATAAAATGTAGGTAAGCAATTTACCAGATTTAGAGTTCAGAGCAATGATTATGAGGATGCTCAACACCATAAAAAAGGACCAGTCAGAAATAAAGAATGCCATATCTTAAATAAAGAATACACTGGATGGAATAAACTGTAAGGTCAGTGAAGTAGAGGATCAAATCAGTAACTTGGAAGACAAGGTAAAAAAAAAAATCCAATCAGAACAACAAAGAGAAAATAAAAAGAATTTTAAAAAGTGAGATAACTAATTGACCTTTGGAACAACACAAAGCATGTTAATATCTGTGTCATAAGAGTACCAGAAGAAGAAGAGAGAACAAGGGGACAAGAGTTTATTTGAAGAAATAATGAACAAAATTTCCCTTACCTGGTGAAGGAAAAACACACACAGGTATAGGAAGCACAGAGAATCTCAAACAAGATGGACTCAAAGAGGCCCAGACCAAGACACATCTTAATTAAAATGCCAAAAGTTAAAGACAAAGAGATAATCTCAAAGGCAGCAAGAGAAAAGCAGTTTGGTTTTTTTTTTGTTTTTTTTTTTGTTTTGTTTTTGTTTTTTTTTTACCTACAAAGGCACTACCATAAAGCTGTCAGTTGCTTTTTCAACAGAAACACTACAGACCAGAAGGGAAAGGCATGAAGTGTTCAAGGTAATGAAAAAAGCAAGGATCTGAAACAAAAGTTACTCTATCTAGGAAGGCTATCATTCAAAACTAGAAAGTAAATAAAGAGCCTCCCATTCAAGAAAAGACTAAATGAGTTTATTACCACCAAGTCAGCAATTCTAGGGACTACTTTAATAATAATAAGAAGAAACACAGAAACAATAATAACAACATAGGCATAAAGAATAAAAATAGCAATGAAAATGAAAAGACAACCAACCCAGAGAATGGAAGAACATATTCACTAATATATCTGATAAGTGATTAATATCCTAAATTTATAAGGATCTTATAAATTTCAACACAAAAAAACACAACCAAATAAAACACACACACACACACACACACACACACACACACAAATAATCCAATTATAAAATAGACATATCTGCAAAGAAGACATACAGATGGTCAGTAGACATAAAATGGTGCTCAATGTTACTAAACATCAGAGAAATGCAAATTAAAACCACAATGATATATCACCGCGTACCTGTCAGAATGACTATTATCAATAAGTCAACAAACGACAGGTGTTAGTGAGGTTGTGGAGAAAAGGGAACCCTCATGTACTGTTGGTGAGAATGTAGATAGGTGCAGCCACTATGGAAAGTATTATGGAGATACCTCAAAAAATTAAAAATGGAACTATCTTTTGACCCAATGATTCTATTTCAGGGAATATATCCAAAAAACCCTGCATACTTTTTTGAAAGACTACATGCACACATATGTTCATTATAGTGTTATTTATGATAGATGAGATTTGGAAGCAACTCAAGTTTCCATTAATAGATGAATGGATAAAATAGCTATGGTACATTTACCCAGTGGAGTACTAGTCTGATGTACAAATGATGAAAATTTTACCCTTTGTGACAGCATGGATGAACCTGGAGAACATTATGCTAAGTGAAATAATCCACTCAGAGAGAGATAAGTATCACATGTTCTCACTAATATATGGAAGTTAACGAATAAACTGAATTAACAAGTGAAATATATACCAACTGATATATAGACAGCTCTGGTGAGTGCAGGTGATGGTGGAGTACAGGAATTGAGGGGAAAAAAATAGAAAGTACTCATGGACATGGACAACAGTGTGGAGATTGTGAGGAAAAGGGGGAATGGAGGTAGAAAAGACTAGAAGGATGGATAAATGGTGACGGCAAAAATAAAATAATAAAATAAAGAAAACAAAATAAAGAAAAACATTAAAATATATTTTACAGAAATCAATATATTAAACAACAGAAACTCAACTAAACAGTATTATTTTTCCTAGGTGTCTTAAGAAATCTTTTGAAAAATATAGCACAAAAATATTTTATTCTTAATTCTAAACTAAAAATAATAGTAACTATGAATATAATGTCATATTGAATATTTAGTGTTATAATTCTTTAAAATTTTTCAATTTTACTTTATTAAATGTTTACTGCCTACATAGGTAGTCATAATACTTACGTTCTACTCTTTGTGGGTTTTTTTTTAATTAAATTTGACCAAGTATATATTTTAAAAAAAACAAAAAACAAACAAAAAAAAACCTCAGGCAGTATATCTTTCATTTGCCTTATCATACCAAAGAGTGGATTATCGTTGTAGGCTATCTATTATTTTCAAAAATAATGTTTTACTACTAAAATTTAACCCACTATTTTTTTCTCTTTGGCATTTTCTTAATTAGATAGAAAAAAGAAAAGCAGATGGTTTCAAGTGCTATGAAAGGCAAGAAGTTTTAATTTATTTGGGAGCAATTGAGTGAACATAAGTGAGAATATGGCTACAAAGTATTATATTTTATAGAGCTGTAAATTATAAAACACACAAAAATATTTAATTATTTTTACTTATTACATCCTTTATTATTTTTTAAAAGTATATTTTATTGTTGTTTTTTTTTTTACAGAGAGGAAGGGAGAGGGGTAGAGAATTAGAAACATTGATCAGCTGCCTCCTGGACACCTCATACTAGGTATCTGCCCACAAATAAGTTACATGCCCTGGACCAGAATCAAACCTGGGATCCTTCAGTCCGTAGGCCGACGCTCTATCTACTGAACCAAATCAGTTAGGGCCTCTAAGTGTACATTTAATTCTGTATTTCATAAGCATATAGTCACTCTATCAGATGGCCCCCTCATGAGGAAGTCAGGAAATTTCACCACCATTACAAATTCTGTTTGGCTTGTTATGGTTGGCTTATATATACTACATTAATTTTGTGGGATATTATAAGGAAAATAAATTCATTCTAAACAAGTTACCCCAAAAAAGCAGTAATACTTTATCCATGCCTTTGATCATGACATTTTCATAAGTGGACTGACCTTCTCATAAAGTGAATATATATATCACAGTTAAACAATTGAAGTTTTAGGGCAGATTCAAGAAAGCAAGGGTTCTTCCCTTATTTCCGTTAACTTGGCCATAATATCTAATAGCTATCATTAGATATGTGCGGTGCTTCATTAGAGCAAGATCAACAAGTGTCAACTACCTCAAAAAATATGATATTCTCCTACCAAATATTTTTGATTGTTGAAAAAAATGTGAAGTGTATTAACCCAAAAAGGGTTAAAAAAGGATGGTGTTTCTCCCCCCCCCCCCCCCACATATACTGCTAGAGTTTCCATAAAGGTTGTGAAAACAAAAACAAAACCAACCAAAGGAAAATAATAAAACTATTTGGCTCATGTTTCTTGAAAGATCTAGCAAATTTTCTTTGGCAAGACAAATGACTCTTAATGAATGACTTCAATATAAAAGTCATGCTTCTTTCATTATAAATCCATTTTAGATTATATAAATTATTTTAAAAATAAGCTTCAACCTTGATTTAGGTGTGGTCACTTAAAAAAAACAACCATCTAATGATGACAAAGTATAAGAAGCAAAACTTTCCCAAGCAAGTTCAAGAGTACATTAGAATCTACATGTTTGAAGAGGTGTAATGACTTTCATAAGTGATATTTATCCTCCCCCCCATGCATTCTTTATTCTGAAATATATTGGTCAACTTATAAAAATTGATCCGTGTCTGTATTTTATATTCTTATTTTCCATTTTAATATCACATAACCATATTCACATAAAATTTCAAATTCTTCATTTCAATCAACGTAATTTTCTTCATATCCTCTAGCATTTCTCACTTATTTTCTTGATTTATTAGTTTGTTTAACCATGATACTAAAAATTACAAATACCTCACCATTTTTCTTTAGCTTTGTTATTATTCCTCATCTCTCTTTAATATAAACTCACACCTCCTTCCCAATTGTTCTATTTTACCTGATATCCCTTTCATTATCCATGCATGCTTTTATTTGCAACTAGAGGCCCGAAACACGAAATTCACGCACGGGGGCAAGGAGGGGTTTGTCCCTCAGCCCAGCCTGCACTCTCTCCAATCTGGGACCCCTCTAGGGATTCCGACTGCCCATCTAGGCCCAATCCCTACTACTGGCTCCCAATTGCTCACCTGTCTGCCTTCCTGATTGCCCCTAACCAATTCTGCCTGCTAGCCTGATCACCCCCTAACCACTCCCATGCCAGCCTGATTGTTATCTAATTGCTCCCCTGCCAGCACGTTTGCCCCAAAATTCCCTCCTCTGCCGGCCTGGTCACGCCTAACTGCCCTCCCCTGCAGGGTTGATCACCTTCAACTGCACACCCTTGCAGGCCTCGTCCCTCTCAACTGCCCTCCCTTGCAGGCCTGGTGCCTCCTAACTGCCTTCCCCTACTTGCCTGATCACCCACAATGCCCTCTCTTGCAGGCCTGGTCTCCCAACTACCCTGCCCTGTTGGTCATCTTGTGTCCAGATAGGAGCAGGATCTTTGACCACATGGGGGCAGCCATATTGTGTGTTGGAGTGATAGTCAACCTGTATATTTCTCTTAAAAAAAAAAAAAAAAAATATATATATATATATATATATATATATATATATATATATATATATATTATTGATTTTTTACAGAGAGGAAGGGAAGGAGATAGAGTTAGAAACATCGATGAGAGAGAAACATTGATCAGCTGCCTCCTGCACCCCCTCTACTGGGAATGTACCCACAATCAAGGTACATAACCTTGACCAGAATCAAACCTGGGACCTTTCAGTCTGCAGGCTGATGCTCTGTCCACTGAGCTGTAGCCATTTTGGTTGGGTTTATTTGTATACTCACTCTGATTGGCTTATGGGAGTGGCTTATGGGTGTGGTTTGTGGAGCAGAGTGATGGTTAATTTGTATATCTTTATCTCCATTAAAAGATTTGGGTTGTGGTGTTCTACATTTTTAGAAAGATTTTTCTAATCATCAGTTGATAATTAGTACAAAATATCAGAAATTTTCTCTGATTCTTTGATTCTAAAAATGAATTCTCTATGTAGCATATATAAAATTATGTTTCATTTCTATCTAGTTCTTTTAAAATGAACTAGAGATACTATTCAGACACTATATTGGATATCTAGTTCAAATTTACCACATAATTAAAATGTGCAATTGAATTTCAGAGGAAAAAATACTTTTCCCATGAGCTAGTAAAATTAAAGAAGGCAAAAATTAGTTTCATACTTTTCAAAGAACATTGATACTCTACTTTTAAAAGAGGATACCTATTTTCTACCACTCTTATTGAGTTGCTGCTTAAACTAATTATATATCTGCAAAAAAATGTTCATAGCTTGTTATATCTGATATCAATCTTATGTTAGTTTCTTTTGCAACATGTTTCCTTTCTTTTAAAAGTCATGCTTAAAATTCTACAAAAACAGTCCTAGAAACAGTGACTTCTTTCAAAAGAATTAAACACAGAAAAACAGAGCAAAAGGAAAGTGTAACGTGCTAACTCCTACTACCACACTGTGTGTGAGTGCACACACACACACACATCACATTATTAACAAATACTAATTAAATACACAGCATTTAAGAAATTGAGTGGAGCTGTAATTATCTCAGTACTTAAGCAATAATGTAATGATTAAGGCTTAGGCTTTAATTATATATTTTGCAGCTAAATAAATGCTAGGATGGGTAGGACTAAATATCTAAAAGAACAAGAGACAAAGATAAAATAAATTAATATAAAGGAGGAAAATTTTTCACAAGCTCAAGTTTTCACACCTCAAAATTTTATTTGACTTTTTGAATTCAATGGGCTCTGGATTCTAGAAATTAAACACATATTGTCATGTTTATACACAATTTTGAAATATATGAAAGTGACATACATTTTAAAATAATTTTGCATATATTAAAATGGTCAATTAATATTTAAACACAAGAATTTAAAAGGAGGTGTCTACCAGGTGAACACAAGCAAGTAGAAATAATTGCAAGCAGCTATTTATAATAATGGAAGTATGGAGTTTCCAAACTTATTTATGTTGTTTTTGAGCCCTGAGTCACTTAGACTTTGTATGAACTTATTGCATCATTATAAATTAAAAATAGTAATTTCATATTTAACATGGTGATTACAAAGTAACACCCAACTCATACTGCTGTTATGAGCATGTGCTTTTGTCATAATAAATGAAAACTATTTAGCCTCATGCCTAACACCTGTTAAAAACTGAATAAAGAAACTATTTTATTATTAATAATGTCTCTAGGACCTTCTCTAAACTGTCAGTCAAACTCTAACCATGAGACAAAATTAGAATAAAGCAAGTTGAGTTCTTTCAAAGAAAGGGATTTTAAAGATGAGACATTTTCCATTGTAAGGTCTTTCGTCCCAGGGCACTCCTGCCTTTGTCTTTCCAGTAGCGGGTTGAATCCAACACAATGCCTAACATGCATTGGTACCACATCATTTCTTGTAAGATGAAATATCGTCCATGTTGTAAAAAGTTATGCTTAATAGGATATGGTTTATATAATAGGCTATCTGAAATAAAACAATACAATAAGACAAGTTAGGTCATTTTATTGAAAAAAGGAGTGAACTCATATTAATGAAAAAATATACATTTCAACTCATACTTTGCCCTGTGTTAAAATAAAAGGCTGAATGCAATGTTTTCTATACACTTATTTTAAATTCTGGCTAGAAAATCATGACCACATGGCCAGTAAATTTGGTAAAATGTATAAAGTTTGCTTTTTATTCAAATGCAATTTATAACATGACACATATTGTTAGAGATTCATACCTCTATATTACAGAGGAATTAGAAAACTATCATTTCAAATAAGTGATTATAATCTATGTTGACTTTATACAGCCACACTAAAATTTCAGTTTTTCTTATCTCATTTAATTTATCTAGTATTGTAGGTGTTATTATTGTTAAAAGTTTATCACATATTACATTGTGTGTTAATCAGGATTCTCCAGAGAAACAGAACCAAAGATAGATGATAGGTAGATAGATAGAGATTACATAAATACAGATGATATAAAAATAGATAGATAGATGATAAATATGTATCACACCATCTTTATCCAATTCTTTACTGATGGACATTTGCATTACTTTCATATCTTCTTTACTGATGGACATTTGCATTACTTTCAAATCTTGGTTATTATAAATAATGCTTCAATAAACATGGGAATGCGTATGCCTTTTTGAATTAGTGTTTTGTATTTCTTTGGATAAATAGCCAAAAGTGAAAATGTTGGGTAATGAGGTTGTTTTATTCTTAATGTTTGGAGCAATTTGTATGTTGTTTTTCATAGTGATGCACGAAATTACAACCACACCAACAATGCATAAAGGTTTTCTTTGCTCCACATCCTAGCTATTTTGATAGTTGTGAGGTGGAATATCATTGTAGTTTTAATTTGTGTTTCTCTGATTATTGGGAATGTTGAGCATGAGCATGTTTTCATATGTCTATTGTCCATCCGTATATTCTCTTTGGATAAATGTATATTTAGGTCTTCTGACCATTTTTTTTTAAGTCCACACATGAGGGTATGTTTCCCCCCCCATTGATTTCTGAAGAGGGTGCAAGGGAGGAAGGACTAGGAGAGAGAGAGAGAGAGAGAGAGAGAGAGAGAGAGAGAGAGAGAGAGAGAACGTGAACATGAGAGAGACACATTAACTAAGACACATGTGCCCCCTCCTACATGTGCCCCCTCTGGGGTTGGGGAACATGCAACCAAGGTGTGTACCCTTGACCAGGAGTCAAACCCATGACCTTTTGGTTCAGGGCTGATCATTGAGAAAACAGGCCAGATCTTCCCATTTTTTAATTGGATGAGGCTTTTATACCATTTGGACATCAACCCCTTATCAGATGTATCATTGGTAAATATCTTCCACCAATTTGTATATTTTTTTTGTTTGTTTGTGTGTTTTGTTTTTTTTTTTATTTCCTTTGCTGTGCAAAACTTTTTAGTTTGATGTAGTCCCATATATTTTTTTTTCTTTTGTTTCCCTTTCCTGAGGAGATATATCCAAAAAAATATTACTACTAGAAATGTCTGAGATTTGACTTTCTATTTTCTTCTAAGAGATTCATGGCTTTGCATCTTACATTTAAGTTTAATCCATTTTGAGTTTATTCTTGTATATGGTGTACAGAGGTGCTCTAGTTTCATTTGTTTGCATATATCTATTCAGTTTCTTTAGCACCACATATTGAATAGCCTATCTTTATCCCATTCTATATTGTTGCCTTCTTTGCCATAGATTAATTGACCATACAGGCATGGATATATTTCTGGGATCTCTGTCCTGTCTCTTTGATCTATGTGTCTGTTTCCATGCCAGTACATGCCTTTCTCAAACTCCCCCAACCCAGACCCAAGAGAACAAACTCCCTCAACAGTAGTACTGTCTCCATCACTCTGTTAAATGGGAGGAGAAAGAAGGCAATGGGGAGTATTTGTGAAATAAGGCGTGAAAATAGAGGAGTCACACAGAGAACAGTTTGGAAGAGGTGCTGGCAGCAGCAGTCTCTTTATTATAAATCCTTCCCTCACTTCCCTCAGGGGTGTAAAGAGGGAACTACCCATGGCTCTAAGCACCCTAAGAGCCCAGGCTAACTCCCTGCAGCTGAGAATGTGTCCCAAGTTCACCACTCTGGCAGCTCTGGTCTTCCCCATACCATGCCATCTTGAGTAAAAGTGTTTTAAATGTTTATTTGCTTAATAAGAAAAAATGATTAAAATAAAAAAAGTAATCATAACAGATTGAATGTTTTTTTCTTTAAAACATATATCAGTTTGAAAATTTGTATGCAACAATTTGAGATACTAGAGGCCCAGTGCCCAGATTCATGCTCCAGTGAGGTCCCTTGTTGTGGCCTGAGGGGATTGGGCTGAAACCATCAGTACAATGCTGCCTGCTGCTCCTGCCTGTCCCTCCTGCTGTTCAGTTGGCTCACTGCTGCTCCACTGCGGTCTCTAGGCTAGGGTGGCCAGCCATGAGCCCAGCATCTGGCACCCATGGGTCACCTGAGCAGTGCTCCCACTGCAGGAGCACACTGACCACCAGCAGGCAGCCCCTGCATTGAGCATCTGCCCCCCTGGTGGCCAATGCATGTCATAGCAACTGGTCTTTCTGCTGTTTGGTCAATTTGTTTATTAGCTTTTTATTATATAAGATAGATAATTTATCCAGGATACTACATCCCTCAAAGTAAACATTTTTTAGAGTTTTACAACCTTAACCTAAATTACTTTTAGCATATTTTTATTGCCTTAGAAAGAAACCCTAAACCTACTAGCAGCTATTCATTATTCCTCCAACCACCTACGCCTATCTATTCTACCTTCTTTCTCTATAGATTTATATATTCCAGACATTTGTTTAAATGAAATCTTTTTTTTAAATATATTTTTTTGATTTCTTACAGAGAGGAAGGAAGGACAGAGAGTTAGAAACATCAATGAGAGAGAAACATCGATCAGCTGCCTCCTGCACACCCCCAACTGGGTATGTGCCTGCAACCAATGTACATGCCCTTGACCGGAATCAAACATGGGACCCTTCAGTCTGCAGGCTGACTCTCTATCCACTGAGCCAAACCAGTTTCGGCTAAATGAAATCTTATAATATAAAATATCTTGTTACTTAGTATAATGTATTCAAGATTCACCCATATTGAAGCATTTAGCGGTATTTCATTAATTTTATTATTAAATGATATTCCATTGTATTTACTGTGGACAAAAAGATATTTACATTATTTAATAGAGAATTTGATAATTCCTAATATTTGGCTATTGTGAGCAATGTTGCTATGGAAATTCATGTACAGGTTCAATATAGGCATATGATTTTTTATTTTTTTTATTTTTCTTGTTGACTCTCTTACAGGTTTCCCCATTTCTCCCTTTTTCCTCCCTACACCCAGCTCCTGACCTCCTTTTGCTCTGGCCATCACCACACTGTTGTCTGTGTCCATGGATTATAGGATTTTATTTGTCTTGAGAATACCTTCACTTTTCACTGAGTGGTCAGGCTGTGCCACAGGTTAGGATATAACATGAATGCAGTGTTATAGGGAAGTGACCAGTGCATGACTTGAGGTCTCTGAGACCAGGCAATGTGCATACCAAGCTCCAGCAGTACAGGGCTTACTTATATGTAGGAAGGTGTACTGATGTTGTTGATCTTTGAAAGAACCAACTATTTTTTAAATTTTTCTTTATTGTTTTATATTTTATTGTTTATTAACTTCTACTCTAATATTTATTATATTTTACATTTAATTATCTTTAGGTTTAATTTTTTTCTAGTTTCTTAGGGCAGAAAGTTAGAATCCTGATTTGTGATATAAGATGCAAAAACATCATCTGCTGGAACTGAGAGTCAGTCTCAAAGATAGTACAAAATTTAGAAAAACCCATAATCCTACTGGCAAGCAGCAGACATGCCATGTTTCAAAAAAGACAAAAAGATGTTTCAGAATATGGTATTAAGAGGCCCAAGGTTGGAATTGAAAGCCAGGGGAAATTATTTCTTAATCTTGAGACTTAATGCAAGCCTTGCCAACATTTACCTAACTCAGTGGTCGGCAAACTCATTAGTCAACAGAGCAGCAGACGTGGCTCATGAGCTGCATGTGGCTCCAGAGCTGCAGTTTGCCAACCATAGGCCTAACTGGATGCCAGAGTTTCTATGAATTAGTTTCTTCCTTTGTCTTCACAATTTTCCCTTTCTGAACTAGAATGCCTACAACTATAATTCCTATACTATATCTAACCCAATATTATGTTGGGTGTTTGCTGAGAACAGTGAGGAGGAATGCTTATCTGTTTACCTGCACAGATTCTCAGATCTGGAAAAGTTGAACTTTAAGGTCCTGTACTTAAGGAACTATAGTTGTTTTATTCATACCTAGGACTGATTTAAATAATGAGATTATGGAATGTGAATTTATGCAAGAATGGAATGAGACTTTCGAGCTAATTTAGAGAGGATAGAGTGTATTTTTCGTATTAGGAAGACACAAGTCATTGGAAAGCAAGGTTAAGAAATGGCAGGCAGACTCTAAGATGGCCCCACTGCACCTTGCCTATTGGTATTCATGTTCTGATGAAATTTCCTTTCTTTGAACAGAGGCTGTACTTTTCTTTTTTACCTGATATTAGTGAATAAAACATGACAGCAGTGATGAGATATCTCTTCTGATGATTATGTTGTTAAAAGTTTGTCTTCTACATGGGGTATCCTTTATGGCCTCTCACTCTGTCTCTCTCTATCTCCAGATTTATCTCTACCTCTATCCTTATGTCTTACGTTTCTTTGAGGAGAGAAAGATTACCATAGTGTTTGTATTTTTTTTTCCTGTGGAGCTGATTACATGGTAAGAACCTGTTGTCTTTAGCCAACAGCCGGTGAAGACCTGAGGCCTGGCAACGGCCATTTGAGTGTGGTTGGAAAGCAATTCCCCTTCCAAAGGAGGCTGCTATTACTACAGCCCCAGACAACACCTTGACTGCTGCTTTGTGAAAGACGGTTAGGTAAACCTATACAACTGAATTGATACCATATTTCTGCCCTGCAGAAACTGCAAGATAAGGCAGGTCTATTCTTTCAACTGCTAAGTCTTTCAAAACCTCAGCTCTAGCTTCTGTAAACCTTTTAAATAACAAAGAATGAGAAAAAGTGCTACCTTATAGCTTCCAAAAATTATGTGTTTTTTAAACCAAAATATATTTATTTTGCTATAACACAGAAAACCAGCATATTCATTACCCATGACACTCATAGTAAAGTGATATTTTATTTGTAAATACTACCACAAATTTCAAATGTATTCTCCAAGAATCTGCTCAATGTTAACAAAGCTGTTCTTCAGTTGTCCCAGAGGAGATTTTTGAAAAGATAAGATTCAAACTCAAATAAATTGCTTAGCAATATTGTATGCATATATACCAAAATAATAGAATAATCAAACTTTCAGTCAGAATTCATTGATCATCTGAGAGACTGAATTTCATTGTTCTGTCTTCAAATTTTAAAACTATATATTTCATTGTGGAGAACACAAAAATGGATCAATCATATCAATAACATTTTAAAAATTATTGTAGCCTTGCCTACAAACTAAAAAGCAAAATCAATTGTGTCACCCAAATCTGATAAGTTAACATAAAAGTTAAATTGACATAAAATAAGTTCAGTTTGTTCTGAAACACTTCTCATGCTTTTAAGAATGTGGTAAAATATATATACTACCACTTATTTGGAACATAATTATTTGACCTTAGGCTATAGTACTCAATGGGAATATTAGAAATGCATGTATCAGTTGTCTATTTATTAGTGTAGAGTTTATCTAGGAGGGATAACAGCACGATATAGTAGTTAAGAGCACAGTCTACCTGTTCCAACTCACCCTCAGGTGGGAACTTCTGCACAGGTGACTAGGGTCCCTCAGCCAGAGAACTGGACTTATATGGGTTGCCCACAGTACTTAACTAAAATTGACCAAGCATAAACTAAGCACAGAAACAAGAGTTAAAATGCATGAATCCCAAGGTTTATTTACCAGAGTCCTGGTGGTTTCCAGAAGCCTAGCCAGGTCACCTGGAGATCCGCGCCAACAGACACACACACTGGACAGGAACACATTGCTGTAGCGTCTGGGTCAGGAACGAGGCCTCAGAGGTTTGGCTCACAGGCAGAGTGACAGCTTCACTCAGGCAGTCTCATGCAGTATTTCGAACAGGGAGAAGAGAGTGGGAGAGCATGTCAGGTGGAGGAGCTCTTCGTGGTCTCTGCCCAGTGCATCTAGGTCCCTTCTTTTATGGCCATTTCTGGGTGTTTCTTTGTTCCTTCTGGGTGCAACCAATAGATCTTCAGAGTGTCTAATTGGGAGCTCTCTTGGTATCTTTTGCCTCGGTTTCCAACTTTCCAGATAAACACTTGTTAGGGCGACCACACAGTTACAACTTACAACTTTCCAGATAAGCACATGTTAGGGCGTTCACACAGTTAGGGACTCAAAGTCAGTTTTAAAACTCAAGTTTTACAAAATGGATTCATGTCACATTATATGGAGTTACTTATACTAAGCCTAAAACATATTTCAAATAATTTCTTTTACTTAAAATAAAATCAGAATAAGATCAGAAATACAATTCACACTTAAACTATAAATCACTCATAAAAGTAAATGCTTTCATTTCTATTTTAAATCACACAAATAATTATTCTTACACTATTTTAAATCCTTAAATCATCACACTAATATAACTTCACTACCTGTAATGAAGACTGTAGTAACCCACACAGAACAACCTGGAACTCAATGCCTTTATGCTCATTCCATACCCATCTATGTGCTACTTGCTTCAAACTGCTATACCAGGGACTATATTCAGAGGACTCCCATTGGCATTGGAAAGCCTTTTTGTCTATAGGTAGATAGTAGGATGCGCCTGGTAGCTTACTACTGTCTGGGGTATTGTTAGCCAATGAATAACTGATGCAGGAGGGGGAACATTTAGCTCATGTGCCTGGAGAATAAAATATAAGATCTAATTTATATTCTAGAACTTCCCTCTGGGTTAAGGCTACAGTTATCAGGAAATTACATCTTACGTGGTTTCTTTACATTTCCCAACCTGTTTCTTCCATTTCCTACTGATTTTTTTCCTGGGAACACTTTCTAGATAAATCATTTGCTTAATATTTCTCATGCTAGAGTCTCCTTCTGGGAAAATTGAGTAAAGACACCCAGTTTCTCATCTCAAAAATTAGAATTTAATCTTTAAGTCAAAGGCTGCCATGAAGGTTAAGTGAGGTAATGCATGCAAAACACATAAAAATAACTAACCTATACTATGTGATAAATGTATATTAGTATATTAATTATAAAATAGTAAAGCATAATGTTTCAATCAATACAACAGATAACTTGTTAAATTGTTACTATGTAGTACACACATTGTATGCACCAAAAACAAGAAATCAATAACTCCATTTGTTCTCAATCTATCTACATAGACAATTAAGCCAATATTAAAAATGCATTGTAGTCAATATTCTGGCAACAGTATACACAGAATATAATAGTTTTTTTTTTATTAAAAAATAATATAAACGATGCATTTTGGACTCTTAACTAGTCCAAAGTTGTTAAGGATCACATTCATTCAAAAGGCTAAGTAGAAATTATACAATTTGAAAAGTGAGGAAATTAATGGGAAAGTGAAATAGACAGAGACCACAATATGTGCAACTATTGAAAGATTTTAAAGGGTTTTATTATCATTTGATTTGACTGCAGGTTATATATGTGTGTGGGTATAAAAGTGTGTGCTGGTATGTCTGTTTTAGAATATGTTTCTTTGTTATGTCTGTTTTAGAATATGTTTCTTTGTGTGTTGGCATGTGTAAGTTCCTGTTTTGAGGTATATTTGGGGGGGGGTCAGAATTGGAATTGAGTTTGAAGAGATAGACAGAAACTGTGATGACATTCTATAATATCTATAGGAGTTTGTTCTTCACCTTAAAAGTGATGTGAATTCCACAAAGGATTTTAGTAGGGAAATGGTATGTTAGAAACACAAGTTTGGCGACTATGTTAAGAATGGAATTACAGGCAAGAACGGTAAATATCTTTTCAACTCAAATGCCAATTCCAGTTAATTGGTAATAGCTGCCTAGATCACTTGTTGAGAAGAATTTTGAGGTTTTGTCCAGACCAAGTAGGAAAGAATACCATGATTGATTATTAATGTCTTACATCTATTTCCTACATTCTAACCCTTTTTTATTGAATATGTGCTCTACAGTTTATATCTATTATTAGGTCTCAGATGCAGATCAACTGATAGCATCATAAAAATACAGATGGAAAACTCATACTTTCTAAATACTTCTAACCTTGAAAATCCAATGATATTCTTACATGTCTTAGACATAAATATATTGGTTAGCACAAATATTAGCACATATTAAAATATTTATTTCAGTCATGTTTTAAAAATATATTTTATTGATTTTTCACAGGGAGGAAGGGAGGGATAGAGAGATAGAAACATTGATAAGAGAGATACATTGACCAGCTGCCTCCTGCACAACCCCCACCTGGGATGTGCCCGCAGCCTAAGTACATGCCCCTGACCAGAACAGAACCTAAGACCCCTTAGTCCACAGACTGGCGCTCTATCTACTGAGTCAAACCAGTTTCGGCTCAATCATTTTTTTTAAACATTATTTGGAAACAAGCCTATGACAATCTATATACGTTTTAGAATCATCATAAAAATAAAATACATAACTAAGGAGGAAAACTTTAAGACTATTTAAAGATTATAAGAGACTAATTGTATTTGTTAATATATAGATTTTTCCCCAAAACTTTCCCCCTCTTCCACTTCAGTTAGACCAAATGAGGTTCTTGGTATAGTATTTAAGTATTGTGCTAGTGACTACAATTTAATTGATTGATTGTTATAAAATATTTCAAAGGAAACTTTAGGTAATAAATATTTCCTTGTAGTGCAAAGAATAAAGCAATTGGAGTCAAACAATCCTGCTTTATAATCCTGACTGTCACTTACCAACAGTCAGTACTCAGGCAAGTTTTCTTGGAGTGTATCCCCTCTAAACATGTAATAATTTGATGAAGTGTCTATGAGGCTCAAACTCAATAACATGCATGCATATAAAATGAAATTGATAAGATAGTTTAATCACATCTGACAAGCTACACAATTACAGTTCCTGTGTCACATATTATTTTTAAAAGTGTCTAATTTTAAAGTCATCACATGCTAACAACTGTTGAAAAACAGAAAAATCCCACAAAATACCCAGATATTTTTAGTCTATTATATATTAAAAATTTAGGTATTATAATTACTAATTCAAAAATGCATGGTTTGAGAGGTGCAAATCAAAACAACAATGCGGTATCATCTCACTCCTGTCAGAACGGCCAACATTAATAAATCAACAAACGACAGGTATTGGCGAGGTTGCGGAGAAAAAGGAACCCTCGTGCACTGCTGGTGGGAATGCAGACTGGTGCAACCACTGTGGAGAACAGTGTGGAAGATCTGGGGGAGATAATAGATCAACCGAAGGACTTGTGTACATGCATATAAGTACAACCAATGGACATAAAACTCTGGGGAGGGAGGGTATGTATGGAAGGGAGGGAGGGGGGCAAAAAAAATCAATAAAATATATTAAAAAGAAAGAAAGAAAGAAAGAAAGAAAGAAAGAAAGAAAGAAAGAAAGAAAGAAAGGAAGAAAAAAATAAAAAAATAAAAAAACTGAAAATGAAACTCCCATTTGACCCAGTAATCCCACTCCTAGGAATATATCCCAAGAAACTAGAAACACCAATCAGAAAGGATATATGCACCCCTATGTTCATAGCAGCACAATTTATTATACAATAGCCAGAATTTGGAAACAGCCTACCTGTCATCAGGTGATTGGATCAAAAAACCATGGTACATCTACATAATGGAATACTATGCTGCCATAAAAAAGAAGGAATTCTCCTCATTTGCAGCAACCTGTATGGAATTGGAGAACATCATGCTGAGTGAAATAAGCCAATCAATGAAAGAGAAACACCACATGACCTCACTCATTTATGGATAATAAAGAACATTATAAACTGATGAACCAAAAGATAGATATAGAGACAGTAAAGCAACAAGCAGACTGTCAAATTACAGCAGGGAGGGGAGGGAGATCTGGGGGAGATAATAGATCAATCGAAGGACTTGTATACATGCATATAAGTACAACCAATGGACATAAAACTCTGGGGAGGGAGGTTGTGTATGGGAGGGAAGGGGGCAAAAAAAAATCAATAAAATATATTTTAAAAAATGCATGGTTTACATCATGATAAGGTAAGGGTACAAAGATATATATATGTGTATTTCATGTCCCATTAGGCCAAGTGCAACTTGAGTCTCATTTCCTAAGGTCTGCACAAGAGAACATCACAAAGTGAATATTAAATATAAATTTAACTCTAAATCAATTTTTATAGGACTACATTGAATTGCATTCATAACACATGACTATTTATATATAGAAAAAGCTATTTGCTAAGTATTCCTTCGACCTTCCGACCAGTTGCCATAATGCACACTGACCACCAGGGGGCAGACGCTCAATGCAGGAGCTGCCATGACAGCCCATTTGCAAAGAAATGGCCCTGAGGACTTGGTGGCCACAGAGCAACAACTGGCTTCCCCCCCAGTGGGACACAGGTCCTGCGACCACCCTGGAGCAACGCCCCTCCAAATCGCAACCCATGGTGCAAAATGCAGCCCAGCCTAGAAATGGTCTCTGTAGGCACCGGGTAATGACCTCATATAGCAATGACCAGCTTCCTCTCTCTAGTAAAGACTAGCCTCCTTGCATTTTCTTCATTCCAGGAACATGGCTTGCTTTATAGCCAGGTATAAACTTTTTACACTTTAGCCAAATGTCTATGAAGCATTTTCCTGTGATCTTCAGAGAAAACCTGGATTAGGTAGATAGGAGACTCAGTGGAATCCTATTTTCTTTTCATTAGCCGGAAAATGGAGATTTAGAAAGTTTAGAATCATGACCTGACTGAAAAGAAGTAAGAAATGGTGGAACTTGAAAATGATTTCAGGTTACCTCACTGCGCAGAATATAGTCAAACACTGCTGTAGTTAAATATTTCACCCTTGGTTCTCCCTGCATGATCTACAATAACAATCTACTTTGTGTGGGTGGACATTTACTGCTGAATTGCTGACAATTACCTGAAAGAGAAGTTGGGATGCTCCTCTGGGCTGGACAAAGTTTAGCTACATCAGAAAGCAGGTCTAATTAAGCAAGCTTATCCTAATATAAAATCCCTGGGTCATAACAACCAGTAATGACTGAGGCTCAAATAAGCAGAAGTCAGTCCTCCAGTCAGCATTGGGTTGCATTGACTGTTTCCACTGCAGGCACAGGCACAGTGCTCCAGCACTGACTGCTGATGGGGCTGTGAATCAAGGCCAGAGAGAGGCCTGAAGAAAGAAGCAGGGACAGATCTGTTGCCGCTGTGGCAGATTTTGATAAGCACATGCCTCTCTCTGTCTCTCCCAGTCTGGTCAGCAGCCATGCCTCCATTTCTCTCCAGGCCTCAACCAGGGCTTCTGAACAGCCCCAACTTTCTGATCAGATCCCATTGATAGTCCCAGAAACACTAATGGCATAAGAACAGACCAATCAAAACCAAATGTGGCTGCTGTTAAAAAACCAATGGCTGCCCAAGAGACAGAGCTTCTGATACTGACTGGCATAGATACCGACCAATCAGAACCAAAACTGGGTGCTATGGGGAGCCAATGGCTGCCTAGGAGGCAGAGCTTTTGATGCTGACTGGCATAGAAACTGAAAAATCAGAATCAAATTGGCTAGCAGAAGAGAGCAGTTGGGGGAAAGATCAGGCCAGCTGGGGACAGCAATTGGGGGCAACCCAAGCCAGCAGGGGAGAGTAGTTAAGGTTGATCAGGCAGGCAGGCAGGTGAGCAGTTAGGAGCCAGCAATTCCAGATTGCGAGAGAGATGTCCAACTGCTGGATTGAGAATAAACCAGCAATCAGACATCCCCCAAGGGGTCCCCATTTGGAGAAGGTGCAGGCTGGGCTGAGAGAAACCCCCTCTGTACACGAATTTCATGCACCAGGTCTCTAGTCTATAATCATAAAAGCGTAATATGCAGCCAGTGGAAGGAAAATCCTGATAGACCCTGATCACCAGCCAAGCCTAAGGACCATACCTAAGGGGTCCTGGATTGCAAGAGAGCACAGGCCAGGTTGAGGGACACCCCCTACCGCATGCACAAATTTTGTGCACCAGGCCTCTAGTTCTCTATATGTAAAAGGCTAAGTTGACTTGCACATGTGTGATACATATAAAGCTCTCCCTGGCACCAATTGCACGCATGTGTTTCAATTTGTCATTGTTGATTGTGAATTTGGATGGCACTTCCATTATAGAGAAAGGGCAAATAGTGATATTAAAATATTTATTCTAATTCATTTCCTTTCAGTGTGCATGGATCTGTGCAACAGGTCACTAGTTAATTATATAAATTCTCAGTTGAGACATGGCTTCAAATACCAATGTATTCCCAAATGGGAGATCAGATGTGAGCCTAAATAGATCTTTTCACTTTTTACTAACTAATTATGACTCTTCCAAAGGACACCTTTATTGATAGTACAATTAATTGACAATTTTGTTTAATTCCATTAAACAGGGTAATGTGGTAAATGGAAGTAATGATTTTACATAACTTAATGATTCTCATCGTGCTGTGTGTAACTATGAATGAACTTGTGGTTGGTTTGAGATACATTCAGTTTCTTTCTACTCCATCACGTGCTGCATTAACATGACAACAGGGGCTGGAGTCATTAGAAACCTGAAAAATAGAGCAAAACTTGTTAAGAAAATGACCCCTCTAGCAGTCAAAAATTTGGAAAAATATTGTTCTAAAAACTAGTGTCTTTGATCTCCTGGATTAAGTAGATAGTGGTTTTGATAGAAACAAACAAAATATGAAACAATTTCTCTAATACTGACACATATGGTAAAATTTTTCATTTTTCAGAAAGTGTTTCTATTACTTTTAAAGAATACCACATTCAATGTTTAGCATGTAATGCAACATTAGTGTATCATTGCTCAATTATATAAAGACCAACATCCTGGAGAAATGAGCCATTTTATGAATTCTTACTTTATTTAGAATTAAAGTCTGTCTGTTTTGTGACCTCTAGGAATTTTATGTCACACATTATCATCTTTTTTCATTTAACAGAAGCATGGGGAAACAAAATGTACTATCCAGTCATGGTTGAGTTTCTTTATGTTTCACTTCAGTTTTCTGAGCATTACTAGTAGCTTTTATTTCACAGTTGTTTCTTGTTTAAGTCTCACACAAGATGAGAACAGCATGGGGCAAATCATTTTTGGCTTAATTTGAAATGCTGTATTCAGGGTATTTTAACAGCAGCAATTCTCATATGAGCAAGTAAAGATCGTAAATGTTATCTGTATCTCCCCAGATAAACTACAAATAGAAGAACAATAGAATTTGTAAAGTTATAGAGGAATTTAGTATGTCTCGGCCATGCCAGTAGAGTTTGATCACAGACAAAATCCATACTTATGAAATTTGATATACTCTGAAAAGGAACAGGGTAAAAAATAAGGAAAAAATGCTTACAAATCAAACAAAATCTACAATTTAAAAATCAATATAAATTTGTGCAATAAAGGTGAAATATATGCTAGGTGTCAAAGAAATTTAACAATTACAAGCTCATTGTGAGTGTCTCTGTGTGTGTGTGCGTGTGTGAGTGCGTGTGTGCATATGCAGGTGCATGTTTTTGTTTAAAGGTTTATTCTGATTAACTAAACACAAAAAATATTCATAGTATTTTAAAAAAATAGATTGATATATTCTTGGGAGCACAAACTGGGTCTTGAAGATTCTTATCTTCTCTACCTCAAGCAAATAAATAACCATAAACCTAATGGTTAAAAGAAATAATGAGCAAATGGAATGGCCAATCCATTCACATTAAAGGTTAATCCCATCCAATATTGTTTTAAATATTAGATAAAGTTTAAATCAGGCAGAAATTATTTTTGCTAATATAATTTCAGATAATAATACACATCTCAGTTGCTATGTTTCAAGTGCAAATCCTGAGTAATTCACTCATTTCATCAGTGTTTGGAAATTTTGGGAGCCTCTTATATTCTGGTCATAATCTTTGAGACATATTTATTGACATCTGATGTAGAGTATTTTAAAATCATTGGAAAGGTATTGTCATCTCCATACAATCTCAAATTAACATTGTTAATTTATTCTTTGCATAGAGAATAAAAGAGGTATGGTTAAAGTAGCATTTCGATGCAAATGAAAAAAAAAACAAAAAAACACAAAACTGGGGTACTCTCCAAATTAGAAAGGGTTAGTGAACCTGTCATTATTCACAGATGACATGATATTATACATAAAAAAAAACCCTAAAGACTCCACCAAAAACTAATGGATTTAATATATAAATTTGGCAATGTAGCAGGATACAAAATTAGAAATCGATGGCATTTTTATACACCAATAATGAATTCTCAGAAACCCATTAACCATTACAACAACAACAACAACAAAATAAGATACTTAGTAATAATCTTAACCAAAGAGGTAAAAGACTTACATTAGAAAAACTATAGAAAGTTGACAAAAGAAATAAAGAAAGATATAAACAATTGAAGTAATATACTGCATTTATGAGTTGATAGACTTTACATCATTAAAATGTCCATACTACCCAAAGCAATCTATTGATTCAATGCAATCCTTATTAAAATATCAATGGTGCATTTCACAGATGTAAAACAAATACTCTAAAAATTTATATAGAACCAAAAAAGAACCCAAATAGCCAGAGCAAAGAGAAAAAAGAACAAAATTAGAGGGATCACAATTTCAGATGTTAAGTTATACTACAGGGCCACTATGACCGAAACATCCTGGTACTGGCACAAGAGCAGGCATATTGATCAATGGAACAGAACAGAGACCCCAGGAATTGACCCAAGCCATTATGCTCAATTAATTTTTGACAAAGGAGGCAAGGGCACACCATGGAATTAAGACGTGGTGTTGGGATATTGGACAGATACATGCAAAAGAAAATGAAACTATACCACCAACTTACAACATACATCATAATAAACTCAAAATGGATAAAAGCCCTTAATGTAATTCATGAAACTATACAAATCCTAGAAGAAACTATAGATAGCAAAATCTCAGACATATCACATAGCAATATGTTTGTGAATACATCTCTTTGGGAGAGGGAAACTAAGAAGAAATACACAAATGGGATTAGGTAAAAATAAAAATCTTCTCTGCACATCAAAAGTAACCATCAACAAAAGGAAAGGAGTCCCACTGAATGGGATAACATATTTGGGAATGATATATCTGATAAAGGGTTAATGTGCAAAATATACAAGGAACTCATACAACTTAACACAAGGAAGTCAAACAATCCAAATATAAAATGTGCAAAGGAATTAAATAGATACTTCTCCAAAGCAGACATACAGATGGCCAGGACACATATGAAAATATTATCAAAGTCATTGATTATCAGAGAGATGAAATTAAAACAACAATGAGGTATTACCTCACACCTGTCAGAATGGCTATCATCAACAAATCAACAATGACAAGTGCTGGTGAGGATGTGGAGAAAAGGGAACCATCGTGAACTGCTGGTGGGAATGCAGACTGGTGCAGCTACTGTGGAAAATAGTATGGAGTTTCCTCAAAAATGAAATACTGTATATAACTGCCATTTGACCCAGTGATCCCACTTCTAGGAATATATTCTAAGAAACCTGAAACACCGATCAGAAAAAAAATGTATGCACCCCTGTGTTTGTAGCAGCGCAATTTACAATAACCAAGGTCTGGAAACAGTCCAAGTGCCCATCAGTAGATGAGAGGATAAAAAAGCTGTGGTATGTTTACACTAGACTAGGGAATACTCTGCTGCAGTAAAAAAGAAGAATCTCTTACCCTTTGAGACAACATGGAGGGACCTGGAGAAGATTATGGTAAATAAAATAAGCCAGGCAGAGAAAGACAAGTATTACATGATCTTACTAATATATAGAATCTAATGAACAAAATAAACTGGTAAACAAAGTAAATCCAGAGACTTAGAAACATAGAAGAGACTGTGGAATATCAGAGGGAAGGCAGATGTGGGTGGGTGGGTTGGAAGAGATCAATCAAAGAACTTGTATGCATATATGCATAAGCCATGGACACAGACAATAAAGTGGTGAAAGCCTGGGGAAGGAGGTAGGGCTGGCTAGAAGGAGTCAATGACGGGGAAAGGGAGACATATGTAATATTTTCCACAATAAAGGTTTAAAAATCCTTAAAATTCTGAAAGATAATGCTGAAATGAGGAGTGGAAACATTGGGAAGTGATTCTTCCTTCTTTTTACTCCTGGGAGAGAGGATTGCCCACCTCTTGGTCTCTTTGTTCATTTTCACGCTCCTCCTTGATAAAAATCCCAGCCTGCACCAAGAGAGAGTAATGAGATTTTGAGGACTGGCAAAAATCTCCTAGCTTCTCATGATGCCAGCACTTGAATAGACCTCTTTCCTTTATGAGCAGCTGTCTCAAAAGTGTGGCTTTCTTTGTGGACGCAGCAGAATCTAGATTCAATTACATGCTCAGACCTTGTGGCCACTGAAGGTGCCTCCTACAGCATTTCTCCAGCTTGCATTCTCAGGCAACTTGCTTTGACACCAGTAGGAGGTTTTTTGTTTGTTTGTTTGTTTTGTTTTTGTGTGTGTTTTTGTTTGTTTTAATTTCTGTGTTTGTCAAACCCTCTTCAAGGAGATTTGAATCTCAATCATTGGGCATCTTTTTTTTCATCATTCTTCCTTACTCAATAAATAATAGTTTCATGCTTGCATTTGGTAATTTGGGTCTTTTTGAGTATTTTCTTACTTCTTTTAATAGTCAAGCACCTTTGTCTCATTAAACACTCTTTATATTAAACTTCCCAAATTATGTGCATTTTCTGTCTCCTGGTATTTGGTCTGACTAATATATGAGTGCTCCCAGGAGACAGATTGTCTGCACTGGGATTGGATTTGGTTTCAGTGTGGTGCTGAGCTCCTCCAAATGGTCACTGAGTCGTAGTAATCCATAGCATGCAGTGCTTTCTAATTTATCAAGTTGTTACATGAGGGCGACTGTGATAAAATTCTAACGGAAACAAGTGTCTTGAGAGCCCTAGAGGCTGCTCCACTTGTCTGCCATGGAAGTTAATGATGGGGAACTGTCTGACTGTGATACTACATGAATTCTTTTAAATACACTGCATCCCTTAGAGAAAGGAAAATTCAGTCTTAACTCTCAGTTTAAATTCAGTTCTAAAATGAAAAAGCTTCCATGGTAGCCATAAAATAATCAATTTTGTATATCTATAGAACTAATATCGCTAAAAATAAACAGAAAATATAATTGTGTGCAGCAGAAAGGCAATATCCACTAAATTCACCATCTCACCAAATTTCTCCTGTGACAAATAGTGTGTGTATTAGGAGGAAAAGGGGGCCCTGAAACTTAGAATGAAAATTTGGACTCCTACAAAACTGAGCTTTGGGACACTGGGGTTTCTAAACTGTCCTTGCAGTGAAAGTATCATTCCTTCTGTTTCTTCTCAGCCACGTTCCAATGCTCATTTTCCTCAAATCCCATTTCAAACACCTTCTGTTACCATGAGATTCCTACTAATGTCCCCTCCCTACCAAGATAGTTAACAGAATCAAGTCATATTCTTGGTGGAACTATAGGTTTTAATGGTGTGGTAGATGTATTCAGAAAATCCTTGGTGGTTACATCTATCAAATTCCACTTATGTCAAATGCTTAGTCTGCAAAGAATCAGACTGTGCTTCAAGAATAAGTGAATTATTTTAAACATTAATCTAGTTTTAGTTTTAGTTGCAACTGCTATTTTGATATGTATTATCTTTTTTTTTGGGGGGGGGGAGGGGTAAAATCATCATGGCTCCTGACATTTGAAATGTAGCTATTGACTTGACTGACACTATTTTCTCTATATCAATATGCAAAGTTTATTAGAAAAAATTTTCCTTACCTAGTAGAACCAACAGCACAGCTTCACAGTTTTGTCTCAGGGCTAGGTTAATTCTTTTATCTGCAATAATATTATCTGCCAATAGTTTGATCCTTTTTACATTCTAAAAATCATCACAGTACTCATCACTGATTCCATTATTTTTATTAGATTTAATTAGTAGAATGTAGGGATATCTTCAATATCTTAGTATGATATATGTTAACAAGAGGAGAGATTTTAAACCCTGCAGGATCTCTCTCAATCCAGAGGATACTTTTACTACAGTCTGCTAGTTAAATCATTTATAAATAAAGTTTTATTAAAACAGTCATGCTAATTTGTTTACATAATATCTCTAGTTATTTTTATACCACAACCATAGAATTTTTATAGACATATCTATCACAACTCCTAAAATAATTATTGTATTTGTTCTTTACAGAAAAAGTTGGTAGAGGACAAACATTTAAATATATATATATATATGGATTTGCTATGTAAATGAAATTCCTGAGGATTTGGTGACCTGCCAAGATATCTCCCATTCCACCTTAAGGTGAAGAAAAGTTGCTGTACATCAAAGCACAAGGCATGGTAAGTGTCTTGTTTTTCGTGTTTTGTTTGTTTTTTTGTTTGTTTGTTTTTAGCTGAAGACAACTTATGCCACATTTGAATGTAAAAATAATATATGGCTAAACCTCTAAGAATAAATATCACAATTTAAAGATATTTTAATTGCCACCAAGGGGCATCCACTAAATCAGAAAGACTTATAATCAGATAAATAAATAATATGCTCTGTGCATGTGAGTTATACTCTTTCCCAAAATATCTTAGTGCTTGTTTAATTGGTCCATAAACAAAGTGGCCCTGATAATAGATAAGAGTCCATCAATGAGCTCAACTACATAGACTTCCCTTTAGCAGTACTGTTCAGCTATTGACCTGCCAATAGCAGAGTCCAATGTTGAGTCCATGATACAGAGAACCAGCCTGCCATCTAGTAACAGATTGATTAGGTTGGAATATCTCCCATCATCAAGAAGAATACATTTGCCTTTGCTGGAATAGACACATTTTCTGGACATAGTTTTGCCTTCTGTGCTTGTAATACTTTTGCAGGCATCATTATCTGGCGACATACAGAATGCTTATGCATCATCAGGATACTATACAGAACACAATTTCTAAGTAAGAAATTATCTTTACAGCAAAGAAAGAACATCAAAGAGATAGCTCTCATCAGATTAACTGGTTTCAATGCAAATTCCATTACAACCATCTGAACTAATGTCTTCAATAAGACTCAGTTATGGCACCTTTCAGGAAACAACACTCTGGATAGATGAGGTTTTGATTCACAAAGTAAAATTACGCTTTTGATAAAAGACTATAATATGATGCCGTCTCCCCCATAGGGGAGACGGCATCATATTATAGCCAAAATAATATGATGGCCAAAATACATGGATCTGGGAATCAAGAGATGGATCCTCTATTATTCCTTAAACCAGTTACAAAGGTTTTGATTCCTATTCCAACAACTTTTACTTCTGATAGTTTGTGGGTCTTAGTTCTCATTTGAGTAATGCTTCCACTAAAGTACAAAACAATGGTTCTAGTAAATTAGAAGATGAGATGAACACTTCTTAATTTGTGGATTCTTATACAATCTGATTAAATCAATATGTCAAAAAAGGGGTTATCCTACTGGTTAGTTCAATTGATTTTAGTTACCCAGGTTAAATAGGATTACTGCTCTCCGTGAAGATAAGGAAGACTATGTCTGGAGACCAGGGATTCTCTGAGGACAATATTTAGTACTTCAACTCATAATAATAAAAATTAATTGAAACTGTAGGTTCTAAAAGAGGCAGAAATTTTGAAAGCCAGATCATTAAGAAATTTAGATTTATGTAATTCTACCAGGTAAAGAATGCAGACCATCTAAAGTTTTTACCAAGGTTAAGGAAAGTATGGAATGGGTGGTAAAAGAAAGAAACCATAGCTATCAAATCTGGCCTCATGATGACAGCCTTATTAACTTTGCATATTTATATATTTTTGCATTTATGTATATTTGAATATTTTTTCTTGTTAATATATACACATATCCTATATAATAAAAAGGATAATATGCAAATTGACCCTAATGACAGAACTACTGAGAACAAACATTTACTATGACATGCACTGACCACCAGGGGCAGACATTCAACAAAGGAGCTGCTCCCTGGTGGTCAGTGCACTTCCACAGAGGGAGCACCGCTCAGCCAGAAGCTGGCCAGTGCAGCAGGGATGGCAGGATCTTCTCCCACCTGCCGGCAGTGCTAAGGATGTCCAACTTAGCTTAGGCAGAGTGGGCCAAAGCCCTGAAGGCTCCCGGGCTGCCAGAGGGACGCCAGAGGGATCTCCCATCCCCCCAGACTCAGGTCAGGCTGAGGGACCCTCCGAGTGCACAAATTTTTGTGTACTGGGCCTCTAGTATGTAGTGTGTGTGTGTGTGTATAAAATGTGCGTGCATATATAAAATTTTATTTATTCTCTGTGTTTTCATTTTTATCATATATACAATTTATTGGAAGTTGACTTTACAAGTTATTCTTATTAATTACACCTAAATTTCTGTCAAAGTACTACTAAACATTTGGTTATCTATGCTCAGTAGTACTTCGCCAGAAATTGAGTAACTAATATACTTTGAGATGGATACAATTAATTTTAGAGACTCTTTGTAGTCTTATTTTGGAAAGAAGATAAAACTATACTTAAAAGAGCAATATCTATGCCTTATTTGGTTTTAATAATTGTATATGTGGAAGGTAGGAGCCAAAAGTGTGACCCATACCAGCTATTAATTTAGTTTCTATTTGCTTCAATTTTATTTTTTTGCCATGCTTTGTAATACTGAAGCTGGATCGTTATTTTTTCTTCATTAGGCTTTGTTCATAGATTGCTAGAATGCCACTGGTAAGTCAAAAGCCTTGATTTTCTGTAAACACTCTTTGCACCCCTGACCACTTCTCTATCTCTTACCCTGATCTATCATACTTTAAGGAGAGAGAAGATTATGGGCAAGTCAAAGACACATTATCCACAATGAGGACTGAAAATCATGCACACCTGTGTGTATTCTGAGTTAATTTGGTGAGATAAGGAAATAAAATTTTATGCCACTATTTCATGCAGATACCAATGTTACAATCCTGTCTAGAACCATGGGGTTATGGGTGCCCAAATTCAATGCATGGAATGTGGGCAAATTTCATAGTGGAGAATTGTCCCAATAATTCCATAAGGGACGTATGCATAGGTGACCTAGAGTGCCTCAGCCAGAAATCTGACACCTACGACCCTAGGTACTTAATTAGTATTCCACTGAGCATAAATCACACAGGAGACAAACATGGAATGCACGAATCACTCATGGTTTATTTAGCAGAGTCCTGGTGGGTTCCAGATCCAGCAGGCTACCTGGGGATCCGCACTGATAAGACACACACACAATTCAGGGAGGACGTTGCAGCTATGGCTTGGCTTGAGTCGAGGCCTCTCACAATGGCTCACAGTTTGCAGCTCACAGTTCAGGGCTCGGGGCTCTGGCAGAGCTTTGACTGATGCAGGCAGGGGAAGTGGAGAGTGACCGTCTGTGGAGGAGCAGAATGAGAGTCTCTGATCTTCTCTGGGGCTTACTCTTTTTATGTGTCTTCAGTGCTCAGATGTGTCTTCAGTGTGTCTTATCGGCAGGTCCCAGGAGCCTTGCTATCTGATCTTACATATGGGATACAGATCATTTTATCTATTTTCTCCTACAGACCACTCAAGGGTGCTTATCAATTTGTTTACATTGCATTCCATACTTTCAGATATCCCACTTTAATACTTATTCAATATTGTATTTTTCCTTATTACTGTTACCATAACAAGAAGGTGCTAGCACAGCTCTTTGTGTGAGGTCCTATAGACAAAATCTATATACTAATGTTAGAGGAAACCTCAAAAGTATCCTTGATTCAGGATTGATTCCAAAGAACTGACATGAGCATTATTCAAATTTATAAGAGCTTTAATAGGAAGAACTTATATACACAGCCAAACCAGCTGCTTACTTCCAGTGCTGGCCAGCAGGAAAGAGATACATCCCCTCCCAGGACAGGGTACCTTTTTACAGAGGGTTAATAGTAAACCACATGGTGGGTAGTCTTGTAGACCACCAGAAAGAACAATGCATTTCTAAGTTAACACATATCATCAGGAAGTTATCCATACTCTATACATTCATTAACCTCATTATTGGGGCCTGTGTTTATCTTTGGGTAGCATTTCAGCTTACTGGGTAGTCAGACAACTTGAGGATATGGTGAGTTAAACAGTCAGAGTGGGTAAACAGAGAGTCCAATATTTCACAGATGCCATTACTGCTGGAGCCATATTGCATTTCTTAGATCCCCTACACTATTATTGTGTCTGCTTCTGAGTGCATAGTAGAAATTATTGAATTACATGTTTGTGCCTCACAGTACCAGACAGTAGTGCCTTTAATATATTGTGTATATATATTTACCCCCATTGATTTTAGAGAGGATGGGAAAGGGAGAGAGAGAGATAACAACATTAATGATGAGAGGGAATCATTGATCGGCTGCCTCCTGAATGATCCCTGCTGGGAATCCATGTGCCCTTGACTGGAATTGAACCAGGGAACCTTCAATCCATAGGCCAATGCTCTATCCACTGAACCAAACCAGGTAAGGCCAGAGTGTAGTATCTTGATAATGAAGATCTTTATGTAGAGAAGTGTTAGTGAGACAAATTTCCTTGGAGCATTTTATTCAAGTTGGTAAGTCATAAGTTAGCATGAATACATCTCTGAGTTGCTAAGATCTCACTATATAGAAGATAATCCATTAGTTGGCAAATCAGAAGCCTCAGTTCTATTAGCCATAATTGTATTATCAAACCTTTACAGCAGAGGTATATGATAATGTCTGATACCTGTTCTTCAAATAAATTTTCTTTGGGCAATTTGTCAATATATTTGTAATGCTAAACCCTTCTGCCAGTAAAGAAAAAACAAACAAACAAAAACAAAACAAAACAAAACAAACAAAAAAAAACTCTGCCACAATCCAAATCTGATCACAAATTTTCTTTTAATTTACTTTTTATTGAATTTATTATGATGACGTTGATAAATAAGATTATATATGTTTCAGATTTGTATATAATTGTGTCCTTATCACCCCAAGTCAAGTCACCTTCCATCGCCATTTATCTTCCCTTTACCCCCTTTACCTTCCTGCACTCTCCTTCCCTTGGCAATCACCAAACCGCTCTCCATATCCATTAGATTCCACATATAAATGAAATCATATGGTACTTGGAAACAAAATGTGATGGCCCCAGATCCTGCCCCTCTGCCACCAATGGCTTTCAACAACTCAGGATGTCTTTTCTACTCACATCCTCTTTGCACTTTCTCAATCTTTTCAGGGGTTGAATGAATGTCATTTGGCTGTTGATTTAAACAAGTTAGGGAGGTTGGAATAACTATCCTTAGGTAAGTCTTCCAAAACCAAGAACTAGACTCAGTCATTCAATTGATTGGAACCCTAGGTCCTACTAGTCACCTGAGAGTCCCATGTTGGAGGCACTGTCAACTTGTACCTCTTAGCAGATGTAAGTAAAATTTGCAAGGCCCCAACATGTGCAACCAATATTTTCTTCCTATAGGCCTTTGGAATTATGCTTTTTATTTGGAACCAACCTTAAGTATTAATTTATTTCCTTTCTAAAATCATGGTGGTAGAACCTTAGAGTGGTAATAAAGAACTTTCAAATGTTTAGTAGAGATTTCCCTAGGATGAGCTTAATGCTATTCCTTGGTGAACTTCCCTTGAGAGGTTCTTGGAGTCCTTTAGAGGTTAGCCCAGATTAAGTGCTATGTGAGACAAATAGAATATATCTAATCTCAGCCTCTGTTGGCCACATTATTGAGAATAGCCAAGAATAGTTTTCACTGTTCATGATAAAATTCAACTAAGAGCTATAGAAACAAATAACTATTAGGGGCAGGCACTTGAATATATTACATTTCTGCATGTTTTGTGAACAAAGACTAACTCTTTTTTGCTTTACACTATCTTTTCTAATGTGTTTATGTAATGAACAATCTTGAAAAATAGACATAATGTCTTTTTTCAGAACAAAGGACAAATGTTTTCTTTGTGTGTGTGTGTGTGTGTGTGTGTGTGTGTGTGTGTGTGTGTGTTTTACTCTCTATTATAAGAGATTCGGGTTCATAATGCTCAGAGTCCCTTTTCTGCAAGTTAACAAACTGTGTACAGGCATCTATCTGGGCTGAGCAATGTTGCCCTATGGGACTCTGGTTTAAGCAGAACTGAGACAAATATGCTAATGCTCATTATTTTTTCTGTGCCATGAGTAATAATGTTATTTATCTCTGACCCAGGAGTCTCATCTCTTCAATCAATGCCCATAATGTTGTGGCAAGCTAATATGTTGGTTTGCAAGCAGACTAAATAAACATTCAGGCCCTTTATAGTTCTTGACATTCTTGTTTTTTGTGTTTTTTTTAACTCTATTCTGCTGTATGTTCTTTTCCTCATAGATTTTATCATACAATATATTTTGCTCCTTCCCTTGTTTTTCACTTCCAAAGTTTTTTTCATAAATCCACAATCTTTTAAAGACCTTGCATTGATTTGACTCACTGATATATTCTCAGCTATTAGAAAAATATCCTGCAGATAGTAGGTGATGTATAAATACTGCATTTATTGAATGAATGAATAAACGCTGTACCTGCAAATATAATAAATACTTTTCTGAGCCCTAGCCAGTTTGTCTCAGTGGATAGTGTTGGCCCACAGATTAAAGGGTCCTGAGTTTGATTTCAGTAAAGGGCATGTACTTGGGTTGCAGGCTCAATCCCTGGCTCTGGTCTGGAAGTATGAGGGAGGCAACCAATGGCTGTGTCTCTGTCAGATCATGTTTCTGTCTTTCTGTCCCTCCTTTTCCCTTCCCTTCTCTCTAAAAATCAATTGAAAAATATCCCCAAGTGAGGATTAACAACAACAAAAAACTTTTCTGAACAATAAATATAATGTATGTGTGTGTTTTTTTAAATTATCTAACTACCAGGACACAATAATCTACCTTTTATGCAAATGGACTAAAATAAGGGAGGGGAGGAAGTATACTATAAAAATCCCCATATTATTAAAATTAAATGATCAAAAATAATAATCAGAATAATTTTAAAGCAATTAATATTAAATTTTGATGAAGTACTATATACCAAAACCTGCTAGATAAAGCAAATTTAAATTAGAGATAGAGACTCCCATTTTCATAATATATATTTATGTATTTAAATGTATAAATAAATAAACTAGACAATAATAGAAGTAAAAAAAAGTTAAAATCCAATAAAAGAAAAGAGAGAATCCAAAGACAGTAGTTTCTCCATGTTATACATATTACAACAGTAGAATCTTAATAGGAAGACTTGGAGTTTTTTAGCAGTGCATATGACCCAAAGAGTAAGTTTATCTAATTTTGTCTGGGAGAATAAAACAAGTCTATATGAGGAAGAAAAATAAGCCGCAGTATCCTACACAGTTTTTACTCATAATATAAGAGATAATTTGATCTTTGATATGTATTCCAAGTCTATCAAACAAAATTATTTTTCTGATTGTTGAGATGAAAGACAGAGGTGTTAATTATTATCATTCTAATAATCTACAATATCAAATTCAGCAGTGTTTTTCCAAAGAAAGCAAGAATAAACATTAGAACATTTATTAATAAATTGTACTACCTTAGTTATACAATTTAAATATAAAACATGAAGATAAAAATCAAAATAAAAAATGACTAATATTCAAATGTATACATGATTTTTAAATATATTGTATCTATGGTTGGGAATTTGTGTATGCAGAGGTCCAACTTAAATTACATGTGGATTTTTTTTCTGTACTGAGAGAACAACGTTCCTAACCCCAAGTTGTTGAAGGATCAATTGTAAATACATCTCAGAAAACTAGAAAGATAAGAATACTGCCTTAGCTTAGTGAAGGGAACCTGAAAAAAATCAAATGCTAATATCATCCACAGTGGTCAAACTTCACAAACATTCCCATTCAACTTAGTGGAAACCAAAACAGCTATATCCCAATGATTGCACATTACAATGCTAGCCTTAGTTAATTGCGTAAAATAAGAAATGAGAAATTGGGATCACAAATATTAATAGGAAAGAAATGAAAACATCACTTACAGAAAATATAATTGCTTAATTTTTTAAAAATAATTTGATCAATAGAGAATAAGCATACAAAATTAATTTTGATTATGTAAAACTGCAATAATTAATTAAGTGATAAAATGTAATACATTTTTTATCAACAATAGCTACAGAGTATCAGAAGAAAAATCAAATTAATATACATTGATGAAGGAATTACAACAAATACCTTTTTAAAAAGCTGACTATAAAGTGATATTTATAATGTTAATAAATATTATTCAAAATTATTAACAGAATAATGTATTATTTTTAAAAATTAGTTAAAAACCCAATACTACTTTTTTTTTTACAACACTTTGAAATAAAAGTGTATATTATATTAAAGTGAGTAAAGAATATAAAAGCCCAAGAGAAACAGATCTTTATTAAGTTTAAAAAAAAGATATGGAGAATTTTATTATCTTATAATAATATATCATAATGATATTTTTCTTTGAATACTGCTTCAAAAAATAACAAATTATATGTTTGAAAACCCACTTATAATGAAAGCCCAATAATATTATCATAAGGTAAATGTTGGACAAGGCAAATATACTTTAAATTGCTTATCTAAACAGATTAGAAAGCGAGAGGAATCTACAAATACCTAACAGAAAGCAGTGACTGAACTAAGAGTGTTAACAAGCATTGGAAACATGATTTGTTTAAAGTAGACCATTGCTTCTACAGATCTAAATGGTGGAGAAAGGAAAGCCTCTAGCCCATATCAGGGGAAGAGTAAAGACTTAAAAACCAATCTAGGGGAAAGGTCACATTTTTATAGGAGAGGTAAACCTGGAGGTAAAAGAAATCACATGTTTTCAAAGGAAAATTGAAACAAAATGGCAACTGTCACTGCACCAGTTTGTATAAATATATGTATTTAATATATTAAATATTTATTCCATTTATCGTACATTATATTATATACTAGAGATCCAGTGCATGAATTCATGCACCAGTAGGGTCCCTTAGTCTGGCCTGTGGGATTGGGCTGAAACTGGCTCTCTGACATCCCTGGAAGGGTTTTGGATTTTGAGAGGGCACAGGCCAGGATGAGGGACTCCACCAGTGCGTGGTCGAGGCTGGGGAGGGATGCAGGAGGTTGGCCATCCAAGGAGGAACTGCACGAGGGCTCCAGAGCCTGTCTGGTCCATCTCACTAAGCTGTCATCAGCTGGACCCCAGCAGCAAGTTGACTTACCAGTTGGTGGTCAGTGTATGTCATAGTGATTGGTCAACTACCTGCCCCTTGGTGGTCAGCGAACATCATAGCAAGTGGTTGAGCCACCTTAGCATATCATTAGCATATTATGCTTTGATTGACTGAATGGCCAACCCAGTCAACCAGGCACTTAGCATATTAGGTCTTTATTATAAAGGATATCATAGAGCAAGAGAAACATGAGGACATTCAGTGGGAAGGTGGAATATGTGCCTGGGTATCACACATCAGGATTTCAATGTAAAAAAACATTTCCCTTTATGTTATGGGAAAAAATTTTTACAGAGTTTCAAGAGATAGCATATCATTAGCATATTACACTTTGATTGGTTGAACAGACGACTGGACGACTGGACTCTAAATATATTAGGCTTTTATTTTATAGGATTTTATTTAGTTAATAGCTATGTAATAAAGAGCCAGGGTCATGACGACCTTTATGGCCGAAAGCTTGACTAGACAGGAAGTCAGTGCTGGTTTGCTGTGGTGACCTAGCACTGACTGGGGCCACTACCAGTGCCCAAATCCAGCACTGACTACCCAAGGGGCTGTGTATCGGGCCCAGACAGAAGCCTGCAGAAAGAGGCAGGGTCTGATCCATAGCCTCTGTGGTAGCCATTGATTAGAACTTGCCTTTCTTTCTCTCCTGGCCTGGCCAACAGTCGTGTCTCCATTTCTTTCAAGACCTCCACCAGGGCTGCTAATCAGCCCTGCCTTTCTGATAAGGCCCTGTTGATAGGCCCAGAGATGTTGACTGACATAGAAACTGACCAATCAGAACCAAATCTGGGTCAACTGTGAAGAGCCAATGGCTGCCTAGGAGGTGGAGCTTTTGATGCTGATTGGCATAAAAACTTACCAAACAGATCCAAATTGGCAAGTAGTGAAGGGCAGTTGAGTGTGAGATCAGGCTGACAGGGGAGGGCAGTTAAGGGCTATCAGGAAAGCAGAGGCAGTTAGGGAGGATCAGACAGGCAGGCAGAGGAAGTTAGAGGCTATGAGGCAGGCAGGCAGAGGAATTAGGGGCAATCAGGCAGTTGGGCAAGTGAGTGATTAGGAGCCAACAGTCCCAGATTGTGAAAGGGATGTTAGACTGCCAATTTAGATCCAATTCCCCCACAGGGATGGAGACTAAACCAGTGGTCAGACATCCCCTGAGGTGTTCCCGATTGGAGCAGGTGCAGGCTGGGCTGAGGGAACCCCCACTGCATGCATGAATTTCATGCACCAGGCCTCTAGTATTTTATATAATATACAATACTTAATTATATTCATTATGTATGTTATAGAAGAATCTATTTTCCACAGTCACATTAAGGATTAATAATTCTAGTACTGCCTCTATGAAATTTTTGGTTTTTTTTAAATTCTATTTGCATTTTTGTTGTGATCCAGTAATAACCTTTTAGTAATTGTTTAAGTTGGTAGAATCTCGGGTACATAGCAGAAGTAAATACCTATTTATTCCCCCTCAAAACAGCTTTTCTTAATAGATTCTATGTTACTCTGAGCATAGGACTTTATGAGACCCTGAGAAATTATTGTAAGAAAGAGAAACAAAATAATTTTTCAATTATGGCTGGATATTTACCACATTTAAGAATATGACTTTTGTTTTGTAAAAACTATATATATAGTTGGGGCCGGCAACTAAGTAATTGCGGGTTTCACACATATATGGCTTCAGTTGAATTTTTAGGTTTGCAGACGTAGTACAAATGTAAAACATATTTTGTTATTTGATAGTTGGCTATTCAGCTGTTAATCAGTAAAAAAAGTTTTTTGATCTGTTTTGTGGTTTTCGTTTGGCGTTCGTTGAAAAATGGAAAATCAAAAGGAACATTTTTGTCATATTTTGCTTTTTTATTTCCGCAAAGGGAAAAACGCATCGCAAGCTCATAAAAAGTTATGTGCTGTTTATGGTGACGAAGCCTTAAAAGAACGGCAGTGTCAAAATTGGTTTGCCAAATTTCGTTCTGGTGATTTTTCACTCAAAGATGAAAAACGCTCTGGTCGTCCAGTTGAAGTTGATGACGCCCTAATCAAAGCAATAATCAATTCAGACTGTCACAGTACAACACGTGAGATTGCAGAGAAGCTTCATGTATCACATACATGCATTGAAAATCACTTAAAACAACTTGGCTATGTTCAAAAACTCGATACATGGGTTCCTCATGAACTGAAAGAATCACAGTTAACGCAACGCATTAGCAGCTGCGATTTGCTAAAGAAACGTAATGAAAATGATCCATTTTTAAAACGACTGATAACTGGCGATGAAAAATGGGTTGTTTACAACAATATCAAGCGGAAAAGATCGTGGAGCAGGCCAGGTGAACCAACTCAAACAACATCAAAAGCTGATATTCATCAAAAGAAGGTTTTGTTATCAGTTTGGTGGGATTACAAAGGAATTGTCTACTTTGAACTCTTACCACCCAACCGAACGATCAATTCTGATGTCTACATTGAACAACTAACGAAATTAAACAATGCAGTTGAAGAAAAGCGGCCCGAATTGACAAATCGAAAAGGTGTTGTATTCCATCATGACAATGCAAGGCCACACACATCTTTGGTCACTCGGCAAAAATTAATGGAGCTTGGTTGGGATGTTTTGTCACATCCACCATATAGTCCTGACCTTGCACCATCTGATTACTTTTTGTTTCGATCTTTACAAAACTCCTTGAATGGTAAAAATTTCAATAATGATGATGATGTCAAATTGTACCTGATTCAGTTTTTTGCTAATAAAAACCAGAAGTTTTTTGAACGTGGGATTATGATGCTGCCTGAAAGATGGCAAAAGGTAATTGATCAAAATGGGCAATACATTACAGAATAAAGTTATTCAGTTCCATGAAAAAATTGTCTTTGATTTTCTTTTTAAAATCCGCAATTACTTAGTTGCCGACCCAATATAAAACATATATGATTAAGAGAAAATGTTCAATTCTTGGTGGTTAGTAATTGTTCTGTCTTGTTCAGGTTATGAATGGAAATTGTCATTATGAATGGAAATGGTGAGTATCCAAGCTAAAAAGTCCATCCCCCCATTGGACAGAAATATAGACATCATAATACTCAATGTCTTTAGCATTCTCTGCTAAAATGTTTATGAATGTGCTTACTAGATATATAAAAGCTCACCATAAAATTCATTATTTATGGTAGTAGCATTTTAATTTGTAACTTGTTATAGAAAATAAAATAATAAAAGCCTATTATTTGCATTTTCTATACCTTTTTCTGTTCAAACTGAAACCTCATTGCAACTCTTAATTATTTTTCACTGTTTACATAACTAATTTACTGTCTGAGGCAGAAGGCAAGACACATGCAAAGTCTTCACTGTGTTAAGGTCAAGCAATCAATTTCCCATCCCAAAAGGCAAACCTAACAGTACAGAGGATTATCACTAAATAGGAGCAGCTGCTTTTGTAAGACTGGAGCTTTTCTAGGGAATCCTGCAATAATGGAGCAGGTAGGAAACAGAATCCCATATATCTCTATCTTTGAATTCTTAAAAGCTGCATAGGTGTTTTTTAACTACAGATAAAACGAGGATTAATTTTGCTTTGATTCAAGTAATTGCTATTAAACATAAATGCATTTGTGCTGAAACACAGACTAGCTATGGGGAAAAGAATATTCTCTTTGTTTTGACTCCCATTTTAGATTTTTATCCTTAATAAATTTAACCCGAATATTTTAACATGTAAGAATTTCAAAAATCGACCTGTTAGAAGCCATGTAATACAATTATTAACTTTCATATTTGCTATCTCTAAATGTTATCATCAAAAGCTAACAAACTTCGATCTGAACTTATTTAATAGAATTGATAAGAGCATCATGTATTATTTCCTTTTTATAAGTTCATACAATGTAACACTCTGTAAAGGCTGATTAAATAGAAATAATTCCTAAATTTAATTAATGCTATAGATCAGTTTTATTTCATGAGAAAACACGTATGCAAGTTTATTCTTCTCTAATTGCTTTATCTTAAAATCTATTGATGCAATGCAACTCATTAATATTTTAAATCCTCTTTAGTTTAATTCTAGGCATGATAATATGCAGGCAAATTATACAAGTCTTTGCCTAGAATATAAACAAAGAAATAAGTTATCTTAATATTTATTTCTCTGCATATTAAGCCATTTTGTGTGATTTCTCAGCAACATTCAAACCAACTAAAATAACATTTCTTTAGAAATATTCTCTTTTCTTTATTTCCTTCACATTGCAAGTTTCTTCTCAGTTTTCTTTCATAGCTACATCTATTTAACCCAATGCATCAATACTGGAATTCTTCAAGACTGTCTTAGATTATCTTATGTTTTCATGTTCAATATAATATATCTTCAGATTAATTAATTTATTTTATGTCTTTAAATCATATGGCTTATTTCTTAAATTATATTTTAGCTATAAAAATTCACCCATATATTTAACTATATTTTTTATAACTCCAGCTGTACATATACTTCTTAGCCACTTATAAGTAATATGTTCAGAATTGAATACCTAAGTCACATCTCCTCCTACCACTTTCCTTTTCCTACTCCAAACCTAGGTCTCCACCAAACTAGTGAAGCAATTTATTACACCTGGGTTCTCCATTTCAATAAGTCTTATTGCATTTGACAGGCTGATTCACCCTGAAAGCTAAAGATTATCTTTGACATAATGCTTTCTGTCTTTTTCCTCTCTTCTGGATCTTTAAAATATCACCAGATTGTATACATATAACATCTAAAATACATATACATATATTCACTGTTCTTCATAACACACCCAACCATCTATTCATCCATCCTCCCATCCATGTAGGTAGCTATGATCTTTGTGGCCATTTGTTTAGATATTTCATTTACTTTAAGCATCATGAAAGGGTGTTTATTTGTATTAGTTTTGTTTATCATCTGTTCCCAGAGTCTTTCAATGTTGAAGGATAGTCAGTATATATTAAGTATTTTTGTTAAGTGAGTGAAAAATTGAATAAAATGTTGATGCATGAACAAATGAATGAACAAATTCATTATATATACATGCAAATGATTTGTCAAATTTCCTAATTCACAATACATTTATAGTGTTAATAATACTCATTAAATTTTCAAAGTTTGGGTCAACAGCAAAAATTTAATACATTCATCATCAGCATAATATTTGATGCCAAGATATGATTGCAAAGAAAGTTAGTAAAAAGATATAACACTATTAAAATACAACAAAATGACATTTAAAAGGATGACATTAAATAACAAACATTTGTTTTACCTTAAATTTGTGAGCATGATAGTCCCATGTATTGCTAATAAAACTATAATATCCAGCCAATGCTGCATTATTTTACGAAAAATTATTATTGCCTATAGGAAGTAATTGGGAGTTTTCCAAAAAACTTTGGAAGTGAAACTTTCAGCTTTCATCTTCACATACCTATTGGGTAAACATTTTTCAATAAAACAGAATCAGAGAAAAATGCACAAATGAGTATGTACAATCATCCTGAGTTTTAAATATTTTTGAAACTTGCCATACAGTTGTAGTTAGCAACATTTATTGTCACAGAAAGTGCTAGTGATCCTCCACACTTACAGTAAGGTTCTATTATCATTTTAAGTGTAAGTTTATCCACATTTTAATAAATGATTATTGATTTAATCATATTAATAACAAATAAGTTCTAAGTACCCACTCAGCTACTCAAAAGTATGTTCAGTGTTCACTAAGCCAGCAGGAGACTTTGAAGATGTTTTGCCTCTCGCTTTGGAGTAGCCACTTCTGCAAAAGTTGATGGCAGAGAACTATCAAATATGCCTTATAAAACATCAGGAGTGCAAACAGGGCCACTCAAGTAATCTGTTTATGGCATTATCCAATTGAAAGGTGAAAAAGGGTAAACATATATTAATAGAATATGATATGTTTCATTATTATTTTACCATGTTATCAATAGAAAAATGTGTATTAATTCAAATTTAACAAAGAACTAATGAAAAGTAAAGGGATTAGAAGTACCAATTGATAGTTACAAAATAACCATGTGATTATAAAGCAAAGCACAAAGAAAATCAACAATATTGTAGTAACTCTGAGTGATGCCAGATGGGTGCCTGAAATATCAGGGGGCCAAGGGGAGGTATCAGGTTGTCTAATGGCTGTGCCGTACACCTGAAACTAATACAACATAAGTTTGAATGTAAACTGTAATTGAAAAGAAAAATAAATTATTGTAATACATTTTAAAAAGTTAATTTATAAAGACTACATAAACAAGCTGCTGGCCTCTATCCCACTGGTAGAGTAATAGAAACCAAGGAAAGGAGATGGGTGTGCCCCATCACACTATTAATACTATAAACTGATTGAAGGAAATCTTACTTTTGTTGCTACCATTTTAAGAGATTGTCAGGTGCTAGTAATGGAAGGATGAATGTTCTTCTGAGAGATGTCACATTTCTGATAAAATAGAAGCTGAGACTCTCATCCATACATTTTGGAGTTCTCATCCACTGAGCACATGGCAGAGAAGGTTGTGTATTAACTCTATTTAGAAAAAAATCGGCTCATTGCTTCACAATAGGGACAATGAAGATTTTTATTTCTAATTAATATGACTCACCATGGTGCTTTTTAATTCTTCCTTCCCAATAATCTCAATAGGTTGCAACTCAATAAAGATAAAGCTCCCAAGGACACAAATGATGTTGGAGTGAAGATTTGGGTTGCTTCACAAGGTAAAGACTTTGTCCAGCTGTGGTTAAAGGAAACATGAAGGATGTAGGAAGTGATTACAATATTGAGCTTTATAACTAAATATAAAAGAAAGGGGTATGTCAAAATTATGTACACTAATATATTATTTAATTTTATAAATTCTCTCCCTCTACCTTATATGAAAAACTCTGAATATTTTAGGTTTCAGGCAAAAGTATGATTAAAATAACATCACCTATGATTACATAATACCGGGTGAGAAATTGTACTGGGAAGACAATATTTCACCTAAATAAAGAAAAGGAGGAGATGCTGAGAATAAAAAGGGTTGGGGGTGTGGGCTATCATTCACTTGCCTATCCAAGTTAACTCTCCACATTGCTGTATATTGCTCAGTGCCACAAGATTGTCTAATATATTCAATTTGACCCTATTGCCCCCTTGTTTCCAAATGGTTTCAACCAACATGTAAAACAGAAAGTCAAGTAAGAGATCAGAGGGAGGGCAGAGTGGGGGTTGTGTTACTATCTTTTCCAGTTTCCTTTCTTTGGGTTCACGTTGGATCATTAGATTACTTTCCCAGCTTTCCCTTGTTTTTGGTTCCATCAGCCTTGGTTTCATCCTAATTTGCCCCATGGCCAGCCTGATCATACCTAACCATGTCTGCTTCAGACCCCAGCCTAAGCCACAGTCTAGCCTCCTTCACCTGAGGAGAGGTGACCCGCCCGATCAGGGAAAGGCATCACCCCTATTCTCCCACTGCTGTCTGAGCCTCAGGCTGCCCTGGGCAGTGTCAGCCACCATCTAAGGCTTTCTTGTGCCTCAGGCAGCCACTGTGGCTTAATCCAGAAGGATGTCCAAATGGTCATCTAGAAAATGTCCACCCTAATTAGCATATTACCATTTTATTATTATCCTATCTAATAAAAGCTTAATATGCAAATTAACCATCACTCTGCTACACTCACCAGTCACATCCAGCAGCCATGCCCACCAGCCAATCAGAGCAAGTACGCAAATTAACCCCAACCAAGTTGGCTATGTCCACAGAGAGCAGGAGGGAAGCTTGGGTTTCTTGGCAATGGAGAAAGCCAAGCTTTCCACACACCCTGGTGGTCCCAAGCCTCCACTCAATGGTCCAAAATTTCAACTATAGAAGGTAAATAAATTCCAATAGGAATGGCTGCTGGCCTGCAAACCACCAAAAGCCCCTCACCCAAGCCACCCCACACACCAGGGTAACCACCACCCTGATCTGAGACACCCTTCAGGGCAAACCAGCTGGCCCCCACCCATACACCAGGCCTCTATCTTATCTAATAAAAGAGTAATATGCAGATTGACCATCACTCCAACACACAAGAGGGCTTCCCCCATGTGGTCAAAGATCCTGCCCCCATGTGGACACAAGATGGCCACCACAAGATGGCCGGCAGGGAAGGGCAGTTGAGAGAGACCAGACCTGCAAGGGAGGGCAGTTGTGGGCAATCAGGCAAGCAGAGGAGGGCAGTTGGAGGGACCAGGCCTGCAGTTAGGGGTGACCAGGCCAGCACAGGAGGGAAGTTGGGGGCAAACAGGCTGGCAGGTCAGCAGTTAGACATCAATCAGGCTTGCATGGGAGTGGTTAGGGGGTGATCAGGCTGGCAGGCAGAAGCGGTTAGGGGCAGTTAGGAAGGCAGGAAGGTGAGAACTTGGGAGCCAGAAGTCCTAGATTGTGAGAGGGATTCCAGATTGGAGAGGGTGCAGGCTGGGCTGAGGGACATCCCCTCCCGTGCATGAATTTCTTGCATCAAGGCCTCTAGTAGATAATAAAAGGATAATATGCAAATTGTCCCCTCAACCAGAAGTTCAACTGGGAGTTCGATCAGGGGGCAGGACTGGCCCACCAATTACCCACATCCCCTCCCCCTGGCCAGCCTGGCCTAATCAGCCCCAATCAGGCAGGGCCTATCAACTCTACCAGGGCACAAATTCGTGCACTACGTCTCTAGTTAATTATAACAAGAATGGAGAAAAGGGAAGCTACAATTTAGACACATGCCCAGTAAAGTCTAAATAACAAAGAGAGGATACTTCCCTGTAAGTCATAACTGGAACAGGGCCTTGGCCAGAGTACAAGTGTAGGCTTGGCCACTGCAAGCATGGGAAGATTTAATATTTAAACTCCTAAAAAAAAAAAAAGGGTGTTCTCTCCCCTGGCCCTCTTGCTCTCTTGGGATTATTATTGCAGGAGGCATGCTCTCACACTCTGCACTCACCAACATGACCCACAGCCATGTGGACCCCACATACAATGGAATAATGGACTATAATTAGCCTGATGCTCTGTCAGAGGCAGCTCCGCCATGGAACAGAAACTCTGGACATTGGATGTGCTTTTAGCTCTGTTGAATCCCAGATGCATCTTTTCCAGGACTGGTATAAGGGACATTGGACATTTGAAACTGAAGAATATAACTCCACTCATGTGAGTCTTAGAAAAAAAATTTTTCTCAAAATATGGTAAGAACCCCAGTCCCACTAGCAATGGAGAAATACCATCAGTTCAATTCTCCAATAACATTTGCATGTGTCATTTTATCAAAGACTATTAAGAAGAGTCCTTAAGAGAAATAAAAAATAACATAAAAGTAAATATAATTTGTAAAATTAACAAACATTATTTTTTAATGTTTGAGGCCTGGTGCACGAAAATTCACGCACTTGGGGAAGAGAGGTCCCTCAACCTGGCCTGCCCGCCCCCCCCCCCCCCCCCCCAGATGGTCCAGGAGCCCTCAGGGATGTCCTATTGAAAGCTTAGGGAGCAGGCTTAAGCTGCAGTCTGGCCTTCCTCTATGGGAGGAGACCAGCTGATCAGGACAAGGTATCACCCCCATCAACCTGCTGCTGCTGCCATTGCCAGCTGCAGCAGCTGCAAGGCCTGAGTCCTGGGCCTCACAGCTGCCTGAATCCATGGCTACCATGATCCCTGGGCCTTGCAGCTGCTGTGGTTTTGTCTGGATGGGCATCTGGAAGAAGTCTGCCCTAATTAGCATATTACCCTTTTATTAGTATAAATTAAAGCTTATCCACTATGAGAATATTTTAGTTATAAACATTATCTATATTTAAATTGCCTTCTCAATATACTAATTACTTATTTTTTGTGTTGAATGAATTGAGTATATCTCAAAGAGAAACAAAAAAGAGGCTGATACATACTGAAAGAATATTTTAAAATATTGATTTGGCCCAGCCAGTGTTGCTCAGTGGTTAAAAGGTCAATTTATGAATTAGGAGATGATCATGGATCAATTCCCAGTCAGAGCACATGCCAATTTTGTGGGCTCAATCCCTGTTAGTAGGCAAGCAGGAGGCAGCCAATCAATGATTTCCTCTCATGATTGATGCTTCTATCTCTCTCTCCCTCTCCCTTCCTCTCTGAAATCAATAATATATATGTTGGACAAAACAAATCTGTACTTTTAATATATGTTTTTTACTAAAGGGCAAAACAAATCTGTGCTTTTAATATATATATATACTTTTAATATATATTAAAAGCACAGATTTGTTTTGCCCTTTAGTTGAAGCAGAGCTTATTTTGTTAAAAAGTAAGTCCCCCAGTCATACATTCTCTCTTTAATCTTAAGTGTATTTCAACATTATTCTTTACAAGCTCAACATTCAATTTTAAATCATTATTAGCATGAAATCATTATAACATTTTATATATGCTTATAAATATTCTAAATTTAATACATATAAATAATGCAATTTTAACACATAGCTATAATTTCTCATAAATATGTTACTATTTATATTTATATACCTATATATATATTCTTACATGTTAGCTATTTTTTATTTGTTCCAAATTTCATGGCATCTTTCAATATTTGTGATTGGATATATTTTGTAGGCTAGAAATGCATAAATAGTCTAAAAATCCATCTGCTTCCTCTGAGACATACATGGGAGAAACAATATACTTGAGTTCTTATAAGCTAGGACTTTCACAAACTTATAAATACTAATTTTTCACTTTTCTCTCGTTATTTTCACTATTCTCTTTGTTATTTCCCCAAAGGGTAGCATATTAAGTGGGCTGATCCCACCTGAGAAATAGAAAAATCTGGACTGATATAATAAAGACATCTGGTGAAAATATAAATTATTTTATTATTAAGTAAGGATATAAAATATACATAAAACATATTATTTTATTTGAAAATTACTTTTTTTGGTACCTATTGTGTATTTCTTTATTACCTCAAAGGCATTTACTTAAAAAGAAATTCCAAGAATGCCATTCAGGTATATGTGACTCTGAAAACTAATTTTCAGAACAATAGTCTAGCAAAACCCGCTCAGAAATATCTCTGAAATAAAAGCAAATTGATGAATGTATACTTTCTATACCATTAAAAATCAAATGAGTTTGTCACTGCCTAATATCAAAGAAACTTGGCTGTAGACTCTTTTTCTGTTTGTATCATTCTACATAGATATTCGTGTTTGTGCATTTCAGTTTCCTAACATTTTGTATAACTAATTCTCTTCTTTTTTCATTATGTGAAAGTGAGGTTAGGAGATTTTTTTATTTTTTTATTATTATTATTTTTTTTTTGGTTTTCAGCCATTTCATTGAACTTCTAATTTATGCCAAATTGTTCATGTACCTAGCTAGTTATTAATAGGGAATGAGCAAAGGGGCTTTAGATGTTGTTGAGCATGGGCAGCTGGAGAGCAGAGGCCTGTTTGCTTCACCTGGGAGTGCCAGCTTTTCACACCCTGGAAGTTTTAGCCTTGCCCCTCCAAGAAAATCAGCACTCCTCCCTTCCCACCTCCAGATTTGGATTGCTGGAGAAATCCTGGGGAAATAGGGACATGAGCAATAAAGTCAAAATGGCACAGGAAGAGGAACTTACCCACAGAGGACTCAATCTAACCTGGGAAACATATTTTTGGCTAGGGTAGACCCCAATGCAAGCCCCCAAATCTTGGGAAGTTAATTGGTTATTTTGTAAAGCTCCAAGTTAAAACCCCTCAGAAACAAAGCGCTCTCTCTCTCTCTCTCTCTCTCTCTCTCTCTCTCTCTCTCTCTCTCTCTCTCTTTCTGGACCCACACTCACTCCATTTGTTCCTTCTGGATCATGTGATCATGTGGGTCTAGCAGATACTGGGGCCAACAGAACATAAAGCTCAAAAGGACTATGGAGCAGAAACTCTGGACAGTCCTTTGCCTTGACCTTGTTGGATCTTTTCCATTACTGCAGGGAGCTAGATGGGGCTTTGGATGCCAAGGGGCAGGGGTAGCCATCACAGATAAATCAATTTGTCACATTACAATCTCACATGCAAGGATCTCTGGAATTCTTTCCTCATGATCCTATGTAAGAGCCCAATTATTTTATTCCACTGACAACAAATGGGTCATATTTTATTTTTATTTTTACCTAAATGCTTGCTAGCTTACAATATACCCTTGACATTGCAACAGTGACTCTCAATATATTTAAGACATGAAAAGTTATGCATAAAGTTAATTGTCATTTCTTTTTTAAAACATTTTAATTTATTGATATTTAATATATTTTTATTGATTTAAGAGAGGAAGGAAAAAGTGAGAGAGATATATAAACATCAATGCTGAGAGAGAATCATTGATAGGCTGCCTCCTGCATGCCCCTTACTGGGGATCAAGCCCACAACTAGGGCATATACCCTTAACTAGAATCAAACCTGGGACCCTTCAGTCCACAGCCCTATGCTCTATCCACTGAATCAAACCAGCTAAGGCCATCATCTCTTATATTACAAGCTTATCTTGACAAAATCTTGAATTCGTTATGTCAACACTCTGACATTCTAGGAAATATGTCAAGCTCTCAAAAAATAGCTTATATACCAGAAGATCACTTTTATTTTTTTTAATATATTTTATTGATTTTTTTTACTGTGAGGAAGGGAGAGAGATATAGAGCTAGAAACATCGATGAGAGAGAGTCATCGATCAGCTGCCTCTTGTACACCCCCTACTGGGGATATGCCCGCAACCAAGGTACATGCCCTTGACCGGAATCGAACCCGGGACCTTTCAGTACGCAGGCTGACGCTCTATCCACTGAGCCAAACCGGTTTCGGCAGAAGATCACTTTTAACAATTTAGTTCCTCCAATGTAATTATTTTGAATTTCTTAAAAATTTACATAATCTATTTTCTAGAAGAGGAAGATTCTTAAAAAAATGATGATTATGTCATTTTTTATAGATAAACTAGAGGCCCAGTGCATGGATTCATGCATCTGTAGGGTCCCTCAGCCTGGCCTGTGGGGATCAGGCAAACTGGCTCTCTGACATCCCAAGGGGTCCCAGAATTCGAGAGGGCGTGGGTTAGGCCAAGGGACCCACTGGTGCACTATCAAGGCTGGTGAGGGGCTGCAGGAGGACTCCAGAGCTTGTCTGACCCTTCTCACTCAGTCAAGACCAGCCAGACCCTAGCAGCAAGCTAACCTACTAGTCAGACCCACTGCCCCCAGGTGGTCAGTGTACATCATAGCAATTGGTTGAATTATTGAACACTTATCATTTTAGGCTTTTATTACATAGGATTATCAGTCTATGACTTACTTTGGGATTTAGCTCATTTTAAAGTAACACTGGAAAATATTACCAAAAAATCTCCAAAATATGATTATTATTCTTAATATTACAAATACAGGATGCAACAGCATTAAGTTACTCATTTCAAATCCCCTCTCAAATCTCATATGACTCATCTAAGTTTGAATCTAATTTTGAAATCAATAGAAAATATTTAGGGATCAAACACAGATGTGTGAACAAAAATATACTGGTTTATAGCAAATGTGACCTTTTATTCTTTAGGGATAAACTTTGAGGTCACATATAAAAGATAAACTGATATTGGATTTTTATTAGAATTAAACTTCATAGGTTCAGAAATAGAAATATTAAGACAAAAGACTACAATATGAACAAAATATGCAAAATTTTGTGGCACTTCTGTTTTAAAAAGCATGTTGGCCGAAACCGGTTTGGCTCAGTGGACAGAGCGTCGGTCTGTGGACTGAAAGGTCCGGGTTTGATTCCGGTCAAGGGCATGTACCATGGTTGCGGGGACATCCCCAGTGGGGGGTGTGCAGGAGGCAGCTGATCGATGATTCTCTCTCATCGATGTTTCTAACTCTCTATCCCTCTCTCTTCCTCACTGTAAAAAATCAATAAAATATATTAAAAAAAAACATGTTGCACATTCATAGAAAAAAACAATGAAGACCTAAAATAGACCTTAAACACATGTACACATGATCGAAAGAGCATCTCAGTTTTTATGCTAATTGCAAAGCACAACAGCATTACCACTGAGTCTGAAGAGCAAAGTTACAAATTTTCCCTCTCTTTAATGCTTTTTTTTTTTTTTTAGTTGCTTGTTTAAAAAAAAATATCCCTCACCCTATCAAAGTCACATGTACATCCTTACAACCCCAACTCTGCCTCGGGCAGTGTGTGGTGTCAGAGGCTACCATCTGGAAGGTGGTTGGGTATAGTAAATGAACTTTAACAGAACCAATTACATTTGTTTCCTCCACAGGGAAGAACCCCTAACTGCAAAGATTCTTAGAACAGCACTGCCTTTTGCAGAAGGAGGGTCTGCCCTGCCTATTTGCTGGCCACCAGCTGTTTGATGCACTCCCGGCTCCCCAGCTGAGACAATTAAGGGAATAGGATTTGGCATTCTGTGTAAGTATGAGTTAAGACTCTGGAGCTGTTTCCAGGTTGGCAGAGCATGGGGCAAACATCAAGGCTTTACTCCTGAATAAAGACTTTTTAATATTATAGGCAATGATTGAGGAATGAAAAGAGGATCATGTGGAGAAATATGGAATCCTGGCTATCAGCAAATTAAATTAAATTAAGTACAGAGGAGTAGCTGCATCCTGTAAAATAGGAAAGGAGAGAACACGCTAAATGTATGTGCAGGGGTAGCAGATTGGGATATTTTGCTTTGTATTCTACTTTTCCTGCATCTAGCTAAACGTTATCCATTGTAAGTGAATTTCACTTGTGCTTCCACCGTCTACTGGATAGCTGAATCTGAAGTACTGTAAAGAAATTGACACCTGCAATAAGGTTAACATTAAAAAAAAATAGTATGGGGAATAGGGGTTTTGGAAATGATCCATGGGATAAGGTGGTGTTCTTTAATAGAAGAAAAATAAATTAATCAAAGATGTTTGGTGATATTGTATAATAGCTTCAAAAATGCTATCTAGTGAACTATACTTTGTTTTCAAGATTGAAAATCTAAACATAAATACATCAAAATACTAATTTTTATGTTTACTGGTATATGTATTGAAAATATTGATGTTTTTACTTTAAAATTTCCTGTGTGCTATTTTTATCAATGTTCTATGCTTCAATAGAAATAAAAATAGTATTTTTTCTCATACCATATAAAAACCATGATTGAAACTAATTTTAAGTAGGCGTATATTTGTGTCTAGAGAAAATTTATATGTGCAGATGATTCCAAACACTATATTTCCTACTCTAGCTTATAGTTAAAATTCTAGACTAATATCAATAAGTATTTCCTTGATTCCTCAATAAGACAAACATTTCAAAACTGAGATCCAAAAGAAAACCCCTGATTCTGCTATTATTTAAATTGCCAGTCTCTTAATTTTGCAAATGGCAACACTAGCATCAAATTATTCAAGGAAACACTAGCACAAAATTTTCAAGCATAATACAATTTTATTTTCTTTGGTATTTCTCTTTTCCTAACCACAGTCTCCAAAATTTATTTCATTAGAAAATCCCATTTACACTACCTCCAAAGGTATATGGACTCTGCTCATATCCTTGGGTATGTCTTACTACCATCTTAGTAAAAGCCATTGGCCACTTTAACTGGGATTTCAATAATGATAATAATAATAATAATAATAATAATAATAATAAGGAGGAGGAGGAGGACGACGAGGAGGGGGAGGAGAAAAAGAAGAAAGGAAGAAGGAAGGAAAGATTTACTTTTCCTAGATAATGAAAGCCTTATGTGTTCAAATGTATCTTATCACTTTTCATTTTATATACATGGTAAAAACATAAAACAATTTTAGATTTTAAAACATGATAAACTCTTAGCCACTTAAAAGGTTTTGAAATAGACATTCTGATTTCCTGGAATATTCTTTCTTCTCTCTATGCTTTATTCCTTAACCTTGAAATTTCCTCCTAAATATCATCCTTTTGCCCATCCAATTAAGAAAAGTCACCATCTCATCACAAATGCTCTATACAACACTTTGTACTATTTCACATCTGTCACACACATACACACACAGATAGAGTTTGTATCTCCCTATTAGCATAGAAGCTCTTTAAGACCCAAGGCCTTAATTTCATTGAGTACCACTGAAGTTTGGGAATTTAGACAGGAACTGGCAAGTAATGTTTATTCAATAAATATTTGTTGTATAAGTGAATGAGTGAATAAGATTGGAAATTAATTATTCTAACACCTTAAAATTTATATCATTTGATAATGAATAATGTCATTATATTTTTTGTAAGTTTCAAATCAAGCCAGCTATATGTGCAATATAATTTTTTTCATTGGGAAACCCCAAATGTTCTAATTTAAAAATGTTATAATAATTATTCTTAAAATATTGTATTGCATTCATGTAAATTAAGGAAACCAACTTATATGCTTATAAATATAGAATATAAAATACCTTACTATTTGCCTGAATATTCTTATTACTAGTATCTTAAAACCACAGTTAATTTCAAAATTCCAATTGCTTTTATGTTTTTCTTAGTTAACATTCAATGAAGGTTCTTTTATATTACATGACATCCTACTAGTACATATCTTGCTTTTATAAAAGTTCTATGCTTTCTAGACTTGCTGGGCTGTAAATATGCATAAAATATATAATAACATGCAACTATTGCAAAATAAAAGAAAGAATGGCAACCTCACGCAGAATAGATAAATTAAGTAGTGACAAAGAAATGCAAAAGAGTAGGAACTATCAGAATAATCTAGTGCACTACAATCAGGAATTGATCAAAATGTTTTCTTCTATAAGATATTTTACAAACAATAAATGTTATTTTCATATGATTTACTGTGATTATCCTTTAAGTAATGCTTAACATTAAATTTTGTTTCCCTAATCTCCAAATGCCTTAGTTCTTTTCTATCAGAGCAATGTTAATAACTTGTATTTCATAATATAAAGATGATGGGCTTTGAAAGTCATTTTTACAAAGTGCACTCAATCTTCATTGATAAAAAATACATTAGTTCTAAAGATTATCAGCAATTAAAGAGCAATTAAGTGGAATGTTCTAACTGTTTTAAATGAAGCATTTCTGGCAATTATCACCAAAAAAATTATTTCTTGATACATGGTAAGAGTATTAAAATATCAATCTGTTAATGCTGTGAGAAAGCAACAGTGTGCATTTTTTTTAAATGACAATAATGCTTTTAGTAATTTAGACCTATCTTCATAGAACTTCATAGCTGTTCTATCTGTATTATTGTCCAATTGTTATAAAGATATTTTATTGTCATGAATTGCTCAAAATGTAAGCTAGATGGTGCTAAAGAACACACTTCTATTTATTTTGCAATTATATTTAAAACATAATGGTTTCTGGTAAGAATGAATGAAAAGGTTGAAATCCATTACAATGACCTGCAATAACTCATCTTGATATTGCTATTAATCCCACCTATACTTATTTCTATAGGAAAAATTGTTTCAATTAAAAATAAGTCATTTTTTCCCTCAAATTAAAGGAGTGTCTTTGGATTGAATCAACCTCCCTGGGGCTGTCTCAGAAGCACCACTTGCTGGTTTGAGCACTTTGCTCCAGCCTGAGAAGGGTTCTAAAAGCCAACAGGCTGCTTAGGCTTCAACACCAGCTTTCTGGGATGCACAGTCTTTGTCTAAAAAACAATTGTGTGATAACACTTTTCTATTTTTATTTTAGCCATTTTTGTAGGCACATAGTGATATCTCATTGTGGTCTTAATTTTCATTTCCATAATGGCTAATGATGTTAAATATATTTTCAATGGAATATTGGTTTTTAACTACATACATTAGCATGGTGCCTTCCACGTTGTACATGTTGTATACATACCTATGAAAATAAATAACATATCTCATTCTATGAATAAGGCATATTATCTTATATACTCACAAGATCATCCATGGATATGACAGATACAAATTTGGAGGTGTCTATGGCTCAGAAATAAAACAAAATATTTTCAATGGATGTCATAAAGTAAGAGTCAATTATCACCATCAGGAATTATAAGACTTTGTGCCATTTCTCAGGTTAGTCATAAATTTTTATATGCATTTTGTATGGATATAGGTTATTATAATGGAGGAAATGAAATGAGCATTGCTAAGAGAGTTGCTTAAAATGTAGTCAGGGGGCTATTAAGGAAGTAGGGCCCATGCAGATTATGTACACCTTGTGTCTCAGTTCCAAGAGCTGCTATTAATTGGCTAAACCTGGGCAAAACTCAGCTCAAAACATCGTGGAGCCATAAACATCCTGGAATAACAACTGCTACATGGGCACACATGGACTTTACATCCTTCTTTGTAGTTTTTTCTCACATATTTGCATATTGGAATTAACCAATCACCATTACCCTAACCAGCAATCCTCATTTGCATGAAAGAATTAGCTTTTGTGGTTTTGGCCTTTAAGAAACCTGCCTTTCTTTGTTATTTGCAAATTGCAGTTTGAGTTAGTACCTAAACATACATATCTCAGATTCTCAGATTGCAATACTTTGCTTGATAAATTTAGTTTTTTTGTTTTTTTTTATTACAGCCTAAACTCTTCCTTTTTTGGTTACTAGTTGATAGTATATAAAATATTCTTAAAGGTGTGACAGCTGTGTTTGAGAAAGAGAGGCTGACGCAAGGAATTGAGGAAATAAATAAATTTCTCTAAGATCACCTAAATTTTACAATAGCAAATGTGGACTCTTTCATAATTGTTGTGTGAAAGGTATTTAAAATTAAATTTAAAATCTGATTACTTGGAATAATTCTTGATTAAAATGTGCATGGACCACTTTGACAACAGTTATACAACAATAGAGTGTAATAATTGAAAATCAAGAGAAAAAGGATAAATTCAGGGATAAGCATATTTTTGAGTTTTGCTGAAATTTTAACATGACAAAGCAAACTCTTATGTAACATGCAATATGGTTATTAATTACCCTGACCCCCAAATATCACACTTGAGGCTGTCTTCATGCTTATCTTGATTTTCTTTCATTCAATACAATTGTAGGAAGTTTTCAGAAGTAGAAGTTTGTGGTTGCTCTCTCCAGTCTCCTTCTCAATCTGTACATGAAGGAACAGATGAATAAACTGACAACATTTCTTATTCTGTTTGAAAGGTAACCAAAGCTTTTTGCAGGAGCCAGAATGTGAATGAAACACACACATACACATATAAAGTGAATTGTAAAGTGCAAGAAATTGAGAGCAGATGGATCAGTTCTGCTAGTGAGACCATAACAAAATCATCTTCTCAGAGTTGAGGCTGTTGTTTGTTCATTCGAAGCATGCATCACAGACCATCCCAGAAGTTTAAAATCAAATATACAGATTAAGCTGGGTGAAATGTTAATCATGTAAAGCAAAACGGAAGGATTTAAGTTTTACACAGCAGTATGCACCATATGCATGTTAAATATTAGAATACAAAAATCCATCTAGCTAATTGAAAAATAGATATTGAATAAATTTTACATTAAGGAACATATAATTAGAGTGATGCCCCCAAATGCTTGATTTACTTAATGAGAAACTGTTTAGCAAGATGAACTCTTACAATGGAGTGAATATTGTCAGAGATTAGTTCCATATCATAATTTTCCTTTTATATCTTCTGCCTAGAAAGACATCTTTAAGAAGAACTAACAATTGTGACAGAATTGACCTGCATTAATCTTTCTACAACTTTAAGAATATTATTCTTAATTCTGAAAAAAATCTACAATCATCATATAAAGGGGAGAACCAAGATGGTGGCCTAGGTAAGCACCTAAATTGCTGCCTCACACAACAACTTCAAAATAACAATTAAAAGACAGAACAGACATCATCCAAAACCACAGGAAAGCTGGCAGAGCAGGACATCTACAACTAGAAAGAAGGAGAGAGGCTCACAAATTGGATTGGGAGCCACAAAGCGATGAGGTAGGGAGACACTTGTGCAGAGAGGAAGGGCTGCCAAGTGCCAGGCTAGCAGGAGGGCAAAGGAAGTCCCCAACTGCATTGAACCCCAGTTCCAACTGCACTGAACCCCAGCTCTGGCCAAAACCCCATGGACCCAGGCTCGTATGGGTGGAGTCTCTGGACTGTAGAGATAGGCACCCTGAGACTCAAAAACTGGGAGATGCGGGGGATCCAGAGCTGCAGTACGGGAGCAAGTACCACAGAGAGGTCTGACCAGACTGGGAGACGTGGGAGAGCCAGGAGCCTCAGCGCAAGTGTGCATGCAGAGAGGTCTGACCGAGGAGGTTGCTGCGGCCTCTCCATAGCAAAAGGAGTCCGAAGCTCCTAACTGCACTGAATCCCCAGTTCTGACTGCACTGAGCACTGAAACCCAGTTCAGGGAGAACCCCTGGGGCACTCACACTCTTACAAGGAGAAGCTGGACTGTCAAGCAGAAACTCAGGGGATCCTTGGAAGGCAAAGGTCTGAGGCACACGCACAAGGGCAAGACTGATGGGAAGCCAAGACTGGCGGCTCATCCCTGAGACTCCGCCCCATCTAAGCTGAGCTCAGAGGCTTTTGCAATTTTGCAAGCCTGATCCTATAAGACTGTCTCCAATACAGAAGGTATCCTGGTGTAGACACAGCTGATACTCACATCCAATAGCCCTGGAGGTCAATTCCTCCCAGTGATACCAACAACAATCAAGACTTAACTACAACAAGGCTGTACAAACAGTACACAAAGGGGAGCACCAAGAGTGTCTACCTCAGGTAAATGGGGAGGCTGACCCACCGGACCATATAGGACACTAAGTACACAAAGCCATTCTACCAACTCAGCGAAGCAGCGAAAATGAGGAGACAAGGAAAGAGATCTCAAACAAAAGAAATGGAGGAGAACAAAAGACTGGATATTAGAGTTCAAATCCAAGGTTATAAGGTTTTTCAAGAATTTTTCTAGAAAAGGCTGATAAATGTAATGATATTTTTGAGAACATGAAGAAGGACCATCTAGAAATTAAACATACACTGACTGAAATAAATATATATATATATATATTATAAAGAGACCCAACAGCAGACTAGAGGAATGCAAGAATCAAGTAAAAAATTTGGAATACAAAGAGGCAAAGTATTTCTCTGGAGAAGCATGAAAGAAGAGAATTCTGAAAGTTGAAGATAGTGTCAGAAGCCTCTGGGACAACTTCAAGCCTACCAACATTAGAATTATGGGGGTGCCAGAAGAAGAGAGAGAGCAAGATACTGAAAACCTATTTGAAGAAATAATGTCAGAAAACTTCCCTGGTGAAAGAAATGCACTTAGAAGTCCAGGAAGCTCATAGAACCCCAAACAAAAGGAATCCAAAGAGGACCACACCAAGACATATTATAATTAAAATTCCAAGGGCAAAAAACAAAGAGAGAATCTTACAAGCAGCAAGGGAAAAACAGTTAGTTATCTATAAGGGAGCACCCAAAGGACTACCAGCTGATTTTTCAACAAAAACCATGCAGGCCAGACGGGAATGGCAAGAAATATTCAAAGTGATGAATTGCAAGAACCTACAACCAAGATTACTCTATCCAGCAAAGTTATCATTCAGAATTGAAGGGCAGATAAAGAGCTTCACAGATAAGAAAAAGTTAAAGGAGTTTATCACCACCAAACCAGTATTATGTGAAATGCTGAAATATATTCTTTAAGAAGAGAAAGAGGAAGAAAAAGGTAAAGATAAAAATTATGTATCAACAAGTGAATCTAAAAATCAAGTGAATTAAAAATCTGAGGAACAGAATAAACTGGTGATATAATAGAATTCGGGACAAAGAAAGGGAGTGGATTGATAACTATCAGGGGGAAAGTGGTGTGGGAGGTGCAGGAAGAGACTGGACTAAAATCGTACATCTATTAATGAGGACAATGGTGGGAGGGGATGTAAGGGCAGAAGGTGGGGTGGGAGGGAAAGGAGAAACAATTGTAGTAATCTGAACAATAAAGATTTATTTAATAAAAAAATATCATATAAAGTTTTATTAATATAATTTCTTCTAAGATACTCAATGTTGTAATTAGAAATGTAACTATGTTCTAAGTGCTACCAAACAGACCCAAGTACCTTTAAGTAATGAAAATCTAATTTGGTAATGCAACAATAAATCATAAAACCATAGCTCATATTCATTACTTGCTATTTAATTTTAGGACCAAGTAGTGAAAAGCAGAAAGATAGAGCTCCCTACATATTGTTTAAATAAGTTGAGACTAGTAAGTATACTTTATGTAACAGAAAATTTAATTTAGGATTCTCCCTCCACCTTTAGGACATTTTCTTGCTAGATAATGGAAGAGACTTCGGTAACAATATAAATAAGAACTCACCTAATTGCATTCCATCCCAACTGCATTTAATAAATAATTTTACCTCACGAAGAAGCTTTAAAATTTCTTAGAAAATTGTTAACAGGTTGAAAAGTGTGAGAAAGCAGTGCATTGATTGAATTTTGTTCCCTTTCCCTAAGCCTGAAATTTTATTTACCTAGTGGAGGGACTCCATATCACTTTTATATGAAAACATTAAATGTTTAATTGCCCACCAGACTTATAAGCATAGAGTGTATTGTTCACAAAATAAACACTTTCATTTCAATTGCACACTTAACTTTCTGAAACAATCATGTCAAACATATTGTTTGAGATGTGTCCTTCGAACTCATATAGTAGGCAGGATTCTAATATGACCACAAGATATTTTCCCCTTGGTGTACATGTCCTGCATATGTCCTTCCTATTGAGTGGAGCTGGGGAGTGTGAGTAAATAGCAGTTATTTTGTTTTGTCCAAAACATCTATGGAGAATTTTGGTCACACCAACCCATCTACCTAACTCTATGTGCGATTACCATCAAGGCTATTAAGGCAAGATGAGCTATTATTGCCAATACAACCACAATGCAATAACGGAACTAATAGAACATGATAGCATTTTTATATGTTAATGCTGTAAACCAAAAGTATAAACAAACGTATGGGCTATGTGATCCCAGGATGGTTTTCTAAGTGTGTAGGTTTTGGTCAGGGCCAAATATCACAGACCGTTTGATAAGTCCAAATATGTTTATGGACATTTTAATCATGACCGAATTTCAAGGACTTTTGGCATGAACCAAATGTCTCCACAGACATTTTGAAGAGGATCAAATATTATGTAGGACCTATAAGTAAAATGGCATAACATGCCTTTGCTTAAATTACATTATATCGTGCTATGGCTGGTGTGGCTTAATTGGTTGAGCATCATCCCATGCACTGAAAGGTCACCAGTTCGATGCCCAGGCAGGGCACATGCCCCTGTTTCAGGCTTGATCCCCAGTAGGGAGCATACAGGAGACAGCAGATCATTGTTTCTGTCTCTCATCAATGTTGCTCTCTCTTACCTCTCTCTCCCTTCTCTCTCTCAAATCAATAAAAACATATTTTAAAAATTACATGGCAAATGTAAGTGGATTTTGCAGCTGTAACTAAGATCTCTCATCAGTTGATGTTGAGTTAAACAACAGAAAGATTTTCCTTGATTATGGTTGTGGGATAGTTAGGTTCGTCCTGTAAAAGAAGCACTAAAAACAAGAAGCAGCAGTACACACACTTCTTCACCTTGAAACAGAAAACTGCCATGTTGTGAAGATTTACAATAACCCCTGAGCCTTGAGGGTCAGAGGAGACTGCAGCCATTGTTGCCACCTTGCTGGGCTCTGGGGAGGACCTTAAGCCCAGGATCCAGTGAAGCAATATCCAAGTCTGCCTTACTGAACCTGGGTCTTGTTAAAAACCACAAAATTAATGTTTTATTGCATAACAAAGATAACAACTCTTTCTTTAAAACAAAGATATATTAACAGACAAAATCATTCATAACTTAGGCACTTCAATAGGATATTCCAGGAATAGATAAAAGTTGATGAAAATATAAAGACTCAAGTACATGTTGAGAAGGCTGAATAAAATAGAGATAGACATTTACAAGTAATTTTTTCTGGAATTGAAACTGCAATCACGTCAATACTCTTACATAGAATAAGAGTCAGAAATCTGGAACATGAGCAAACATGATTTTTCAGTTTGGTGGTCTGTATAGATTTACTCTAAATTTCTTCTAGAGTATGTGATAATCCTTAAATATAAACCCCAACTTTATTTTTTGAGTAGATACAAAAATCATGAAATACACAGAAGCAAATTCTACTTAGAAGCGGAAAAATTGAAAGCATTCAGTCACTCATGCATTTGTAAATCACCTCTAACTAAATATATATTTGGCTGAATAAGAGTAAAAAAAAAAGAATTTAAAAACCAGTAGAAGGAAACTCACAATATAAAAACAGTGAACTGCTGTTTGGTGAAGTGGTACTTTGCTAATCAGTTGAAGCGTTATTCTTATTTTCACATTCCACTTCTATTCTTTTTCCTTATTCAGAGATTAATATATTCTCCCTCATTGAAGAAACATTACCAGATACTATTTGATTTTATGTGATTAAAATAGCATGAGAATATTCTAATTTTTATTTTAAAAACAAAACATTTTATATTGGTGATTACTCTATATTTTCATATCTGGATTTGAGCCTACTTATAGGGGCTAGAAGTGAAAGGCAAAAGGAAGAAAGAAAAGTTTACATTATATAAATATAATGTAAAATATTTCAAATCTTATTTTATTGCACTTTATAGCCAGTATAACATTATAATATACCAGGGTCCTAGTGCACAAATCCATGCACCTTGAAAGAAACTGTGGGCTGCAAGGCTGTGGTGGCACAGGGGTGGGTCTCCATGCCCCCGGCTGGCCCCTCTTGCTGTGGTCCCCAGTTCCCTCTCTGCAAGCAACCCCACTCCCACCACCACCGCTTCCACATGCTGACTGTGCTGGCCACGTGCTGAAAGCACCAGCCGCACTCACATCCACCAATGACGCAAAGCAATTGGGGCCAGCACCAGCAGCAGGTGCAAACAGAGGCTGCTGCCCTGATCACCCCTCAGGAGCATGGGATGTGGAGAAGCCCTCAGGGGTGATCAGGGTTGGCAGCCACAGCTCACATTCACTGATGGCACCAAGAGATTAGGACTGGTACTGAGCACTAGTAATGGGTGTGAGTGGAAACTCCAGCACCAGCTGTGGGTGTAAGCAGGGTGAGCACTGGCAGTGGGTGCAAATGGTGGCTCTGGTGCTAGCAGCAGGTGCAAACCGGGCCACCGCTGGTAGCGGGTACAAGCACTGGGTGGGACCACAGCACATGCAAGCAAAGAATTTTCAGTAACCACCAAAAGCTTGCCTCGATGACAACGACCAGCACCTCTCCTGGGTCTAGTGATCCCACTCACCTGCTCTGCCATCCTGCCATGGCCAATGCCCACTCTGTTCTATGTATGCCCCTGGTGGTCAGCACATGATATAGCGACCAGTTTTTCAGTTGTTCTGCCGTTCCATCTATTTGCATATTAGGGTTTAATATATATAGATAAGGGGGGAAATTCAAAAACAAACTGAAAACAGCAAAAACAGGCATCCCTGGGAGAAAATCCCACCTCTGAATGAAAAGAAGCATACTTGATGATAGGAGGCCCAGGATGGCACTGGCACTAGAGCAGCAGCCGAAGGGGGAAGCCTTATTGGGCTAAGTCAGTTCAACATGATTGCATCAGAATGAATATGAATCATTCCCCTCCTCACTTAGAACACATGAAGGTTTCACTTTTTTCTTAGAATTCTGAGAAAAAAATGGGTCAAGACTAAGTCACCTGGTCCTGGATTAACAGCAACTTCATGAAGCTCCTCCTTTTTTAGTTCCTGCCTCCCGGGCCTCCTTACATTGTTTCCTAATGGGATACATTCTGTTAGGATCTACACCTAATTAATTCCTAATTTTCAAATCTCAGCAAAACCTTCATTTACTTGGGGAATTTTTCTCTGTAAACTGCAACAAGGGGTTCATCAGTTTCACAATTTTAAGTGATTCTTCTTTATAAGCTTATAATATATAACTGAAATTTATTTGTGTGATAGTTTAATCACTGCCTGTGTCTCCTACCATCCTACAACTCCTATGGCATGATCTTGCATACAGTATAAGTGATAAATTACTATTTCTTTTATATGTCTGGGCCTTTGTGATCTTTACCAATATGTAAAGATGTAATACATCTGCACCTGCAAACAAAATTAAGAATATTTTAAATCACCACTGAAGGGGGAATATATACAATACAATATTTCTGGACCATAATAGGGAAGATTTCAAAACAATGGTTATTAATTTAGAATAGAATCCATTTACTTTGTTATGTATGGAGTTTCCTCTATTTGAGCTCAACTGCTTTGGTGATAACATGGGGAAAGGCAGATGCGTGAGTTAATGGAAAATAAGGCTTCTCCAACAGATGCACCATAAAAGTACAAAGACCTGGAATTACATTGTTCTTTCTTAAGGTTATATTAAAATAACCATAATGCAATGTTATCTCAATTTTCTATTCTTTTCTACTCATATAAAACCATAATCATAAACAATTTTTTTTCAAATAACTATTCTGTAAAGCAACATACAAACAACTATTTTACTTTCTTGTCCTGAAGGTGTGTTGGGAAGCACAGGAGACTTGGTTGGAAAGTTGTAAGGAGCTCATCATCTGCAACCCACCTGGCCCCTCTCACTATGCGACCCCCTGTCCCATATCTGCTGGTAACCCTGCTCCCCTGGTCACCACTCCCACACACTGACAGTTGGCCCTGCTAGCACTTGCTGCTGCCCCAATCGCCCCTCAGGAGCAGAGGGAGGTGGAGAAGCCCTCAAAGGCAATCAGAGCTGGCAGCCAATGCTCAGACCTGCTGACAGTACCAAGAGATTGGGACCAGTTGTGGGCACCAGCAGTAAATGCGAGCGGCAGCTCCAGTGCCAGCTGTGGGTGCTAATGGGACCAGCACCAGCAGTGGGTACGAGAAGTGGCTGCCAGCCCTGATCACCCCTCAGGAGCAGGGGGAGGTGGAGAAGCCCTCGGGGACGATTGGGCCTGGCAGTTGCCGCTTGCACCCACTAATGCCATCAAGTGCCAGGTTGGAACCATGGCATATGGAAGCAAAGAATTTTCAGTAACCACCAGAGGCTTGTCCTGATGACAGCAACCAGCACCCCGCCTTGATCTGGTGCCCCCACTCACCGGCTCCACTATCCTGCCACAGCTGAACCTGCCATATTCCACACTCTGCCACCTGCTGCCAATGCCCACCATATTCCACGCCTGCGCCCTGGTGGTCAGCACATGTCATAGCGACTGGGTATTCAGTTGTTCAGCAGTTCAGTCTATTTGCATATTAGGGTTATATATATATTGTGTGTATATATATATATATATATATATATATATATATATATACACACACACACACACTATAGATACTAACCATAAAACAGGACCTCTTCAACCATTACATCCCTCCTCATTTACACAGAATCACCTCCTACCCTTTTGAAGAAGCCTGCATAGATGCCAGAGTGCACTCTGCAAGCAAGTAAACTACGAGTCATCAAAATCTTAAGTGTTTCATGTTTCCAATTGTCCTGAAACTTTTCATCAGATCTAGGAAACTCTAGATCTGAAAATAAACTCATTAGTTCAAAATCAATAGAAAATTCTTTGGGTCTGCTTCATGTAAACCTAAAATCACCAAAGAAGTGGGCATAATTACTTAGTTACAGTGTCATAGAGCACAGTGTCATTCATGCTTAGTAGTTTGAATAACCTGTGTAAAATCTCAGAGCATCATAGTACTAATTTAAATTGACAAATGTCTAAAGCAATCTATTATTGATCACTTAATGTTCATAATAAAATTATTTTAAACCTAAATATGCCTTAGAATAGGTTAAAAATGCTAAGAAATGAAAAATTTATGAGCATTCTTAAATTTATTTTTAACATGAGTAATAAATTGCACATTTTAGAAATCCCTAGCCAAGATCTTCAAAGCAAAACAAAAAGCACATTCTGGTTAGTTTTAGTGAATGGCCTCCACCTACTTAAAATGCAGCAATTCAAAATATTTTTATTTATTGAAAAAAATACTTAACCTGATCACCATCATTAACAGATGCTGGTGATAAGAACATGTGATTCTTTCATAGTACCTAAAGTTAAACTTTAAAGTGCTACCATTTGTTTCATTATTTCCTATAAAAATCAATTTCTAACTTTTTATCTCAACAGTACATTGTTATGTTTCATTACCATTTAGAAAAAAAGATCTTTTCAATGTCTTCTTCATTGAACAATCACAGAGAAAAATGATGGACTTGAAGTAAGCAGAAACCACTTTAAAATTATCCTTTTTAATCTTGGCTCTTTACCTAACTTTAATATAATTGCATTAAATTAATGTAATGAAAACCAATCTTTCTATATTATGGCTGTGTTGTCGAAGGTGATAGAAACTTAAGAAAATCAATTTAGCTTTTGTGCCATTTGATCTGATACCTGTTTCTTATGAGTGCTGACACGTGAAAAAAGGTCATTGGAAACCATTTTAGTAGCAACAGTGATAATTAAAATTTAACATGATTCTAAGCAACATGTTTTATAATTAGATCTTTTGTAGGTTGAAAAGAAAATTCCCTTTGTATTATTTAAATCACTTACAGCATACTGCAGATGTACTTCTTAGAATACATCTACATAGTACATATTACAATATACTACATACTACAATGAGGTATCACCTCACACTTGTCAGAATGGCTACAGATATTAATCAACAAACAACAATTGTTGGATAGAATGTGGAGAAAAGGGAACTCTAGTACAGATATATTTGTGCAAATATTTTCTATCAGTGTGACTTATCTTTTCATTAATATATATATATATATATATATATATATATATATATATACTGATTTCAGAGAGGAAGGGAGAGTGGGAGAGCGATACAACCATCAACGATGAGTGAGAATCATTGATTGGCTGCCTCCCACATATTCCCCAGTGGGAATCAAGCCTGCAGTCAGGCATGTGACCTTGACTGGAATCCAACCTGGAAACCTTCAATCTGTAGGCTGATGGTCTATCCATTGAGGAAAACCAGCTAGGACTACCTTTTCATTCTCAACAGTATCTTTCATGGAGCTAATGTTTAAAATTATGATTAAATTAGAGGCCTGGTGCATGACATTCATGCATGGGAGCAGGGGGTATATTTACCCTAGCCCAGCCTTTACCTTCTCCAATCAGGGACCCTTCTACGGATGTCTGACTACCCGTTTAGACCCTATCCTGGTGGGATTGGGCCTAAACAAGTAGTCAGATATCTCTCTCACAATCCAAGACTGCTAGTTCCCAACCACCCGCCTGCCTGACTGCCTGATTGCCCCTAACCACTTCTGCCTGCCAGCCTTATCACCCCCTAACCACTATCCTGCCAGCCCCCCTGCCAGCCTGATCTATGCCTAACTGCTCCCCCACCAGCCCGATTGCCCCTAACAGCTCTCCCCTGCTGGCCTGGTAACTCCTAACTTCCCTCCCTTGCCAGCCTTGTTTCCACTAACTGCCCTCCCCTGCCAGCTTGGCAACCCCCAACTGCCCTCCCCTGCAGGCATGGTCACCCCCAACTGCCTTTTCCTAAAGCCCTCCCCTGTTGGCCTAGTTGCCCCCAACTGCCTTCCCCTGCAGTCCTGGTCCCCCATAACTGTCCTCCCCTGCAGGCCTGGTCCCCCACAACTGCTCTCCCCTGCAGGCCTGGTCACACCTACTACCCTCCCTTGTTGGCCTGGACACCCCTAACTGCCCTCCTTGCCAACCTGGTTACCCTAACTGCCTTCCCTTGCCAGCCTGGTTGCCCTTAACTGCCCTTTGCTGCAGGCCTGGTCCCTCCCAACTGCCCTCCCCTGCTGTCCTGATCTCCCACAATTGCCCTCCTCTGCTGGCCATCTTGTGGTGGCCATCTTCTGTCCACATGGATGCAGCCATCTTTGACCATATGGGGTGGCCATCTTGTGTATTAGAGTGATGGTCAATTTGCATATCACCTTTTTATTAGATAGTATACAGCTTATCAATTGTTTCTTTCATAAATCATGTTTTTGATGTTATATCCAAAAAGTCATCACCAATTTAAGATTATGAGATTTTCTCCTATGTTATCTCCTAAGAGATAATATGTTGTCTGTATGCATCTGATTCTCTGATATATTTTGAATTAATTTTATGAAGAGAAAAAGGCTTTGTCTAGATTAATTACATTTTTTTTTTTTTTGGCATGTGAATGTTTGTTTCAGCATCATTTGCTAGAATGACTATATTTGCTCCTTTGGAAAATCTCAATTAACTACATTTATGTGTATCTATTTCTTGGCTCTCCATTGAGCCATGTGTCTAATATTTAGCAATGCAACATTGTCATGATTATTGTAGCTTTATTATAAGTACTAAAATTATGTAATATCAGTTCTCTAATTTTGTTTTTCTGTAATATTGTGTTGACTTATTGGAGTCTTTTACCTCTCCATGAAACTTTAGATATAGTGTGTCAGTATTCACAAAATAACCTGCTATGGTTTTGAATGGGATTGTTTTAAATTTATAGATCAAGTTGGAAAATCTGATATCTTAACAATGTTGAGTCTTCCTATTCATGAACATAGCATAACTATCCATTAATTTAGTTTTTTATTCTTTCATCGGATTTTTATACTTTTCTTCATATAGATCTTGTATATATTTTTAAAGAAATAATACCTATTTCTTAAAAAATGTTTCATATTTGAAGTGCTAATGTAAATAATATTATATTTTCAATTTTAAATTTCACTAGTTTATTTCTAACATATGGGAAAGTTTACATACTTTTGTATGTAAACCTGCTATTCTTCAACTGCACTATAGATGTTTATAAGTTTTAGGAGATTTTAAATCAACTCTCTTGAATTTTCTAGACAAAAATTTATTTCATAAATGAACAAAACATGTTATTTCTTCTCTTCCATTCATTGTATATTTTGTTTCACGTTCTAGTCTTGCTGTATTAGCTAGGACTTTCAGTATAATGAAGGGTAATGTTCTTGCTTTATTTCTGATCTTATTCAGAAAGCATTGATTTTCTCAAATCAAGTATGATATTAACTGTAAATTTTTGTAGATATTTCTTAGTTGAGGAAGTTTCCCTAGTTTACAAAGAATTTCATCATTAATAGTGTTGGATTCTGTCAAATACATTTTCTGCATCTATTGATATGATCATGTGATTTGTATTATCTTCCTGCTGATGTGATGGATTACATAAATTTTTAAATGTTGAGCCAGCCTTTCATACCTGAAATAAATTTAAATATTGTGGGTAAATAATTATTTTTATATAATATTTACTTAAATTTTGCTAGTTTTTAATTAAGGATTTTTACATCAAGTTTTGTGAAAGAAATTGATCTGTAGTTTTCTTTTCTTGTTATACAATATATCTGTCCAGTTTTGGAATAAAATAATGCTGGCCTCTTAGAATGATTTAGGTATATTCCCATTGCTTTAATCTTCTGAAAAATACCTTGCAGATAATTGATAAATTTATTTCTTAAATTACTCATCTGGGTCTAGTGCTTTCTTCCTTTCTTCTCTCTCTTTTTGCAAGTCTATGGGAAAACTGTCTTCTATAGAGTTGGCTCATTTAACCTGGGTAATCAAATTTGTGGTCATACAATACCATGCATTCTTATTCTTTTAATGGCTGGGAAATTGAATTATGTCCTCTCTTTCATCTTTTATTTTAATAATTTTTTCTTCTTTTTTTTCTTAGTTTGGCTTGAGACATATTGATTTTATTTATTGTTTCAAAGAAATAACTCTTGGTTTTGTTAATTTTGTCTATTATTTCTTATTTTCATATTTATTGATTTCTGCTGTGATATTTATTATTTATTTTCTTCTTAATATTTTGCATATACATCTTTTTCATTTAATGTGTATATGAAGTGAAAATCTAGATATTTGATTTTCCATCTTCTTTTCTAATATGTGCATTCAATAGATGCTTCTATATATATGCATTTCTAATATATGCATTTAATTGAATCCACAAATTTTGTTAAGATGTGTTTTCACTTATTTCAACACATTTTGTAATTTGTCTTGATACTTTTTTTACATGTATTATTTAAAACTGTGTTATTCAAACCTCAAGGATATGGGGGTGTAACAGTTATCTTTTGGTTATTATTTTCTAGTTTGTTTTCATAATGTTCTGAGAGTACATTGTATGATTTCTGTTCTTTTAAACTTGTAAAGGCATGCTATATGGCCCAGAATGTGATCTATCTTGGTCAATGTTTCATGTGAGCTTGAGAAAAATATGTAATCTGCTGTTGATGGATGAAGTAGTTCGCAGATGGCAATATATCTAGATGATTAATTAATTAAAACATTAACAGTATTTTTTTCTCACTGAGAAGCCCAGATCCTAATCAATTAATCCTTTAAAAAAATAAAAACATGAAACAAAATAAAACCAAAGTAAATTACATTTAGGAACTGATTATCAATTTCAGTTTTAATTTTCTGTTAAATAGTTGATATATTTTAGAGAAACATATTAACAATCTATCTCTATATTTTATCAAAGAAGAAATGATATTGCTAGAAAGCTATAAACATTTAATGTATTTTTTCAACTTCTAATAAAAAGATATTCTATTTTAACTACAAATGCACATTTAATTTTTTAGTTTTATCAAAGTTGAGGTAGGAAGATGGTTTGCTGAATTAGCAGATATCCTAAATTATTACACATTATGGACTGCAATATATTGTACATTATTAAAATTCAAATTTATCAATATCATTATTTATCATGTCAGAAAAGTCAAGTATTGAGAAGCTTAAAAGCTCCTATTTTCTTACTGAAAGCAAACACCGTGGTTATTTTTTATGAAGTGTCAGTTTCACCTTGCTCATTTTAAGAAAATATCTGCCAAATACACAGGACTGGATAATCATAGATTTTCTGTCAACTTACTTTTCAAATAAAAATGTCTGACCATTGGAAGAAAAAACATGTTTGAACTTGCAACTTAAACCAGGTCTTATGTACTTTTCCTAGGAAATGCTATCATAATTTGTCATGAAGCAAAAATACATTTCCTCACAAATATTTAAATAATACTCAAAAATTGATATTAAGGAAATTAACAACAAATCTCTATTCAATCTGAAGATTTAAAAATAATAGTTTTTGTCTCTGCTTCAAAATAACATTAAGTGATATGTTTATTTTTAAGCTGCGTATATAATAGGCCCTCTCTATATATACAGTATATACTGTATTCTAAGCCACCAAGAAGGTACCTGCTACTGCTTTTGCATATCCAGAGAAATGTAACACAATAAAAAAGGCAAGTAATTCTTAGTATCATAAAAAAGTTTTGATTTTATGACCACCTAGTAGAGAGTCTCAGGGTCCATGAGATATAAAGTTTAAGATCTACAATAAAAGTGTAGCTTTGCAATTTTTCAGCTTTACAGAAATTATTCTCATTTATTCTGAACAAAAATCATTTCTAACGTATTTATGTTTTATATGTTAACATAAACTATACTTTTGTGATCCTAAGCAACAGTAAATTTTTGGTCTAGCAAGTGGCTTATCCATCCATACACAGAAGATAATCTGAGACTTATTGTGAACAATATATGTAATTACATTTATGAATGTAGATAGAATAAAAATATACTTACAAAAATATCAATTATCAAATCTGAAGTAAAAATTAAAAAATTGAAATATTCCTATAAACATTAAAAATTGGAATCAATAATGTAAAATGTATTTTTAAAGGAATGTCAACCACATTGTTTTAGTGATGAGTTCTTTTAAATACATCATAATCAATTTCAGTTTTACACAACCTCTGAAGAAAAGAACATAGAGATGTAAAAGATTTAAATAAAAACAATATATTAAATAAAAAATCCTGAATGTCAATTATTAAAATTTACCTCTCAATTTACTAAAATGGTCTTAATAAAGAGAACTTTCATAGAAAAACCTTTAGCACATACATACACCTTCACACTAAAATATAGACAACAATACAGTAAAAGCATTCAAAGCCAATGCCAACATTTTTCTCATTTGCTTTGCAATAGTCTGTGTGGTATAGAAAAAGAAGTGTGCTCAGCTATCTCATCAAGGAAGACTTTGTCATGATTGTCGAACAGCCCTTTCAAGAATTGCTCTGTTGGAGAGCCACCTTGCAATACCCTTCACCAGAGTGGGGCCCAAACCTCCTTACCTCCTTAACATGGGGCCCGCCAGGATGCATGGTCCTGCCAGCCCTTCCAGGCACACCCATCCTGGCACCCCTGGTTGACTGGCCCCACTGCCTTGATGCGGGGCCCTGGCCCTGCCACCATGACCCAATGTCCCCGGACTCACAGACCAGCCATCCTGGAACACTGGGACCCTGTACAAATAATAGCGCTGCCACTTTGCTACCAAGTCCATATTGGTGACCTGATGTCCCTAAGTTGTTTAAGCACACTTATAACCATTATCTTATATTCTTTATCCAACAAATCGCTTGCCGCCATTTCCTTTACTTTCTTTTCTGGTGATTCCTCCATTTCTTTAATTTCGGGGTTGTTTCTTTGTCTCCCATTTTAGCAGTTCTGTAGTCCACACCACCAGGTGTGTGTGGGCAGGTATGTGTATCTGGTGGTGATGGTTTGTGATGCATCACAACCAGTTTAGGTGTGCTGGGTTGTGGCAAGTTCACCCATGTGTCTGTGGTGTTAGGTCACAGTGGGATCTGCTGATCCAGGGGTACAGGGTGAGGCATGGCTGATGAAGGAGTCAAGTCCATTTGTCTAGGGGGTGTTTATCCAAAAAAAAAGAGGCCAAATAGCCAAAGAAGAACAAAGCTGGAGGGATCACAATACTGGATATCAAGCTACAGTACAAAGAGACTGTAATCAAAACAGTATGATATCGGTACAAGAACAGGAATATAGATCAGTGCAACAGAACAGAGATTCTAGAAATCAACCCCACCATTATGCACCATTAGTATTTGACAAAGGGCACAAGACCATACAATGGAGTAAAGACAGTTTTTTTTTCAGTAAATGGTGTTAGGAAAACTGGACAGGTACATGAAAAAAAATGAAACTAGGCCAGCAACTTACACCATACACAAGAATAAACTCAAAATGGTTAAAAGACTTAAATGTAAGCTGTGAAACCATAAAAATCCTTGAAGAAAACATAGGCAGCAAAATATCAGACATCTTATGTAGCAGAATTTTCACTGATACAATGCTTAGGGCAAGGGAAACAAATAAAAATAAATAAACAAATGGGACTACATCAGAATAAAAAAAGCTTCTGCACAGCAAATGAAACCACCATCAAGATGAAAAGGAAAGTTATGATGGAAGAACATATTTACCAATGATATATCTGATAAGGAGTTAATTTCTAAAATATATAAATTACTTATAAAACACACTGAGAAGCCCAGATCCTAAGCAATTACAATTTAGTTAAAAAATGGACAGAGGACCTAGACACTTCTCCAAAGAAGACATGCAAATGGCTAAGAATCATATGAAAAAATGCTCAGCTTTTCTAATCATCAGAGATATCCAAACTAAAATGATACTGAGGTACCACCTCATACCTGCTGCATTAGCTACCATTGATAAATCAACAAACAAGTTCTGGCAAGGATGTGGAGAAAAGGAAACCCTAGTACACTGATGGTAGAAGTGCAGACTGGTGCAGTCTCTATGGAAAACAATATGATGTTTCCTTAAAAAATAAAAAATGAAACTGCCATTTGACCCAGTTATTCCACTTAGGATATATCCTAAGAAGCTTAAAACACCAATCAGAAAGAATATATGCACCCTAATGTTCATAGAAGTGTTATAGCCAAGAATGGGAAGTGCACATCAGTAGATAAGTGGTATAAAAAAAAGTTGTGGTACATTAACACAACAGAATATATGTACCTGTAAAAATGAAGGATCTCTTACCCTTTGAAACAAAATGAAGGGACCCTGAGGAGTATTATGCTAAGTGAAATAAGCCAGTCAGCAAAAGACAAATATTGCATGATCTCACTTACATGTGGAATCTAATCCTATCTAATAAAAGTGCAGTATGCAAATTAGCAGTCACTCCATCATAAAATGGCAGCACCCATAGCCAAAATATGGCAGCATCCACTTCCCTCAGCCCCACCCTGGCCTCGTAGGCAACGGGCAAGGATAGGAGAGGGATTGGAAGGACAGGGCGCTGTGTATGGATGGAGTGCCAAGCCCACATAGGAGTGCTGGTGGTGGAGAATGGACACACAAAGAAGACCAGCACAGCTGCAAGCAGCTCTTCTGCCTCCTGTTCCAAGGAGAGAGAGAAGGGCAACTGCAGGGTTCAGATGTCCCTGCCACCTGTGGGTGGCACCACTTTCACTCACTCATGCACAGAGACTCTCTCCTTCTGGGATGCAAATTGGCGGCACAGCAGTGTGCGGCCATTAGTGCCAGGTTAGAGAGCTGTCACCTTCCCCCCCCCCCCGACAGGTGGGACAACTCACGTAGGAAACTAGGTGACACCCCCTTAAGGTCCCCAACTCCCTGGAAACCAGACTCACCCAAAAAGGATAAGCTCTTTGGTATTGTACTGATCCATCACCTTTAAGCATTATGACACATTAGACACTTTATCCCTATCATTAGAACTTTATAAAATAGATGTGTGCTTTTTTAAAACTTTATTTTCCAGATGAGAGGTAGACTCAGGGTCTAATTCCACAGTTGTCTGGGTGGGAAGCTTCTGTTCCACTCTGAAAGCTGACCATGTGGCAATGGACGACCTTCACAAAAATACTAGCAGGTGAAAGAAGGAGCTGGAAATGTAACAAAATGGTATGTGTGCATCTTCAAAGGAAAGTGAATGCTGCTCCCGTCTAGGCACTTTCTAGGAGACCTTGACAATTATCTGCAAGAAGCCATTCTGAAATAAGCAAAGGTGAGGAAGGAGTACAGGTAATGCAGAATGGAAACTGCAGTTTGGGCAGGTCAAGGACTTGGACCTAGCAATGTAATGCTATCAGAGTTGTGATGTTCTGGAATTCTCAGAACTCTGCAATTGATTTCCATTGATTGCTTTAAGAAATTTCAAGCAAATGCCTTGAGATTTTATATATCTACTATAGGCCCGGTTCATGACATTTGTGCACCGGGGCAGGTGGGTGAGGGGAGATGGTGGTGGTGGTGTCCCTCAGCCCAGTCTGCACCCTCTCCAATCTGGGACCCCTTGAGGCCTAATCCCAGTGTGATATGGCCTAAACGAGCAGTCGGAGATCCCTTTCACAATCCAGGACTACTGGCTCCCAACTGCTCACCTGCCTGCCTTCCTGATTTCCCCTAACCACTTCTGCCTGCCAACCTGTTTGCCCCCAACTTCCCTCCTCTGCTGGCCTGGTCACCCCTAACTGCCTCTCTTGCATGGTTGATCACCCCCAACTGCCCTCTCTTACAGGCCTAGTCCCTCCCAACTGCTGTCCCCTGATGGACATCTTGTGTCCACATGGGGGCAGGATCTTTGACCACATGGGGGCAGCAATCTTGTGGGTTGGAGTGATGGTCCATCTGCATATTACTCTTTTATTAGATAGGATAGAGGTCTGGTGCATGGGTGGGGGTCAGCTGGTTTGCCCCCACCCATGCTCCATGATCAGGGTGGGGGTTCCTTTGGAGCATGGGGTGGACTGAGGGGCCTGTGGTGGTTTGCAGGTCAGCCACGCCCCCTGGTGACCCAAGTGGAGGCCCTGGTATCTGGAATTTATTTACCTTCTACTTTGTAGCCTGGAGCAGAGCCAAGTCTCCTGCTTGCTCCATGATGGCAGCCATTTCTGTTGGAATTTGTTTAACTTCTATAATTGAAACTTTGTAGCCTTGAGTGGAGGCTTAGGCCTCCAAGGGCAGGCAGAAAGCTTGGCTACATCCATTGCTGGGGAAACGCTTCCCTCCTCCTCTCTGTGGCTGTAGTCATCTTGGTTGGGTTTATTTGCATGCTTTCTCTGATTGGCTGGTGGGTGTGGCTGTTGGACATGGTTTGTAGGTGTAGGGGAGTGATGGTTAATTTGCATATTACTCTTTTATTAGGTGGGATAATAATAAAAGTGTAATATGCTAATTAGACTGGACATCCTTCCGGATGAAGCCAGGGTTGAGAGGAGAGCCAGGTGCCAGATGGAAGCCGATCTTGGCAGTCAGGGGAAGAAAGGCCTACTCTTGCACAGTAGGCCTTCTCTGCCTACCTGATACATCTGTACATTTGAATGTGTATATTGTCTATACTAATAAAAGCCTTGGGGGCGATCAGGCTGGCAGGGAGAAGCGGTTAAGGGCAGTCAGGCATGCAGGCAGGTGAGAGGTTAAGAGTCAGTGGTCCGGGATTGTGAGAGGGATGTCCAACTGCCTGCAGGACTGGGCCAAAACCAGCAGTCAAACATCCACTGAAGGGTCCCAGATTGGAGAGGGTACAGACTAGGTTGAGGGACACCCACCTGCCATACATGAATTTCATGCACCTGGCCACTAGTGAACAAAATAAATTGTCAAATGCAATAAGGCCAGAGACATGGAATAATGGAAACAGACTGAAGATTCCTAAAGAGAAGGAGGGTAGGACAGAAAGAGATAACCTTATAAGTAAATCCCATATATATAAAATCCAGGACATAGACAATAATGTGGTTAAGGCCTGGGGAGGAAGCAGGAATGGGGAGCAGGTTGTCAATTGGGGGAAAGAGGATGGGAAAGGAGGAAATATCTGCAAAACTTTCAATAATAAAGATAAATTTTTAAAGGTATATATTTGAGACAGATGTCAAATAGGGTGTACTTTCAATTATGAATAAGTGCTTTGACAGAGAGATATTCTAATCAGGAGCTGTGTTAAAAAGATGACATTAGAATTGAGAAAAAACTCAATTTCAAGGTACATAATTTACAAGATTTCTTCTGGAGAAAAAGAGCATTCATATTCTTATAGAAGAAGTAAAATGTTACATATTAAGAGTTTTTCAGAGACATTGGTTATATTTAAAAAAATCCTCAACTAGTATTAGGTAGAAGTAAACTATACAAATATATGCTTTTTTTTAAATTACACTGTTGAGATGAAAAGTACAGTCATCACACATTTTTTTTTTCATGTTATTATCTCCAATGCAATTCCTCATCATAAAATAAATATATATTGAATAAATTATATTTATCATACTAATATACATTGAACAAATATAATTTATGCTATAACTTTAAATATGTTTTTGAACTATGTAATATTTGTTTTTACAATATTAACTTTAGATTTCTAAAGGTACTTTATTAAAAATTAAACTAACTGGTGCCTTTCAAATTTGACTTATAAATAAATATGTCAAGGGAAATTTAGAAGGTCCTAGGAAATAAAAGCAAATTTTTTAGTAAATAGCCTGAATTATAATAGAGTAATATACACTAAAATCTTCTATATTACCTATATGTCTATGGCAAAAAATGGAAGTTTTACACAAAATTTTGAAGGCCATATATGTCATGCAAAAAGTATGGCATGTTAAGAATAAGTACCTATTCCAATATTTGAAATTATATTTTATATAATTATATTACAAATATAATATTCTTCACTTTATTTCATGACTAAATAAACAGAAAGATGTGGATAAGAATGGTGAAAATTAGAGAAATTTGGGATTGTCTATCAAATGTTGTCATATATTTGCTTAAAAATAAAATAAAGATGTTATTAATGAAAATTGCCATTTTATCAAAAAGATATTTCTCTATTTTCCTTGTGAATAATTTCATATCAAGTATATTTCCATAAAACCTCTACATATTTTTGGCCTATTTCCTGATATTTAACATTTTCATTGATATTTTTATAAATTATTTTATCAACTTCAAAATAAACTTAATATTTCCAGAAATGAACAATATGTGAATGTAATAAATGTCAGCTGCAAAAATATATATGCAACACCTACTTCATTATTTAAGTTACTGCACCCCTTTTAAATCTGTTCACCATTGTTCAGAGTTTGGTCATTCAGTTTGTTTTTGTTTTCCAGGTTGCCAAAGCTGAAAATATATCATGACTTTTTTTATTCTTTGTGTTGTTAAGAAAAAAAATGTATCTACTTATGTAAAAATAAAATATGTATGTACGTAATCAGAAAGTGATTCTAATTAGCATCTTCTTACTAATAACAATAATAAAGATAGTGCTATTAGTCAATAACACAATTTATCCTAACACAATTATTTTAATAACTAGTATGCAGCTATATGTAATCATAACAAATAAGATTATACAGGTAAATCCCACTTTGGATATACACAATATACTTTTTGTCAGATTTTTTTTTATCAAATGAAAACATGAAATAAAAACAACATTTGGGGTTACAAAAATAAAAATTCACAATCTGATGATTATTTTAATTGGTAAAATACCCTTTTTTACTTATAGTATTTACTATCTAGAGAAAAATAAGAGGCAGATGCAATTTAACACACATAAAATATCTCCACTGCTAGCAGATGTGTACTCCAACCCAAACATCTGTTTAATCTTTTTTCTTTGATGCTTATTCATGTGTGTGAGTATATAATTTATATTAATGTATAAAATAGTCTTAATAAATGTTAAATATTTTTATTGAGGCTTTAGAGAAATTGTGTGACATATTGAATGAATTTCATATAATAGAGAAGCTTGTCTCAAAAATTATCAAGATGTTTATATGCCTTTGAGGTATTAGGAGTATATTGAATATATGTACAGTTTACTCATATCTGGAAAGTATTAATAGCATTTGTGTGGAGTCATGGATTTATTTTGATAAGAAATTTTAATGCTTTTTAGTAATTGTTTTCTGTGAACTATTCTTTTTTTTTAAAAAAAAAAATATATTTTATTGATTTTTAACAGAGAGGAAGAGAGAAGGATAGAGAGTTAGAAACATCGATGAGAGAGAATCATCGATCAGCTGCCTCTTGCACACCCCTTACTGGGGATGGGCCCGCAACCAAGGTACATGACCTTGACCGAAATCGAACCCAGGACCTTTCAGTCCGCAGACTGAGGCTCTATCCACTGAGCCAAACCGGTTTCAGCTTCTGTGAACTACTCTTAAAAATGACAATGAATCACAATAATTTTGTACTTCCTTTGAATTCTAAGTAATAGAGCTTTTCTTTTGTTAATTTTGTTAAAATCAAGCTAAATTATTTTTTTTTAATTAGCTGTTTTTAGGATGAAAATACTTATGCCATATCCTGTGTTTAATTAAACTTCAAAATTTTCTGTAAATTCAACATTAATCAATGAAAAACAATACTTTAAGTGATATTTCTTTAGAATTTTATAATTTTAGTGTCTAAAAACAATTATTATTTTTTTAATTTCTTTTTTTTATTGATTATGTTATCACATAATTGTCCTCATCCCCCCAATCCCATCCCAAACCCCTCCCTACATACGCCTTCACACACGCACACACACACACACACACACACACACACACACACACCTGTAGTCCATGGCCACTGGCCAGGCCCATATGCATGCACACAAGTCCTTTGGTTGATCTCTTCCCCTTTACCCCCACCCTCTCCTACTTTCCCTCTGAGGTTTGAAAGTCTGTTCGGTGTTTCTCTTTCTCTGAGTCTGTTTTTGTTCATCAGTCTATGTGGTTCATCATTTCCTCTAGATGTGTGAGATCTTGTGATCTAAGAAATATCCAGTAAGAACCTAAACTGAGAAAAGCCATAATGGTTATGCTGAGAGGCAAATGAATCAGTCTGTAGCGAGTTCCTTTCTGGACCAACAGTTCTTTTGAGTCCCAATTTCAACGTCAAATAGTTCCTTATGTGTACATGTCAGCCATGCTATTTCAGATCTGGTTGGTGGCCAAACGGTGGTGATGCAGGTCCGACCGTCTCTAGTTTGGTCCTGGGCATCCTTCAGCAACGATTAGTAATCTAATTAAAACATTATTCCCATTAACATTATTAAAGTTTTCTCATTTATTGTCTTCAACCTCTCTTTCTCACTTACAACGGATACCTTCGGAATATGAATTCCTTGATGATTATAATATATATGTTACAAATGAACAATTTTTGATTCATCTATAATTCATTCCTAGACCAATGTTACTTTATTAAGTACTAAAGGCCTGGTGTACAGATTCCTGCACCGATAGGGTCTCTCAGCCTGGCCCGCACTTTCTCACAATTGGGGGATGTAGCAATGTGTAAAGTAGCAGGTGGCCAGGGAGGAGCTGGAGCCGGGGCCAGGTGCCATGCTGCTCCTGCTCATCCTGGCCTTGCTGCACCTGCTACCTCAGCCATTGCTTGGTGGTGCTGCCTCAGAGTCAAGAAAGGCTTTAGTTGCCACAGCTGGCAGCCATGAGCTCCGATTCTGGCTGAGCAAAGCTCCTGCTGTGGGAGTGCACTGACCACCAGGGGGGCAGCTGCTTCATTGAGTGTCTGTCCCCAAGTGGTCAGTGTGTGTCATAGCGATCAGCCAACCAGTGGAAAGGTGAACAGGTTGTAATGGTCACTTAGGCTTTTATATACATACATACATTCCAAACTTCTAGCATATAACCTGGCTATTTAGTGAGCAATTGATTTTCTCCTTAAATGGTAATTGTCCTTATACAGTTCTCCACTCCTTCCTGAACACATGGGAAAATTACTCTTGCATTCATGTAGAACATATGACTTAAGTCTGAATTTTTACTTCATATTTGAGGGTCTCCTAAAGATTCTCTTCAATAGTGGCAACTGCCTTATAGTATTTTACTTCCCTAACTCCTCACTCCTCACTTCTCACTGACTCATTCTCAGCCATTCCCATTCCATTTATAGTTTTTGAAGGAAACAGCTGGTACCACATGGTTTGGGGACCACGGCATTGTTAGGGCCCATCTGGAGAGAGAACTTCATCTGAGTTCCTGGGGTACTCTATTTCCCTGGCCTTCATCCTTCCTTAGAGTATTTTGCCTTATCTATTTTCTCATTTAACTTGCTTTCTGCTAAATTCCTGTTTACTGAAGGAGATAATTAGCTCTGGGTGATTATGATAATTTTGTCTTCACTCTCCAGTTATCCTCCCAATAGACATGCAGAAAAATGCTTAGTAAAGTGGTATCCCATGCCTCTTGGAAAAACACAATCTTTATGCACAGCTTCTGTTATTAGGATGTTTTAGATTTGTGCATGTATACCCAGAATTTCTGCTTAACCTAACCATCTGCTTTACTCCAAATTAAAAGAAATTTCAGATTTCTGTCTGATTATTATTATTATTATTTTCACCTAATTTTCACAGAATTCTATAAAAAGGGAGAGTGGTCAGGATTTAGAGCTAAGGGATTTCTCTTTGCCTTGTCTTGTTTATCAAATCCACTTAAGAAAGAAGGCAATGATATGCATTTTCAGATGTATTGCTGGGATTACGGATGTATATATATGAAGATAGATAACTGTAGATATAGATAGGTAAAGAGACATAGAGAGATTCAAATCAGTTACCTTTTCATTTATTTTTACTCTTCAATTTTTATTTTATTTACTTATTTATTTTTATTTCAGAGAAGAAGGAGAGGGAGAGAGAAAGAAAAACACCAATGATGAGAGAGAATCACCGATCAACTGCCAACTGCACACCCCACACTGGGGATTCAGCCTGCAACCTGGGCATGTGTCCTTGACAGGAATCCAGGGACCCTTCAGTCCGCAGCCTGACACTCTATCCACTACACCAAACCAGCTAAGACCCTTTTTCAATTTTTCGCAGTGATAAGTAGGTCTTATTTTGTATGGTTTTACTCTGTCAACATAAGTAATAATTTTGTATGGGATTTGGAATTAAATAATTAAAAAAAAACTGGATTAAAATCTGGTGTTTTCTTATACTATGTGAATGGTGTTTCTAATTATGTGTGTTAATACAGAGGGACTTGACTCGCACATCCACGTGGAGAAAAGAAGGCTCTCAACAGGCCTCCTCCATCCTGGCCAGTGCTTCTCCTGGGAGAAGACAGAGCTCACCCAAAAGGGGAAGCTGGCCTGCTGGTGAAACAGGCCCAGCACTACCACCACCTGGCCACCTGCACTAAGGAGCAGGTGCGAGCTGTCCCGTGAGAAGCATAACCTGCTCTCGGTGGCCTACAAGCAGCGACAGGGACACAGGTCCACCTGGAGGGTCATCAGGAGCATCCAGCAGAAAACTGACATCTCCGACAAGATGTGGGAGCTGATTAAGGACTGTTGCAGCCGGTTGAGGACTGTTGCAGTTGGTTAAGTACTACTGGGAGAAAGTGGAGTCTAAACTGAGGTCCATCTGTACTCACCATGGAAGATACATGTGGTGACGATTGAAAAAGATAGATATTTCCAAAGAGCTTACCAAGAAGCTTTTGATGTAAGCAAGAAAGAGATGCAACCCATACACCCAGTTTACTTAGGTCTGGCTCTTAACTTTTCTGCATTTTACTATGAGATCCTTAATAACCACACGCTAGCCTGCACCCTGGCTCAAACCTTGTTTCATGAGCACTGAAGACGCATACAGAGACAGCACCTTCATCACGCAGGAGCTTAGGAACTGCCTGACATCATGGACATCAGACCGTGCAGGAGAAGCATGTGCTGTGGCCCAAGGGGCAGGAAACTAACTGCATACAGGGTGTCCTCCCTCCAGAAACCTTTGTCCACATCTCCATTCCTTATTCCACTGGGGTTTCCTCCAGCAAAGAAACCCATTCATGTGCATTCAATCAACTGTTTATAGTCTTCTCACACTGCAGCTGTGGGAAAGCTCCATTCCCTGATTTGTGTTTGTCTCAGCCTTCCTGGTGTGCAGTTACTGCTGTAGAAAAGTGTTAATAGCTTCATAAACATAAGTAACTTCCAAACACTTACATAGAGGACTAAAAATGCATTTGGTATTTAAGTAATATGAACCAGTTCTGCAAGGGACTGTTTTGTATTACTGTGAAGATATGAAAATGTAGTTAATTATAAAGAGTGTTTTACATAACCTCTTCATTTCTCTATTCCCTCCCTTACTCTCCTTTGGGGTTTTCCTTTCAGTGATCAACTTTTCCAATTCTTAATGGTATTCCTTTATGGTAGGAATCCAAAGTATTAGATTGAATGGGAAAGCATTTGGCATTTCCGGGTTGGGGTCACACATTGAAATGCTTCCTGTGTCACATATGGTTGAGGTCTCATGCATCTGAGACAACAGGGAATTTCCTTAATCACTGTTTGATTCTTTTTCAGGTGGCAACTTTCCTTCATAATAGAAATTCACTTACACCTCCAAAAAATAAAATGCACAGGAACTTGATTAAGTAAGTATAGAGTCATGATGTAATGGTTACTCATTAATGAAAATAGCAAAGCTATTGACATGAGCATTTCAAAAAGTCTAGGAGAGTAAACAGTATTTTAATGCTATTTTTAAAAATATATTTTACTGATTTTTTTACAGAAAGGAAGAGAGAGGGATAGAGAGTTAGAAACATCGATAAACTGCCTCTTGCACACCCCCTACTGGGGATGTGCCCATAACTAAGGTACGTACCCTTGACCAAAATCGAACCTGGGATCTTACAGTCCACAGGCTGACGCTCTATCCACTGAGCCAAACCGGTTTCAGCTTAATGCTATTTTTTAAAGATAAAAAGGCTTAATGTGTATTCATATTGTCTTTTAAGAACAATGAACTGCTGTCAAGTGTTTCTTGAAGTAGTCTAATGTCATAGGGATGAAAATAGTGCAACACTTGAGAGTTCTGTAGTTGTAGATGTTTTTGGTTGTCAAATTTGCATTGACTTAAAATATGAAAACCATATTATGCATAATCCTCACATTTTTTGACTAAATCTATTTCCATAGTATATTTTATTTAATTTAGCTCAATGAAAACAATAGAATCATAAAATTAAGCTTACAATTAGAAGGGAATTTAGTAATCTTAATTCCAATGCAGAAAATGCTCTGCCAAATTTGTGATAGGCGATTGTCCAGTGTTTGCAAAATGAAATGATTCTGCCAACAAAAAGGACCCTTTGTAACAGTATAGAAGAGAGATGAAAAACAATTTAACATTAAATAAACATTATCAGATGTGCAGGCATATAAGTTGGCACAAAAGTGACTACAAATCTAAATGGGATATCACACAAATTTAATCAGTAAAATGGAAGAAAGAAAACTTAAAATGCCCTAGATTTTTAAAAAACAAATAGATACACCAGGAGATTGCCTCATATACATTATGTGAAGGTTAATTTCAGGGTTATGTATACATGGTCCCATGAGTCAGAAAGTCTTGAACCTTGCGTTGTAAAACAAAACCCTTGGTTCTCTCATGTGACCCCTTCTGTTTTTAAGGAGACATCCTACAGAGAGATGAGTAGAACTGCAGCTGCTGCCTCACCCTCAACAGAAATCTCTGAGTTCCTAAAAGAGAAGCTATATTCTTGGCTTAATACCTAACCTCTAGTGTGCCATATAGCAAGCCTTGAAAGATATTTGTATTATTTATTTGATATATGTAAAAAAATTTTTCCCAATATTCCTATTAAAATATGATGTTCAGAGCAGAAAGGGATGCCCAGTGGAAAGAATGGACCTTACTTTCTATAAGTCACACACTTTGCTAAAATTTCCAAGCCTTTGGAAGCATTGATTTTTCTACCGCTGGAGCATCATGAGTGATTATGCTCTGCTGTAGCCGATTGCGCTTACCTCGATCTTTTTAACTTCTATTTGGTTGCATTAGCATGGACTAATACATTTTTCATTAGAAACTGCATCTAATGCTCATTTCATACTTATTTTTGCCCTATTAATGGTTTTTATGTTTTGAGACCCAAGCAATCTAAGGCCTGGGTAATTGTATAAATGGAAGATGATCAGTTTGATGCGCAAATCACGTTTGATCCAATGTTATAAATGTTTAATTTCCATGATTTCTGAAGTGACCTCTCTACTAACACAGCTTAATTGCACTTCTAAGGGCAGCACCATACATCAGCTGAAGTAGAAGTACTACCTTTTAAATTAGAATCTGCCTCTACATAATGAAGCTGCAAATATCCTCAATTCCTTTCTTAATTTGGAACTATGGAGGCTTTTTCCTTAGGCTTTGATTGAAATAAGTATTTATAGCATTGTGTGTTCAGCTTTTCTGCTGGATTTTTACAACAGAAATAGACTAAAATGTATGGAGACACGGCTTTCAATTGGAGCAATTGAAGATTGTGAGAACAATTGAAAAGAAAATGGGACACAGAGCCAAAAACAAGTTTACAAGTCTTAATGCCTTAGAGAAGATACACCCTTGAGAAAATTTCTGTATAAAAATAAACCATAGTGCCATTGAATTTTCTCATACTCACTTGTGTGTTTTTTAAACAATGAAATACTACAAAAGTATGAATTAATAAAATTTTCTAACATGAACTAAAATTTGAATTATATATATATATATATATATATATATATATATATATATATATATATACCTTGCTGAAAAATAAAAAAGTCATTATTTTAAAAAATATTGTACAGTATAGGGATGTGGAGTGGTTCAATCTACAAATAAAAATGCATGAAATATAAAATATGAAGATTATTTTTTTAATCCTGGGTTCTCTAAATTTTATAAACCAAATTAACTTTCATTAAATCATTATAAAATAGAGTAAATTTTCAATATTTTTTTTCAGATGAGATTTTAAAGGAGGGTGCTTTTAGATATTTTTCTGTTATTAAAATTTCAGTAGCAGGTTTTACAAAAAGTGGACCATGTAACTGTCTTTAATTTTCAATGTTTCACATTATGCTTTATCACAATATGTCTACTATTACTATTTCTTATGATAGTATTCATTTTTAAGTAAAATAAATTCAACACATTTTATATATGTTTTAAGCACTTTTCTGATTCTATGTTCAACCAATTAAAAGTTATTGAAAATTATGAGTGTATGATGTTTTTCTAGAAACTGTAGAGAAAGCTAGGAAATAATCATAACAGAAATGTAGGGAATGGATAAAATCATCTTGCATAGTGTTCAAATACATACACAGCAAATACTTGGAGGGAAAAATCCAGAACTGAATTCTGAAGAGGAACATACACATATTTTTAGATCTTTATTTATTATTTTGATATATTTTAGTGTGAATCTTGTAAACAACATCATTTTTAACAGATCTTTCCCCCTATAATGTGTTTTTATTAAGATTTATCCTTAAATCACTCTAACCCTCCAATTCATCCAGTAAACCTATTTACAAGGCACAAAGAATTTGAAACTGAATGGACAATGAAAATACAAAAAGTTATTTTATTTATAAAGAAGATAGATGATGTCTTCTTAAATTCTATTTTATCAGTACACTAAATAATAAAGACATATTCACCAAGAAACTGCAACGTAAAAAGGTATACAACTTTAGATTCTGTAAGAATTTAATGCAAGATATATTACAAGTTTATTTCCTGGACTATAAAATTGGTATAGTTAAATTTAGTAAATTTTGAATCAAGAATGAAATGAGTTTCTTTAGCTATAAAAAATAGAAATTTAGACAAACAGAAAAATCATTGAAATTAGATTAGCTGGATATATTTTTTAACTACATAAGTTGGAACTCAAAAGAAGAGTGAACTATATGAGGTTAGCATTTTAGATTTAGGGTTTGGTGTTATCAAAGAAACAAGTAGTGTGTCTTCTTAAAATGAAACTTATGAGAAATTAAATATTATACACACATATGCATGTTCTACTACATACTTATTATATGTCTCATATATACATATATTCATATACATATGACTATATATTAACACAGTTATTTTGTTTCATATATATCCATATATATGATTATGAAAATGTATGTAACAAACCATTTGTTTTTAAGTAAGACTTTAGAAGTGAAATATTTGTTGAATACAATCCTTAAGTTTTAATGAAGGTTTTTTTTTTTTTCTGATAAAATTTACAACACATTCCTTTTAAGAATGATCAAATAAGCAGCAGTATCCTAATATGGACAGAGAATAGTAAGAATAGATGAGGTGTTAGATTAAGGAATGGTAGCAAAAACATTTTAATGATGAAGCACTGCTTATAAGTGAACTTTAAAGATGGCTGAGGGTTTAAACATGAAATTATAGGTAACCAGAGATCAATGTATTTTCCTTATTATATTGGGAAAATAAAAAAGAAAGCTTTAAGAATATAAGATTAGAAATGTCATTTGATACAAATCAAGATACTATTAATTTGATACTCATGGCAAAATAAATAAATACAAAAGTAAATCAATGGTACTATATCAAAATAAAAAGCTTCTGTACAGCAAAGAAACCACCAACAAGACAAAAATGCAACCAACTGAATGAAAGAAAATATATGCAAACAACAGCTCCAAAAATGGTTAATATACAAAATATGTATGAATTCTTTAACCCATAAATTCAACCCAAAACAAACAATCCAATGAAAAATTGGGCAGAGGACCTGAACAGACACTTCTCTCAAGAAAAATGGCCAACAGATATATGAAAATATGCTCAAATTCATTAGCTATTAGGGAAATACAAATAAAGCTACAATGAAATACCACCTCATACCAGTTAGAATGATTATTGTCAACAAGACAGGCCATAACAAGTGTTGGAGAGGTTGTAGAGAAAAAGGAATTCTCATTCACTGCTGGTGAGAATATGAACTGATATAGCCACTGTGGAAAATAGTACGAAGGTTCCTCAAATAATTAAGGATAAAGTTACCATGTGACCTACCAACACCCTTCCTGGTATCTATCTGGAAAATTTGAAAAACATTGATTTGCAAAGATAATATGCACCCCTATATTCATTGCAGCATTATTCATGGTGACCAAGATATGGAAAAAATCTATATGTCCTTTGATAGATGATTGCAAGAAGTGGTACATATATATAATGGATTACTACCCAGTCATAAGATAAAATACTGCCATTTGCAACAACATGGATGGACCTTGGGAATACCATGCTAAGTGAAATAATTCAAAAGGAAAAGTTAACAACCATATGATTGTGTGGTGGCACATCATAAAATATACTGAGGGGTGGGATGGAGTTGAGGTGGTGAATCGGGGGGAAAAGGAGATACCTATAATACTTTCAGTAAAGACATATATATTTTTTAATTGTTGGACAGTTAGATCCATACCAAAATTAATTATAGAAATAATTATTCAAGAAGGCCGCCCAGCCAGTGTGGCTGAGTAGTTGAGTGTCTACCTATGAACTAAGAGGTCACGGTTTGATTCCTGGTAAGAGCTCATGCCATAGTGGGCCATGCAGTAGGTAGCCAATCAATGATTCTGTCTCATCATTGATGTTTCTATCTCCTTCTTCCTTCTTCTCTGAAAGCAATAAAAAAAAGGGTATCCTTAGGTGAAAATAAATTTCATCTTTCAGTAGTTTGAGGAGTATACAGAAAAAAATATAGAAAAATTGGGTATGTAACACAGTCTACACAAGTAACTGAAACCTTAAGATGAACTGAAATTAATAAAAATAGAAGACATATGCAATTACTTAATTCAAAAACTAAAGGTAATACTATTCCACAAATGAGATCCCTGGTCCAAATTGGATCATGGATAACCAATCACTCAAACACTTAAGAAAAAAAAATACTAATATTTCATAAAACGATTTTAAGAACAGAAGAGGAACCATTTTCTAACCAATCTTATTAGACTAGTATAACCCCAATATCCAAACCTAAAAAAGTATATTAAAAGGAAAGAAAATAATAGGTCAATATCTTTTATGACTATAAATACAAACATGTTAAGCACAATCTAGAAATTTGAATTTTGTGGCATAAAGAATACTGTTTTATGTCCAAAACAAGTATATTTCAGAAATGTAAGTTTAGGTTAACTTTTAAAATTAATCAACTTAATTTAGTAATTAACTTAACACATGTAATATAGTGGTTTTTGTTGTTGCTTTGTTTGATTTTAAACATTGTCTTAACTCAATTTGGAGGCCTTAATACAGTCTAATCACTTCCTTTTCTTAACCAACTGAATAAGGCACATCTTATTCATTTCTGTTACTGAGACCTTACAATCATGGGTCATAACACACCCTCCAAAATTACCCCTGGCTTTAAGTACCAGACAGCTAGGGAGATTCATTATGGACATGGGGAAATTAATCAAATTAGTCAATTGATAGTGAGCCCATTAAACCTAGCTAACCCTACCTCACCTATATCCCTACCTTGCTATTACCCTGTGATGAGGTACAAATCCCTGTGTGTTCCTACCTGGTGGCCATCTCTCACTTGTAAATAACAATGTTCTGTCTTTCATCTATGTAAGTGTCAGTGTGTTGTATAATATTATCAAAAAAGAGACTTTAAATCTTATAAAGTACTATGTTAGAATGTTTGGAATTTTTCATAGTGGACTCAGGCCAGGCTGAGAGACCCTACTGGTACAGGATGGGGGCTGTCGAGGGACAATAAGAGGGCTCCAGGATGTGTCTGGCTTGTATCGCCCAGTCCCAATTGGCTGAACCCCAGCAACAAGATAAACTACTTATTGGAGAGTCTGGACCCTGGTAGTAGTGCATGTCATAGTGACTGGTGGAGCAGTAGACAGGAAGGTTGACCAAACAGTCAGACACGTAGCATATTAGGCTTTTATATATATACATTAGTCATCACACATTCACACAACTATCATATAGTTATTATTATCATTGACAATTTACATATAAAAATACTAAATCATAGAATAATAATTTGTAAAACAACATATATTTTTATTATTTATTTATTTTGGTTTTTAATTTTTTTAATTTTTTTATTTTTTTATTGTCTAAAACTAGAGGCCTGTTGCACAAAGAGATTCATGCAATAGGCCTTCCTTCCATTGGCTTCCAGCACCAGTTTTCCTCTGGCACCCTGGACCTAGGCCTTTGCTCAGGCCGAAGCCTGTCTTCTTTGTCTTTGCTGCAGGCTCCGGCCAGAGTCTGCCACCTTCGTCTTTGCTACAGACTCCGGCCGGAGTCTGCCATCTTTGTGTTTGCTGCTTCACTGCAGACCCTGGCTAGAACCTGCCAGCTTCATCTTTGCTGCAGACACCGGCTGGAGTCTGCCATCTTGGTCTTCGCTGGAGACTCTGGAGTCTGCAGTCTTCCTTTTCACTGTGCCAGAGTGCTGCTCCTATAGATCCCTTTGCCCCCTGCCCTGCCTCTCATAGCAGGAGTCCTGCCCTGCCCGGCCACTCCATACCTGGAGCAGCTGGGTGGCCGCCATCTTTTCCTTCTAATTTGCATATTCCCTCCAGATTGTCTGGTGGGCATAGTGGAATGATGGTCAAGTTGCATGTTTCTCTTTTATTAGTGTAGATTTTACATATGTCTCCTTTTCCCCAATTGACCCCCTCTCCCATCCCTTCCCAGCCCCAGCAAACCCCCACAGTCCCATTGGTTATGCTAATATGCATGTATACAAGTCCTTCAGTTATTCTCTAACCTCCTCCCCTACCATTTGACTCTAGATCAATCTATTCTTATTCATAAAATTATGTGAATCATTATATCCCACATATGAGTGAGCTCATGTGATAATTATCTTTCTCCAACTGGTTTATTTTGCTTAGCATAATGCTCTCCAGGTCCATGTTGCAAATGGTAAAAGTTCCTTCTTTTTAATAGTGGCATAGTATTCCGTTGTGTAGATAGACTACATTTTTCTAATCCACTCATTTGCTGATGGGCACTTAGGCTATTTCCAAATATTAGCTATTATAAATTGTGCTGCTATGAACATAGAGTTGCACATAACCTTCCTGATTGGTATTTCTGGTTTCTTAGGATATAGACCTAGAAGTGGGATTACTGGGTAAAATGGGAGTTCCATTTTTAACTTTTTGAGAAAACTCCATACTATTCTCCACAGTGGCTGTACCAGTTTGCATTCCCAACCACAGTGCAAATGATACCTCATTGTCGTTTTGACTTGCATCTCTCAGATGATTAGTGACTTTGAGCATGTTTTCATATGTCTCTGGGCTTTCTGTATGTCCTCTTTAAAAAAGTGTCTATTTAGATCCTTTGGCCATTTTTTTGATTGGCTCATTTATCTCCCTTTTGTTAAATTGTGTGAGTTCTCTGTAAAGTTTAGAGATTAAACACTTATCATAAATATCATTGGCAAATATGTTCTTTCATGCAGTGGGCTTTCTTGTTGGTTTGTTGATGGTTTATTTTGCTATGAAAAAACTTTTTATTTTGATGAAGTTCCATTTGTTTATTTTCTCCTTAGCATCCATTGCCCTAGGAGTTGTGTCTGTAAAGATATTGCTACTATATATGTCTGCTATTTTGCTGCCTATAGAATCTTGTAGGATTTTTATGATTTCCTGTCTTACATGTAGCCATTTTGAGTTTATTTTTGTCTATGGTGTAAATTGGTGGTCTAGTTTCATTTTTTGCATGTATATGTCCAAATTTCCAAGTACCATTTATTAAAGAGACTTTTTTTACTCTATTTTATGCCCTTGCCTCCTTTGTCAAATATCAATTGAGCATAATGGCTTGGATCGATTTCTTCATTCTCTGTTCTGTTCCATTGGTCTATATGTCTGTTCTTGTGCCAGTACCAGGCAGTTTTGAGAAGTGTGGCTTGGTAATGTAGCTTGGTATCTGGTAAAGTAATACCTCCAACTTTGTTCTTCTTTCTCAGGATTGCTGTGGCTATTCCAGGTCTTTTTTAAATTTTATTCCCGATGAATTTTTGGAGAGTTTGTTCTAGACCTCTGAAATATGCCATTGGTATTTTAATGGGAATTGCACTGAGTCTGTAGACTGCTTTGGGTAATATGGATATTTTAATGATGTTGATTCTATCAATCCATGAACACAGTATGTTATTCTATTTGTTTATCTTTCTCTCTTATTTTCAATGTCCTGAAGTTTTCTGGGTATAGGACTTTATGTCTTTAGTTAAGTTTATTTTTAGGTATCTTGATTTTTTTGGTGCTTTCCTAAGCAGGATTGATTTTTTCATTTCTCTTTCTGTGAATTCATAATTTGTGTAAAAAAGGCCTCAGATTTTTGGGTATTAATTTTGTATCATGCTACATTGCCAAATTCATTTATTAGGTCTAGTAGGTTTTTGATGGAATCTTTGGGGTTTTCTATGTTTAGTATTATGTCATCTGCAAATAAGGACAGTTTTACTTCTTTTCCAATTTAGATGCCTTTTATCTTCTTCTTATCTGATCTCTATGGCTAGCACTTCCAGTACTATATTGAATAAGAATGATGAAAGTGGGCATCTTGTCTTGTTCTTATTTTTAGGTGAAATGAGTTTAGATTTTGGCCATTGAGTATGATTTGGTTGTAGGTTTGTCATATAGGCTTTTATTATGTTGAGGTATGCTTCTTCTATTCCCACTTTGCTGAGAGTTTTTATCAAGAAAGGGTGTTGGATTTTGTTAAATGGCTTTTCTGCATTGATTGATATGATTATGTGATTTTTGTCTCTGTTTCTTTATGTGATGTATCACATTAATTGATTTGCAGATATTGTACCATTCTTGCATCCCTGGAATAAATCCCACTTAGTTATGATGTATTATCTTTCTAATGCAAAGCTGAATCTGATTTGCAAGAATTCTGTTGAGAATTTTAGCATCTGTATTCATCAAAGATATTGGCCTGTAGTTCTCTCTCTTTCTCTCTCTCTCTCTCTTTTTGTGGTGTCTTTATCTGGTTTTGGGATTAGGGTAATGCTGGCTTTATAGAAAGAGCTTGGAAGTGTTCCTTCCTCTTTAATTTTTGGAATAGTCTGAGGAGGATAGGTTCTTCTTTGAATGCTTGGTAGAACTCCCTTGTAATGCAGTCCTGACCAGAGTTTTTATTTGCTCGAAGCAATGTATGTTTCTTAAATGGTGAATCCTTTGTATTATTATTTATTTTTACATTTTTTCATAATTCTGCCTCACTCACTCTCTCACATTCACTCTCTTTCTAACTCTATAACTATCCTGTAGGATGTTAGTTATTAGAGATTGTTTAGATGTTTCATTATACTGACACTTGGCTATCTTCAGGCACCTCACATTTATTAGATCTGTGTTAGTTATTTAAATTTAAATGAATGCATTCAATGAATAATAAAAGTCATTTCTTTATCTTAATGGATAGTAATATATGAAATTGTTTAACTACCACCAAGAATTCACACTCATTTCTTGAATACCTGGGCTGTATGTTTTTCTTATGACCTAATTTAAGATTACTCAGCTTAGTTTCTTTGGTCTTTTATTTATCATAGTAATAAATTACCCATATATTTCTGTCAGAGATACTTGGTAAAAGAAGACAGCACTTATGAATTGATATCCAGGGACCAAAGATACAGTGGTTAATGTGAAAGATAATTATAATTACATTCTATTATAGCATTGATTAGAGTGCTTCTGTGAATTAAAAGTTTCATCATTCATCAGGGCATATCATTATGGAAATATATTAGATGAATCTCTAGCACGATGTCTTACTGAAGTGATTTTAAAGCAAAGGTCAAATATGCTTGCAGTTAAAATTACTTATATCTAAAGAAAATAATTAAGATTTTTATATACACATCTAGGTACACATTCATTCAATTATTTAAATATCACATTTAAATATTACATAAGGCCTAATTTATCTTTTTTTTTAAATTCTCAATTCTCTAGAGAGACTATTAATTAATTTCTTTAGGAACTTTTCTTTATAGACTTGATATTATAATTCCAAATCAAAGTAAAATTGAGGTCATCTTGTTTACAGGTAGCAAATTTACCAATATTTTCTTTACAAGTACTAGCATTATTTTTTTCTTCAAGCTATTGCTGACTTTTTTCATTAAAGGCTACTTGCAACCCAAATAGGAAAAAGAGAACGACTTTTTATACATATGCTTGGAAAATTTCTAAGATACATTTAATTTTATAATCCTATGAAAAGTTTCATTAATACAAAAACACTGAAGACAGCAGATGTAAAAATCTACTAAGTATTAAATTGACATCTTTGGGTATGCATGCATATATGTTTCATTAGTGAATGACATATTAAGCATTAGAGAAAACAATAACATCCTTAATTAAATGACTTTGCGCATGGCTGCTGAAAGCCTAAACCATTGAAACATGAAATGTTACTTCAAATCTTCTAAGCATTCCACAATCTGACAGTCATTGCTGAAGCAATGCTCATTTCATAAAATTTATCCTCTTTTTTACAATTTTATCACACTGTTGTGAATAGTGAAATCCATCTTTGTGAAGAACATCAGTTTAACACATGAATAACCCATGTTTTTCCTCCGAAAGCAACTATGTCAGCATGTTTGGGGAATTACTTTCCCCGTATAAATTAATTGCAAGTTTATTTATTTTAATAAAATAGGTTGTTTTCCTTTGGTAGGATTGATTGCACCTAATTACAATTATATGTGATTCTCAGTTTATGTGGTGATATATGATTAAACAACAACAACAAAAAAAAAAAACTTAGACTCTACACTTAATTATATTAATGTTTTCTCCTATGAATTGGAGCAACTATCAGAGCTGTTTATATTTTACTAGTGGCCCAGTGTGTGAAATTTATGCATTGAGGAGAGAGGTCCCTCAGCCCAGCCTGTACCCTCTTATAGTCTTGGAACCCTCAGGGGATGTCCGTTGCAGGGAGTGAACCTAAGCCAGTAGACAGACATCCTTAGAACTGTGGTGGAGGTGGGAGAGTCTCCAGCCACTGCTGCTGTGCTTGCCTGCTGTGAGCCCGGCTTCTGGCTGAGCAGCACTCCCCTGTGGGAGCACATTGACCACCAGCAGGCAACTCCTGCATTAAGCATCTGAACCCTGGTGGTCAGTGTGTTTTATAGCAACCAGTCATTCTGCCATTTGGTCAATTTGCATATTAGCTTTTTATTTCACAGGATGATTTCCATTGATATAGATTCAGGACCAATTTTCTTTTTTTGTAAAGTTGCTAAAATGGTGCCATTACTAAATTGTAAGGATATAGAGGTTCATTTTTAAATACATTAAAGAATAAATTAAGAGTATTATATGGCACATTATCTTTTTTTATTGCACCAGGTTTATCTATCAATCTTAATCAAATCTTATTATTAGATAAACAATACAGCTTTGAAACTTATGCATTGATTTAATTCAATAAAAATGAACTGAATTGACATGTACTAATAGCTTATCTGTAATTATATTAAAAGCATATGAAGATATAAAAAAATCAACCATGTCTTATATTTATTATTAAAATACTGTGTTGGTGTCATTTTTTAATAATGAAAATTAATTGGGTATCTTGAATGTAACTATATACTGGATATTCAATTTTAGTTAATCACTATGAACACAAGCTCCAGAATGCATTGTGAACAAAAGACAATGTATGAAATGATCTGTCTCAGTTACAAAATAAAGAAATAGACATCTTCTATCAGGTAACTTTCTAGGGAGAGTAAAGACATCTAAAATAGTCCATGCTTCTTTAAGTAGGGCTCATTTATTCACAGGTAAACATGGGTAAATCTTTCAAAGGGCAAAGAAAAACCTGAAGACCTGGAACACTCTTGAATGAGAAAGATATCAAGATTAAATGATTTCAGAGTTTCTAATAAAGAATGACAAAAACTTGATCATTATATATTATTCCCTAACTTAAAGTATTGTGAAGAAAGCAAATTCTACATCTTTCATATAAAAAATTAAGTTCAGGAGCAAAAATTCTCCAGATACGATATGTTGAATACACTAAAGTCAATGTCTCTCAAATGTTTTAGAAATAGCAGGTAGCTTGTCTCGATTGGTTCTTGGTAACTACCAAGAGTCTGTCTAGAACCTAGTATTTACCATCATTTACTTTTGTTTGTTTGTTCTGCATCAAGAGATATCTAATTTTATTAGGTTTAATTTATAAATGATAGCTATTTAGGAAAAGTTGTTGCATTAACCAGGATTCTGGATTAATTTCAGAACCAAACCATAGAGACAAAGCAAAGAAAAAAGTGGAGACCATGCTTCATAAAACAACTATGACCACAATAAATTGATGATAAACCCCAATAAAGACAACAGTAACAGCATCAATAATAATAAATTGATGATGACTTTGGGAGAATGAAAATGAATAATAATTCTGGATTGTACAAGGTGGGGAATGGGAGCTTTAGCTAACAACAGGTGTGGCCAGGAAAATAAAAAAAATGTGGGGATATTTATGAAGAAGATAGATAATCTGAAGATAAATTGCTAGAAGATTCATAATAAAAAAAACACAAAGAAACTGGTCAATAACTATGACTAAAATCTCTGGAGCCAAAACAAATGAAACAAGGAATAGAGACTAATTCTATTAACCTGATAAAAGTTATTTATCAAAACATATCACAATGATATTTAATGTTTGGAACAAAATAAGTGCTGGAAATCAAACATTGTCACTAAGAGAGAAATGTGAAAAGGAAATCTGGAAGGCTGGTCAACCTTAATTGCTTTGAATGGTTGGAGCTAATCACTCATTGTTTAGTTGAGACATTGGTAGTTAAAGCAACCTCTACCTGTTAATCATATGTAAATTCTGCTGATTGTCTATTATTGGAATTTCCTGCCTCAAAGATATGGGTGTTTCCCTTAGCCTCAATAAAAGGGATAGCAAAGTCAGAGCAGTGGTAGTCCTCCTGCTAGAGGTGGACTCCCACCTGGCCCCTCCATTTTCTAAATTAACTCTTTTCTAACCTCTCTTCATTTGCATGCGGCCTTCTCCAGAAATGGAACCCTGAACCATGCAGGATGTGGAAGGGGCTCCACATCTGGTGCCCAAAAAAATAAGAATAAGATTAAGATTTAGAGAGGGTGTTTGTAAAAGTACAAATGTGTAATATAATTTTAAAGAGTAATACACCACCACTTCGTAAAAATATCCCACATACCAGCAAGTCCATTCTCAGGTATTAGCCAGAGAGAAACTAGCAGAGATTTTAAAGATGACTCATCACAGCATTGTTTGTTAGTGCAAAGAGTTTAACGTAATGCAAGTTTTCATTAGTAAGCAATAAGCATACTACATATCTATGTGTGATGGATGTCTATTCAGCAGATAGAAGGACTGAGTTAGGGCTACATACAATAGTATTAACTGATCTCAAAAATAAAATGTTGGGAGCACAATTTATAATAGAGCACAGCTTGTGCAAATTAAATAGCACATACACAAACAACAAAAAATACCTAATTTTTAGAACACTCTACCAGGTGTCTTTGTATATTTTATTACATATACACATGCATATATTGATCTATGTGTGAATATATGCATATAGATATTTGTATTCATACACATGTACTTTAGAATATGTACATAGTATAAAAGCCTTATAAGAATACAATTACACATGTATGCTCTATGTGTTCAGTGAAAAATGGAATCAATTACAATGTCTCTGACAGTGATTTGTATCACTCCAACTCAAGATTGAACAACACACCTCCAAGTTAAGCATTCCCCATGCTTTTCAAATATAATGATTCACTATTTACTCATAAATACCCACAAGTAAAAATAACAATTTTTCCAAAGATGAATCTGCCTTCCATTTGAGCCTGAATAACTGAAATACTTATTAATTGCTTATCCAAGGTCTTGACCTCAGACCTATCTATACTAAAAGGGTAATATGCTAATTAGACCAGGAGACCTTCCAGACATCCTTATAGACAAAGCCATGGTGACAGGGCCAACACAGAGGCAGTTAGGGGAGATCAAACCAGAAGGGGAGGGCAGTTGGGGGTGTTCAGGCTGGCTGGCAGGGGGCAGATAAGTATGATCAGGCTGCTGGGGGGGGACATTGGAGGTAAGCAGGCCAAAAGGGGGGACAGTTGGGGTGATCAGGCCAGCAAGGTGGAAAAATTGGGGATGAGAAGGCTGGTGGGGGGGGAGGGGAGGGAAGGGCAGTTGTAGGTAAGCAGGCTGGCAGGCAGAGTAGTTAGGAGTGATCAGGCAGGCAGGCAGGTGTGTGGTTAGGAGCCAGTGGTCCCAGATTGTGAGAGGGATTGGGCCTAAACTGGCAGGTGTACATCCCCTAAAGGGTCCCAGATTAGAGAGGGTGCAGGCCAGGCTGAGGGATATAACTTCCGGGCATGAATTTCATGCACTGAGTCACCAGTTGAATTATAATTACTAAAATGAGGCCCAAAAGCCACTAGAGTTTTAAAGCATCCTTGGTGACTGGTAATCAGCCAAGTTTGGAGAACAGGTGTTTACAAATATTTACTTTAAAGATTTAAAACTATAACAAAATAGAAAAAAAAAATTATTTCCATTATGAAAGTATTACATGTCATTTGTTTTGGTATTACTGTCATCATTTGTATTGAAGTTAAGTGTATCTTAATTAAATATTCAGAACATTCAGGCAGTGATATTCAAATACGTATTTAATTTCACTCATATCTAAAATATATATTTCTTTCTAATTTTACCTATATGGATTTTGTATTACCTAAGTATGAAACATTTTTTTTTGAGTAGGGTTATGTTTAAGGGAAAGAAATATTGGCAATTTTACTAAGTGAAATTGAAGTAGCCTTGGGGAGAGAAAGATTTCTCCTGAAGTTAGGTAATTTTGCTTTTTGTGACAAATTTTCAAGAATGAATAATTGCCAATTATTTTTCCTCTAGACTTCAGAACAACTTCTTGCTTAAGCACACACACACACACACACACACACACACACACCATTCTTTCAGAGAAGAAGAAATCTCAAGGTCAATGATAATTTGTAGAAAAGGTATACATGTGTTTTAAAAGGTGATCTAAAGATGTTGTAAATGAGGAAAATTCTTGGCTAAAAAATTGAAAATAATATAATAAAGAGGTGAAGTTTTAAGTCATTTTTTGAGTAAAAGGTAGCTGAGTAAGATAAATATACATTAAAATACATAATTTTGCAAATATTTTGAAATTTTAGTAATACAGAAGTTGGATGAGAGGCACAAACTGAACTAAAAATACAAAGACAATTTTAAAAAGAGAATATTGAATAGGTTTTATGTTTTTTATAAGTAAATAAATACTGAGATATGATCAATTTAAAATAATGCATTTTTGCCTGGCCATTGTGGCTGAGTGACTGAGTGTCAATCCATGAACCAATAAGACATAGGTTTGATTCTAGGTCAGGGCACATGCCCAGGTTGGGAGCTATTCCCCAGCAGGGGGCATGCAGGAGGCAGCCATTCCTCCATGTTCTCTCTCATTTATGTTTCTATCTTTCTATCTCTCCCTCTCCCTTCTCTCTATAAAGTAATTTTTAAAAAATATTTTTAAATGAATATTTTTTACTAAATAATTAACAGAATTGATTATACATCTTAAAATCACTATACTAGTAAAAAAAATATATCATTTCAGGGAGAGATTAATGGTCAGAAGCGCCTTGGCTTTTATATTAGAGTCCCATGGAAAGCTCTCAACCTAGGAAGGTACTGATTTGGGGGTGACTTTATTTACATGTTTAAAAAGAAGATAAAGGTGAAAAGATTTGGTGACAATTAAGCAAACTAGAAAGTGCAAGGAAAAAAGAAGCATTACATGAGTACTATAGTTTACACAGGCAAAGAATGTCATATTCTATTTTTTATTTTTACAAAAAGCTACTTATGGTAGCTGGGAATATGCAACGCTATTACTCATTAATATATTTTTATTTACTTTAAAGAAATCTTTACAGGAAATCTAGTTTTTCATCTTAGTTTTTCCTTTTTCTTTATTTCCTATTAGCAGCATTTTCTAGAATTAAAATAAACTTGGCAAAACATATCAATTTTCACACAAATAGCTAAGGTACTCTATTTCATTTTGTAATGAAGTGAAACATGGATAATATGTTTTGGTTCGTTCTGTTAACATGGAGGTGATCCTGAGACTTAATAGGAAAGGTGACTATGTCAAAAGACTGAAGAAAAACAGGTAAATGACTATTATGGAGCACTTAGAAGAAAATTAGCATTAATGCCATTCACAGGTGAGAGACCAATCAAAACCTATTTTGTCTGTTTAACACAGGAGCAATAAGAAATCTTCTGAGGGTTTGGCCCTCAGAGAGGAAACCCATTTCTCCTTGGTCAATACACATTACTGGACTCAGTGGGACTTGAGAAATGGCATTGACACCCTCCATAATCAGCTATTTGTGTGCTTACCTAGATATACTGTGCAACTGATGACCTGCTTTTGGTTTTCTGCTAGAAGAATATTTATTCCATTGTGTAAATCAGATAAGTCAAATATGGTATGGCACAAGGGCAGATTATGGCTCATAGCTTACTTATTGAAAAGAAAAAGGCTTTCCTTTTTTTTTT